>NC_142725.1:14598333-15319166 GCF_055471065.1 Atractosteus spatula | reverse complement strand
CGGTCCCACTACAAGCTACTTGTAATCGGGCTTAGCCTCTTTAGCCTGGCCCTCATGCAGTTCCCCCTAGTCATAACAAAAATCCAACTTCCAGCAACCCATCCAGCCCCAAACCGTTTGCTTAAGAGAGTCCGAGACCACTCGGTGGAAGAGGGCTGCAACAAGATCTTAGGTTTGCTGATCAATGTGGTCATGCAGGATGCGCCTTTCCTCGTCTACCGACTTTACCTGATAACTAAGCTGGGGGTATACAACGACACAATAATCTACTTCACCTGCAAGAACATAGTAATGATCCTCATTGATGTCTACACTATCCTTGTGATTGTTTTTGGGAAAGGAGTGCTGCGACAGAATAGAAGCACAGCAGTCTGAGAAAGAAAGCATTACACAGCAATCCCAAGGTTTGAACATCCATAATCTCGGTTTGGGAACGTCAACCCCTCCCTTGGACTACCAGAGGCATTCTGGAGCTGCTACTGTACCTCAGCCAAGCCCTTAAAGAGGACATCACTAATGGTCAACAGCTTCTTTCTATTTTCTTTTTCTTAGTTACAGAAATGATCATGCTTATAGGACAGTGGACTTTTTTATTTCATGTGTAAAATGCAGGGCACTCCATCTGTCTTTTTAAAAGCACACTGTTTGTATCTTTTTCAATTAGCTCAGGAATAGTAAGGGTGTTCTATACGTTTTTTTATATATTATTCGACTATTCAGGCAAAGGATATACTATATCTCAAAACTCAAAATGTTATAGACCTCTTCATGTCCTTCAGGTCTTAACAGAAAACTTATATAAATGATTTATTTCAAGATGTTGTGTGTTTTCTCTGTCTGTAAGTCCCTTGGTCAGTGGTGGTTTGTGGTCAGCTACAGTACCTTCATTACTGGAACTTCATCATGAGGTGAAGTGCTTCTCTGGCATCACTGACAATACATTAGCAACAACAGCAAATTACACTTATGTTTTGTCAGTAACCAGGAAAAAATACTTTCCTGTACAGACATTAGTAATGGGGTGGGAGTGTGTTGTCACCTATCATTTTCAAAGGGAGTTGTTTGGGCAATAACTATGTTACAATTAGTCTGGCTCATTCAAGACACTCAAACTCGGGTTCCACTTGTAATACGTTTGGGGATATACTGTAAATTGCCAACAATTTAGAGGCTAATGTTTGGAGCAAAACCAGTACATTGTCTCCTGATATAAACATGTTTATTGTATAGCCATTGCTGTTGCTTCTGGGTCCAGCGGAGATTGATCTGAGTAACCCTCCTGAGTATGCTTAGTCGTCTTTGCAGGTCCCGGATATGCTCTACTATAGTGGCTTGATTTTGTATGCAGGCCTCTTCAATAAGGGATGTATAGAAAATCAGATTCTCAGACTATCCAGACACACAAGGAGACCCCATTCCAATAATCAACAGTCGTGCAACAGTCGTCTCTCTCCTGACCTCTGCTCATTGAAGCTGGTTGCCTGCTGCAGTGCAGAGAGGGAGGAGTGTTCAGGTGGCCCTGTGACTGTGTTTGCATCATCATCCAGATGGTCTTTGGTTTCCCTGATGAACCGCATCCTCAAGCATGGATTCACTGATTCGTGAAATTAACATCAACCAGTCTCTCCCAAACACCACCAACAAAGGCTGACAAGAGACTGAAGGGACTTGTATATCTGTATACATAATTTTCCATTATTCTTCAGTGGAACCCGGTGGTGGAGGAACTTGACTGGAACAGCTCTCGCCTCTCCAGCCTCAACGCTTCACCGAAAACAAGCAGCTCTGTGCCCACCATGCCATCTGCATTCTTCTTTCAGGTCTTCTGATGTCAGCACGTCTTCCAGAAACTCTGAGCAGCCGCAGCAGGTGTCACCACGACGGTTCTGCCCCTCTTCTCTCTCTCTATCTCTAGCCTCTACCACTTTGTTCTCCTTTCCCTCCCTTTCACTTTCCTTTATCCAACCCACCCCCTCCAGGACCCCAGCCTGTGTTGTTTCTTCTCTCCCCTCTCCCCAATCCTTCCTACGCAGTGCAGCTCGAGCTTAGGCAGCTGCAGCGATGGGTTCCCTTGCCCATGTACTGTTCCTTTCTGCTGGCATCTTACTGGTCCATATTGACCTTTGACTCTTCCGCCTCTCAAAGCCTCCAGATGCATATTTAACTGATATTTCTTCTCTTTTGGAGGAGTCAGTTTGAAATACGTTCTTATTGTCCAGCTAAATTCAGCAAGAGGCAACACTCTCCTGGGTTACCCAGCATCCTCTGTTCCTCACCAATCCAATCCAATCCAATCCAAGCTAGCTGGTCCTGCTACTGCTTCTGGTCTCTAGTGCTGCCACCTGTTTGCTGACTCATGTTTTGTCATCCACAGCATACAGGTCATGCTTCTCAGGCACTGCACTCAAACCCACTGGCTGAATATCATACAGTATATATGTTTTCGTTTGATACACACACGTTCTGCTCAGTTCCAGCGAAACTGCAGCTGAACTTATTTGCTCTTAGATCTTCAAAATCTGTCTGTGTTTTGGGGATTCATCTGGGGGGATGTGATGGCACTGGTATCTGCTCAGTGCCCTCATTTCCTCAGCCAGGCAAGTTAAAGTCAAGGAACTAATCAGAATCATTATCAGAATTTGACCAAACAACTGAACATCCAGTCACTAAGCTAATTTTTTAGTGTATTGTAGCACTTTTAATGACACAATTGAAAGCCTCTTTTCTGTTTGTCCTGCATTAAACGCTTCCTGGTATTAATTTATGCAAATGTAAAAGCAGAACGATGCATATTTATGAAAGGTAATTAATGCATTTTTTCATTTTGTTTTGACAACAGCAATTTACTTAATGGTCAAATAAGACCATTTAATCAGCCCATTTAAACAGTTATTGTAAGATATACTCCGAAATGCTCTGCACCCCAGACAGGGGTGTCCCACTAACAGAATTGTTAAAGCTTTAAAAAATAATTTTCACACAGTCCCACATGGTGGCACTGTTAACTTGTTGAAAAGGAATTACTTTGGTTGTATTAAAAAGAAAAAATGTATAAATTGTTATGAATCCAAATGCTAATGGCAGACTTGCTTTCATCTGTTAGCTGGGAAGAGGCTTTCAGGGGTAAAATTAAAGGTTTAGCTTACAACGACATGCAGCAGTATTTTCAAAATTACAAGACGTTACTGCATGTAGACAGCACCAAGAGCTCCTGAAAGAAAAAAAACCCTCACAAAACTAATGATTCCATACATGAATAATTCAAATTTAAAATTAAAATATTAAATTAGCATATGAATGATATCTGCCAGCTAAATAAATGACCTTTGTTTTTCTATACAGACAATATTAATATTGATTTATGTTTTGCTAATATATTAGGCATTCTAACTTGTGTCTCCACAGTTGACATAAGCAAGAATGAGTCAGGAACCTGACATTTTGAAATGAAATAAGCATAAAACTTGAACCTCCCAAGCACAAAACCAACAGAACATCATGAAAACCACTGCTATGCTTTGTATTCATACTAGTCAGAAAAAAGGCATCAAAATGCAACCATTTGTGCCAACATTGACTATGTTTGTGAAGTGAGGGGAGGGAGGGAGAAGGGCAGGGATTAATCAATACAGAATTGCCAATAAATAGCTCTGATCTATAAGAAGAAAGTTACTGTATAAGTGATTTACAGGATCTGTCAGCACTTGCTTGTATGTTGTGATAAACCTGGTGTAAACAACTCCTCGATTCCCTGCTCTGTCTCCTACTCCAGTCAGCATGGAGTCATTTCCAGGCTGAGCTTTCTCTGCAGAGAGCCTCTGCAGATCAAACTTCCTTAAGTATCTCTGTGTGCACACTTCCAGCAATGCATGCAGAGAGCTAATGTTTGCAAGTCACTTGGAAAGCAAATTTATTGTGGATCGTTTTCTCATTTTTTTGAGCTGTGTGGAGGAATCGTCATTGTTGATTGTGTGGAGTGCCTGCTGCCCCCGAGCTTGGCAATAACGATTTCCAGCTTTTTAAAGGGATTCTGGAACTGAACCATGGAAATGGGATCTAGAAATTGGTCTCAACGTGGAAATTTCTCCACAGACTCCCACACCCAGTGACGCAAAGAGGAGCGCAGATCTTTTTTTTCAGTTTCACACTGGATTCAATATTACTGTGAAATCTAAGCCCAAGGGTGCACTCCCTCTGCTACACTGCCACAAATATAGATCCCTGATTTTGCATTCATGAATAAAGATGAAATCGTTCCAGTCAAAAAAAGAATTGAGAGGTCTTATACATTACTTCCTGTAAAAAAGTCACATCATTCAGGGCCAGAACTACAGGGATGATTGAAGAGATGAAGACCTAAAGCATCAGGGATTTATAGCATGGTCAAAAAAGCTGTAGTCAAGGATCAAACCTGCTGTTGAAGATCTCACTCAAGGCTTAACTGTGCTTTCCTATACCTATGCCATACACTGTGATAAATGTTTCTATTGAATTATTACAGAAATCCATGGTATTCCTGTGGGCCAGTAGAGAAAAGCACAGTGCAGACATGTTAAAGAAATAGGAAACCAGAATCAAACTAAAATGAAAATGGTAGTAAGTGTGTAATGTATGCAAACCTGGTAAACATGGTAAAAGTGCTAAATACTGTACCTATGGCACATTTATCAAGATGAGCCTTAACAAGGTGGACTACTACAGGAACCACCCTTAGTAACAAAACTAGGGCAGAGGTCATCCAGGTTAAATCGACCCTTGATGTACAGAGAGGGGCTACAATTGTGAGGAGAAGGAGAGGGATAAGGGGAAAGAACTTACAGGACATTTTGGCAACAAATGGGTTTAGCCTTTTTATTATTAGTCAACCCAAGGCTGTGGGTGAAGTAATCAAATCATCACCCCTACATATAAGCACAAAGCTCCAATAAATATTTGCACTTGTAGTGGAAATCGTTACTAGAAGCGTGTGGAACTCTGTTAAGATAATATGAACTCTTCTGTGAATCTCACTACCTTGTAATGTACAGGCAATGGTATACTTAAGTAGTAGGCAAGCTTCTCTCCTGATCTCTGTTATCAAGCTGGCAAAGAAAATGACTATAATTATCCCACCCACAAGAAATCATCCATCAGAATGGACTTCAGGCTCGTGGACCATGGTTCAACATTTAATGCATCACTGGGGAGTAATCTCAATACTAATACAGCTTGTAGATTGTGCTGGACCTCGGCAATTGTGCACAAGCGATCTCAGTCTTTGGAATTGTTGTTGTGTCATAATTGATGGGTTGGAGTGATGGAGTGATGATCATGGATCACACCCTATATGACAAGATCTCTAGCATACAAAGCTAAACACAGCGGCGCGGAACCCGTCTCTTTCTGAATAGTGTTTAAAGGAGATGGGCGGGGACGGGGCGTGGAAGAAGAGTTGTTTTTTTTTCGTTTGATTTTCGATGGAGCTGCAGGGGAACAGAGAAGTGCAATTCTGAAGCTGAAGTGACTAGAATCCAAAATGAAACAGGCCTGGCTTCATACGCAGCCTGGCAGAGGGAACCTGCTGTCCATAGTCATTTTTACAGACATCGACAAACTACCACTGGTGTTGTGACCGTCGCGGTTCCGCGCGGGCTCGTGCCCTTGCCGCTCCACCCCGCCGGTTCGTCCCGCAACACCTGGGCGCAACGCAACAGGGAACCAGCCGAGTGAGCTAAAGGAGACCTCCCTCAGCCCAGGTGGCTGAGGTCCCGGCTACGCGCAGGGAGGGCGATGACGTCACCGTGCCCGAACTAGCTCCGTTACTGTGTACAGTACGTATAAAAACTAAGTCCACACTGAATGGAGAGATGAGCTGCTTCTGAACTAAACCAACATGATACCAAACCCCCCCTCTCCCTGCCAGTTTCAAGATGAATATTACCCTAAATTTGGATGGTTAAACTAGGAAAGCAAAAGGAGTGAAAGTTCTCTGAATTTTTTTTTCCTTTCCTTCAAATCCTGATGATTTAAAAAAGAAATCACTCTCAATGGCCTCTTTTCCAACAAGAGCAGACAAGAAAAGGTTAATGATATAATTCTGAGTGCTATAAATATTCAGTGAGAAGGCAGACTTTGTATTGGAGGCAGCAAACATGACAACATTAGCAGAGTCATGATTTATTATAGAGAAAATGTCAGTGTGGGGAAGATTTATATAAAGCACTCTCACCTACATTTGAGATGTTTTTAATAAGGTTAGCAGAATAGAGAACATACTATTTTATAAATACAGAACAAGTCTTTACTTCACATAGAAATCAAAACTTGATGCACCTGCCAGTTGTAAATTTCAGATCTATTTTTTCCCAAAGTGTAAATACAGAAAGCATTTAGTAATCACCACATGACCTGTGCATCTGTTTTTCTCAAATAGTGGAGGGAAACTTTGGATTTAATTTTAGTTGATCTTGGACATTTATGGCAGTCAAAAAACGTGGAAACAAAACTCTAAAAATATATCTACTACTGGGAAAAATAAAGCCCTTGTTGTTTTAAGTCACCAGATTAACTTTTTTGTTTTGTATTTGAACCAATGCTCAGTACAAGAAGCATATTGATTTTATTTAAAAGAAAAAGCCAAAGGAAGCACAATTAAAACATTATCACAATTTTGGGGAATATCGGGTTTCTGGATTTGTGAAGAGAGGTATTTTCTCAATTTAATTGCAACTAAGAAACAATTTAACCCCTCCAGCCAACGGAACCGGAAGTGCGGGACCATAAATACTAGTTGCGTGAATAAATACTTTAGTCAGATATTGCAGGCGCTGCCATTTCGGAATGTGGAAGACACTAACGCAACCTTTTAATTATTCTGAAGCGGACTAATAATACTACATAGCAAAAATCGTAATGACACCCAGACTAGGACGTAAAAAGGGTCATACCGTGATACGTCAAATTTACTATCAGCAAAGAAATAAAAATCAAGATAAAACACGCACACGGCCACGCTGTTGTTGGGATACTGCTTTAGAAGCGTGCATTTAGCTGAGGTCTATAATTATCTCAACGCTTCATTAAAGACACCACACTATCGCAGTGACTTGATTGCTGGAGATTTGTTAAAGATGGTGACCTCTGCCTGAACCTATTTTCCTGCTGTGTTTTTTAGTAGCATGTGTTAAATATTTGACACGCTCCACATTGTCGGAAACGCCAGTAACAGACCAAGTCGCGGTCATGTCCATCCCATCTTCTGTTGGAATGGAGTTTTCCATTACTCTAATTTTGTGGAAACAAACTGTCGAATTAAAATGTACGAACGGCGTCACGATCGGATTTTTTTGTCTTTAAATCGTCCAAAATCATGTTTTTTTTTTGCATTTTTTCTAATCTATTTTTATTTCACGGGTATAACAATATATGGGCCAATTTCTATGATAAAACAGGTGATACTGTCTTCCCGAATGTGGTGTTTCCCAAAGAATAAAAAGTCCATCACTGGGATTAGAAACTCTTTGGCACAGTTCTGCACAGTGATGGGCTTGCTGCTATTACTTAACGCTCAGGTGAATCGGAGACACTGAACGTCTTTCATAAACGCAAGCCTCGCAAAACCTTTTTCAGCATTTTCATTGTTTTGGTTTGAGTCTGGGGGCAAAACGTTCAAGAACAAAACCAACAGAAAACAAGTTGTGTATTGTAGTTCTGTTTGCGAAGGTTTATTTTCCCTTATGGTAATATTATTTCTAAAAATTCACTCAGTGAACACTTGATACGTAATCTGTTATCATAATGCAGCTGATCAAACAATACTCATTTCCGAATTTTAACCTTTTAAATTCTGATTGAATAGCACGGCGAGTTAAAACTAGGAAAAAAAGGATGAACGTTAATCCAGTTGAACACTAGAGGGCAGTGTTTCACTTTTCGAGGAATATATTTTTGCTGAAAAACAAAAAACAATTCTAATAAACCTCATAGGTGGGTGACAGGTCTGTCCCCGACTGAATTAGTGAAGAGAGAGTAATTAATGCTCATTAGATGCACAACCCAGTGCATTAGAGTGAAACGTGTGCTTTTGGGTTTTAATTTTGTACTGATAAAGTAGCAGTAAAGTTTAAACTACATGGCCAATCTCAACAGTTAAAAATTCATTTTACTCTTCAAAATGATAACAAATGAAAGAATGTCCTGAGAGCTGTGTGTCGCGAAAAGGACGACGCACATTTCGTTGATCAACTGTTTGTTTATTCATTTCAGAAGATACATGTACTGTATAAGATGGAGTTTGGGGGACAACATTAACATCAGGATAGCACGCATGCCTGTCGGAGAAGGCTGGTTTTTCAACTTCTTCCTTAGATTAGCTGCACGGTTTAACAAGATTTTGTGCACAAGTAGGAGGGTAAGCTTGTCAGCTGATCCTGGAGTTAAAGCATCTCGTGCCCCAGATAGAAGCTATGAAATAACTACAAGCAACACCATGCCTCAAAATCTCAGTCAGGCTTCGTGGTTGTGAAACACACAATCCATATACGGAGTTACACAAAAACACAGTATATTTAAACCTTCATCACACAGTGTCTGCTAGGAAGAAAAGAGGCCCATCAGCTAATAAACTCCTGGCAGTGTAGCAAGAAACTCCAATGCATACACAGTGAGCAAAGTTTTAGCAGGAGGGATTGCACTGGCTCTGTATTACAACCATCTTAACAATTATATTGAGTATTAATCTAATTGTTAGCAGTGGAACATTGTTGATTTCATTCTCTTTAATATCACATGCAAATCCTTTCCTTTTGTTTGGTTTGTGAGACCCGTATTGATGCTCAGCTTATTAAGGAATATATTATTCCCATGAAAAGCCTGAAGATAATAGTTAATGTTGAATTGCAGTCCTGCAGTTTAGGGGTTTTAAGCCATTTCATACTGTACTGTATATCTTTCACACAGCTAATCTTGTATGTGATACTAATCAATGCTTAATATCCATAAGTGTTTTCAAGTAATGCCCGCACTTGGGAAATCAAGCTGTTGGTTTATGAGTTAGTCTGAGCATTTTCTTGTGTCTGGTAAAAAAAAATATAGGAATGAGAAAGGCTCTCCACAGATTAATTAATGATGAAATACAATGAATGTGGGCTGAACATGTCTTGTTTTTATTTACCAGTCTCTCCATATTCAGCTGCGGGCTCATAAACAATGCTTCTGATGCTACAGCTTATGTTTGCTTTTTAATCACATGCATTTTTCAAAAATCCAAAATATGATTTTCTTTGTCTTTCAGGGCTTCGCTAAAAGCTCCTGTTTTAGATTCATGTCAATAGTGCTTGCCAATGGTTGTAAATTTACTTAGAATTTTAATGATACAGCCTTCCTTCTGTCCATCAGGGGCTATGCATTGCAAATAGCTTTATCCACTGTTTGCAGTTCAAGATTTGCACAATGTGTGCAGCCAAACCGACCTTTTCCATTTCCTCAGTATGGGAACCATTAATATCATAAGCCCTATCGAGGGAAAATGCAAACAAACTCTGTTTTTTTCTCTGACATTTTACTCAAGCGCTTTCATCTTTACATTTCACCTGTCAAGCAACACATGACTTCTTTATTAGAAAAACAACCAGGATTTAGAGGAAATCTTTCTGGTTTTGAGTCTTAAATCTACTATAAGATGTCTTGAATTCTGAATTACCTCTAATTATGGTTTCACACAGACTCACATTCAAAACTAGGGCCATAATGCTCCATAGTAACACATGTATAGCTTCATAAATGCAAGATCATTTATAAAAAGCACTAATGGAAATATGTAACTGTCTTTCCTTCAATGCCAGAAAAGGAATTCTTGCATCACTTTAGTTTCACCTTTGTTAACAATGCATGCTCAGAATGGAGAGTACTGCCTGGAGCTTCTATTCATTCAATAGTGCAAGATGGTTTTTGCATAGATTCCTTTAATGATATCCTTTGGCACCAACACACTGGGCTGTGGGACTGCAGCCCGGATTCAGGGATGAGTTTGTCAAAAACGCAGTGAGTTGGTAAACTTATGGCAGGGCATTCACAGGGATTACCCTGGGGCACAATTCAGATAAATAGAGTTAAAAGCAACTGGATGTTACCTACAGTAAGTGCACAAGCCAGGTCACAAATGAGAGGAGACTGTTACACCTTGTTTGTTCGACTGCTGATCCCAGTATCTCACTCAGGGGCTCCTGGAAGGATACCAGACTGTCTGATTAAACAGCACGGCTGGGCACTGTGTTCCAGATCTGCCGGCTGTAAAGAGTGCCTCTTATTTTCTATCTGAAGTGATTCTTGTAAAACCACTTTCCCTTGCAGATTTCACTTGTAAAGTCACACATTTTCACTTGTGTCTGTGTCTGAGTAACTATGCCTCCTCCCTAACTTCAGCACACAACCTGCATTAGCAATACTCCACTTGACAATTTCAATTAAACATCTAAAACAAGCTGTTGTTCCTTATTAGAGAAACACTATGCTGTATGATGAACCTTGTCTTTCCAGAGAGAAACACATTTTACTTCAGCTTGTGACCTGACTGAGTCTCCGAGATAAAATACATATTATTGCTCCAATTCATATTATTTGCCATGTAAGTAGAAAATACAGACATACTGTATGCTGTACAGTTATAGTAAAATGCTTGTAGAATATTTTGTTCAAGCAAGTACAAGAACACCTTGGAGAATTAAATATTTTCAATAGAAACCATTAATCAGCTTGCATCCTTAAATTAAGTAAAAAGTGAACTTATTTGCTTTAGCATTTTATTTTAAACATTTGATTTTAAACATCAAATGGAAAGACTCTTAATATGCCTCTAGTCTCAAATGAACAATAATCATGATGTTTCCCGATTGTATTCACTTTCAGAATGAGTTGGAAAAATGAGCCTCAGAAATATTAACTGCATTGACAGTATTTATATTGTATAAGGATAAATACAGAAGAAGTTAAAGCTGAAACCACTAGAGAGGTTGAAACACAAAACACCTTGCACAAAGTGTGGACGAGTGGAAATGCTATATACTGTATATAAAACATATAGAAACGGGGTGTGCTAAATGTCTTGCAAAGAAAATTAAAAATATACAGTAATGTTTAAAATGGAGAAGAGAAAAGCATAAATAGAATAGTGACATGCAAAAACAATTATCCATCAGAAGAAAAAAAATCAATTGCCTCATTCAGATTTACTAATATTGCCTCCCATTTTACATCAGGTGAAGAAATTAAATTATAAAATTTAACACCATCAGTATCGGCTCAACTTCAATATACTAAGCACATATAATAAACATTTTTTACACTTACATTAATTCCATTAATTCTTCTACAGTCCCTAAGGAGTCTTTAGCTTTATAGTATTCAATAACATTGACACAGCACTGTTTACCACCACAACCCTTCTAACCTGTTGGTCTTAATGATTTGTGCTCATTTCAGCACCTGCCTAACATCATCTTCAATAGAACTTACTGTGCAGCATTTATTAGCAGTAAGGGGTTGATGTGAAAGTATTTGCCTTCTGCAAATAAACGGTTGACTTCATTCAACAGGCTGAAGTAATCCCTTCATAACTTCAATGGGCCATTGAGATTGTAGGTGCTAGTAAAGAATTTGTTGCTTTGTTGAAGTAAACATACATAACATACATACAGAATTTAAATTCTGACATACAAATAGCCTTAAGCATTACAGCTTCAGAATCCATTACAGATAAAAAAACAATAAAGCCAGCTACCGAAGCTGCATTCTCTGAGGATGGAAAAAAGCCTTAATGACCTGTTTATCATCAGTTTTCCTACACAACAGACTCCTGGAGGCAGGTATTGGGCACATCTTTGGAAAAACACGTCAATATATTCTCCACTTATGCACCCTCTAATGGATTATGAGGGGAGGGCTGTGAGACTCCTTGAACAAACCCATACAGACACAAAGACAAGGACAAAGGGCCAGAGAGATGGCATCATCCACTGACCTGCTTGATAAGCAAACTGGAGTGGGAGTGGTTATAGGGAGACCGGCACAGTGCTATGGACGTAAGTCATTACTAGCCTTTCTAAGCACCTCATAGCTACAGTCACTGGACTGTAGTCATTCAGGCGTGTTGCCTTAGTTTTCCTGGGCAGTAGGACTACGGTGTTTTTTTTTTTAAGCACGTGGGTGTGACAGTTAGGGGCAGTGAGAGGTTGAACATATCTGTGAATGCAGGAGTTAACTGATGTGAGAAAGCTTTGAGGATTCAAGGTGAAGCACCACCCGGGTCAGCAGCTTTGTGGATTTTGCACATCATGTTCATTGAGTTGAAGCACAAACCCTCGAAATGGACATTGTCACACCCTCTACAGCTAGAGGGCGCTCCTTCTCTGTCCTGTTCCTAGTTTCCCTGTGCTTTGCTTGTCCTTTCGGTGTGTCTTTGTGTGGGGCCATATATTTCCAGGTCACCCGTTCCTCCTAGCTCATCGTTGAGGGTTTGGATGTCTTGAGACCCGCCGAGCACCAGGTTGTCTCTTCCGTGGCTTGAGGTTATAGGTTTCTACTCGACATCACCTGACCTCCTGAGCCCGGGCTAACCCCCGTTTTGCCGCTACGCATATGGTCTTTTTTGCTCTCCTGGCCATTTCACGGTATGCCTTTCTGACATCCCTGACAGAATGTTGAGCCATACTTTGACCCCGCGAGTGGCGCTTTTTGTTTTCCTGCATCATTTTGGGCCTTTTTTTTTCAGTTCTCCTATTCTAATCATGGGATGCCACTCCCGAGATTCGTGCCTGTGAGTGGGTCATTCAGCGGTATGCCTTCCCGACATCCGTGTACGAATACCTGGCTCTCCATGGGAAGTCGGGAATGTTGAACTTATTTGTTTGCCCTGTGTGTGGTGTTTTTCTATTTTTTTCCTGGGTTTTTTGTTGTTAATTTTTTCCTCACTTCCTGGTTTCTGTGTTCCCTTTTTTTTCTGACCCCTGTTTCCCTGGACTCTTTGTTCCTATCTGTTGTGAGTCTTTCTTGTGTGGTTTGTTGCCCTGGTTTCCCAGGTTTATTTTTGTTGTGTGTGCTTTTGTATGTGTTTTTTGTCTCGCTCCCCAGAGCCCCACCTGACCCCCATTCCTCTTCTCAATAAAGGTTTTTAACATGGGGGAGGAGGTAGCTCTCAACCGTGGATCCCCAGAGGTTTCCTTTCAGTTAAATGAGGTTTTTCCTCCACCCAGTGCTATGCAGCTCATTTGTTTTTTGGGCTTCAGGAGCCCGTCCATGAAGTTTACCCGACATCGTCTGACCTGCTGAGCCCGGGCTAACCCCCGTTTTGCTACTACGCATAGGGTCTTTATTGCTCTCCTGGCCATTCCATGGTATGTCTTTATGACATTCGTGACAGACATAGTAGACTTCATTATCTCCAGAACAGAATGCAGCAGTCAGGTTTTTAAGTGTTTCTGCACATTTTAATTCTATTCTTAGATCAAAGAATAAACATCCCATTACAGAAATAATAAATAGTTTTCACCTACAGTATTACTCACTGTTAAATAATTGTCATTCATTATGGAGAGCTGTCATGCTAAAAGGGTGAATCTCTTTTTAATCTCAGCATAATTGGTGGGCATTTCTGGTGGGCAGTATTGTCGTGTTTTCAGTATGGAGAAATAAGATGCATTCTTTAGGGTCATGTCCCATCCTGGGAAAAAATGCTTTAGGGAATGATAGCATTAATCATCTACAGTAGGATATCAATTCAGAATAACAGGCCCATTTTTTTACTTGAATCCCCATCTTCACAGGTAATATTTTCCTCATTCTCATTGAGACAGCTTCCTGATTTATATGGTTTTGTCCACAAATTCCGTTTTCCAGTTCCACAGCCGACAGTGGCATTGCTTGTTCATACTGTGATTACCGCAATGCATTTGCAGGAAGGCAAAAATAACATGTACACTACAGGACACCTTTTGAGAAAGTTGCTTTATACTTTCTTATTTCGTCTTCATTTTGAGTTGCAAAAGTTGCAATTCAGCCATTTGAAAGAGAATTCGGTTCTCTCATTTCCCTGTCTGGCGTTTGAAAATGGTTTGTGTTGTAACCACACTTCATTTCGTTATTGTGAGAGCAGCCTGTGAAAAATTTCCATTTCTTACACTCCGGGCCCTGGTATCTCCTTCTCTTTAAAGCAAAAAAGGGTTATCGCTTCTCCACAGTTTCAATCCTGTCAAAGATGAAGCTGCCAAACGTTTTTCTCTTTCTCACTCTGTCAGCTCTGCAAGCTGAGACGGAGACAGTACCATCTTCCACAGTCTGAGTATCACAAGCAGGCGAATACAGAGGGGAAAGATAGCCATATTTCTTTGCGCTTATATAAAAAATCTCATCCTGAGATACAGGAGGTCCTACACGGTGGAAATTTGGAACCATTTTTTAAGTTTATAGAGAACATTTAGATTAAATGCTTACACATTATTTTTTAAGTATGCTCTATATTTTACTTAGATGGATGTGTTTAGTAATTGTTTAAGAAGAATTATCTCTTATTCACCTTTTCTTGTTTTTCAAGTGCCAGTTCCCAATGCATTACTGCGACATAATGTCAGTGTAGATGTAGTGCATATTTATAATGCAATATTGTGCATGTTTATTGTTGACACAGTTTGTTCTGTCAGCCAGTGTTTGTGATTGTACATGCATTAAACTAGTAATAGTGTTCATTATTCTACATTTGTTATGGTAGTGAAACTCTTAGAATTTCATCTCTTAAAATTTTCACCCCACATTAGTGTGTGGAACAACAGTGATTTCAGTAGCTATCTCACCCGAACTCTCACATTCCTAACCTTGACTCTGCCCTCCCATGAAGCCATTGTTTTAGCTGAAAAATGGGGAGATACACTTACAAGGTAGAGTTACAAGGCTAGATTACAGTTTTTGTGCCCCTACCAGAAGACACGCACCTGCAAACATTGTGTAAAAATATGTGCCACTGTAATACCAACCATGTAGATTGTTAAAACTCATAAAACAATATGATGCTCCAATACTTCTGTTACTTATGCATTCTGTTGATTACAGTGTGCATGCTGATTTTTTCCAGTATTGATTAAGATAAAGCCTGTAGAGGACACGGTTATTGAGCTTTCCGAAGTAATACATATTTTTGCCTGTTCTATGCTGTCATTGAAAATTATTCTGTAAAGCATCTCAACAACAAAATCCTCCTTGTTATTCTGGATGAAAACTCAGAAAGTTCAAAGATGTCTTACTGGCAGGACTGGTTAAAGGAACCTTAACAAAATATGAAATTCTCTGCAGTAACAAGCAAAGTCTCATAAAAGGCATACTCTCAAACTCTGAGTCTTTAAAACCTGGATTTGGAAATGTTAGACTTAGTTGTTCACAGGGACAATAAGAAAGCTCCTGTGAAAAACACAGAAGAGGTTTTATTAGTTTTAGGCAAGTCCAGCCGTAGTTGTGCTTTCTTAGGAGATATAGAGGGTGGGCCAAAAGAAATACATTATATTTTTACTTACGTTTCAAGAATGTAAGGTGCTGTATAGCACTGCTGGGTGTTTGTTTCAATATGTACTTTAACAATGAAAAGTTTAAAGGCCCTGTTCTGATCCAGAATGTGGATTTTCCCAGTCTCCTGCCATTTTCCAGACTCCTTTGTTTCTGGTTTTCTTTCACTCTACTGTGATGCTCCACAACCTCTCCCAGCTCTGCAACAGAAAAGTTTCATACTGGTGTTTAATTATTAATATCCTTATTCTAAAGAATATGATAGAAAACTGCAAATGACAATGAATGGGACAGAGCAGACCAATTAATACTTTTAAAAATTACTTTAAATTTTTCAATACTTTCAGAGCAGCCCCACCACGAGAATGCTCCAGCCCGCGGGTCTGACATGGGAGTTAGTGATGTGAAATGGAAGTTGGAAACATTTTTTTTAAATATTGATGTTTCTCAGCCCAATGGTGCGTTAAAAACATTTTTTTTCTGTGAATTTTTGAAAGAGTTGCCTTTTGCGTTATATTTTAATGTAGGATGTTCCTAAAGTAGTGTTCCCCACAGCACATCAGATAAAACTGTCACACCTATTTGACAGGAAGGTTTCAACTACAATTTTACCTTAAAGGTGCGTCATGAATTATATACAGATACAAAAGACTGAGGTTCTTAATTGGGCTACAATAACTGAGTTTCAACCAGAAGATTTCTCTTTTCTTTGCATTCAATTTATTGAACAAATAGAACATTTTACAATCGTTGACATTTCTGACCTTCTGTCTCTTTTTAGGGCAACATTTGTTTTGTTTAGAACATGACAAACACAAAACAAGTAAAATATTTCACCATATAGTCCGTAATATTTCCCTCCAAACCTCCACCCTCTTTATTAGAGGAATCAAGACACAGACCAGAGTTTGTTGTTTAACAGCTGGTTTAGAAATAACCAAGAATATTTTTTAAAAATTAAGAAATTTATCATTTATACTGACTATCTTTAGTTCCAATTAGAAAATAATTCTAAAAATCTTGTGTAAATGCATTTTGGTATCATTCA
This sequence comes from Atractosteus spatula, assembly GCF_055471065.1. Lineage (NCBI taxonomy): Eukaryota > Metazoa > Chordata > Actinopteri > Semionotiformes > Lepisosteidae > Atractosteus > Atractosteus spatula. Next base: position 15,302,596 of record NC_142725.1, on the reverse strand, counting down.
ATTAGAAATACTAAGGACCGCTGTAAATAAAATCTACCAAGTAAAATCAGACATTCTGTCACACTAGGATTATAAACATATCTCTGACATCTTAAAACTATTCAGTAACTTTTAAGAAAAGCAAGGACATAATATTTATAAACTAAAATGAAATAAACTCTTCCTTCAGTTAGAAAATCTAAAGCTCAAATATGAGACAAAGTTCACTAGAGGATTGTAAAAGCCACAAATAAACTACTTATGCTAAATCTAAAAAGATCTATTTAAATTTCAGTTCTCAGAGATAATAACTTTCTCACTGGCATTATAATAGTGGAGGTCATGGTTTATTTAAAGTATTCTGCTTTTTATTCATTATAGAAATGCACTAAAATGCTTGAAAAACAAACAGAACAGTCTATATTGCTCTCCAAATGCAATCTAATATAATTTGGTACTACACGCCATTTGAGGTCACAGCTGCTTAATCCTATCAATGTTTTTGAAACCCATTCTGACAGAAAGTATATTTCACACAGCACATCACCATTAAACCCTTGACAGTGTTTAGAAGCCATACTCTTGCAGGTCACTAACAAGAGTTCAGAGACATTGCCAAAAGTGCCTGTAGTTTCATAGGAGATGAATGGAATAACAACAATTAAAGGCAGGAATTAAAAAGTAAGAGTTTCCTGTAAAAGGTCAGAGTTTCAGTCGGATATTCAGCTACACAATCCCAGTAGAATTTAGCAATGACAGCATTTCAGGCCTGGGTCTGGCAGACTGAAAACTGCGATGGGTCGGAATGAATGGAATTTGCGAAAGGAAAATCAGCGGAAACTCAGGAAGGCAGTTGTGACAGGGTGTTATTCCTGCTAATGAGGAAAATAACACCCTGTCACAACTGCGTCTGGGACGAGAGGCACAAGAAGGACGCTTTCCCCAAAGACGAGACCAGGTGCAATGTGAAACAAAGAATTGACAGAAGGCTGTGAATGGACTATCCATATGAAATTGAATAATTACTGATGCAGGTTTCTTGGGACATCACATTGCATTTTGACGACAGGGGACTGGCAAATCACACATCTCTTTCAGTGGATTTGACACTGATGGCTTAAGCCCATCTAAGTCAACTGTGAGATTTGACAACCTCTGACCAAATTACTCAGCAGAATTATAGTTATTATTATTAATGTTACCCAGTGACACATACACCATACAGTACATTGCTTCTGTCCCAAATCAGTTTTACTCTGAAGGTGCTGTTTTTGGATGAGTAGTATTAAATTATGGATTGTTTGGGTGCTACTAGCCAGGTGAAGTGGGATCTGTTGAGAAGATGTAATTTTTAAGTATTCAATGTACAGTATGTATAATTATGTTCAAGAACAAAATTATAAAGCATCTTTCTGTATTATGATATTGAGAAATTATATAAATCAATAGAAACCAAGGCCTCCTGTAAGATGTTTTGGTGATGTAAACAGCTATGGTAAGCTTTTCTTTTAGGTTAAAAATGGATCCCTGGATTAATTTGGGATTTATTTCTGGTAGTATTTTGGCAGGAATAACAGATATTATGATTATATCAGGTCTTCCTCTAAAGATGTATTGCACAATATCAGTAGGAAATATCACATCCTTCCTTATTTTTAAAAAATCTACAGTATGTAACAAAATCTCCTGAATGTTCACATTAAGCATCGTGTTTTGCTCTGTATGGCTATGTGCTGGGTCTTTCAAAGCAGCTCTGGTTTGTGAAGCTTCCAGCTCTAATGGTGTTACAACCATTAGGTTTTTGTCCGGTGGATTTTCCCTGAAAAGGAATTCTTATGGCGGTGCACAGATTTTCCATGAGAAAGTAATGCTGAGAGTTCAGTTTTAAAACACAAAGCTTTGAAAAAGTGAATCACAATTAGAAACACCAACCTTCACCATCATTCTATCACCAGAAGGCTGATTATTCCTGCTACAGGTGGCCAGAACCTGGAACTGATCACTGAAGCACAGAGCACAAGGCGAGACTAAAGGATGCTAGTTTGTCACAAGGTATCAAACTTTATCATCCCCCACTTAATTGAGGAGAAAAAAAACAGATGTGCATAATTATAAAGAGATATATTTTGCTTATGAATTTGGAAAAATCCGGAGTGTACAATTCCAAACGACGGATTCTCAGAGCAGATGCCATCGCTGTTCGCAGAGAAACACTGCCCAAGAACTGTGTGATGTACATTTGTATAACCCACACATTGCTCTGTCTATCATATTGCTCTGTTTTAGCCCAGTGAACCTAAAAAGACCTCGAGGTTTGACCAGAACCAATCCAATCAAAGTCATTTAATCCCTAGGACATATTTAGTTCTCAACATGCAGGAATTTGACAGTGCTTGATTGATGTTCGTTCCGGCTGATCAAAGAGACGCCCCATCTCCTAAGCTTTCCGACTGGGGCTTGTTCCTCATCAAAGGTTCTGAAGTTGGAGCTTTTGAAGACAGGGCTCACTTCCTTCAGGTCCTTGGAGGTTTAAAGTCTTCACTTCTCATCTAACAGTTGAAGTAAACTCCAGCCATGCTTTTTGCACAGAGCTTCTCTGGAGGTTTTCTTTGAACATGTTCTTTCGGTCTTCACTGTCTTCCCAATCGGAATTCTCCCTTCTTTTTGTCTTCCACAACTTGAACTTTACCACTGCATTCACAGAGTCCAAATTTAAACAGTGCCGATTAACCTCTGCATTTCTGGGTGTACAAAAATATTGTTCAGATTCCTTTGTCTCGCATGCAGTTACTTTTGTAACACCTTCCCCCCAAAAATGCTCTTTAATAACATTATAGAAATCAAGAAAGAAAGATGATTAGAAAAACAGGGAAACAAGTTGTTCAGAATTGCAATAAGGATGATATAAGGTTTTATTAGAATTTGCTGAGGAGTTTGGAGTTTTTCTTTGCACAGCTTTTAATTGGAAATTCTCAGAGACTGTAATGGATGAATTTAACTGTGTGATTAAACACATCGACTCATTAGCAGTAGAGATGCACTTGCCTATCTTGAGTTTGAATAGCACTGGCTCCTGGCGTATGCTCGAGAGATTCTTCCTGAATCTGCTGGGTGCTCCCTTCTGCACTTGGAGTGAGCTCTTAGTCCGAGTCCTCTCCTACACGAGGATTACAAGAGGATTCCCAGAAGTCTGAAACGCCATGGAGCAAGTTTGATCTTCAGTCTTGGCCTTGTTTATTCTTCAGACCATGAAACTAGGGACACTAGATTTAGCAAATCTTTTTTTTCTTCTTTTAAATCATCTGCTTCCAGATATATAAGGAAAAGAAAAGCAGATCAAAACAACATCTAAGACAGGTTTCTTTTGAGTTTCTTTCCCTTCTTTTCATTTGGGCATAGTTAGATCATTAGGCTTCATAGCTGGAGTAGCTGTCCCTGTGTGCGAGAAGAAAGACGTGATAACAAACTTTAACAAGTAACGAAGATGTAGGACTTTTCCTTTGTGTAACCATCTCACACACAATGGCTTTGTCAGCTATCACATTGCATTATATTTACTAGTCAATAAAGCTAAGCTAACTCCATAGCTGCATGTTCATAGATATGTGTATACACAAACACATATATTGTACATACACACATTCTGTGCATTTTTACTACTCCTGCTGCTGACTCTACCAATAAAACACAGAGACAGAAGATTAGAAAAATAATCCTGGGAGAAATTATATTTAGGTTGTGGTGCATTCATCTTTTCAAGACTTTGAAAACAAAATAAGACAAGCCATATAACATTTGCACAGCATGCATTTTTGCAAAACAATTAAAAACATTTACTTCAAAGCATAGCGAATGTACAGTATACTGTATACCTGTAGGAATTTATGTACATGTATTCTAAATTACTTGAAGCACAACTGTGTTTGTTACTTTTCTGCTAAATAATATTTTGGAGCCTTCTGAAAACCACATTTATAGCTCCACAAACAATAAAAGCTCAGAACCTGCTAAATAATAATAGTAATATTTCTGGCTGCCTTACAAACTAAACACTATGCAAAGGTAAGCAATTACATTGAAATATGTTTAGCCAGGCTCAGTATCTGTACAACTCTTTCACACTTCTGCTTTTTTTCTTGATATTTTAGACATAGAACTTTAGAAATACTGCATGTCTCCAACGCTTAATACGAAGTAACTATGTAAGAGATAATGTCGGTTTCCTCTGTTTCGTTTATTAATTAAACCCCACACGTTCGAACGAAGTCCTTCCAAGTCACAACAGGACTTGCTAATTGTATGGCTTTATCTGTAGTCAGTAGCTGCAAAACTTCATAGTATGATGCCTGGCACTTTAAAGTATTATTTTGGAATGCATGATCTGTTAGTCACGGTGGACTACAACCACACAGTGACAGCCTGACACCTCAGCTCCCTAAGTGAATGTCTGGAATCTGAATGTGCCATCACTTTTTCTCTCCTTCACTCTCTTCCCCCAGGGCGTTTTCATTCCTCACTTTTATTGTGTCATTTAAGCATCAATTTAATACCTCTGTTGGATGGTGGCAGCATCCAAAATAAATGAAAGCATATTGCTCTAAGCTCTTGTAAGAGCCTGGTGACAAAACAGATTTAAGACGCTTTTTTTATGCAGTGGTGTTTGTGGAGGGGGGGGAATCTAACAGAGATCCACATGACTGCTGAAGATGGTGGAGCTAATAGGTTTCAACTACTAATGAAAAAACGAGCATATTCTTTGAAGACAGCTTTAATACTTTGACTTCTTTGCAAATGTTTAAAGACATAAAGTGCTTAGCAGCAGAATCCCTTGAAGCAACACGGAGAAGGTAATTTTGTTTACTAAGACTTTTAGCACAATTGCTACATTAATTTTATTATGCCACATGACAAAATGACTCGCAGGTATTTTAAAATTGCAAGCACTTAAAAAGTTGTTCCCTGTTTTTTTAAATAGGCTACAAAGTGGATGCAAGGATAATGGAAATGGCCCAATAAAACAGTCACAGAACTTCATTTAAGCAGGTTAAACTTGACCATGTTGCTACAGCTAAAAAGAAACCAATGTATATCTGGTGGCTAGTCTTTGTACAGTCTTGTAGGCTCCACCTCTAAATGACTATGCAATAATATCTACATCCTATGCAACAATGTTTTAATAAGTACAATTTGTCACAGAAGTAGAATGTAGGAATATTCTATACTGTCTCTTGCTCCGTGGCCCTATGAAGGACTTGTGTCCTGTCCAGGTGGAGCAGTCATGTACTCTGAGTCATGCCTTGCAACTTCTGAATCTGGAAGAGGGTCAGGAATGGTGCCACCTTCATCAGGATAAGTGGTTAATTAACAATGTGTGGATATGTGTTACAGTTTAGCACCTAAAAAACTAAGTTCTCAAATGGCTTTTCACAGAGCAGGTGGCCTGTTCATCTTCGGGTCATAAGTAGTCAAGTTATGTTTTTGCACGGTCATTAGTTTTCGATCTGAAAGAGTTGTGAAGAAGACTCTGTGAATCTATTAGTTTTAGAAGTGTTGTCTCTTCTGTAGAGCTGTAGAGCTTCCGAGTATTTGCTGTGATAAGGTTTAAAAAAATGTTCTTCTACCAGTAGCCCTGTGCACAATGCAATTTAGCTTTCTCAATCATGACCTCCTCATTCATTCAGCCTTTTAAAAGCATGTAAATGTATGTATGGGGAATAGCCTAGCTCATAGGAAACTAGTGCAAGTCCATGTTAATCTCTGTGTATCCCCTAGAGATATTACTACTGTAAAGAGCACGGCCCCTATTAACAGAGTACATAAAACAGTGTGTGAAGGAGAGGAAAAACTCCTGGAGACATCACTTTGGTTGTTTCAGTAAAAACTGAAAAAAAATCTGTAGACATAAAATATTCCTAGCATGGGTTACAGGGGTTGCTGTCTGTATTAAAAAGAAAGATAGGAAAACAGTTTCCAAAATGCCAGAACTTTAAGATGTGACTGAAACATTTACCCTTACTACATAGCACTTTGGGCTTTAGTCTAAACTGTGTCTGTCAAATAAAAAGAATAAAAGAAGATTTAGGATTTAGGTTTCTTGGCTTTCTTTTAGAGTAACCCTCAACTGATTTTTACAAGGACCTTTACAAGGACTCAAGCAGCTTTGCTATATAAACTACTGATTTACCATTTGGTAGTATTCTGTCGAGAGTGCATTGTGATGAACGTTTTGGATTTTTATTCAAAGGCTTTGTAATTCAGTAATATCTCAGCTGTATATAGTCATGATGCTTATTTAATAACTCGGTTCAATGATAATTATTTTGTTTAATTTTATTAAAATGCCAAGGACCATTTTTGATGGTCATTGTTATGAATGAACATTAAGAATGCCAAGAAAAGATCAATATTGATGGCATTTGAAGTGGTTACAAATAGAAGAAAGCTTTATCAAATAAGATTTTAATTTGGGGAAAAAAACAATTTTAGGGAGACTGAAAAAGTAAAACCATTTAGTTTTTTCTTACTTATATGGCCTAAGAAGTTGGATAAGTTGAAAACAAAAGAAAAAAAATGTAGTCGTGTCTACTAAAAAAAAAGATATTTCCATCTCCTTCTTTGTCTCTCTCTCACTCAGCTTCGCTTATGTCACTCAATGAAACTGTTCAGGTCTAAAACACCTCTCTAGTCCTGTTAAGAGCACATTCTGTACTTGATTGTTCTGCAAATGTGGCTCTGCTGCTCTCAGCTATGTCAAGAAACAAATCACCTTGACAAATGACAGCAAAACAGTGCAACTCTGCTTCTAGGTGTGCAAGCATCCAGAAATTCAGTTTCAGATGTGAGAATCCATGGCTAAGAAGATATTGTAAACTATTTTCACCACTCTCCTTTCCACAAAAAATATATGCAGTACACATCTGTACATTTCCAAAACACTTCACAGCAGTGAAAACATTAGCTTTCAATATTTTTTTTTAATACTAAGGAGTGTTATGAATGACACAAATGTACTGGTTCGATTACTGTCATGCCTTTTGTGTAGAATCTAGCATGCTCTCCCTGTGTTTGTATCATTTTTTTCTACATGCCTAAGACATGCCCGTTGGTTTAACTGGTGTCGGGTTGTGTGTATAGTATGTCGTGTCCATGGTGCAGTATTGCCTTATGCCCCAGGTGTCAATGATAGGTTCTAGTTTGCGTACCAAGAATGACCAGTTTTCTGACAGTAAATAGACCAAGGGAGCTGCAAGGTATTCTGTTTGCCAGATCAGTTCAGAAGCAACGGAATAATACAATTACATGCTCTGCTCAAGTGCTAAAACTACATCTTACAGTTTGAGTAGTTATTGAAGTTTAACCAGGCTTGTATCAGAAAATGACTGCTCAGCAATCAGACATTATTTTCTGTCTGTAGAAAATACTGTATCAGAGGTAAACTATGAAAAACTGATGCATTGTTCTGTTTGTTTCTTCTGAAGAGGCATTTTCTTATCTGGCTACCTAGTCATAACAAAGTAATATATGTTATTAAAGTGTGTTTTCACACTTACAGAAAAATCAATACTGTTCTGAAATCTTATTGTCAATAATCCACAGGCATTCAGTTTAATCCTGCTTTTGTACACTTGGAGTGACAATACAAGTGTCCATAAAACTTCCAAATGCAATCCTGTGCATAATTTGAACAACAAGCATTTAGTGTACCATGTATTATTATAATACTAACTGAATCCTCTGTCATGTTAGGTATCTGTTTACCTGGTCTATTAAAAATACACATAATTCTGTAAAGTTTCCTATCCTGAGTAACTTTTTAGTCAAATGTTAACAAATGAAAATGAGCACGCCAGATTATTAAAAACAGACAGATTGCTCAACCACAAAGCAAGATGAAGTTGTCTTCATTTCTTACTCTATGGGTATAAGCTCTGACAGAAAATTTAGAATTTACTGTAAGTTCATAGTTGAGATTCAAAGGCTTAGTACTCAAGAACCACTTCCTGAAGGTTTTTAAACTCCAACAAAATGGCAGCGGACAAAGAAAGAAAAGTTCTTCTAATTATTGGTAACATGAATGTCTCAACATATTTCAGCTTTACTCGGGGCAAATTGGGATGGCTGTTGTATATTCGTTTGTTTTCCTCTTGTGGGGTTTTATTACCATCCATCCATCTGTCCATCAGCCTTAATGCATTGCCCAGCACTCAAATCCCAAAGGCAATCGCCAGCAGAGAACATGGTACCTTTGAACTGCTCGCACTCGCATGCTAGCCTAAGGCACGGATGGCATTCGTAGCTCTTTATCACACACTGTGAATAACAAGACAAGGTCAGGCAGTGGAGCTGGAGAGTGACAGCTGGCAGGAGCCTGGGGTTAACAGGAGCGGGGTGACTTTTATAGCTCAGAGGGAATGGCTAAATCTGCGCTGTTCCTGTTTTGTCTGTTGCCTATTTGATGTTATTTACACTTTGTTTCCAGTTGGGTCCCTCTCTGCACAGCAGTATCAGTGTGGCACACCGACTGCTCCTGCCTGCGTTTCCCTTCCCCGCTCGCTGCTTTTATTATCACTGAAGTATAGATCCACAGACACCCTGGATCATCCCACTCTGCACGGAAAAAAGGAAACAAGAAAAATCGAATGAAAGGCATGTTTTTTGTTGGATGAACAAGAATGGCGCAGGCCTTTACTCCCTGTTGTGCATTGTTCTAGGAATATCTGGATCTATGCAGTATTTGTCACTAATTGATTGGCTGGACGAACTGTTTGTTGAACAGGCTGGATGGTGCTGCCTCCTGCTTCTGACCTTAACTCAGGGGCCAGAAAGCCTCTTAATCCTAGAACGGGTTTTAGCAACTCAGAACCTGTTCCTGAAGCACAGGGTGCAAGGCAGGGCCACATCCTGGATGGGTTACTAGTCCATAACAAAGCACAAACACACCCGAACTCCCCACACCAGATACACCACGATGAGGCAGAAACATTAAAAATGTAATTGGTTCCCATTCTATGACAGAGAAGGTATAATCTTTTTTTCAACACTGAGTATCTGTCCTATACCAGAATCTTTCCATGCCTGAAATCAGAGTGGAACCATTATTACAGCCTGCAGGTTGCATTGAAGGAGTAATTTTATTTATTCAGCTTGACACAGCGAAACTGGGGTGGCCTGGCATTAATGAAATGGTCAAAAGGTTTGTGAAAAAACAGAAGACTGACCCATTACTTGATTACCATTTGCCGAATTGTTAGACATAACTTTTCTTATTACTTGAAATTACACCTTAGCACTGTCAATGTTTTTGTTAGTCTGTTAACTTGTACGTATGATACATATACTATATATATACAGTATATAATACATTTTAATAAGCTTTGTTCTGCACAAAAGCAGAATGTTAGGGAATCAAACTTTAATTTCAGAGTTCTGTCCAAGTCATTGCAACACCAGCATGAAATAATTTTGTGTGGCTAAAGTCTTGAGCAATTAGGTGCTTTTAAGGTTTCCTTGCATTGTATAGTTGTAAAAAGGTGTCTTTAAAAGTAAAAAAAGTCATACTTTTTGAGGAGACAATTCAATATTAATCCAAATTTAACATGGCTGAACGATCCTTTGTCTAATATTGTCTGGAAGATTGTTTCATTCCTCTTTAAAGTGCATCTCCATTACAGTGTAAAATTCTAAATTAAAGATGAAAGACATTTTTATTCTGACCCGATCAAGTTTGCCTGACGACTTTTTTATTGAAATATTTACTATGACGAACATGTTAAGATGAACCATTGTGTTTAAAAGCATGTCCTAAGGGAACTGCTTGGTACTACTAATGTCACATTAATAAGACATGCTGAAAAAAGATGTGAACATCAATATCAGGAAGAAACAATTATGTTTTAGTAAATCCCACTCAAACGTGTTAACCCTTTGTGAATGGGTTATTTTCTGTGATTTCCTGTGTAAAATGCACTGTGAGGTAATACAGTACTGTCAATTCTTTTGTGCATAAATCATGAGGAAGGAATTACAATATCTTGCTATATTCTTCAGTTTTTAACATGGATTAGTAACAAAACATCCATTATGTACCTTTGCTTGAAGAAAATAAAATGATATGGTTTTAACATTTTTAATTTCCAAATATTTATGTGCAGGGAATTCTATACCAATTTGATTAGGAATATATAGTATACATTTTTCTTTTTGCTGTGCATTCCATAACTTGATTGAAATACCTTCTTTCAAATTTTTTCAAAACCTTATCAAACGTTTCTGTCCAGTATGCATGTACTGTATTTGCAGTACATATCTGCTATACTGTACATAATATAATGCATGTATAGGCAGCAGTGTGGAGTAAATGTGTCAGGTATATTCTGTAGTAAGTTAAAGCCAGAACATAAGACTGTTGCTGTAGAGACTAGAAGTGGGTCAGAGACAATGCGTAATCCCACATCACAACAGCAAAATGACATTTCATTTTAATTAAAATACAGTCCAAACCACATGCCCAATTTTCAATGTCTGGTTTGTAAATATAAATATTCAGACATTCTGCATTCACAGATCTCCACATGAATCTGATCTAGAAATTATTTACAAAATATGCAGAGTTGTCTGATTTTAAAATGTTGGCTAGGTCTCAGTGAAATATAGATACTGTATGTGTATTTGTAATAATCTAATACAGTACAATATGTGGCGAGTGCAAAATTTGAAAGGCTGGAGGGTGAAAAAAGAGCTCAGTTCAATTCACCTATTCTGTTGCACTTTATAATGTTTTATTTCATGTAGGTTCCCTTTATCTACAAGTTATAAAAGGAAAAGTTTCAACACCCACAATAAAGATCAGTGCTAATTGGGCCTGTCGCTCACAATGACCAAACGCCTGCTACTTTGTACAATTGATTGTGGTGCTTAAGTACACAACCTGTTGACATGCAAAATGTGCCACTGCAGATCAATCATAATCAATTTAAACTTGACCAGGCACATTCATCGTGTATAATTAAGATACTTAATGATCTGGAGACAGCATGGATGCTCAGTAACTCCAATGTGGTACTTTTCTGTCTATCTCGTCGATCAGCCTTTCTAATTTACACGCTATTCAGTGCACGCTCTTTTTTTGTAAGATTCTTTAATCTGGATCATTTTCTAAACAGAAACCAGGCTCATTAGATAAAGCGGCTAATTAAAAGACTGATATTGGAGCACTCAAGGGAATCTCAAGATGGAAAGATCTCCCTGACTCAGAATAACCTAATTAATTTTTGGTCAGTCTTAAAATATGACCTTGCCTTCTTAAAATTCATTCATACCTTTTAACAGAAATCAGAAAATGGCCTCTTTGCATTAAAATCATAAAAAATCCTCTTGCTTTTGGAGGCTTTGTGTTTTAGTGAAAAACAATACAGCGTTGGTAAAAAATCTTACATGATACATTATGTTTAGCCGAAGAATTTTTTCTTGATGTTTCAGTAAATGATTAACTGTATAAAATGGTTAGAAACAGCATGTTGCAATTAAAGAAAAGGACTATGAAGGATTTCAAGCACAGGTCAAAAGGGATGTTAGAAGGGTCAAGAGAAAGATGGAAATGAATATTTGAATGCAGGGTAAAATAAATAATTAAAGGTTCTTTTAGTACTACAACAAAGAAGACATAAAAGAAAGTAAAACTGTAAATTTAGTACAATAAAAGGAAGTTTCTAAACAATGAAAGGGAAATGGCTGGGGTGCTCAATAAGTATTTCAATTAGGTGTTCTTCAGTGAAGAAGTCAACAATATGTTTCAGGCATGGAAGCATATTTGAATCTGTCCAAAGGAAATGAGACTTTGTAGTCTAAAACAAAGACAATTACAAGGCAATTTGATCCAAATATTCTAAATATTCTAAAGGCACCCGAACAAATCATTGCTAATTTATAAATTAGATAGTCATGAAATCGTCAAATGATCTTAACAGTAAAACAAAAGGCACAAAATGGCATAGCCAGGTAAAAGCATATAAAAACTTTGATGTTGCCAAGCCATGTGACCACTGTAAACTTTCATAAGGGATTATACTGACACATTTTTAATTTTGTCACTTCTGTGTATGCGCTTACTTCCCAAATCGATTTTCTCCAGTTGCAGTCTTCTTCAGCCATGGGACCTGACAGTGGGAGACTGCATATTAACAGAAATTTTTAAAATGTTATTTTTCTCTGCAGCTTCCTGCTAAAAGAGGTTTTGGTGATTACTGTACAGTATATTACAAAACATTTTATTAGAAGTAATTAATAATTTAAAATGCATTTTGCTTTCCTTGATGGTATAGTATTCTTCCTAATTGCCTGCAGAGTTTGTGTTTTTTGAGCAATTAGGAAGAAATGCTTTTAGAGCATAGGTAATTAGCTCATTTAAATTTGTTAAGGTTGATAATTCAGGCTAAATTCATTTAAGAATTACATTGCAAGTGGAATGGAAGGAATGGTGTCCCATTTAAACAGCTGATTTATGCCTACAACATACTTTCAGGTGGTGTTCATAGCTTTTAACATGATTGGCGGTGTTAAAAGTTTTTAAAGTGCTGTGGAAGATTGAGATCCTTAAAAATCAATAACCACTTTGATGCTGATGTGATATCTTATTAAAAACAATATTCAATAACCTTCCTTCTAAACAAACAACAACAATGTGGAACTGAAGTCAACATTAGTGCTTCTTTCTGCAACTGCAAATTTCACAGGGCAGCCAAAACAAATGATATACAGTATAACTTTTTATAAAAATGTGAAACAACTTAATTAAATAACAGATTTTGGTATTAAAAACCACTGTGCAAAAAAAAAAGGCACAGTCTTAATAATAAATTTAACTGAAGTTCCAAATTTTCAAATCATTAAACCATTACAAATTCTCATTTCTCATTACCTCTAATTCCCTGGGACAGTTTGCTTCAGTATCAACCGTTTGATTGAAGTCACGTTACTGGATTTATAGGGGTTAACAATGAATGAAATCTTGTAAATGATGAAAGAAGTGTCTTTTTTTCTTTTTGCTGTGTACATTTGCATTTAAAGGTATAAACTGAGTTGAAGAGGCAGTTAAGTGTGATATAAAGAATCCGGAAGAAAAATATTGCTTCCCCTTTTGGATTTTGTGCTAACTTTTAATTTAATAATGCTTTTGTTTCCTAAATATATAATGAAGAAAGATAACATTTTTGTCCCAATTATGAAATTTGAAACAACAACAAAATGTTTATCAGGGTGTTTGGCATAGCTGGAAGAGAAATCGTATTCTATCCCATTTCAACAGTGGTGATATTTACAGTATGTAATTGTCTTCAGGCATATGGAAAAACCTTTGGGACTTTTATTTTTCTTATCCCACACCCAAATCAACCAAATGAAAAACAAATTACACATACTCTCTTTGAAAGTACTCTTACAGTCATGGCATCTTTTATTTAGAAGCAAAATAGCTTAAAAAAACAAAAAAAAGCTTAAAGAAACAAAGTAGCTTAAAGAAACCTGAAACAAGCATTTTATGTGTTCAAGTTTGATTAAAATGTTTCTTTTCTCATGTGGAATTGTCTGTTCCTGTAGCTTGGTATGATCTAGGGACTTTCAAGCAGCAGTCTAGGTATATCTCTCAAGTTGTATAGCTAAAATGTTTGGTAATCCACAAGATATCAACCACATTGATGATACATTAATCACAATGAAAGTGTGTACGTGCGAAATCACATTGAAAAGCAGCTCTAAAGACTCCCCTTTGATTTAGGACTGAGAATGCAAATGCGCAAAGCTCAGAAATTCTACCTTTTCTATGTTTTCTTCAAAGAAGTATCTTCAAAGTGCTTTAGGTAACACTGTCAGGTGTCATATTTACAAACCAGACGTGGCCTTCCCCATTGTCTTTTCCATCCACTGTCTGCTTCCCCATTTTTTATTATATTCTAGAACTGAGATAGAAGAACAATTGACAATGCATTCATGTGACATAACACAGTTCCTGTTTCTTTTGTATTTTGTCGCAGTTTTTACCTCTCCTAATGCAGAACTTGTCGTTTAACTTTGACGCCAACTTTGTCCTGGACACTAACACTGTAAAATCATCCATGGTTTCCTATCTGTGAATGAATCATCAGGTTCACCTAACAGCAATTGCACAATGGGTGTCAAGCAATACACAACTGTGTCTAGGGTTTCTTTTATGTGGAAGGCCAAGGATAATAATCGTCCTATTTGATCTTAAATGTTTATTGGTAAATGTCCATTACTATTGGGCAATCAGGACCACAGCCCAGATCAGACCTGCAAGGACTGGAATATGAAACTGCAGGCATCTGCCTTCACTGGTGGGAAACCCTACATATGTTCCTGTCTTCATAAAGAAAATTCCCACATGGGACATCTAAAGTGGCTTGAGTGGTAAAGGTGCTTATACAAATGCAGACTGAGCTCTATGATCATGGGTTCAAGCCTGGAACAGGAAACTAGCTGACTGTGACTGGGATTCTATGAGCAATGGTGCACAACTGACCCATTTCCACTGTGGGCAGGCAGGGCTCTCAGTGACATGGAGACCCCATGTGGCCTCCTGGACACTTGCAGTCCTATGAGTCCTCTCCAATTGCTACTAAACCTCTGATATGGGGTTGTGTTGTGTGGTAAGCCAGAGAAGTCTTTCTATACTTCCTCAGTCTCCCCTGTGTGCAGCTGTGGGATTTGTAGCTGTAAGACAAAATGTTAAGACACACAGCAGACATTTTCAAATTGGATGCATGCAACAAAAATAATGAGTGACTATGAATTGCTAGCTAAATTTATATAAATGGAATGAGTATCCACACACAGTATCTTCCAAATGAATGAATTACGTCCACTTAATTTTGATAGTATAATGTTTTCATAGATGTATAATGGAGACATTTTGTGATGGAAGGGGACAGGGGAGCTACTTGGAAGTGCAATTAAATCTTCTACCATTGTTAGAGAAATAACATTAAATAATTCTTGCTGATCAATCAGTGATTTTACTGAAACTTCTAGACCTTGAAAGGAAGCAAAATTTCTTGCCTGAATAAAATTAGCTTCAGACTCGATAAAGAATGTGAATGAAACGAATCCCCCCTTCCTCTTGAATGTTTAGTCCTGGATACCAAGTTTTGTTCCAGTCAAAGTAACAAATATATCACCTTATTGCTTGCAAAGGTTTGTTAATTTGATAAACAAACTGTTCAGAGAGAGGCTGGGAGGTTCTCCGTTTCACTCATTAGTTTACTTTCTGGTGATGACTCGACTTAATGTGTGAATGTTCTAGAATTCTATAATTAAATCTGCAAACCAAAGCGCTTGAAAATAAATTGAACTGCCAGCAATACTGACCACGAATGACACTCAGTTTAAAAAGAAGACAAAAAAACAGGCACTGCCCACATGTGAGAGGTCATCGGAGAAGGTGAGAATTATTCTGCTCATGTACAGCACAGAGATCAGGAGGTGAGATACTAAAATGGCCAGGATTCTCCTGGCATTTCATGGAAAAGGACAATGGCATTACATTAACACTGTACAAAAGCTTTAAGAAGAGGCTGAAAAAGATGGCATTTGGGAGATTGTTAATAAAACTTGACTGACCTCAGGTCATTGTGGGCACAGAACAGAAAAGCTGTTTGATCATGATGAAGAAGATGCTTTAATGTGCAAAAGAAAGTTTTGTTCGACTGACACTATTCCTGCTTAATTGCATTGCTGAGTCAAAAGAAATCAAACAGAAGATTAAAAAAATATATATAACAGCTTTTCAGAAAGATCTTTAAAAGGTATTCTACCAAGAATCTGATTTGCACAGGCAAACCTTAAAAAATAATACTGCAGGATAAATTTTGCCTCCCAAAAGAAGAAAAGGAGAAGTACAGGAGAAGTAAAAGTTATTGTCGAGTGCTACTGTAGATTGAAAGAGCTTTATTTCTGCACCACACTGTTTCCAGACATAGTCCACTTATGTTTCCTTGAATTTAGAGGTATTATGTATTCATCCCATAAACTCTTTCTCTTTCATCAAGGTAATTCTGACATGATGTTGGTCAGTTTAATTTCCTTCCAGTAAAAATAGGCAGGTGAGAGTGAAAAAAATCATATTTTTCTCTTGCTCAGACATGAATGTGATCAATATTGCAACTAGAGCAAAGTGAAAACAAGACGTAAACTGATGGATTAGAGGGTAATTCTACCACATACAAACAGAATTGACGGATGAGGACCATGAAAACAAACAAGGAAAATAAACCTCAGATTAAGCTTGATGGTAACTATAATGTATCAACCAGCCATCAGACTGTTTTACAAACAAACAGAATTGATTTTATCTTTCCTGACAACTTTTAAACCATTAATAATAGTGTCTGGTCATAGTTTTATTTTGAAGGTTTGAGGTTAATAACTTATAAAAAATATATATTTTTCAATTTACAACAATTTTGTAAGTATTACTGTAAACAGAAGTACATTATGGTCTTTTTGTAAGTATTAAAAATCCTGCTCGTCTATGAATGGTTCACTGTGATTTTTTTTACACAATCCTAAGACCTCTGAAGAGAGGAATGTAAAGAAAGCATCTCACAAACGCGAGCCAAAACTTATCTGACTGATTTCTGTACATTAGAAGGAACAGTCTGTTGTCAGGAACTGGTTTAAACAAAGTATGGAAGATGAAAATATTGGCAGCACATATCTTCAATGTCTTTTCCCATTGCCTACAATGCAATGATCTATACAGAAATGCTGCAGTAGCTGCTGCATACTGAATCTCTGTGATCAGAACTATGTTTCAGTGTACTGTGGCGCAGTTCTGATTTCAGACTCCCAGTTCTTGTGAAAAAGAGAATCAAGGAACAAAGGTGACATGGGCACAATATAGGAGAAATACCTCTATAATGCATTCTAATGTATGGTGTTATCTTGATTGACTTGAGGGAGAAGATGGATTGACTTTCTTGATCCATTTTGTCAATGTGCAGACTGGGCTCTTTGTGAAAACACCACCACTACAGAAGACACACCAATGGCCAGAGAACCAGGATGAATACTCTCCTTCTGTACCCCCAGCAGGGGGTAAATGTGTTCTTTCCGTGGAGCCTGAGGCAGGACTGAAAACTGATCTGTGAATTCTTGACCAAAATACTAGAAATACTGGACACACTAGAACCAGCACCTGCAGTGCTGCCCTGATTACTTCTCTTCTGCAACCCAGATAAATTCTCCTGTTAAATTTAACATCTAATGTTAGTCACAAGAAAAGTGTGACAATATTAATGATTAAAAATTCAGAGAGCACGCTTCAGTTATCACCTAGTTTCATGTTATTGCCATTTATAAAACCCTTCAATCCCCCCTTTCCTCAGACCCGCTGGGACCATTTATTTCCCCAGCGCAGTGTTCAGGGCACAGGACTGTTCAGTCTTTTATAGACCTTCTTTCATGCACTTACATTTGTTATTATAATTTAATTTCCTGTTCCTTTTTTACAGTTATTGCTTCTATTATAACACTATTCTTTTTTAAAAAGGGTTTTATTTTTATCACACTATACATATTCACATTTGGAGAAATCCTTTCTGTCAGGAATTTATTTTTTTATCCACAGAAGAAATGTAAAAAGAAAGCTGTTACATAGAAAAATCCCTACAATGATAGACAGGAGGAGTGTTTGGGACAGAATACTTTGAACTTTGTTGACTAAGGATCTTGCAGTTTAGTTTTCTGGGTAAAAAATAGAAAATAAAAAAATGACTATACAAAAGGGTTATAAAAAATATTGGAAGAGCAAGCAAATTACTCAATGAACAGGAGATGATCATGAACAGCTGTTCATGAGACTGTATCAGACTGTGATCTTTTTCTGGTTTGTATCTATTATTTCTCCTTCCATCTACAACACGTAATACTGGATGTTATAGAAACAAATAACAGAAATGTAAATGCCAAGTTGATGGTCTTCATTGAGGTTAGCTCCACACTACAGTATAAGTGCAAGGCCTATTATTTCACTTAGAATTAAGTGTTATTCAAAATTTCTAGTACTCTTTATTGGCCTTGCAACCTGGTGCCTCTGACTTTTCCAAAAACATGGTGTCTTGGAAAAATATTTAGGTCCTGTAGCAAGGCCGAGAGAGTGAGTCAGTAAAGTACAGAATTCTGTCCAAGATATTCTCTCTCAAACAGAAGAAAAGTGTTCATGAACCCACTTGTTATTTGCCTAATCTTTCTTTTTGTCAACATCCAGAATATCTGAGCATATTTTGAACAGACCTATGGCCATGACAAGCCACAACTACAGTACCTCACAACTGGAACCCAATAAAGACAAGTTGTACACAGACTGTTTCAAAACTTTGAGTCTGGCCTGCAAGAGCTAGGCTCCCATATGCATATGTAATAAAGAAGACTTCTGCTACGTGGACACCCGAATTGCTGTCATTTGTTTGACACAACATAACAAATGGGCTGGACAGGTCGAACAGCCTATTCCCACTTATAGCCCTTCTTATGTTTTAATTTTCTAACTCATCCCCATTTGATTTTGCTGCTGAAAAGCTTCCTACTTCACACTCAAGTGACAAGTTACACAGGCTGGGTACCTGCCTGTCGTTAAGAAGAAATCTCAGGGTTTTTGTTTTTTTCATTTCACTGTGGCATACTATGGCATTTTCTTGTACATTCCTCTCACAACAGTCTCAATCCAGTGCTCCAGCACTCTTTTTAATGTTTGAGATCAGTCAGCTGCTAGACATGCCTGTTGCCAGCAAACTCCTTTTCTTTCCTTTCCCTGCTAGGAGGTTAGAGACCAGTGAGGAATTACCTACAGTTACTGTCATCCTCAATGCCTGGTCTTGATGTGGGTTATGAAACTGAGGTCTTAGTGTTCATTTCTCTTTTCATCTTCTCTGCTAAGCTCCTGAAACAAGCCCACTATCTTCAGAAACACAGAGCATCATAGAGTTCATTGTTTAGCAACTGGTATTTTCAAAGTGAAAAGAATTACACAAGACTTTGTATTCTGTTATGTTGAGGGAAAACTGGGCCATAAGCACCTTGCTTTCATTTCTGGCTTAGCATGATACATGAAGACACTGCAGTGGACTTAGCACGTATGGAGAATGCTAACCCACACAAGATCAATGACATAGATTTAGAAAAGCATCAGTTGGCCTCCAAGGATAATGTTCTTCCAGCCATGTCTCGGAAGAGCTTCATCATAAAAGCCCAGAAAGGACTGTTGAGCTTGAATACACTCAACAACATGAATGTCGTGACTCATTAAACCCCCTGCCTGTCATGGTAAAAGCACCAAATAGAAATAACAGTCCTATTAACCAGCTTCAGAAAACCCTTCTACTCCTATTGTTTGACATTTCTTCGAATCCCAGTGAGAGCAAACTACAGTGAGATATTGCATTGCTTTTAAACCATACGATATGGAGATAAACCTTGGTACAGAATTTAATTGGAAATAGAACCTTTCATTGCTCCCACTTGTCACCTCCTGTCTGTATTTTAACAGATGCCCAGTAACACTTTTTCATCCTCAAATGCAAAAGGCTTTATTTGGATGAAATTTTGAAAACCTTTGGTAACAATTCAATACAGGTGAAATGGGCTGTAAGTGTATGTATCTTCATATTCGATGATAAATCTTCAGATTTTATCCCTGATGTACTAGGTCTGAACTGGTCACACCTCTTCAATATCTTCAATATTTTCAGGTGCCAACAAAACCAAACTTATTTGAGAAAAGCATTATCCAGTTTCAGTTCTTGCCACAGATCAGTTTATCTGTCCAAAATACTAAGTTATACACAATTATCTTATCACACACAAAACCATTTGTCAGTCCATATCTAGACATCATTACAAATACACCATTCTATTAACATTTTATTTCCTCTACAAAAGGCAATCATCTGCTTTTCTTCCAGGCCTATCTTTTGGAAATGAGGTTATCACACAGCATTTTAAACAAACAAATTGCTGGAGACATTTTGACTTTCATAATGTCTCCAACAATATCAAAACATACATCTTGTTTGTGTGAACAAATATATTAACAGACCACATACCTAGAATGCCTTTACTTCTCAGCAGTTCCCACATAATTGAAAAATATACATTTGCTTAATCAAAGTGCAAAAGACAATTCCACCCCCTCCCCTGCAGAGCATTGACATTTGGAGTTGTGCCTTGAACAAAAAAGATATTCTGTAACATATTAGCATGTTGTAAATTTAATGGATAATACAGTGTCAGGCTGTAGAGTCTCAGGAGAACACGAATTATAAGGTAATCATTCACCCTGATCTGAATTAATAGGAATTCCTTAAACAGCAGGGCATGACATAAAAGTATCACTTTAAAATATAGCTGTGTCCAATGAGATTTAATAATTGTTTTAATGAGCACATTGTAATTGCAAGATATCACTTGGATGCCAAATCAAAGCCTTACTAGTTCATGAATGTTTGGATATTAGTGTAGAAATAGACATTTATTGTCCTCATAAAAAATATTGTAACTCACACACATCTTTTCTGTTCTTAAAGGCTATCAGTATAGTGTCAAAGTTCCTATTAAAATGTAGTGCAGATCTGAATAAATTTCAATTGCTTGGGGTACAAATATATATGAGAATTTTCAGGAAAGCATATAATTAAATTGTTTAGCTTTTCAAATATTCTATAAGGTGGGAAAAGCATACATTAAGGAATGCAATAACCTGAAGGGTTCAAAAATAATATTGAAAACTGCATGGAATATTGTTTCCATTTTCTTAATGACTGAAAGTTTAGAATTTATTAAATAAGAATGGTAAAGTGATAACTTAATTCTTTGCTTGTGTTTGAAGACATCAAGCATCAGTTTTATTGCTTCCCTTTGATTGAACTGTTACAAGGAGAAAAAGGGGAAAGCTTAATTATTTTAAACATTTGGACTGCAGTAGCACACTATATTCTTGGATTTAGGGGCTGCTATAGAAATAAAAAACATTTTGCTTCTTACTTTGCTTTACCCTGAATAACATGAGATTCCACAAGAAAATTACTGGAACTTCCATGTCTCAGGGAACTATAAGCAGTGATCTTGGATATCTTGGAATAATATAATGAACATTTGCATCAATGAGGCATTTCAGAAATGTGTAATAACAAATTCCGTAACTATCCTATCTGATTCTCTGTCATGCTTGCCCTTGTTGACAGGTGGTGAGGTAAGCTAGCATTGATGCAGCAGCTGGTTACATCACCTTCCAACCTATCTCTGCACAATGGTTGCCACAGATACCAATTGACAGGAGACCTGGACCACCTGAAGACTATGCTCATGCCTGGTTCATATGGCTCAGAATATAAATACTCAGATCTGACAGAACTTGGAGCACTGTCATAGAGTTTTGTCTCTGAACTAGCTTTGCTGGATTCCAGACCTCTGCTCATTTATGTCTGTTCCCAGATCTCCCCTGTGCTTGTTACACTTCTCTGCTTACTGTGCTGGAGCCTTTGTTGTTTTTCTTTGGCTTTCTCTTGGATTCATCCCTTGTGCTTTGCTGCTGTCATCCTGGACTAGACCTTTGCTTTGCTGGACCCCGACTACTCACTAGAAACTACTCACCATGCTTTAGCTTTAAGAATCATCGGCTTTGACCCCCGCCTGCTTGACCACAATCTCGGAAAATCTCACATGCAGTCCCCTGCATGCGTACTGTCTGGGCAGTTCCCTGTGTGCGTACTGTGTCCAACTGTGTCCTGTGTCTGACAGCTAGTTTAATATGGAACTGTCCATTCTTCTCTGTCTGCTATGCTGAGTGCCACTCAGGTACTGTGATCAAAACTACTGAATAAAAGGATAAAGCCTTGATTTTGAAAACAGCACACTGTATATGCATGTCTTATAGTTTATGTAATTTATTCCCATCTCTTCATTTACTAAAAAAGTTCTCTTTTTCTCTTGCCTCTTTGATATAAACTTTCTTTGGGAAGTATCCTGTCTTTGTGGTAACAACAGAAAGCCTGCTAGACCTTAATAAAAAGAAACGAAATCTTATTCACACCAGACGTGTTTGGACACAAGCACATGTCTTAGGACCAGTATGTACGACAAAGCTCCTTTAGAATCTTTTGAGAGGAATTGAATACAATCCCTCCAAGTGGAAGTGTATTTAGTCATTGTAACGATCTATATCTGGCATGAGTCTTTCAGCCTCCAGGAATGTAATATTTTTCAAAGGATTGTGGTAGTTCTCAACAATTCTCATATTTTAAAATTAAAAGCTCCAAATTATCTTTATTTTTAGCATCTCAATTAGTAAAACTGTAAGAGCCTGCGGAGTTCCTCGTATGTGATAAACATGGGATGAATCCAATGAACACCTGTAAAAGAAAAGACATTTCGACAAAAAAAAGCAGATACAGTAGCGGTATGTTAAATGAAATAGGCTGGTAATCTGCAGTTATGCGCAGCTCGGTTTTGTGTTTTGCCTCCAAGTTAACTTTTCAACAAGTTTTGCAGCGAGATGAGGGTTTTGTAATCAAATTTGGAACCCAGGTTTAATATTTTTAATAACAGTCAACACAAATACTGCATTGTCTTTGCACGCCCTGTGAGTCTACAAAACTAAGTAAGCACCTCCACACAATGAGAAATGTATTTTCTTGTGTCTTTTCTATAATTTGACATTTCATATCCCCTCTTTAAAAACACCAAAGAATAATTACATTTTGACAGGAGAGAAAGATTAAGTGTGCACCATGACGTCTAAGGGCATAACAAAGGCAACAGAAAATACAAAATAAATGAAATTGCGCTTTTAAGTACTATTATTGAACTTAATGCATGAAAGAATATTGTGTCGGCTCACATTGATTTCGAACACAATAAATGGCAACAATACAGGAAACAAAATCAAATCAACATTCCTTCTGTGATGTACATTAAATTCAGACAACTCCATCTCCTTCTCTCTCATTTAACTGCTTTTGTTTTGCAGTCGATATTAAAATGACTATTTCACTGCATTGACTTTTCCTGCGGTCATAACCAAGAAAACAGTAAAAACAAATAGATAGAAGCAAAGCTGATGGAGCCCTGTAAATTATGTGGAGTCTTTTTACCATTTCACAGCAGAAACTCCAAGTCCTCTGGAGAATGAGTGATGGGGTGATCATTCCACATGATTAGTATTGCCTAGATTGCCATAAAAATTAATGCCCAGCTAGGAAAGGACAGTGAGCAGCTCTGTGCTGAGCTAGTCTGCCCTGCAGATTACTGTCCAAGTGAGTCTGTAGGTCCTACAGATTAAAACCCGTGGATTTCCAGACTTGTGTTCGACACTGTAACGGCAGAGTCATGCAGCCTTTTTGCTTGTGTTTCAGCTTCCACCTGACACACAAACGCACCGTCACCCTACGATTTTTCATTCCTGTCCTCGGCCATTCATTCATCCAGGAAGATGTAGCAAGGACAAAGAGAAACATCTTCAAGTCATTCTGGGCCTGCCTTTGACTGAATAAATTTGGTTTATTGCTACAGATGCAGCCATTCAAAGTGCGCGTCACAGACACGTACCGCAGGTGACGTCGCTCAGTATGACGCAAGATGACGCGTGGCACCGCAGTACGTGATTGGTTGACCGACAGGGGCACTCGTGGTCCGTTGGTCTGTCGTAGAAAGACTTACAGTAAAAACGTCTTTGCTGTGCCCGTTGTAGATATTGAATTTTACCACTGAAGGGAAATCTTAGTAGCTGAGCATAAAAAGAATAGGAGCATACTGTAACGCGTGTGAAGGCCATAAACGATATTAATTTTGGAACATAAACATACAGTATATACTGTAGCTGGTCTTGGTACTTTAAAGAAAAAAATACACACCAGTATTCCATTTCTCCCTAAACATTTTAAGCTTTGAAGTCTTTAACTAACATGATACCGGAGTCAACAAGCATACTTTTAGAATTTGATTAAAAGGGAATATAATATGGAATCGCGTATCTAAAGAATTTAATAACGGTATTCGTGTGCTGCGACAGGGCTGTGTAGGGCTTTTTCGCCTGCCTGTTCATGCGAGCTGTCTTCTAGCCGACTGGTCTAGGTGCGTGACTAGCAACTGGGAGGTTGTGTGATCGAATCCAGCTGGTGCCGGACTTTTCTTTTAACAAACATTTCTTCGAAAAAATAGAATAGCGATATTATGGACAATAAATTGACTTTTATATTTCAAAATATCGCAACATGAACGATATTTGCGATATTTTGAACATATCTTCCCTTCTGACAGCGGTTCCTCCTTCTATTGTGTGTGTGTGTGCAACAGAGTAAATTTTTATAGAGAAATGGAGGCTGGACAGTATGCGTTACAATATAAACATTTATATTGATTTAAATCGTGTTCTGATTTAAATCGCAAACGCGTGTTTAATTATGTGTTTTTTAATCATAATCAGGCTAATGCATTTCTACATTTTCTGTATGAACCAGCTTAGAGGTTCATACAGAAAGACAGCTTGTGTTTAAATTGAGTGTAAGGTAATTTATGCTTCTAAAGTCATGGTCAGCATTTATTATTGTACTGTGCTGTAAACTTTTTCTGTGCCTAGTCACATTATTTTATAGCGTTTTTATTGCGTTATTAAATCCGGTGGCGCTGTGTGTTAGAGTAGTTTCCTGACTCCCTTGTCACATGGTCTGTGATTGAATCCCATAGAACTATGACTTTATTTTTTAACAAACATTTCTTTGAAAAAATGAAACGTTTCCCTTGGTCAGAGATTAAATAAAACCTCACTCGCACCAAACAAATTTATATTTCTAAATATCACAAAATACGTTCATTGTCTTCCAATCGAGTCGAGTTGACATTGGAAGCCTGCCACACCCGGACTGTTAAACCAACGCATTAGCACGTCAAAGCCCATCGAGGGTATTGAGCCAGTATTGCCTTTAGTATTCCCCCCTCTCCCCTCAATTCAATTCAATTCAAGGTGTTTTATTTGCATGACAGATGGGTACAAGCAGTGTTGGGTATGTATATTGTAACGCTTACGGCAGACAGGCACTCTGTAAGAGCCGGCGCACCAGAGCAGCGCACCGAGGGAGCGTCTGCATTTCTAACTTAGTTTTTAAAATTAGTCAAGCAATATGAAGCATCTCCTTTTACTTAGTGCCTGAGCATAAAAAGAATAGGAGCATACTGCAACGCGTGTGAAGTCCATAAACGATATTAATTTTGGAACTTAAACATACAGTATATGGCTGGTCTCGGTACTTTAAAGAAAACATACACACCAGTATTCCATTTCTCCTAAACATTTTAAGCATCGAAGTCTTTAACTAACGCGATACCGGAGTCAACAAGCATACTTTTAGAATTTGATTAAAAGGGAATATAATATGGAATCGCGTATCTCAAGAAATTAATAACGATATAATTATATTCATGTTGCAAAAGAACTGCAACGGACATAAAAACTCCCTTGCTTTTAACAGAGCGTTCCATAATTTCTAACTACGAAAATGCCAGGTGAAAGGATTTGTAAACATATTTTGTTAAAGCAAGTCAGAACCCATTCAGAGCCTACATTACATTTTAGCGTTTCATTCTGAGCAGAAGACCCTCACACCTGAAGAAGGGGGAGGTGTTTTTCGCTGGAAATCTCGCCTGCTTCTACTTTACAACCGGAGTGCTGGCTGTGACGAATTAAACCGGTATTACAGGTTACAATCACAGACCATGTGACATGGGAGTCAGGAAACTAACACAGCGCCACCAGATTTGATAACGCTATGAAAACGCTATAAAATAATGTGACTAGGCACAGAACAAGTTTACAGCACAGTACAAAAATGCTGACCATGACTTTAGAAGCATAAATTGCCTTACACTCAATTTAAACACAAGCTGTCTTTAGCCCTCTAAGGTGGTTCATACAGAAATGTAGAGATCCAGGCTCAGAACACACAGCTTCATTAGCGAATACATATGCAGGACAACTAGAGAAGACGTTTTACAGAGGATGGATTTTTAGAAACATCCCATCAGTGACATCACTGAAGTCAACTCCTAGGTACTGTAACTGTCGTGTGGATAGTTTCACAAGAATCAGACAAAGGTTTAAGCATCGCTTGTTCTAGATAAAACTGCAAAAAAAAACAACAACCCATAATGTACTTCTTTGCGGCTCTGTTTGCCCAAATCATATATTCACAACGTGAAATCTAGAAAATAATATTACGTAACCAAAATCCGCAATATGGAAACAGAACCTGTGTAATTGTTGATAGATGATGTACTCGTAACATTTTTTCAAGACGAACTACAACATTTAAAAAATGACTTGTATGTACTTGATATCTCTAATCAATCCACGGGTCCCAGCACGAAACGAAAGTAAAACGCATACCGTTTCGCGCTTCTTATTAGTTGCTCAAAAGTAATTTGACCGTATGAAATGCATAATATAAACCTAGAAACATATACGTGAGTAGTACTTAAGCACTGTAGTATCGGTGTTAAGACATACCTCTCAAATACTGTAAATCAAGTTAAAAATATCTCAAGATTCTGGTCATAATGAAACCATGTTTCGTGTATGTTTTCTTTAAAGTACCGAGACCAGCCATATACTGTATGTTTATGTTCCAAAATTAATATCGTTTATGGCCTTCACATGCGTTGCAGTATGCTCCTATTGTTTTTATGCTCAGCTACTAAGATTTCCCTTCAGTGGTAAAATTAGATATGAATATTCAAAACTTAAACGGGCACAGTTAAGACATTAAATATACATATACATACTGTATACAGTACAGTTTGCATACGGTAATATGTTTATGTCCCTAAATCAATCTCTTTTATGAGCATGTGAAAGGCATGGTGAATCACTGTACTTTGCATGATTGGAAAAAAATGCGTGATTGCGAAATGCTGTGGCGTTACTTTTACAAAGACGGTCAATGAAAAAAAGAATGTGGACCAGGGCAATACTTTGAGTTTACAGCTTGTCCAAGGTCATTTATTATTAATACTATTATTAATATCTTCGTTAAAGACTTTGATGGCTACAGCTCAAACATGAGAGGTTGAGCTTTATTAGCTCCACCTTGCGGAAATTCCGGATACTATTATTTTGCTAGCGGTATTTACCGGTAACTCGCGGTATTTACCGGTAGCTTGCGGTAGACTGCGTACAGCGTACCGGAAAATAATGCGGTATCGCCCGCGCATTTTGAATGGCTGCATCTGTAGGTTCTGTTCTGTCGGTAATAAATATAATACATTGGCTAGCATTAAAACAGGTGCTGTCTTTTTTTAAGTGCCTTTTCACAGCCCGAATATAACCTCATCACAAGCGGGGATTGACGTCATTTCCTAGCTTTCCGAAGCACGCCTGTTGGGAAAACCGTGTGATATACTGCCAACTAGCCAAGTGTCAAGGTGCCTAGCACCCCTGCTGTGTACAGTATGTCACCTTCAGGT
The DNA here is from genome assembly GCF_055471065.1 of Atractosteus spatula. NCBI lineage: Eukaryota > Metazoa > Chordata > Actinopteri > Semionotiformes > Lepisosteidae > Atractosteus > Atractosteus spatula. The sequence goes on along the minus strand of NC_142725.1, from coordinate 15,275,098 downwards.
CTTGCAAACAAACTAAGGTGTGACCATTGCAAGCCTTCTCACACTCAGGGTGCAGAAGAGCTCTAATTTCTGCACAGAATGCAGAACTAATTTGCATTCAGTTCAGGGTTTCAGGCCTAGCTGTTTTTTTCTCCTTCCACAAACTTTATGTTCAAGCTGTTGGTCCTTGGTAAATCAGCACAGAAAAGGAAAGGCGTTTACAGCATCCCAAAGCCTAATCAATAGCGGCACCAGATGTTTAGATCTGCTTTGCGTTTTCTATTTATTTTAAAGAAAACCTTTTATATAAACCATTTATTCAACCCACTGTCGTACATCTTGTAGTTAATGCAGTGGTGTTTGTCATCTAGTTTATCTAATACTGTACATGTTTTTTTTGTGTGTGTGAACATTTTAAAATTGTATTCATCATCAACAGCCTCAAACTAGGAAGGAGTGAATAAGAGAGCCAAATGCTTAGAGATGAAAATATATTTGACACCCGGTGTGCTCATTAAGAGACAATGCGCTAATATGCAGTTTCATTTCCTGTTTTACTTTTCATCCAATTTAATTAGAATCCCAGGTGCTTTCCCAGAAGAGTTTTGTTTTGGATTTGATTCTCTGGAATGAAAGCCGAGACACATGCGATCTTTCCACCTGGGGTGTATAGGAGGCACTGTATTCTAAACCCACATGATTCACATTGATTTCTGTCACTTCACGGCTTAAAAGGACCTGACAGCTTGGTTTCAAAAAAGAATATAAAATTATGGACATAAAAACTTATTTTTCTTCATCCATCGTTGGAAAAGTGTACCCTAGCCAAATACAGTATAATCAGCAAGCAGGAGAGAGAATCCAGTTATTTTATCGTGATGTAGCACGACCTTCACAAATGGCAAGTCGCTGAATTGAAAGGCATTTTTATCATCTTCGATAGATTTTTAAGAGTTTACCTGTTTTTTGGAGAATTTCCACGCTCATGCACAGTGCAATATATCATGTTGTTGGGAAGCTCCCTTGATTGTATCACTCAGAAAGCATCTCTGCTTGCAATAGTTTTTATTATTTTCAAGCCTGCTACAGTAGTATGTTGTGCTCAGTTCTCAAATAATCAAAATCTTTTTTCTCATTTTCTTAAACAGTCATTTTGATTTACCTGAACTATGCAGAAAGCCTGCAGGCATTGTAATTTCCTGGAAATAGATCGTGAGCATTTCATAAATAATATGGGATATTTGTTTAACAGTTCAATAGCTTTCTAGCCGAATATCATCTTTCTATGGTGATAATCCCACTTGGAAAAGCCCCTGGGGTGCAAGACAATGCATACTGTATGAACAGAACACGGATGACTTACAAAGATCTTCATCTTTAACACTTAAAAAGTCAGTCAAGTGGTGATATTCTGAAGTAAGAACAGTTAAGGGAGAAACAAATGTTAGGTATTCAGTGCAAAGCAATGAAACAACTTTTGAAGACGCCTTTATGAGCAGGATGTAGAATCTTTCACTAATGTGATCACAGAGATGATCTCAACCTTGGGGGGAAAATACCCCATTTTACATCTGGAAGTAGAGGCATCCATTTCTGATTTTGCTTATTATTTCGCTGTAGGCTGCTAAGCAGATAGAATTTATCTGGTAACTCCTGCCATTTGTTTAATTTATTCCTTGCTTAGTTTTCATCTTCCTACTCATTGGCTCTACCTCCAACCCCAGGCAGAGCGATAATAGTGCTCAGTTATCTGGATCAAGACCGGCATACAGTGTCTCGCTCACGCGGTCTTTCCGAAAGGGACAAAGTGCCTTTTTGCGTAAAAGCCTTGGGTGAGTGCTCCCTAAGATTAACAACCTCCATTCTCCTCATTCTATTAATGAAACATCATTCTAAAAAAGTGCCCATTTTGTCGATGAAGCATGATGGAAATCCATTCAAGGCAATATTCCTTGAGATAAAATTTGTAGCTGTTCACTTTAACAGACTGCAGCAAAGGAAGTTGTAAGATTTCACGATTTATACATTTGCCAGCTAAACGTAGACATTAACTTTATCTTTTGTGTGCTGTTTAGGTCCAGGATCAATAACACTGTTGTGTTTATAAGACTTCTCCATGTACTTCAGTTTCATTTCTTTGATTGCAGAATAAATACAAAAATTGGAGTGTCCAGAAAAGTGCTGCAGTATACAGGTGTAAGTGTAACTCAAACAATAATTACAGTGTTTTTACATTATTCTCCTCTAATTATTATTATACTATAGTACTTGGCCTCTTTATATATCCCTTTACAACAGTTTTCATATTTTAAAATTCAGTGTGTCATTTCTGCTTTTGTCCAATTGTGTTGAATTTTCAAGGAAATTAAAAGGTATACAAGAGGTATGAAGACTATAGGTGATGCATGAACGAAATTACTGGATTCAGACATTTGTGATATCTTTTGCTCTCTTCACATTTTAAAGTATTAATTTTTTAAAAGATTCTTATTTCAGAAAAATCTCAACCGGCATTGCATGACATTTTCTGCACCTTATAATTCTAACCTTTAAAGTCGTCCCAACGAGACACACATGTACCTTAACAGTCAGATCTTGTTCCCTACCCCTCCGAAATTGGAAAAAAAAAATAGATGAGGAATGTTCTGGATTGTCAGAATACAAAATTTTTCCGGCTTGTTTTGAGAGGCTCCAGCAGGGTGAATATTTCTTTAAGCCTTAGTGTTTCACAACTACGAAATACAGTACGTGTAATTGCAGACAGCTTGCTGTGTGTCAAAAAGCAAATCCAGCAAGGTTTTTAACTGGCATTACACTTCACATACTGTATATATATAGAAAACTGTAACTCACCTCCTCCAAGGTTAAACCGCTTGGCTTGCTACTGTATGTTATGGCTCTGGTTTGACTGGTCTGTTTTCTTAATTCCTCAGATTTTTGACTTGACTTTTTGATACTAAAACAAAATTACTATTTCGGGCATTTTGTATAAGTATAGTAAGTAATTATCTATGTACGATTAAACACTTCAAAACTGTTAACGTTTTAAAGGGTCAAAGCTTGCAACTCATTTCACAGTGGAGTTTGAATTTTCAGACTGAGCTGGGACTATTGGAAAATTGATTGATGAATTGATTGATTCATGGTATAACTGAAATAGGAGTCAATTTTGTGTGTTTTTCTTGTCATCTTGTTACTGTATTTGAATAATTAAGCGGTGTTAATATTGCTAAAGAGAGGGCTTTTTTTTGCTAAAGCTTTAATATAACTGCAAGTTTAGCACATTTTGCAAAATGAATTTGCTACTTTAGTTTTATTTTTTGTTGAGGGGAGGGATGCACGGTAGTACGTTTGTCTCTTGTGAGTAAAAGCAGTCTTTTTCGTAAGACACGTGAAACCTTATTCTTGTGGCCATTATATCCATAATTATTATACAGCACATAACAGGAAGTCCCTCAAGTTGTTGGGACTGTTCAGATTTGTTTAAAAGGAAGAAATCGTTGGAGGAGGTGAGAATTAAGACTTACAACAGTTAAATCTATTCATGGAAATGGAAACATATGTTGAAACAGATGCTTCTTTTGCTGGATAGTGCTCTATTAAAACAGGCATGGTGGCACAGTGGCACAATGGTTAGCATAGCTGCCTTTTAGCACTAGGACCCCGGGTTCAAATCTAGACCTGGGGTGCTATCTATGTAAATTTGTATGTTCTCCCTGTGTTCATGTGTGTTTCCCCCACAGGCCGAAGACTGACTGTTAGGTTAATTGGCTTCTGGGAAATTTGGCCCTAGGTGTGAGTGTGTACATGTCTGTGTCTGTGTGTGCCCTCTGATAGACTGGCATCCCGTCCAGGGTGGCTCCTGCCTTGCGGCCATTGCTTTTCAGGATAGGCTCCAGCTCCCCCAGCATCCTGAATTAGAAGAAGTGGTTAGAAAATATACGAATGGATAGATAAAACAAGCTATGGTCATGAGACAGCAAGGTTTTTACCAAATTAATTTCTTTTAAGAAGCCCAAATCTCATCCTGTTTCAATGGTTGATGAATAATGCAAAAATAATGTTAAAAAAGACATTGTTGTGGCTTTCTGAAACAGTAACACAATGCATTTTGATATTGGGATACCGTAAGAAAATTATTAAACTGAGCTGCAAAAAAGGAGACGGTCTATACAGCCTTAATATTCAGCAGCTTGGTACATATCAACCCATCTATTTAGAGCCAAAATAGGAAATTATTTTATCATTCTTTATGGGAAAAGGGAAGCAGGAGACAGAATGAGTGACAGAGACGTCGTTTTTGATAATGGCAAATGATTGAACATTTGCATTTAAAATTATGTTAATGCTGCAGTTGTAGTGAACAATTTAATAAACCTGCCCCCCCCCCCCCCCCACCGAGACTTCCCTCCTAGAAGGAAGTCATAACTTTCAAGTCAAAAGAAACTAACTGTCTGGCAGGCAATTAATAAAGGAGCTTAATAATATAAACTGCCACATTAATTTATTACATAGTGATAAATACAGTAACAAGAATGATGCAATTAAGAAAGGATAGGTATTAATGGGCATTTTTAAAATATAATCATAAGCTAATTTTAGTAATCAAGTAATTTAAAACTGTCTTAGCTTGTACAGGCACTATTTCACAGATTTTCTGGAAGGTCAAAAATAGAACAGGTCCAGTTCAGTCATCTGTTGAGTGGATGCATTATGAAGAACCTCTCAAGTTTGTTGAAAACTAGTTCAGTTTTCATATTACGTATATCTTACCAATGAAAATTGTAATATATTACTAAAATGTACTATAAAGTGCATAACACATGTATATGTCAGGGATATCGGAAAGGCAAGCCGTGGAATGGCAGAAGAGCAAAAAAGACCCTATTCGTAGCGGCAAAACGGGGGTTGGCCCGGGCTCAGGAGGTCAGATGATGTCGGGTAGAAACCTGTGCCCTCAGGCCACGGAGGAGACGACCTGGTGCTAGGCGGGTCTCAAGACATCCGAACCCTCAATTCTGAGCGAGGGGGAAAGGGTGTCAAACAAAGACATACTGGAAGGACAAGCAAAGCACAGGGAAACTATAAACAGGACAGAGTAGGAGCGCTCTCTAGCTGTAGAGGGTGTGACAGTACCCTCCCTTCCCTGGCGGCTCCTGACACCCAAAAAAAACAAATGAGCTGCACGGCACTGGGGGGGAGGAAAAACCTCATTTAACTGAAAGGAAACCTCTGGGAGTCCACGGCTGAGAGCTACCCCGTTTTCCAGGGTAAAAACCTTTATTGGGTAGAGGAAGGGGGAGCTAGGCGGGGCTCTGAGTAGTGAGACAATAAAACACGTACAAAAGCACACACAACAAAAGTAAACCTTGCAGGGCTTCCCTGTCTTAATTATGGTAGATCCACTGGCTAGTGATGAAAACTCAGTATTGCCCATTTTCACTCTGAAATCTTGCTTACAAACTAGATACATACTTGCATGTTTTAACAGATTCTGTCGTGTTTGGTTGTTATACAGTATGCATCATTTTATTAAAGAATACACTTGATATTACTAGTCTCTCTCCCTTATCGTTAAGTCACTTTGGGTTACCGTGATGTGCAGCATGTGGATTGATTTATTAAATGGCACTGGGGCAATTCTTAATCGAGTTCTGTTGCCCCCCCGAGCGGGGTTTGAGTTTTAACACTGAATAAACAATGAGAAAATCATTTATCATTCTTAAATAATACATTAGCAAGACATTACCAATGGTCCCGTTTAGCGATGACGTACAAGTGCAATTTGTATTCATTATAGCTAATGATCATTTGAGAATAATAAGCTATGCACAAGCTCGTTACTTTTGGAATCAGAGATGCAAAAATAGCAGGCCTCCTTTTCCTTCAGTGCATAATTTATATACTCAGCATATATTATGCAGGTGACTTTCAACTATCCACAGATCTGTGTATGGTGCCTCCTACATTTCTGGAACTTCTGCTATTAAATCAGGCACAAAGTTATTATTCCTAAACAGTATTACTGTGAGTACCGCATGGGTTGTGTTTTATAAAGTGAAAGTGTCATGGATTTGAGTAAAGAATTCCTTGTTTTTATATGATGCTTTCCGTCTCAGAGAATACCAAGGTGCTTCACACATACAGTCGGATGGGACCAACATCGTCCACTACTGAAGGGCGCCACCCTTCTGCGTGATGTTTGGCATCAATTATGGGCTCTAACATTTTCCCTTGAACAGTGCCATCCATGAACCTCAAAACCCAGAACTTTACACTGGCTCCCCCTAACTTGCTTGCCACTATTTTGGACTAAAACAAGCTGAACTGACGATGAACCAGCACAGGCGGGAATGGAAAAGATAAGCTGCAAATAGAAAAAGAAAATCAATTGGGCTTTGATTAAGACCTTACTTGGAGCAAGAATAAGAAGACAAAGTTTTCTCTGGAACCAGGGCTGGGAACCTCTGTCCTAGAGAACAGTGTCACTAGTCACCCCTAATCCTGGGCATCGGTTGGAAATGCTAGGCTGGCGGGAAGACTGCTATTGCCAGTCGGTCAACACTGCTTACAGAAGACCTGGAGTTCTCTAGAGGACTCCCTTCCTAATTTTGATGAGGCCCAGCCTTGAAGAGCTTCTGAGGTACTACAAGATGGTAAGGATCGATCCATCTTTAGACAAGGGCATTCTGACTGAGTCTCTGAAGGCCACTGTCCAGCAAGGTTTTTATAGAGGACAAAAAGACATCAGAAACCAAAATTATCCTGAAACTAGGATCACGGCCTCCCTCTTCTCTCAATGACAGACTCGTTTCCTTCTAGTTCTCTCTTTTTTTTCCTTTTGACTTCACACCTCTCTTCACCTCTCTTGGCTTCACACCACCTGAGTGTCGATTCTGCTTCTCTCCTGCTCCTGCCTCCTCTCCACTCCCAGCTTTTGCTCTCTCCTGCTTTATCAACTGCCGGTTTTCCTCTCTCCCCCAAACCTGAAGAAGGTTCTGCAGCCAAAACGTTGTGTCTCTTTTCTTTTCAGCAGGAAATAAACCTTTACTTGTTCCTTTGCTGCCTACGCATGCTGACGCAGCTCCCTACTTGAGGTTTTTGCAGATATCCTTGAGATCAAAAAGCAGACCAAATAGGGCCAATTCAACAAGTCATGAACTCTGCTAGGTAATTACTGAGGACACAAGATCGTTAGGTAACTACAATAAACGATGATGCAGCTGTCTTGAAAGCCCATAATTAAGGACTAGACCTACTGTACAAGGAATGATCTGCTGTAATACTGCAGGATAACTTTAGTAAATCCTCTTGACATACAGTAACAACACAGGTAGCAGCAGGCGTTTTTGAAACAACCTTAGCTTTGTGACAAGAAATTTAAACAGTCTGTGCATGATTTACAATTACTGTAGCTGTTTGATAAACAGCAAAATGAGCTATTCTCTGAGATGGAAAAATTGAATATGTTTAATGCCTTTTCAACAACAGGCTCCCATTATGAAGTGTTATTGTTTTATAGTAGCAAGATGCTGCCTGTCTGAGAGGCAGATCCTTGTTACCTTGGAAATGCTGTTCTGCTCTGAAGCTTCACTGCACAGGCTTGCCAAAGACTGTTCTGGCAAGGCTGTTAGCAGAGGCTAAAAAGATTTTACAGAAATTGTATCCTAGTGAAGTATTGAATAAATAAATCATCTGCTTTTGCTGGTGCTAACCTGTTTCCACACACCTGGCAATTCTTAGCAGAGGTATTTCTTAAATTTGCAAAAGCTACAGTATAAAAGACAGGGTGTGCACTACACGAATAAGTACAAACCTTAAAATTCTGTGTGGAAAATTATACTCCGCTATATGCCACTACTTTCATTCAGTTTAATGGCACTGGGACAAAGAAATTGCCTTCTTCATTTACTATTTCGCAATGAACTCCCAAAACTAAATGTTCCTTTTAACCTTGTGAACTGCAATGCAAGCCATCAAAATTAATGACACGGAAACTGTGTATCACTGCCCTCTTCACTTTTTCAGAGATTTTTCACTTCCTTTGCAAAGATATAGAGGAATCCGGCATAACATTCCATCATCCTAATAGAAACTGATGAAGGATTCCAGCAAGCCTCTTTGCCTTTATCCCACAATACATACAGCCATCAGGGTGCCAAGTAATCTCCTTGACAAAGCTGTGCTTTTTATTTTTCAAAGTTGTCAGTCAGCATGACATCCTGAGCTGATGAGCATAAATAATGGCTCTTTTGTCTGTCAGTTTAGTACAATAATTTCCAACCTGGCACGTTCTCATCGGCTGAAATCAGAGCTGAACTGACTGATCAGGTATTTATTTACGAGTCAGAAAGGTTTGCCTTGTCTGCCTGTCACCTACAGTATTTACTATTTTTCTCTTTTTTTCATTTACCACATGAGTTAATAACATTCACATCTCCATGTTGCGTTTTAACTGCTGCAGAGAGCCAGCTAAAAATGAATTTAATGAAACAACAGTATGAAACAGCAATAGGATTCTCTGCCTCTCAGCCTGCAGAATAATGAAAAGATGATTTGTCTTTTAAATTACAGTGTGGTATTGTCTCCTTACTTTGTGTAAAATCATTTTAGCTTTTGTGAAATACATCAATAATTCTATGTAATCTGCTTCTGTATGTGTTCATAGACCTGGAATAAATCAATTACTGTAGTACTGTACATTTTTCAGTGCAATTTATAAAGCTGACCTGAAGTATAACTTCTGTGTTATGGGAATATTTTAATAATCTAATTGAAATAGTATGCCTGTTTTGTGTTGTGTGCATGACTGAAAGATAATATTGGCTGATGCATTTAAAATGAAATTGAAAATAATAACCCAGAGTATAAAATAAATAAAAATGCAAAACCTTGAGAAATATTTTCCTTTAGGTTAATGTTTCTTTGGTAACAGTTAACCCATTATATATAAGGGAATTACCTTGAGTTTATTTAGGTTTCCTTGGCAACACGCCTGTTAGAGAGTCTTTCTATTGAATTTAAAGTCATGGTAAATACCACACCCAAACAATGAAAAAAATAAAAATTCAACACTTGTTCTACAGCTATTAAGAGTATAAGAAAGGTCGTTTATCCAGTCTTACATTCTTACTTGCTAATCTGAGGAGCTCATCAGGCGATTTGTTAAAACATTAATTGAAATTCGTTTCAACAACATGACTGGGAAGCTTGTTTCAGAAACAGAAACCCACTGTCCTTTGTATTAAAAAAGTACTTCTTATTGTTAGCCTGATATGTACTTTAATTTTTTAGTAATATGTTATAAAATAAATATTCATGTTTATATATAAAACATATATACTGTATACACAGTACATGGTTGAAAAAAGTCAGACCTTAATAATGAAAATGTAGTAAAAAGTGGAATATGATATAGTGTCTTGTTAAAATTATTGCACATGATGGTGTTGGGAAGTTATTGGAAAGTGTCATTTATACTTTCCCAGAACTGTCAATTAAGTATAAAAGAGTATTAAACAGTAAAAGTGAAAGTTAAAGCCCAGACCAGAGCCACAGTGGCTCCATGGGTCAGGACTAGAGAGCACATGACTCCCCCCTGGATGGGACACAGGTCCATCACAGAACTTAGCTCCCCACAGGGCAGGTCTTCATGCACACAGCTGGCTGGACTGGAGTGGCTCTAGATACAACGGCAGTGACAGCAGCAGGGGCTGCTGTGCTGACTTTAATATAAAGCAAGATAAATCTCTTATCTGCTTTCTTGTATGCGATACTTACAGTACAGTATTCCCAATCCAGAAGCAATTGCGATTTCCCAGGCACACTCAGTGCCACGAGCCAAACATCGTCTCCCTCCAAAAACAGTAAACTCTGTTGCCCCAAAAGGTCTGCCATGCACCTGTGCAAGAATTTGAGTTCCTAGACGTTATACTACTGTACCAGTCTCACGCTATAATGCCAAGAGCCCTGTTACATTTAGATAAGAATCGACGAAAAAGGCCATACAGAATGTTTCTATGTGTTTTTATACAATATTCAAAGGAACTGTTAAAGTCAACCAAGTGAACTTCTTCATTATTAACAGTGGAACACAAACCAGAGGTCACAAGTGCAAAGCACATGGAAGCCCATTTAAATCTGAGCACAGGAGGCATTTCTTTATTCAAAATATGGAAACGTCTCGCAATTGTCCTGATCTTGATCGCGAGAGCAGTAATAATAACAATAAATTTAATACATTTACAAAGATGGAGTCTTCGCTACATTACTCTTCATGATGTAATAATCTGTGGCACTGTGTGCTTTTACAGATTGTGTTTGAAAATAACCAAATTTGTAACGATTCATGAACACGGGATTCACATATAATCTTTGTGTTTTAACAGCCAATTGCGCTAAGTGTCCTGATCCAGTGAAAGCAAACTTGTAAAGTCACTTCATAAAAATGACGTCTAACAAAGCAACGATGTGCTCTGAATGTATTAGCTAGTGTATAAATTCAGCAGCTTCAGACAAACCCAAAGATACGTGGCTTAATGGGAGATAATTACAGTAGGGCCGGATAATGTGCTGACGCATTGACGCATGATTGAGAGAACAGCAGTCTGGCCGTAAGGTCAAGTCTAACCCTATGTAACCAGTGTAATACAGATGATGTACTGTAGGAGGGGGACAGTAGAATGCCAGTACACTTCTTTTTAGATATAATCAGGTTAGTGGAAGGGTGTGTCTCCTGTCCTGAACTTCCATTCAGGACTTCGACAGATGAATATACAGTACTGTATTCAGATGCATTGCTTCAACTCATCTGTAACTATTCCAGTGTTGCATTTTCATGGATCTCATCCTGTTGGTATCCTACTTTGGGTAGTTCGATATCGACTCACTGTTGACGGATTTATGAGAATCCTTCATGCTGTGCGGAGAAAAAAAATGTTAATTCTAATGGAAAGTATAGGACTGTAAATCAACAAGCTTGTTTTACTCAGTCTTCCTGTCAGCACAGCACAGGATGGCACCATAGTGTGTTTCCAGGGAAGAGATGAAATATTAGACATTTCAAGTTGTTTGCAATTCTTTGTTAAGCAGTTAAGAGTTTGTTTTTCTTGTACATTTTTTGTTAATTCAAATTGCCGGTATGTGACTTTGATTCATAACCTGACATTTCTTATTGTTTGCAGCTCAGCATGAGCTTGGAAGCAAAAAAAAGCCTAAAATTAAAGGGATGGAACTAGTTCTTTATTGATGGTCTAAAGTGCTGCTTGAAATGGTACGCAGCTGGGTAGCCTTTTAGAATTTCTCTTTATTTGCCTTACCCTTAAACAAGTGCCAGTATTATACCTCTTCACCACCCATTCATCACTATCTAGGGAAGCAACTCAAAAGGAAAGCAGAATGTTAGGATTTCTAATTAAAAAGGTAGAATTTCAATCAAGGGATATTATGTTAAATAAATCTACATTAATTACATGTAATTGTTCAGAATGTACAGGGCTCCATTAAGAAATCAGGATCCAAATCTTGGCTGAAGTACCTTCTGTGGGGAGTCTGGCTCTTTTGTATGACTACTGTTTCCTAGACATGTACAGGCAGGCTGGTTAGCTACGCGTGAGGCCCATTCCATGAAGAGCTGTACTGGGGCTCTTTCTTCTCCATTCTGCCCTGTCTTAGCTCTGCCATGATGCCATGCTCCAGCGTGAAAAAAAGATCCAGTGAAGCACACAGAGCACTATTTAGGGTTTTGGACTGCAAACTGGAAGGCTGCAGGTTGAGGTCCCTTGTGACAGACACTGCTATTGTACACCAGAGTCTTACCCCAACAGCCTTCAGTCCAGTTGATTGGGCACCAGTGGTGGTAGGGGTAACCCTGAGAAGGAGAAGCCCTCTTAACTCTTAACAGGAAGTGAGATGAGCTCTGGCCGGATGAGCCTCTAGACATGGTATTCCAACCATATAGAAGCAGTCATTGAGTAACAGAGCAAGACCTGAAATAGCATAAAAACAAGATTGAAGCTCCCGTTCAGGACAGTTGTGAGGTTTGTTACCATCATTCCCTGAAAACACACGAGGAGTTGCTTTAAAAAAAAAAAGCCATTTAGATTTTTTTTAAATACAGTAAATTGAAATTACAAAATGCTAATTATGTATGGTCTGCGCACTATTTTTAAGTTATTTTAGTACCAATGAAAATATGTTTAAAGGCAACTATTGCATTTTTTTAAATGATAAAAATAACTAAGGATAGCTTTTCATTTTCACCTGGGAGAGCTTTGCCCCGCATGGGTGAAGCATGGAAACGCCTGCAGTCCCACGACACAGTAGCTCCGGTGGAGAAATGAGAAAGTGTCTCACAAGTTATTCTCTGCTCGATTTATTTATATACTAAAAGCATGTCTAAAGTATTGTGGACATAAGCAAATAACAGTTTTAGAATCCTGATTTTTTTAAATTAGGCTTTTATTTGATATTCAGCCAGTTTTTACTTGAATTTATCTGAAATGCCTCACAGGCTTGAGGATTTGTTTATTGAATATGGTTTTGATTTAGGATTACACTGTACTCAGGTCAGTTTTGGACTTCATAAAACGTGCATTTATTTGCTCCAACTAAAAGTTAAATATCGGTAAGAAAACAAGCATTTCAAAAGCAAAGAGCAAAAGGAGTTTTTGTTCATGACCTTTTTGATGGGCTGTTAACGAGTTTAAAATACCATTCAAAGTTTACACAAGCGATCCATAAAAATGAGTCTAACAATCGCTTGTTCATTCTGAGGCATTTCATGAAACAAAAAGCCCTCGAAGCCAGAAAGGGAAAAAAAATGCCTCTTTCTGTGTCAGTCCCAGAAGAGAAAATGATATTTAAGACATGCTTATGAGTTTGAAGATGAATGGAAGATTCTGAACACCCAGGATTGATTCTCAGATGTGCATTAATCCCGCTGAGGTGTCTAATTCATTCGAAATGCATCAATCCATGCCCATTTTTTAACATTTTATTTTTGAATCTAAAACATTCTTGTTGCCAAGCCTTGATGAGATTGTTTTTTTTAACAGTTAGAGACACAGAAAGGAAGACGACAAGAAGCTGGGACCCAGCAAAGCAATCTGCATTAGGTGGTCCAGAGAGGAACAAGAAAATGAATGTGCACTAAAATCCATAATAAACACTGTACATGTGTAGGTGCGCATAAATTAGGTTTCTGTTCTGTTATTTAAATCCTTTAGTGGGTGGTGTGGTGGTTAGCATTGCTATCTCACAGCTCAGGGGTTCTGGGTTCAATTCCAGCTTGTGGTGCATTCTGTGTGACTTGTATGTTCTCCCTATGTTCATGTGGCTTTGTGTTTCTCCCAGAGACCTTCAGTTTAAATATTATTTTCTTAGCTTTGTTTCGTGCCTTGGGGCAAGGTAAAAGGCACTATTTAAAAATACATTGAATTTAATTTTCTATCCTATGTTGTGCCTCCAGTGTTCACTCTCCTGTCCCTGTTAACTGACCCTCATGTAGATGACTTGATATGCTGTTTCCCACCGAGACAGAAGAAGTATTTTATACTTCAGAGCAAAGACGTCTTGATTTTAATATTTGGGACATTAAGTTGTTAATTCAATCTGCTAACCAGATACGTGCTAAGAAAAGAGGTGAAGACAAAAACAGGAATTTTCATTGTTCATTAATATTCAGTACTAAATCTCACTTGCCAGTGATACATGGAAGAGGTATTCACATTGTTGACTTGTTCCAGCATACAGAAAAAGATTCCCTCATTTATAGAAAGCTGAAACCTTTTATTAAAAATGTTTTAGCACTAAGGCACTGTTCTCTTGAGATTGAAGGGTGAGTTTTCAATAATTCAAGCAGACAATAATCTTCAGTGGATTTGAGGCACTTTTTGCAATGGGATTCCAATATCCCTGACTATCCGATCTTATGTTGTGGTAATACATAGACTTCCCCAAAAGAACTGATTATAGGTATTAGACCATGCAACACAGACAAATCCAATAATCTTCAATTTATTTGAAATTTCTTGGGGTAAACACTTCCAAAGTCCATTAATTCAGGAGTTATCCTTGACACTTTTCTTATAGCCGAGATGGTGTTAGCTGAGGCAGTCACCAGCAAAAGATTTAAACTTTGCATGGTTGTTTTTAATTCTGCTCATGCTCTTAAAGGCATACTGTACTGTATCACAGAGCAGCGATTGAAACACAGTTTAAAAAGCCACAGTGCTCAAGAAGTTGGCTTTTCCTTGATGCAGAGTCTTACGGGCTATTATCAACATGAGATACCATTAGATACCTGAATTTCAGCTTTTTTTAAATTTTAACCCAGAAACTTGTGACCAATAAGCAGAAGCCATTCCTTCACGTACAGTTATAATGTAAGAAATAGCTTGAACGGTACTCTTAACTGATTAAGGATAGGCCAACAAGGTCCAAGGAGTTGTCCATCCTTGTGCTCAAGGTTCTATCAAGGGAAGGACCAGCTATATCCATCCAGAATCTGAAGCTATTTGTTCGGGTGGTTAATCTGTATTTAAAGACTATTCTACCTGGCATAGGGAAGTGTGTACAATTAAACCAAAATGCCTTGGAATGCAATTTCAGTTTTAGTAAGAATCCATGATCAGCATTTCAAAATGTTTGTACTTTCAAACCCATTTAATTCATGTTGCTTAGTGGCATGACAGTATCGAGCAAACTATTTTAATACAAAACTTTCTCTCATGATATTTCACCCTGCTATTAAAAATAACATCTCTAGTTGGTATTTCTGGACTGGGAGGTATCTAGGTCTATATTACAGTATATCCATTGTGGTTGTAAAGTGAGATATACTATAAAAGCTCATGACATCAATTGCAAACCTGACGAGGAAAAGGCTTAAATTTGACTTGCCAGAATGATATGGCCAGGAAAGTGTAACTCTAGCTCGAGAGACAATAGCTGCATGGCACTGTACAGCTACAGTATGTACTGTTCAAAAGCCAGCTTGGTGAAACCTGACGAATAAGGTTAAAGATTTAAAAGGTGATTAATCTTTCTGTACATAAATAAAAATATTTAATGTCATCTGTATTCTGCTTTTACCATCACCTCATTATGCTTGTCAAATAATCAGAAGTATTCTGTACTTGTTGCATTGTTGTTGCAGAGAACTGACTAGATATTGTATTTGGCCTCTGCCAGGAGTGAAAGGATTTAGTGACATTTTAATGAAAAAAATGCATCATCAAAACAGTTTTTTTTTAACTTTACCAAGCTGTTTAAAAAACAAGGCAAATATGGTGTGATTTAGGATTTCTTTTCCCATGATGTTCTGAATGTAGTTGCACAACCGTCGCACTTTCTGTTTGCATTGTAATTTTAATTGTTTCATGACCAAGGGGCACATCAGTCAGTAAACATCTGCTGAACAATGTGCTGTGCACTTCAACAATGCTAATAATTATCTGGCACGCAGAGTAGGGTTCACTGTGTTTGCCGAGCAGGGAACCTGTTAAGATAATAAAATGAGTAAAACGACAAATCAATGCTTGTGAATATAATTTGTTTTCACCAACGAGATACTTGATAAATTGTAAAAATAGAAAAACTGGAATAGAGTATAAAGAGAAAACCACTAATCTGGCCCCTACTAGCTGTGGAGTGGACATTACTACACCATGGAAGACAACTCTCACATATAAATAAAAGTGTCAGTTACAGTAGATGTTCAAGAGGAATCACCCAGTAATTCAAGAATTTGATGCATTTGAAGATGTTTATTGACTATTTGGCTTAACCTGCTCAGCTGAGGTCCAGCCCTCTCACGACAGGACAAGGATGCTGGGACCTCTGTACAGAGTGAAGAGTTATCCAACGGGTGGAGGAGGGGTGCGCGAGAGACAAAAGAAGCATTTACATATGATATCTAGAGCTTTAGATAAATAGAATAGCTGGGATGTCCTCATTCCGTCCAAACTTCAGTTTAGAACATTCTTTTAACAGCTTTCTTACAATGCATTTACAACCCATAATCTGAAACCCATGATTAAAGGAAAAGTTCTGAAGCATTTTGACTGAAACATCACCTGTAGGAAATTTCTATAGAAAAGATTTTCTTGATTTAAGAACAAGATGTTTTTGATTGAAGAAGTAAATTGTGCTTTTCTGCCAACCTTCAATGGTTTGGTGCAAATTTGACTTTTCTTTCTTGTGTGTGTGTGTGTGTGTGTGTGTGTGTGTGCGCGTGCGCGTGCGCGTGCGCGCGCACGCTGTGCAGGGTGAATCTCAGAGAGACACCCATTTGAGAGAACCAGCTGGAAAAGACAGCGCAAGGTGAAAAACCGAACCAGAAGGTCACTGGTTCAAATTCTTGTAAGGAACAATGCTTTTGTACTCCACAGCCACATAAATACAGTAGGTACCTAAATTTTTATTAAAATAAGTATTTGTGATCTCTGTATTTGACATTGGATGTAGGTGTCAGACAAATTAACTATGTTAGCCATAGGCTAACACACAGATGCAACTTACAAAGAACAGCAGAAGGTCTGGGCTCAATGGAGCATTGTCTTTAGTTTTATTTAGCAAGTGATTAAGTAGATTACTGGTGATTACAGCATCACAGTGAGAAGACTTACATTAATGCCTAGTCCTTCGTTTTTAGACGTGTACACTAAAGTTGTCATTTAAAGTAACATCCTGCTGCACCTTGAATTAACTTGGATTTGATGTCAGCTGCAAATGAAATCATTGATCTATGCCAATCCTGAGCTCGGCATAAAGAGGGACAGCCTGGATTCCAGAAGGAGTGAAGTACATTTATGTGTGGTAACAGAAAAAAGTCTCAAGCAAATTTAAAATAAATTCTGTTTGGTGTTTTGTATCATACAAAATGATGTAATACAAAATAAAATATATGCCTATGATAATAAAAAATATTATAAATTAAGATCACTTTATTGGCCGTACACAATGTCTTGTATTAGGAATTTGTCTTTTCCCATTCCCCAACTTGCTCTCCATGAGACACACAGACAGGGAGAGAAGCTGGGGGTCATAGCGCAGGGTCAGCCATTTACTGTAAACAGTGCTCCTGGAGCAGATGGGGTTAAGGGCCTTGCTCATGGGCCCACTGGAGTAGGATTCCTCTGCCAGCTGCGGGATATGAACCAGAAACCTTCCACCCACAGGCACAGATCCTTAGCCACAGAGCTACCACACCACCCTCTTATAAGTATAAGCCACATGTTTATTGCATTTCAGATTGTGCTAGGAATTTTTGAGGTGCTATGACGTGACCATGCTCAGCGCATGACCTGCATTGATAGCACCATCTTCTTTTTGAGTCTTTTGCTAGAATTGTATTGGACGTCTTTGTAAAAGGTACATTGTCAGTCATATAGCCCTGTGGCAGGCTTTCAAATAATGTCATATTACCAAAGCTTTTTAAGAAGTACAGGGATGTTGCAATTTCACATTGGCATATCCATCCATTTTCTAACCACTTTGTCCAATTCACTGTCACTGAAAAAAACGGAGCCCATCCCACTAAGCAACAGGCGCAAGACAGGATACTAGGCAGGCTTAATCCGCAAGCTGGCTTATGCCCTTGAATACTGTTCCTTAAGGATCTGATTACTCATTCAGTCTCTGGTCACTGTAGGAAATTATAGGCCAAACACTTGGACGTTTGCTGTGTTTTTTCCTCATTATGAAATGATCTCCACAGCCTCAAGTTATTTCTGACTACTGAACAAACTCTACCCATAGAAATTGGGTTTTCAGTTGAGTTCACTGCTGAAATTGAAGCATTTTTCTTTACCTTTAAAGGATAACTACTGTGAGCTCATGGCGATATAGTATGATTTCCATGGGCACCAACTGTATTCTCCATAAAAGCCCCCATCTGTTGAAACAATGAACTTGAAGAACTCAGGGATGGACAGTATGATAGAACATCTCAACCCATTATGGTGTTTGTATCTGACTGTAAAAGGTGTACAAGTATGTGCAATTATATACAGTATGTGTGAAAGGGCTGCATTTATTGTATTTGCACTCTTTATTTATGTGCAGTTGGTTGGGTAACTCGTCTCTAATCACTGCCTTAAGCACTCTGTTGTTCCACATGGTTACATTATTGAATTCTTCTACCATGAAATGAAACAGTGAAGATCAAATAGAATCCATATAAGAATTTTGCTATACCCCCAATGGCATTTGTGCCCCTTTTGCCTGCTAGAAAATTATTGGTTGCTATAGGAAATATAAGCATAAGGCAAACATATTCATGAAGGATCCCGTACATAATATCTGCTGTATTATTAATGCAGACAGGGGTAATTCTTGGCTCTAAAGGGAAAATTTAGTTCCAGAAAGAAATAATGTGAGAGACCTACTGTATAGTAAAATTGATTGTAGTGTAAAACAAGAGAATATTTCAACCTAAGCAGTTGGATTCAGTGTTTCAACATCATTTTTCAATTCTGCCATTTGGATGCACTAATTGTATAGCCCAGCTGAAAAAAAAACTTGTTGGTCAGGCATATTGTTTGAATAAATCAAACCAATGATATCAGGAGACCTTAATTAAATACCACCTTTAGCAGACCTAATATAACCATCCACAAATGACAAAAACAGTATTTGTTTTTTTTGCTTGTCGTGCACCTTGACATAAAAACAAGGCCATTAGGCTGGTTTGTTTGGATAGTAGTAGGTTATTAATACGAGGATCTCATTTAGTCATTTTGTGAAGGAAGCTAAAGCATGTACTTCAATAATATGGCTAGGCAGACTGTTCCAGACCCCCACAGCCCTTTGAGTAAAGAAGTGCCTTGATATATTTTGCCTTTTCTTTGACCTGTTTATGACGTGGCTGAATCCGTAAATAAGCAGAGGCAGTTTCCTCGGTCTTAGTTTTGTTTGTACTTTTTTGCAGTTTCTGCTCTGCACTTATTTTTGAGCTACCAGTTGAACTCTACCACCTCTTATTACAACCAATGCAAATATAATATAAAAAAACGCAACAGATAGAACATCTTACAGTGAAATCCTGGAGCTAAATCAATCAGTTTTTGATTTTTGTAACCTGGAAAAAGCCACGTCTCCTGTTGAATGTACTGTAGAGTATGCAAAGAATCAGTGTTTTCCTGCCTCTCCAAAGCAACGTTTTTAAGCAGTGTTATACTGTAGTTCTGCAAGTACTGGGGAAAAATAGGTCATTGAAAAGGTAAACTGACCATTTCTCTCTGTGTGGGAGTCCGTGGGTGGTTTGTTTCCAGTTCTGCATTTGTTTGGAAAGCTAGTTAACAGAGAAATATTAGAGTTCTGTGATTCTCTTTTAAGATTTGTTTTTTTTTCAAAGAAAAGCTAGTGATCTAGACTGAAAACCAGCGAGTTTATGAAACACCAGCTGCTATGTAAGAGCAGCCAACTTGAACCCCCCCCCCAAAAAAAAACAATGCTGTAATATAAAATGAAAACCTGAATGGTACCACAGCATACCCATTTCATCATACATTTAGTTTTAAAATTGCCAATTTATCCCTTAACACATAGACATCAATATTGGTTTAGTCTCAATTCAATGATAAAGTCGTGCCCATGTGTAATATTCTAAGGATGTTAAATAATGTTTGCATTTGATTGAAGTATACATTTCATATAATACAGCAACTCCTCTGAGGCAAATAACCTGATGATGTGTTAACGGCTCTCTGTGGCCACTCCTACATTGATGAAGGTTTCAGGAGAGATGGGTTCTTGCAAACCCCTTAGGGCACAAAAGGGAAAATAAACAAAATCTCAGAGACCTGAGTTTCTAATAAACACAGCCCTTCTTTTCATTGTTATGGGGAGGCTATTATCCTTCCTTTGTCTCTGAGTCTACAGCATCATTTCAATTTAGCTGTGCTGGGAAAGAGGGAAAAAAAACTAAAATACAATCAGAAGGCCATGGATGTGCTGTTTAATGTCAAGATGACAGATGTCTCAATTATCAATACATGGCCATTTTCTCCAACAAATAGAGAAGATGAGATTGTTCTCTTCGTGTTTTGTGATTTTTTTTGTACTGATGGTGCTCTTTCATTAAAATAAGAGCTCATATTTCTCTACTGACTTAATAACTGCCCAATCATTTCTCTGGCACATAGCAAAGCAGTTTACTTCATCAAACATGAAGTTTATGCAAAGTGTTTATGCTTGTCTTCGGAATAAGGTATCAAAGGCAGTTCTGAGTTGCTTTGCCTAGTGAAATTACTTTTGCAATCATTCGTATGCCCCTGCTTGTTACTTACAAAATGGATTTTATGCAGTAGACCTCTGTCACGTATTAATGACTAGTACAGAGTTAACGATATTAGATGCATCATTCCGTAATAAAAAAGTCTACCTGCCTTTGCTCGTTAGAGATTTTTAATGCATATTTTCCTTTCTAATAAAAAACAACAGCTTTTGAATAAACATTTCATATGCAGAGTGAAAATTACTTATTAAAAATAAGTGTTCAGGCATGCAATCCAATCTGTGTCAATGTACCAAAAGGGTGATCACAGTGCAAGCAAATCGAGCTGTTACATAAGCATCATTATTGAAGTGCTCCTTGTCGCTACCTGCTTTGAAATATTCTTCCACTTAAGCAAGAAGTTTTAACCACTCAATAGGACAATGTGAAGTCGTAGAATTGGACAGCACGTCCCATTCACAAACTCAAGATTAATGTATATAGAGAGGTGCCACCCTGGGAAGTACAATATGCTTTTATGACATTTTACTGCTTATCTTGAAAACCTGAAACTTTTTCAAATTCACTTGGTAATGGTAATATTGTTAAACTACCATTTACATACTGTATATAAACAGACATATTTCTCATGTTTCTGCATCTGTTAAGTATACAAGGTAAAACAATATTTTAGTTGAGCGTAAATTAATTGTACATTT
Source organism: Atractosteus spatula (assembly GCF_055471065.1). Classification (NCBI taxonomy): domain Eukaryota; kingdom Metazoa; phylum Chordata; class Actinopteri; order Semionotiformes; family Lepisosteidae; genus Atractosteus; species Atractosteus spatula. Next base: position 15,254,182 of record NC_142725.1, on the reverse strand, counting down.
TCCGTATCCTAAAATGCACAATGAAGTGGAAATTTAGCTTGTATAATACTTAAAATATACTATATACAGTATATAAAACATAGAAATATATTATAGTACATCAGCACTGCTATTCTATTAAAAGTAACATTATCTTAAATTAAAAAGGAACCTGACAGTTTGCAAAAACAAGAATTTCAGACCAGGATTGACAAGGTAGAAAGTTGAGCCTATATGCTACAGTATATACCAATACAGAATGGAGGCCTCTGGACTGGAACACTTAATCGTTCCTCTTGGTGATATTTGTGTCATTTGATGCCTTCAGGTGTTGTTCAGTGAGGATTCTTGAATTTTCACTCCTCTGTGTTTTTGTCAGCATGCATTTTAATTGCATATAGAGCTTTGCTTAATGGAATCAAGCTCTGAAAGTGAGCGGAACAAAGAGGAGAAGACGGGCTCCTCAAGCCTGGGAGCAATTCAGTCATTGATATTGTAACGCTTACGGCCGACAGGTACTGTGTAAGAGCCGGCGTACCAGAGCAGGTGACGTCACCGCCCTTCCCTGTGATAGCAGGACTACAGCTACTGGGCTGCAGCGAGATCTCTCTTTAGCTCACGGGGCTAGGTCGCTGCAGAGAGACGCGGAAGTCCCGGGTTCGAGCCCCGGACGGTGTGGGGCCGACCTGATGCGGCAAGGGCGCCCGCCTGAGCCCCCGTTGCGTTACAATATTTTAACACTCTACATGCTCCGCAATAATGCTCTGTTACCACAATGGAAGTTGCAGAGGTCTGAGGTTTGACAGACAGCAAGCCACCTATTCCCAGACCTACTATACGTCTGCTAACATTGAACGAATTCTATTCATAGGATTGGTTGCAAAAGAGAGGAAGAGAGCCATTTGGTCAATCTACTCCACTCTTTGAAGGATCCCAATCAGGGCTATTACTATGATCCAGGCTCAAACCTGTGACATCTGCATCCTTAAGCTCAACCTGTGCTCAGAGAACCTTTACCATTTGAGCTACCCGTGAGGCCCGAGAAATTTAAATTACATCCATGGCCTCTTAATGTGTACAAAACAGAATGTTTTAAACTTTTAAAGAGCTATGGAGCAATTTAACAGGCCTACTTCCTCTCTCCATGTCTACTTATTGTGTCTCCTGAACTCACCTTCATCCTTGCTGCGGCTCCCTGACTCATTCCTCGCAGAACTGACTGAGGTTCTATAAGCCTCAATCTTATGGCTAGGTTTGTGTTCCCTTAGCTAGGCACGTTGCACCAAACAAAGTTATGTCAGTTTCCTCCAATAGATATGCAGGTAGCCTAATCAGCTATCATTGGCTAATTTGTTTATCCAGGAGTACTTGGATTAGGAAGCCCTGTACATAAAACTCACTGTCAGGTGTAGCTCTGCTGCAATGCCAACTCCAGAAAAGTTTGGATGCAGTTCAGATGAAAATGAAGACTATATACAGTATACAGAAAATCGAGTCATTTTAATTTTCACCCTGAATTGAATACATTATTTTGAACTCAGCTCTCTAAATTAATTCTGGTCAGAATAACACTTATTGTATTCATTATCAAAGGTCATGAGGTTACCTTTATTCTCTGGCATAAAGTGATCAATGGTTCAAAGCAGCAACAAATCGGATTAATCTGAATTCAGGTGAATAGCCTCACGACATCTGCAGATGGCTTCTGGAACATTTTCTACAGCAAAATCCCAAACTGCCATTCACGTTCACTGCTGATCTGACTTCCCTTAATGTTAATAAACTTCGTCCAGTGCATAAGGGCTACCATGTTCCAATCAAGCTCGGCCTTCAGTTGGCCAAGATGACAGCTGCCATTTTCAACTGTTGCTAAGTGCTTGGCTGAGGTTCAGGTATTAAGTAGGACTTGCTTTCCCAAAGCATGGCAAATGATTAAAAAAACAATTTTATCAGTTTCCGTGTTCTGGGGTATTTTATGAACAGAATAAATCCCACCACTTTTACAATCTTTTGTTTCCTTGTTTGTAAACTCCTGAGGCAGAGCTGGCAAGCGACAATTCCCTCAAACAGACTGTCACTTGAAACTCTTTAGCACTGATTCACTCCTCTGGAGCTGGCTCCGTTACTAATTAGTGTGATCATAAACATCTTCATCTGGTAACAAAAGAATTGCAACATATTTATTAGGCAACCAGGGGAAAGCAAGTGGCTTTTCTGTCAATTCCTAAGTCTATTCCTGTTTGTCATATTCATTTTCTGTTACCCTTTTGTAAGCTGTGATCTTGGTAGTAAGCCTGACCTTACCTCAAGTGGCAAAAAAAACATGAAGGGTTTGCCAGTTCAATATATATTCCACTCTTATGAGAGTAGAAATATGCTGTTGTTTTCATCCGTCATTACTGAACATTTTGACTGGTAATTATCCATTAGTCAAGACGTAAAATTAGGCTGCCTCCTAATTTTTAAATATGTGTGTACTTTGAGAAAAATAAAGTTAATAATCAACTCGCATTTACAGTACATTGTGGTTAGGTAATTTAACCTTCAACCATCACAGTAGCTGAAAAGGGAAGTAAAGATAATTTTTTTTCTTCCTTTGAGAAAGGGTTATATTATCCTAGATTCTGAAGTCCTAATGGCAAAATATATATATTTTTTATTCCTTCTAATCAACTTAAAAAAAACCTATATAAAATGTATAAGCCACTGTGGAAGGTATGAAACAGGACTAACACTAATTAAACGATTCATCCTCAAGATTCTATTTTAGCTAAGTTAAAAAGAAACATATCTTAACAATACATTAATCTTGTCCATTATGTCTATTATGATTAGAAGTTGAACCTCAACTTTCATGTCTTTCATGTCTTAAATATTTAATTTCTTTCAAATTCATTTTAGTTATATGTACTGTATATACTGTATGCCTTTTGTAATCCTGTTCACTTGAAAGACAAATACAATTTCTGTGTGAAGGAATGACATGACACACAACAGACACATTTATATTCAGTGTTCCGCAACAATACTGATTGTGTTACTAGGCAACATAAAATAAGAATATTCATAAATGTAATCATCAAAAAAAAAACAGCAGAATAATGGTGAATATTTTAGAGCATTTCAGCAGGCAACTGTTATACTGGTGTGAATCTGTCTTTTTATTGATATTGTACCACTTCAGAAAAATACGTTGATTGGAAAAAAATGTCAGATGCCTCTCGCTAAGTTAAGACTTATACACTTACAGTTCCCTTTGCATATCTGCTGTCCTTTGATTTCAGGCAAGCTATTGATTTGTGCGGCAAGCAGGAACAGCTGGATGAGATTTGTGGGTCAATTATCGGCTAACAGCCAAACAAACCTAGATGGGTCAAATATCCTCCTCTCATTTGTAACCTTTCTTATCTGCTGTTTTCCTTGTATATTTTTGGAACACTGTGTTAATGGACTGGATAAGACGTTTTTCAGCAGCCTCTGCCAGAGCTGCAATGTGTGTATTTATTACAGACTTTTACTTCAATATCTATTGAGACTGTGCAGAGCAATTTCTGTACGGTTTCAGATCTACTGGCAGGTGAGCCTTTATTGTGGGTTCTGTAGATCCCATTTATAAGGTTGTGCTTTGTTCTCCCTTGCAATTGCTTTTGTCAGAGCTGGATAGTGAAATGTACTGGGTAATAGCTGATAATGTGTCATGCAATTTCTCCCAGAAGTGGTGTGGATTCCAAGAACCGGTAGCTATAGCACAGGGAAGGCAGCAATTTTAGATGGAGAAGGTTGGAAAAACAGCCCGGTCAATCTTCTGCCTGTCTTCAAAGAATTGCACTTCTGAATGCGTGCCATGAATAGTCTCTTTTTGCACTGAGGTACTTTCCATCCAGAATAACAGAAATCATAAATAGATTTTTTGGCAGCATTTATAGAATTTGCAAAGATGTTTCTGCACCAAAACAGTCAGAAGGTAAATTGAATTCCTTGAAAAATAGCTTCATGTCGAAGTGAGGAAACTTAAGCTAGTGAGTTACCTACTGTATGTAAACCAGGTTTCCTGTTTTCAGTAACTGATCCACTTACAGCAGCTGTGTTTGTGCATAATGACCAAACACTTGGGGTCGTGATGATATGTTACAGAGAAAAATGTATGTTGAAGGTATGGTATGTTGATTGAGTATTTACTCAATGAAATGCCAAGCATGCAGAATTGAATGATTGAAGGTTGAATCAGTAATCTGAATGTGCAAGAACATTTCTATCCTCCTTATTGTGTTGCTATTGCATGGAGCTGGCAAAACAATGACACTTATGTATTGATAAATATTAGCTTAATGCACCTCAAATATTTCATCACTTTTCACTCAGCTCCCAGCTGCTGCGTTCTATCTGCATTAAATTAAAATGTCTGTAAAAAAAATGTTAAGCACTTCAGTAATGTTTGTGAGGAATATAAATATGAGACCTTTCGTACTGGAGTATGTACCCAGCAATTTGCATAATCACAGCCTTGGTTCATTAGCTGGTTATGTATTCAATAAGACTGTGTGCGTGTATATGAGCTAACCACAGGCATGCAGGAAAAGTACTTCATCTTCTCCTCTTTTTTCTGGCTGCAATTTGTATCTGCTTTGGAATTGCAAGTCCCAAAAACTCCTGTCGAGCTCATAAGACAAAAATAAATGGCACTGCTTGAAAACATAAATACTGTAAATGCAGCCATTTATTCAGCTCAATAATAATAATACTAATAATAATAACAACTAGAGGAGAATAATGTAAAAATACTGTAACATATTATATGAGTTAAAGAGAAAAGGAAACATAATATCCATTTTCCATAATCCGTTTTCTGCTGGTGTAACATTTGTATTCAATCACTTTTTTTTCATGAAAATCATTTGCATGGCAATATCCTGTAGCTATAGATTGGTGAAAAAGGCTGCCATTTCAAATATTTATAGTTAAAAGAGAAAGATGCTACTTAGAAAGCTACCTTGCCAAGAGAATGAAACCAATTTAAATCAAGAAGCTACTGTACAGTAGCTTTTTGACTGCGGTGCACTCATAGGAAATCTTGTACACTTTTCGACCTCCCAGAGTCTACATGTTGTCGCTTGTAGTGATTGAATGAGACAGACAGGGGGTTTATGGCAGAAGATATTCTGCCAGTACAAACCATGGGTGGCTCTCCTCTCCTCTGAAGTGATAATGATGGAGGAAGGAGGCAGCAAGAAACATGAATTCAGGAAATGTCTCACCTGTGCTTAAAGAAACTTCGGGAGACTCCAAAGCTCTTGTTTTACAATGTTTAAATATCCCAGTTATTTTCCTCTTTGTGACTTCCCTTTGAAAAGGTTTCACTGCATCCGTGACAAAACATTCCTGGTGGAGTTTTGTCATTTGTCTGCCCTGAGGTCCATTAAATGTTAGTTAAGTATAAACCCAAGACCCCAGAACTGCTAACAATCATGGCCATTCCTAAAATACTGAATTACTTTTAGATTGCATGCACAACTAAAGTTCCAAATGCAGCCCTTCTCTGTAATTCATGCCGGGTCTGTTTTAATCTAATTCTTTATGATCTTGGTTTGAACAGCTCTACTTTATGAGGAACAGTGGGTTATTTTAAAGTCGATTTATTTTTATTTGCTCATTTACCGCAATGAGATGCCCTCTAGATTGATACATGCACTTGTGTTATGCCATGATGAACACAGAGGAAAGGCACAAAATGCAACTAATAATATAAACCATCATAAAACACATCAGCAATCATGATCTAAAGTATAAAACATGCTCGGACAGTTTTTCTCTACATCAAGTTTCAATGCAAGAACAAGACTTGCGACTAGAACAGCTGTCCCTCTAGTGTTGTGTGAGAACATTATTTTTAATTTACTGGAACGTAGGCATAATTTTTTACAGGTACACACGTATGAAAAGACGAACGATTTTCAATCCTACACACTGTTCCAGATTTGGTCATGTAGCGGCATGTGGCTGTGGCTGAAAATGTCTCCCAACTGCGGCACTGCTGTAGCACATTGCCTTTTTAGATTTAATATATAGTACATACATGTGTATCACTCAAGCTCTGTGGGAGAAGAAAGCTGTTTTTTTCTTTCTTTTTTTTTAGTTGGCTATGTTTTTCCGCCTTGCTTTCAAGCAAACCCTTTGCTGGTTTTGCACCCTCAATCCTGGAACGCACAGTTGGTGTGTTGTGATCATGCAGAGTCATGACGATCAGGTCTGAGGAGCCCAAGAACTCAGTTGTTACTAACTCATTCATGCCCAGTGGGCCTGAAGCATTAATGTGATGCCAAGGGGATTTCATGCTATAGCAGACAAATACCCTTGACTGCAACTGGGCCACAGGACTCCAAGTCCTGCAAGTGTAGTTTGGATGTGCCCGTTGGTTCATTAGTTTAATTTACTGACAAAGTGAACTTTTTCAGTATGAACAGTTTAACTACTTAAGTTCTTAACTACAGAACAACTTCATCCGCACTTAAGAAGGTATCTTCAGAAAGAAACAAGATACAATCAAGGATGTTTATATGGAAGTTTACATGGAATAGGCAAAAATTGTCACGGATGTCGGGAAAGATGAACCGTAGAATGGCAGGAGAGCGTAAAAGACCCTATGCGTAGTGGCGAGATGGGGGTTAGCCCGGGCTCAGCTGTTCAGGAAATGCCGTATAGAAACCTATGCCCTCAGGTAGCGGACGTGGGGCGACCTGGTGCTAGGCGGGTCTCAGGACATCCGAACGTCAATGCTGAGCGAAGGCAAATGAAAGACCCGGACGTATAACCCCAGAGAGAGAGAGACACCGGAAGGACAGCACAGCACTGGAAACAAGAGACAGGACAAAAATAAAATAATAAAAATCATTATTGAACATGAATGACTGAATGTTGTAAATAAATGTTAAAGCAAAGATAAGCAAATTGATGTTAACCGGAATGATAAAGCAAAGGAAACAGTAAACATGATTGAGATTTACTGCAGTCAAGCTTCATGACAGTGATACTGTACTGTACAGTATATCAAACAACTAGGAAATAAAAAAGAATAAACAACAAGGCAAACAAAATTTTTGGTGCCCACTTAAATAGACATGAGTTGTAATATCTTCCTTAACCTGCACATACTATACACGGAAAAGAAATACTCTGAGATTCTGTAAAAAGATTAAGAAAAAACTGTTACTGTATGTAAGGAAAATCACAAAGAGTAGCTTTTTATGAGGTGGGGATAATTAAAGTCATTGCAGTGCCTTTCTCTGCCCAATTGATTTTTATAGCAAGCATAAAACTGCCAGATTATATTTATTGAAAATTGGACTGTCACAGGCTTGAGAAACTGGTGGGAAAGAAGGGCAAGGGTTTCAAAATGGCAGCTCAAGTCAACTAGCAACAGCTTTACATTTGTGTTTTAAAAGGTGTCAGTTCTCTTTGTGTCACTTAATCAAAACATAAACACTATAAAACAACCAGCACTAACGGTTTCCATTTTTTTTGGCAGTGGCATCCATTAAATATATTTCTGTACTCACCATGGATTTCTTTTAGAAAAAAAATGATTTTTAATTTCAAATGGTATTCAGTAAATCTGTACAAGAAGTTTTTTCTCTAAACAAGAGTTGTAACCTTTAGAGAAATCATTGTGCATTTCACTAATTATTTACTCGTGTAAGATATTTAATAGTACCTAGATTACATAGAATAGATTGAGCTCAAGTGCTTTCCCAATGGTTGAGGAAATTGCTCACCAAGTTATTATTATACGATAACCTACTGTATAAAATTACAAAGCATTGAAACAGGAGGTTACTGGAGAAAGCACTTTACATATTCAATAGTCCGGACAAACCCTGAATAATAAGGTGGAGAAGAGGTGTGATTTGTCTGTGGAGCTACTGTACATTGGGATAACTGTCTTGTCTGGGGATAACTACAACCTGCCCATTAGGAGGAACCCCGTCAGAATCCCTACTTTAACAAAGGATGGGCCCGGAGCTGCAGCTGAGGTGAAGATTAGGTGGAGGAAGAAAAACAGAAAAGATGCAAATGAGCGAGATTTTTACAGTATATGATTGTGCATACTGTATGTACCGCAGACTGAAGCGGGCGAGATTGGGGGAATGATCCCCTTCTGAAAATGAATTTGAAGCTTCATCTTATAAATATGAGAATTTCAACAGAACTGCATTATGAAAGCTTACGTCTGCAGAGCACCTGCACAAACCTGGGCAAGATTCTCAATCAGTGGACTGATGACAGAAATATCTGTCAGGAGTCTACCAATGTACTAAAAGTAGAAAATAGGTATGTATACAGTAGATACAGTATAATAAAGGTAGAAAAAATTAAGAAGAACGTGAATTTAAATTAAAAAAATAAAAAGACTTAAGTGGACTGTTTTATTTGTATGCAGTTCATACTGTATGTGAACTTTTTAGAAGTGCTTGTTATTTGGAATGAATACACAAATTCATCTGGGAAAACTGAGATAGAGGACAATGTTTAACATACCGTAGATTAACATATTCAAGTTACGCAGAAGAAGGCTCTAAGATTTACTGAGCTTTAGTGATATTCACAACCATGTTATGAATATTCCGTTTACACTGCAGTGTTCCTGCAGCACTGAATTCATCTTAACTTGATGCTTAATAGGCTGTGCTGGAAGCAAAACAAAATTGTTTTGAGGCCGTAGCCCTCAGTGACCCCGTACAAACCCCAGCCAGCTCTTGTTAGGGAAGGGAAACGTATGAAACTCATTCTTGTTAATTAGAATTTGTATGTAAGCAGAATGAACCCAGGATGTTAGAGGTACAGTAGCTTATTGCCATTCCACTGTGCTGCCCCAATGCATGATTTATGAAATGATAATCTGAAGATTCTCTGAAACGCTTGTTCTGATGCCTGCAACTATAAGGTTGCCAGACTTACGGTTTTACGTTAATTCACATCGTATCTCCGTTAGTGGAAATAGCATACTGTAGTTGCCATACTTTATGTACTGTAGCAAACAATTCCACGACACAGCAAAGGAGTAATTTTAAATCTACACTGCCACAGAGCGCTGTAGCAGTTTCCCCCTTTCCCGAGTCAGGGAGGAAGTGGGCAGAACTACAGTGGCCAGCTCACTGGGGTTTACTGCCTTTGATCTTTAACAGGTGAGTGGTAATTCCTGGGAGAGAGAGCGTGGGCTTTGCTAACACCCCCAGTGGGAAAGGATAGTAAAATGTCTTCCTCCCCCCATTTTAGGGGGGGGGGAGGGGTAGATAGAGCTTACAGTATGTACTATAGGAGAGAGAGGGAATGGTCAAGGAAATAGCTCTAGCAGTTCCAGGGCAGAGAATGCTAAAGTACTTTATACAGTAATAACTACAATACTTATTTGCACCATATTATAATAACCTCATAATACCGATGGCAGCATGACATGTGTTCCCCTCACTTCCCTATAGCAATGAACATTACACGGGGCAATTTGTGCTATAATGCATTTGATTGGAAAGTTTTCAGAAAAAATACTTAATTTTAAAGAAACATCTCAAGAAATAAAGTGTAATCTGCTGCCTGAATGTTACCCCTAGTCTGGATATGTGACAAAAATTGAATAATTGGAATTCTCCTCAGCAGTCCCGGGCTGGATTGCATTATATACAGTACCTGAAAGACACCTCAGGGTTATATGAAATGATTGAGTAGAACACATAGGAAGAAAGAGCTGCTGGGGTTTATTGTGTCCTTTGCAGAGCAGCATTCTGTTTGAAATATGAAGCGCTTGTTTTCATTCAAAACATTCACTCTGCCTCATAACCAGCACTGACAATGAAAATATACAACAGGACAATGAGAAAGAAGGACGTACTGTATAGTACCATAGCTTCTTTCTTGATAACAAAGAGGTTGTGCCTTAATCGTCAGGTTATCCAAAGACACTGTTGTTTCTACTCATTCCAAAATTCAAGATTTTGAGAAAAACTTGGTTCAAGATTGCTAACTGGCACAAGTGGAACTCAAAACATATACTGTACATTGTATTAGTTCCAGTGTAGTTTAGGAAAGTAAAAAAAAACTAAAATCTGAAAGAACTGAGAATGATAGAAATCTGGTTTGATGCAATATTAATCACAGGATTTGGTGGTACACAGTTCAATTTTTTCAATGAGCCCTACCGCTGCTGGATGTCTTAGAAAAAGTTTCCCCTTTGGTCACAATGCAGCCCATAATAAGAAGATAGAGCATATCATCCACTTAAAAGAAGCTCATATTTTCAAATCTTTTTAGGGCTTTTAATTATTGACCCATATCACAGCTATATTCCATGATTCATTTTTTAAATGAAAAAAGTCAAAGAAATTTGAGAACTGAAGGATGGAGAGAAACGCAGGTTTTGACAGTTTTGTTTTCCTCACCACAGCAGGAAGCCATTGCAAAACTGAACACTGGATAACGTGTAGCTTGGCAAATGAGGCCAATTACTCCCTTCATTGTGTAATTCAGCGTGCTCAAAATTCCTCATGCTGACAGCCACTGAGACAGAGGTAACACCTTCCAATGAATAAAACCTCCCAATGTGAGAAGGGTTTGTACTGAAAACCACTTGAGGTGGAAAAATGACTAAAATATGACTCAGACAAATAACTGTGGAAAAAGGCAGCATGGTGGCACATTGTTAGAACTGGGTCCTAGATTCAATTCTGAATGCAATCTGGTCAGAGTTTGTATGTTCTCCCCGGGTTTGTATGATTTTTACTCTAGGTGCTCCTTTTGTCTCCCACAATCCAAAGACATGCTGGTACTGTAGGTTAATTGGCTTCTGGGAATATTGGCCCTAGCGTGAGTGTGTTTGTGTCTGTGTCTGCCCTGCAATGGACTGGCGTCCTGACCAGGGTGTAGCCTGCCTTGTGCCGCAAGCTTGCCGAGACAGGCTCTGGCTCTCCCATGAGCCAGCATTGGATAAAGCTCTTAGAAAATGGATGGGATTGTGGGTAAAGGGAAAAGCAGTAGAAGCATTGCACTAAAAGGAATCGTTATATGGGCATTTTCACTAATAATTTCAAAGATGTTGTGAAATACACAATAACTGAATAACTGGCTGTTACACTGTTGCACAAAATTTGTTTAAGCGGGGTGGCTGGGATAGCTCTGGGATTTTCAAGACACATACTGTATGCTGTAAAATGATGCGTTTCTAAAGGTTAAATCTCCTAATGCCCATACTTCAGTCATGCAACCGTGACTCTTCAGTCTGCTGTGCTTCATGATTCCAAGCTCATGCGGTTTGTGTTTTGTCAGGCATTAATGAAAAATATAAAACCAGAACAAATCTGGCTTTATTTAAATAACAATCATTGGAAATGAAGTATTGCAGCAGTATAAAAAATTACATGCTCAATATAACTTAAAGAATGCATAGTATCATGTCCCCGGTATACAGTAGGTCCATAACATAATCAGTATTTAAAATTGCAAAAAAAACGAAAAAGAAATTCCAAAACATCAACAATGTAACTGTTTCAAAAACATCCGTGGTATCAATGCACATCATAATCACTATTTCTCGAAAAAGTTATTTTTGTCTTTTTTTTAAGATGTCTAGGAATATGATATCTGAAAGTGAATATTCCGAACTACTTCCATACGGTTCATTCCTCATAAGAGGGTTTTTGTCAGCTTTCGCCTTACAGCCAGTTCTGTCATTTCTGTCATTACAGCCAGGCGCGTCAACGCAAACCACGAAAATACGAAGCACGCTTTCCCTTCGTTCGTTGTCTCTTAGCTTCGCGTCAATTAGAATTTGACCGAACTACTGAAAAAGTTAAACACATTAAACTGTAGTCCCCCCATTTTCTTTTCTTAGTAATGAAATGCAATAGAAAATAAATGTTAGCAATTTAACTCGTTTCTTGGAAGTCCGTCACTAAAACAACCGAATCACTGCTTAACCTTGTCATGCTATGGCATTTGCCAACTGATTTAGTATGCAGTGGTATTTATGAAAATAAAAAAGGTTATGTTCCCAATTAAAATGACTAGAAACAGGTTCTACACTTGAGAAGCCAGAGAAAAAGAAGTGCATTTGATGTTTTGCACTCCTACAGGAGTAGGTCACGTTGAGGATGAGATATTGAACTAAACATGCACTTGGAATAAGTAGAATGCATTTACATAAATCATCCCGTTAACGCCAAGCAATTGCAATTCAACAGGACTGTGAGGGAAACTATTCAGGCTTCTTTGATAGAGCTCTTGGTGTCATCTTCTGCTTACAGTTAGTAACATGTTCAGTCCCTTTCCACAGAACTAAGAACGACTTTTATTTTTTACACAATTGAAACCAAGCCCTATGGAAGCCCGTTTTCGCCAGGGAGTAAAAAACAAACCGCGCTATGGTATCTCACAATTGCGACTTTTTATCTCACATTTGTGACTTCGAAATGGCCCACATTTCATTGTCTGTCCTTTTGTTATTGTAATGGATTCAGGTTCTAGGGCTTGTACCCTAGTTAGTCCCTCACTGCATGGGCTCGAACCCAGGTCTTGCCAGCTGAACTAAAGAAGACATGGATGCCATAGTTTGTTTGTTTTTTACTACCTGGCTGAAAAGGAGTTCCATACCAAGCTGAGTTGAGAGGAGTTGTTGCAAAATCAAGGGAAAAGCATCGTGTCATGATCGTCATCCCTTTAGAGGGCGCTCCGACCCTTTTGTATTCTAGTTTGATTCTGTATACCTGTCCTGAAGCTCTGCGCTCAGCAATGGGAGATGGACGCCCGGAAGCCCGTCTACCAGCGGACCCAAGAGAGACCTGACAGCATGTGCTTCATCAGGGCGTCCTGACCATCTGAGTCTGGGGCTCGGAGCGCCTGGCTCCATTATGAGTTTATCTTCTGTGTTCCTGGTTTCCTGCTCCCTGTGTTTATCTTTGGGTTTGGACCTCCCGGTATTGGATTTTGGACTGCGCCCTATTTTTACCCGGTTGGACTCCCCTTGGACTCGTTCGCCTTCGCCGTGCCCCCCGAGCACCGGATCACTGCCGTCACCGCCCTCCTGTCTGTCATCCCGTCCTGTTCCAGCTCTGTTTTCCCTGTTGTCCTTCTCCTGTCACTTCCAGATTATACTGTCCGCATAGGGACCTAAACAACGCACTTTACGGGAGTCAGGACCGGCTTCCGCGACACATTGGTCCTCATCCTCATGAAATCCAGATAAATACCGTATCGTAACTCATGAATCTCTTCACTGTCTGAAGGGCATCTAATGCTTTATGGGTTGTTTTTATTTTATTTAAAAATGATTATATTTCATTATTTTCTTGTTCATACTCGTGTTCTCATTTAACATCCAGTCTTTTTCTAACTGTGCCGAAAGCAGTGGGCATAAAATGGGGTTCATCCTGGATTGTACACCAGAGCTCATAGAACATATTCTAATAATCTATTTTCCAGTGGTGACTCTTGCAAATGCTTATTCTGCTTAGCATTGTAATTTACTTTGTTTTCAGCCTTGCAAAAACTTCCTGGGCTATTTTCGGACTGGAGATCTCTATATAAGAATGGATTAAGGTTGTATTGTCATTATAAAAAACAAAAAGAATGCCAGAACAAGACGTGACTGCCTTTTTCAGGCACTTTTCACACATTATTATCTCAACAATCATATCCTGAATCTGTTTAATACAACACGTTAATTGATGTAATGCTTTTTCCGCTGCGCAACGTGATGTAGAGTACAAAATAAAAAAACATTGAAAGGCAGTCAGGTGGGACACAGAATAGAAACAAAATAGAACATGCTGCATTCCCAGCAAATGACAGGGAAATCCATTAAAATATCTGTAACAGCAGAGTTTGGAACAGAAAAGGGAGAATTCAATCTAAGCTGATCTGCCACAAGAAATATAGTGAGAGTGGAAAGAATGGTGCTTGGGATCTGGGCCTTCATTTCTTATATATGGCTAGATGTACAGTACATACTGTATTCTGTTTTGTGGAACGTTATTAAGGAATAGAAAAATGTCCGCAATAAAAGAAACCTTATTGTGCTACAATAGCAAAAGCCTGGTTCAATTCGATGTTCTCAGATTTAATACCCACCCTAGTTTGACCTTAGAGTTACAGCCTGTGTGATTTCAAATAGCTGTGCTTCTGAAAGCTGCCACACCAGCGCGATGTCTTGTAACCCAAATGTTGTTGCACTGATAGTCCAAGACTGGGGATGAAAGAGATTTTCACACTAGGGCATGTCGTCTGAAGCAATAAAGCTAGAGGTGGGATATTATCAAAAGCCCGGGGAGCGACAGAGATTAAGGTGGTAGGTGTTAGAGTTCCCTGGATGCCTGCCATCCCTGTGATCACAATGAAATCATTTATCTTTGTGATGCAAAAAAGGAACAGAATCAATACTAAGAGAATGGAGAACAGCAACAAGCCTGAAGAATAACTACTGCACAAAGATATGACACATGATATGGAGTGAATATAAATGAACTACAGTAAATAGTGCTTTCCAGGGCCCACAGGGTTATGGACGCCAAATCTAGTGGCAGGAACATGAAGCTGAGCTGAGCTTCAATTGTGAGTGAAATAAAGTACAGTTATTTATTAATGGGGATGAAATTACAAATCAAGGAAAAAGAATTCTTGCTTTAGTACCACCAGAACAATAATTACTAGATAAGTGTACGCTCCACATTAAGGGCAACAACAGATTTTTATAACTTGATTATCCCCTCAAACAAAAAGCAATTGTTTACCCTGTAGCTCAGCCCCAGTGACAAAGGACACATACAACCATTGAGTGATGTTTTCTCTTTTTCCTCTACAGAGCTGTCAGTTGGAAACAATCACCTTTACTTACTGTAGGTGAGGAATGTCTTGGTTTTGGATGAAAAATGGTGAGATGAATGCAATATTTCTCTGTAATGTGCTAGACAAAATATTTACAAATAGGTAGGGGGTGAGAGAAGAGATCAGGAAGAGAGACCCAAATTCAAAGCAAGGATAGTAAAAGTCTACTGTTGCAATTAGATTATGCACCTAACATTCAGTGAAAAGATTACCATTAAACCATACATATTGTGTAACAACAGAGAACCAGCAAATGTTATCATTTCAAATTTCTGAAAATGTGCAAGCCATGAACAGTTTACAAGTACATTATGTCTACTCTATTCCCTGATATAGCAAATCAGTGTTCATAGACTTGAACATCCCTTTATTCTTTTGCCAAACCCATCACAACATAAATCATGTTTTTCAATATTGCACAATGGAAACATAATTGTCAGACATTTCCCTGGCATCTTGACAGATGTCATGGTTCCTGAAGGGTTCATAAAACCTAATTAAATTTCAGAAGTTCCTTGGGCACAGTACGTGCGGCTGTGCTATTGAAATATCTAATTGCTCCCTGTTTCCTGTTACTCTGGCAGACACCATTTCTTTTCACTTTCTTTTTATGTGTAATTACTAGTCTGTTACACAGTAATTACCCATTTGGCTACTGTAATCTTTGTTAGCTCCTGCTGTACAATACACTTAAGTTTGAGTTGGGGGTGGTAGTAAAAACAGTTTTCTTTAAAGGTTTTTACCTTTCTGAAATCATGACTAATTGATGTGTCCCTGTAAGATGCATACTGTATGTTCTTTTTATGGACTTTATGGATTTGTTGTGACATTTAAATAGAAGCCACAACTAATTTGTATGCTTATACTGAGCATCTAAAGAAATAACTCACTTATAACTGCAACACATTAACAGGAAAATTGTAGTTAATTGTAGCTGCATGGAGAGCTATGAAAGTAAAAGTCACTATCAGTGTGTGGTCAGTGCTGCAAGCATTACAAGTGTACATCTGCTTTGCACCACGTTGCAGATGCCATCTTATGGGATTTCATCACAATCCTCTCCTAACAACAAACAACTGGACAAACATCTGCCTGTTCACTGATCGACTGATCTGGCCGAAGACATGACATATTGTCCCAGCCCATCCCACAAATGCTCAATGGAGCTTAGGTGTGTCAAGATGGGCATCTATTTCTTAACTGCCATATTCATATCATGCAATATAGATGCCATTACAAGAGCAGCATAGGATATCAGTTGTCCTACTGGAATGATACATTAGGATGAGTCTGCGGGCAGCAGATGAGGTCCCAGGACTTGAACATTATAGCGTCATGCAGTCCAGTTGCTATCTAACACTCCAAGTTGAATTCTGTGGCAACTAGACAGTCCAGCCCAGACCATCACAACAGGAACTCCCCATTGATTGGGCTGTTGCACCCACTTGTAACACTTTTTAGATTGTTTTGCAAATCTTATCCAAACAATCTGAAGTCCAGCAGGGTGGTCTATGTTATTGGCTTGGCAAGCATAGTTTACTAGGGTTTTCTGTGTTTGTACATTAAATTAATATTCAAAATCTATAGATCTTTTTCTTAAATAGCCTAAATAAAGTGCTAAGTTTTTGGTGCTCAGCACAGTTTGTATAAAGTATGACAAGCATACTATGACAACTTATTGAAACTGCTGTTTATTTGTAAGCTACCGTGAAACCTTGAACAGGTGTTTTAAGACTCATTGCAATAGCATAGATATTTTTTCATTTACCTCTCAATTTAGAAGTTACCACAGGCTTCACAGTATACAGAGAGGTGAGAAAACCAAGGCAGTCTGCATTGTTATCTTCAAGCACATTGCTTTTTTAACAATAGTAAGATATTGCTTCTACATTGTGGCTTGGAAAAATGCTTGAAACTGCTGGTTTCTGTGAAGAAGAATAATACATCTCCAGTTATAGAAATGGGACAGCTGAATTAAAGAACCCTTAGACCTGAAAGGGAAGGTCATTCTTATTCTAACTTGCTAGAATTGGAAACAAGCAACAAGAACATGATATAATACAGATGCATACATATAACATGGTTTATATAGGTTTCCATACAACTTTTGATATTGTATCCATTAGAATGTTGATTCTGTAATTAACAACAATAGAAATCCAAGGTAATTTATGCACATTGATCAAGCGCTGATTAATGAACAGATACTACTACTAATACTAATTACAAATTATTATTAATGATGTTATAAATGGATGTAAAAATTATTAGTTAGAATTGTGGTTCAGGCTACGATTAAGATTAGAGTATTAAAAAACAATGAAAGTACAATTGAGTGTAGTCATTTTCATGTTACTATTAATATTCAACAAGTACTGTACATTTCAATTATAAATTGGGATAGGGTTAACTAGGAATGACAATTTTCATCTTTAAGATTTAAAGTTTTCTCCAAATCAATTATTTTCTGTTCTCTGAGCTCATAGTACTAGAAGTGTTTCATCTTATTTGTACTGATTTTCTTGACATTTTAAAATGGCTTATGGATAATTAATAAACTCATAAAAGAGAAAAGGCACAGTCTACGTATAGTACAATGATTTTGAACATCCAAATGCGGTGCTATCTGCATGGAGTCTTAACTTTTTGCGTGGGTTTCCTCCAGATGCTCTGGTTTCCAAAAGTACAGTAGGTTAGTTGGCTTCTGGGAGTATTGACCATGGTGTAAGTGTATGTTTGTGTTTGTTTATGTCTGAGTGTGCTCTGTGATGGACTGGCATCCTGTCCAGTGTGTATCCTGTTGCTTGCTGGGTTAGACTCTGCCCCATGACCCTGTATTGAATAAAGCAATTACAAATTGGATGAATATACTGTATTGTCCTGTCCCTTGGTATCATAGCCATGGGAGAAGTGCAAAAGTAGTCTTGGGGAGTCCAGGTGCAGTGTGCTTGCTGTTGCTGTGATTCCTTTTATGTCTCTTTTAATGAACCTTTTAATTGCAGTTAAATTGAGTTTACTAAACTAGTATAGTGTCAGGTTTCTAGCATCTCATTCTGCAGAACTCACATCAGCTCTTTGCAGTTGTGTCAAACAAATGACAGAGTCCAGGTGTCTGAGTAGGAGAAGCCCTTTATTACATATGCATATGGGAGCCAGCTCTCTTTCAAGTCAGACTCGAAAATAAGTAACTAAAGATGGTCTTTTATTCCATGGAACAAACGAGCTAAAGTGACACTCCCCAAAATAGCTAGTAATACAGAAGTATGTCTATATACTGTAGATATACATCACATAAAGTTCATGCAAAGATTAGTGAAACAAACTGTGCACTGCCCATATACTGTAACTGTGTCAATGAGCGTAAATTACCTAGTGATACATGACAAACTGCTCAAATGTACAAATAAGCATAATTTCCCAGTATAAATGTCTGAGAAAAAAGTTTATAATAAACATGCAGAATAAACATCTTACATCTTAGATCATATCTCTTGGCCTATTGACAGAAACAAGTTCCGTTTTATGTTCTGGGCATAAAGCCAACGTTAGACCACACCAGTCTTGTACATATTTTGTTCCTTCACAGTGTTAAAATGGGCCAACGTGCATTCAGATGTCAAATGTCACATTTAGAACATATTGCCACATACTGTATATATTAAATAAACATTCTAACACCTTAAACTCATCACAAAGTAATTGAGATCCAATAAAATGCAGTGGGCTAAATTTAATAACAGAAGCCTAACTTTGTTGAAATAAATTATTTTTCACCATTTGCATTTTCTACCCTAATTCAGCACCATGAATTGGAAGACCGCTATGTGAAAAGGGTATCAGAGTAAGAAATAATTCAGTTTTCCAATCAATCCTAAATACATTGATGGGCACTGGGGAATGGTTCCTCCTCTCCTGAAAGCATTTTATTTGTGTTTTATTCTCTCAGTCCTTTTATGGTCAAATTTAAAGCCTTAAAGATTTTCTGATGTATACAGCACATTATACATATTTTCTATATATCTCATTCATACTGTTAGTTCTATGATTAAAACGTTTGCTGACATTCTTGGCTTTTGTGAAACGAAGCATAAAGATTTTTGGAAACGATCAATTAATAACCACCCCAGGAGCAAGCTGAAGCTATGATGTAGAAATGGACAAGAAACTGCAAACCTTTTGCATGAACCAAACAAATGATTCACGCTGATGAAACAAGGAGCACTTTCTTCTCTCCTATGAAACAAGATGATGCACAAGCTACTGAGTCTTAAGGTTTTCACTGCCATTTAAACTCTGAACAAATAGAACCAATTACTGGCTTAAGTGGACCAATTAAACAATCATTAATGGTCTTCAGCTGTTGGTCATTGTAAGGAGACCTACAATTCTGCTGGACTGTGGATCTTAAGGACTGAATTAGTGTCCCCATGTTGCAAAAGGGAATGACAAAAGACCCAGAAAAAAGGTATAGGGAAACTATGAAACAAAAAATGTTGTGCAGGTTTTCCTGTAACCTGTTTGGACACCCCACCAGAGCAAATACCCCAGTCCCCCCACCTTAAAAATGCCTTCCTGTTGATCATTCAAAGTTTGCTAGGAAAGATCCCCTCTTAGATTCTAGAAAAATAATGGTAAACACCACACCTTGTTAGCTCATATAAACATAGGCCCCAGACCTCACTCCCCTTCTATCCTTCTGGGATACTAACACCATACTGCACAAAATACTGCATATTTACAATAGTCCACTGTCTAAAATCCAATGGGAATACATTTGGATTTGTTCCACAGACATAATTTCCTTCTAACTTTCCAGCTTTTTGGTGTTCTGGGTTTCACAGTTCAAGCCAATTTGTGCAATTGGCTTGACTCAATAACAACAGTGGACAGTCAGTGGCGTGTTCCTGCCTCATTAAAATTCTGAGAGAACATCTGTTATTTCCAATTAAAATACAAGCTCCATATGGAAATTTACACCATAATACAGTTCTCTACTAAAATCGTTTTCACATTTAAGTGCTGTGTGGATTGTTCTTTGCTTTAGCTGTTGAATAAGATTAATTTCAGGGGCGACAGTATGGAGTAACGGTTAGGGTTTTGGACATCAGATGGGAGGGTGTCTTCTCACATCTCAGGTGGGACTTTGCAGTTGTACCCTTGAGCAAGATTCTTCATTCATAATTCTCTGGGAAAATGCCCTGCTGTATAAATTGGTACGCTCCTGATTGTCAATGCAAATGAGAATTTATTCTCAGTTGTCTTATCTGGTCAAATCAAAGTTTATAAATTAAAAAATGCATGTGTTCTAACACCACCAGATCTGAGAACAATTTAAACGAGAACGAGCAGGCAATAACCCATTATGAGGAAACAAATTTCTAATTTCTTCTTTTTACAAGAAATTTTTATTGCGCACTGATTTTGAAGGTTTTTGGGCGTTTTGTGAGAGCACACCAATATTCTGACCCTGAAGCATTCCACAAATTATACCTTTACACCTTCTGCGCTAAATTAACCTGAGGAACACTGAAGCTACTGTACCACATTCCAAAACCCTCTATACCTCCTGCACCAGTTATTTTGCAGTCACTAGTTTATTTCCAGGTTACCTGGGCAGTAAATCCTCCAGTAGCTGTCACTATCCTAGGCTCAACCTAGGCAGAATTTACATATTTTAATTCGCACACTGCACTGCACTCCACTAGCTCAGCTGACAGAACTTCTTGTACCTGTTTTAATTAAGTGTCTGCCTTTGAACAAGAGAAAACAGGGCTATGTCTCAGAAGACCGGACTTCCTTTAGCTTCTTGTCCCTGTGGAATAGGTCAGTGGTGTGCAGGTCTGGGAGTCCATGACAGGATGAAATATTCCCTGCATTACCTCTGGCTCTCAGTGCCTTCAGATGACTGCTTTATAAGGTCATTTTTAAAAATGTATTTGTCAGTAGGCAATACTCTGAAGCAACTCCACCGCTCTTGCTAGTCTTGTTAGCAAACCAGACAGCATTTTGGCCTTTTTTTACTGTTTTTCCTCAAATTTCACTAAGCTGCGGGACGTTTTGTAGCTCTAGTATAGAAGACCAGGCTACCAGAATGGCCATCTGCACTCTCTGTGATGTCTATAACTGCGCGTCATTGTAGAGATATAAGATCTTTGCAGCCTTAATTAGGCATTGTTGGGTAAATATACAAACATTAAACTAGTATAGGGTGGTTAGAGAACCCAGGGACAGATATGCAACATTATAAAAAAAAATTCTGTTAATTTGGCCGAAACCATTAACTTTGTTATAGGAGATTTTGTACTAAGAACAGTTTGTATTTAATACTCAGCCACAGAGGAATGGTAAGAACTTTATCATTTCCAGCATTGATGAATATGATGCTATTAAAATAAAAATTGTAATTAACCGTGTTTCCTGGGGATTCATTAAAAAAATGAAAGGGGTTTGCATATTGATTTAAGTCAGCTGCTTTCTGTTACATTGATCAACACTCCACAACAATTACAGCTGGTGTGGTCTTGTCTTTAGACTCCATGAAGAACGTTGTGCTCACTTGTTCGAAGGGTAATGCTTCCAGCTTTGCTTTTATAACTTGGACTCTCTCCTCACCTTTAACCTCTTTGCACTAGCCCTGTGTCTTACACTAAACCATGTTCCAAAGCCTAGGTATAAATCCGATCATAGTGACCCTGAATCCTAAATCTAAAATTATCCTAATCCTATTCCAGGGTACAGCTTCTTAGCCTTGTGATAACCCTAACCCGGTCCACCCTTACACTAACCTTAGCTAAATCTTAGCTCAGGTCCAGTCTCCACTCCTACCCTCATAATAACCCCCAGCCATGGCCTCCTGACGGGGTTCCTCAAGGTAAAGGAGGAGAAGCCAGCTTTCTTTTCAGTTAGAAAAGTATATAAAATATTACTATGAAAAGCAATTTTGAAAAACTCCAAACCTTACTAGTTACTGGTGAGTAATGTGTTCTTTGCATTGTGTTGCATTAGAGGTTTCGTTGTCAATTGGAATAAACTAGTTGACCTTTAAGATTGATGCTGTCAGGAAAGATCAAGTACATAATATAAAGCAAGTGAAACCAAATTAAAATGGTGGTTTTTCACTGACACTTTTCCCAATTATATAACTGATCTGTGCGGCAGAGATTCCCTGGTCTGCAAGACATTTGGAGATATTTGGTTATTCATGAAGCCCAATAAGTGGTCAGTTGGGATGCCGTTGCGAGCCACACTCTTGGGCTTTTACCTGTGTCTAGAAGTCCTGACTAGGACATGAGTAGCGTCATCCCTCATCTTAATGAACACTTTTCAGTGCTTTTTCCCATGGACATTTTATAAATTGCCATACAGGCGATCTGCTTTGGGATTACTACAGAACACTTCTGTTCTCTTGCTTTGCAAACCTTTCCAGATAGTAGTTACACAGCTCATAAAAATAGGGAGGGTGTTGTTATTCTAAGGGTATAGTGTACCTATTGTCAAGATGTTTGAATGAACAAGAAAAAAAAAGACATTTTAAAAACTTCTGAGTTTTAACATAATGCTTTGCTCTATGAAAGCTAGCTTTTTCCTTGAAGAAGTTCTTCCTTCCTGTCTAGCTATTTATCTCTTATAAGGAACAGGTTTCTGGGTTATGGTGTTTTTAAGAGCTAATAGACGTCATTAGGAATTTTGGGATATAAGAATATTAAATAAGCTCTTACTGTTTCACAACACTAGGGAGCAGATCAGTCTTAAAACTTTCTATTTAGCCAGATCGTTTAAGTGCTCTTAAAATTTAAATTGTTATTTTATTTTTATACTTCCATTTAGTAATAGACATTCTAACACTTTAAAATTCAACATAATCAAAGATTCAGGGGATTTGGGTCTCTTTCTTCCCAGGAAGTTGATTCTCCACACAAACAATTTAAGGGTGGCAGTGGTTATTGTGTACTGTGCATTGCTACTGCACAGTGCTGAGGCCCTGGGTGCAATTCAGGACCTGTGGTTTTATCTGGGTGGAGTTTGTAATTAGTAATTGATGAGGTTGGACTCAATATAAGCAATATTTTAACTTGGATTACCCAGCATCAATATATAAAATACTTTCAAAAGCTAAATAAATTCCTATAGGGCAGTTGTGAAAGGAAATTAAAGGGTCATTGTGCATAGTGCCATGTAGGATTTCAATTGCAGAAGTAAATATTTCAGTACACACTAAATTGCATTCCTTTTGGTTGTGTGCTTTGCCTTTAAATGCTCCTTATAGGATGAGCTCTCCAAATGGCTTACCAGGGATTGTACATCCATTAGGATTGTACTGCATATTTTATATCACAAACAGAATGACATATTTTATATAGATTTTTAAAGAAACAATCAGGTAAACCAACCAAGTGGAATATCTGCGAGATCTCTTTCCCTCTAGCCTGCCTTGTTTGGGGCAAGATGATTCTGCATATAAGGGAGATCAGAGGCTAGAAAACTTTGGGCAGACCACCTTAGAAAAGAGATGTGATTACAGCAGCCTGCCACTAGAGGCCACTGCATGACATCTTATCTTTGTAAATAGTTTCACAGTGGGTGAGAATAACCTAATTGTTTAGACTTAGTTTAGAATGACAAATTCCCATATGGAGTAATTTAAGATTTTGCTCAGTATTTTAAGGGGTTAAGTGATGGTTGGGATTTTTTTTTTGTCCCAAAAACTGGAGATTTGAAACGTCAGACAATAATGTGTCCTGTCTTGGCCATAGGGCGTTTTTTTTTGCATGCACATTCTTGAGACAGTCCTGGTTCATGGTAGGGTCTGCAACAGACCCACATGCTATAAAAACAGAGACATTAACCAAAGTGTGTCTGCAAACATGGAAACGATGTGGAGGAGGGATGCAGAAAGATGAATGAGACCAAGAGAGAGATCTAGTACGGTATTCAGAGATTTTGTATGAAGTGATGGAGCATTATGAGTTAGAGTAGCAAAGGTGAATGAGACCTTCATTGCTGCCATCCCTGCCTAACATTGTTAAATCCCCATTTATTAACAATGAATTATCTTTAATAAATCATTTATGAGACCAATTTAAATTTAATAACATAATGCCTATGTGATTACTCATTAGCTGAGATTACTTCCCCACCAAGGGATTAACACTCTAAGTGTTCTGCTTACTGCAAGTTATAAATGATTTATAAATGGAATTTGCAATCTCTACACAACACTACCCAACATGATAAAATAAAATGCATAAAAATAGTATAGCACATTTTCACATAAATGTACCAGGACTGAGCTGTATCTCCTGAAAGTACAGTACTTGTCATCTCTCAAGTCCTTAATGGTGTCTTTCATCATTTTTACCTCTGTCTCTACCTGGAGTTCTGCTCTTAGATTTCAGCTTTCAGTATGTCGTGTAATGAACTGTTACAAATTATTGCACACCTGTAATATCATTTGCACACATGTTAGTTAAGACAGTTTTTTATTTTTAGTTTGAGTTGTTTTTAGCTTAAGAATGTCATTACCAATCTTACCAATTAATAGCATTATTCAGAAAGACTGGATGCAATCAGTGTTGAGGGAATTAACTAAAAGTTTGTATTACAGTATATCTTGTTGACTATGTATTTCTTTACTTATATTTTACTAACTCCGTCTCAGGATGTCTCGTCTCAAAAGATAACATAGCCACATGGTGTCTTTACGCATAGCTGGTATAGTTTTCAGGGAAATGACCGAGTGACCTCTTCTGGAGCAAGTGATTAATTGGGCATTGGAATGAGAGTTTGTGTCTGTGTGTGCCCCGTGATGGACTGGCATACTTGCTAGGATAGGCTCTGGCTCCCCTGTGACCCTGCATTGGATAAAGCAGTTAGAAAATGGATGGATGGATGAATGGATGGATGAATGGATTAGTTGCATTTTGTCACTACTTGCTTACAGAAAGGTCTGCGATAAGAATGAGGCAAACACTTGGTGCAACCAAAAACAACAAACTTGATTTTGAAAATATCTCTAGAAATACTCATCTGTCCAATTATTTTTCCCTGGAATTTTCACATGGAGTTTATTAAGTAGATCTTTGTCCACTCTTTCTTACCAGACTGGTGAGCAGATAGTGTGGATACTGTAGGTGCTCTAAGCCGATATCACTGTTGTTGTAATGTATGATATTGGGGAAATGGTGTAGCTTTTCCAGCTTTCAGGACATTGTGCAAGAGCAAAGTTCTGGCCCCAAGAGATCAGGCTTATGTTGTTAGATAATGCAGAGATGGTGATCTAGTCAAACTCACCAATATGACAACTACCATTCCTCTGAACTGGAACTTTCCATTGTTGTGATGGTCATCTGAACTATTTCAATGGTTTTCCAACCTTAGGGTATTTTACAAAAATATTGTCTATAACAGGGAATTCAACACAGGTTTCAGCTTTCAACGTCTCTGAGTGTATTAGTGAATAACCACTACATTAAAAAAGAATAAATAAAAGGGAAGGTACAAGCAGTGTAGTAAAGAACTGTTTAATGAACACTGTGATTATAAAAGAAGACAAACTCTTTCCTTTCACATGTACCATTGATTTCTGCGTTTTTGGCAAAAATTGAATTGATCTACAAATCAAAATGTGATACTATTAAGGATTCCAGCACATTTATTACACTATTTATTGTTCCTTATTATCTCATTTATAAGGAAAAGCTTTCTGGGTTTTGAAAAATTTCTAGGAAAGAAGGAAAAAGTGAAATTGTCACTGCTTGAGTTGATTGTTCTTAACAGAAAGCCCAGACTTCTTTTTTAAAAGGACTGAAACCCGACTGTATCTCCATCTGTCACGCGTGAACCCCTCTGGCCATGCAGTCACAATCACCAAGACTGCTAATGTGCGCAATGACTTGTCTAACACAAAATCCATTGTGTTATGGAGCTCTTGCCTCTTTCAAGTAGTCATTTGTACACCATGTCTGTTTTGGGGATGTTGTTCAAATATTACCTAATGCATTAGAATCTGAGCTTTTTTCCAAGCATGTGCAACTCAGTTTCATGTTAGTTGATTTTTCATTTTCCACACTTGCACACCACCAAGAAATCAATTAATGGAAAACTCGTAATAAACCTAATAAACCTAATAAAAATTGGTCATTTAGACAGCATTATAAGACTTTTAAAGTTCTGTTAAGCTGCTCTTGGGTTTCTGTGCATTCGGACAAGAATGTAAACAAAAAAGGTTGACAGTGTTAAATTCAATTAGCCACTGTACCAGCTCCACCATTTGTTTTCATATAGCTTGAAATGTGACCTGTATTGTGAGTAAATCAAAGTTTTACCACTGAAGCTCTCAAATCAAGCTTACACTGGAAGGATGTTGTGCTCTAGGCAACGTATGCTTGTTCCTGTAACATTTGATGCTATTGGATTGGGGAAATTGCACTGATTGCATTAGAATTCCATTGAAGCAACACAATTTAGCCTAGAAAACCTTGTGGGAACTGGCAATAGGATCAGCACATAAGAAATGATGCTACTTCTGAAGGTTAATCTGTCCCAAAGCTGAATATCAGCTTCATCTATCAGCACGTTTGTCAAAGCTTTGGAAACTTCCCAAAACTGCTGAGCTCTTTTATCCCTGCTTGTATTTAGTCTGAACAAAATATTGTAGGTAAAACCAATGCTTTGGACCCAAGAATCAAATCTCAATTTCAACAAATACTGTAGCTGGATATAAAGTGAAGAAAAAACCTTGTGGATATAAAGTGAAGAAAATAGCCTTTTTTTCAGGCTATTGCTTCACTGTAGACTTTTGAAGTAAGGTAATAAGATAAGAGAGATAAGAGGAGGTCATTATATGAATCGAAACTATGAAAAAATTACATGAAGTACTACTTTGTTCCCTTTAAATATACAGAATCACCATTTGTCTATATTGGAAGTTTTGCAAATGCTAAGTAAGTTGCCATTATTTTTCACAGGAGTAATTTAATTTCACCGTTGTGATTTGCCAGAGGTCCATCTAAATGGACTTTTTATTGAGTGCTAAAAGCTGTGGGTGATAAACAGTTCACACTGAGTGTTCTTTCAGTATGAACAGATGATTTGAGGGATAGGAAGGAATGCTTGTTGAGGAATATCCACTGCTTTGAGCTGGGGGACAGATGAAGCTACACTTGACAAATTGGCAGATAACTATTTCTTGTACAGCTAGAGTAGGACCCTATAACATAACGAGAGCAGAAAGGAAGCTGTGAGTCTTTTTCAACAGCTTCAGCATTTATTGGAGAAAGTTATGTTGAGCATTGTAGAGAACTCAGTCCTGATTGCTTTGTAGATAGTCAGATGTTTGCTCTTTTTCCAATGTAAAATCAAACTGTCAGTTAAAAGAATGTTTGGATGACTTGATAAACACTGAACCATCTTCGGTCATCCAACCAGTCAAACATTTCAGTCAGGTCTGAAAGCAAATACCATTAAAAAATAACTGTATAGGAACAGTAAACATCATTCAGCTGTATAACTTCAGAAATAACAGGTTTATATCCAGCACTATCATGAACTTGCAGCAGAGAAACTTAAAACAATGTATTGCTTTCTGGACAAAACCTGAGACTGAAGCTAGATTTTACGTGATACTCACCATTTCAATAGTTGCAGTTTACTGCATTAGTCTATTAAAGCTCATACAGTATCAGATGAAACATGTAAATTAATACATAAGGCACAGGAAGGGATGAAATGTGCATATGGGGGTAATGTTTTCTTGGTTTTCTCATGTACCTGTAAGTGCAGTGCCAATAAGAAAGAGAAAATAGGTTTGCTCAATAAAAACAATAGCTGTACTTGATTGGAATTCATATGTACTTGATAAAATATACCTCCACCTCAGATTATTGCAAAACCCTTTCATCCAGTTACACAAAATGAGTTCAGCCCTTATACAGTAGTGCTACTTCAAAGCCTACAGTTATTAAAAAACCTGTTGTGGTTGTGTTGAATATTTATAATCGTGCAGGCCATGTGCTTTTTTTATTAAGTGCTAATTAAAGTATTAGTAAGGGAGAAAACAGGATTTATGTAACTTAGGTCAAGGACTGTGTGCTGGAGGTTGCACACTGATGATGAAGGAAAGCTGATTTCTTTTTTGATAGCAATCAAATCCAAAGAAAACTGTTGAAGACGTATTGCACATGCACAAGTAAATTGGAATTTAACCATTGCTGCTTCCAAAATCAACGAAGGTACATGCATGATTCATGCTATTCATGCTGATCTAGTACGAAGTATGAAGAATTAAGTTGGAACTGATGGATGGCAGCGGGATTTGTGAATGGTATGGAAAGGTGGAATGTGTCTCCTTCTTGATGTGTCGCTCTGATTGGGTATAAAGAAAGACTTTACAGTTTCACCAATCGGTAAAGTGGCAAAAACAGTCAATTCTGCTAATCGATCCCTGACAAAGCTTTGCAAGACAGCTCTTCAGCTGGAGTGTAGTAGTGTAGTCTCTCTGCTCTTCTCATTGCTTGCCAATTCTGTTGTAGAATTCAGTTCAACTCAGGTCTTTAATGCTTGAAGAGAGCACTCAGCACACCTGTTGCGTAGCAGGTCTGTATTTAAGCTAAGGAATGTTTGACAGCTGAACTTTTGTAACATTTGCAGTGTCCTACGATATCCATTCTAAATATGCCTTTCCCTTACACAACATTTCTCGTAATGCAGCAGGCTGTTCATATCTCAGATATAATAGCATGTACAATAGAAATAGCCATTGCTTTTACAGTTGATCTCTGATAGTGTCTCTGCTCAGGTCTCTCGAAGGTCTTTTGGAATAAACTTTTTTGAAAACTACATGGAACTGTGACTTCTTGTGTCCACACACTGTTTAGCTGGAACACACAACCCAGATTCTATTTTTTACATGTGAAGGCTTTTCATGAATACTATTACAATAAAAAATTCCATGTTTATTCATGTCTAGTCACAGAAAATGTTCTTTTTTAACTGAACTTAATATATCATGAAGCGGAGTGTTAATCTTTCACTGTGAATCTTGACATTGACAGTTGAGCAACCCGGGGAAAAAATCTTTAATAAATATCTTAAATGATAAAACACATCTTGTTGTGTCTTCTGGAAAGCAAAATGTATGTGAGTTAACTGAAAATGTGCTTTTCTATAGATTTGTTTTTTTAGATTTTGCTTGTCTATAATATTTGAATGTTGTATTCTCGTCTATACCCTTGCAGGTGTACAGACATGCATGCATATGGTGAAAAAAAATAACAATAATAGAACATAAAATAATGAACTGCATGGGAAGAATCAATGCATTTTGTTATTTTGCATTCTACAGCATGCTTGTTGAGGAGACAACTTACTGAATATCATTCTTAATTTTCTGTCAGAAACAGCACATGCAGATTAGTGCTTATACAATAAACAAATGGCCCAGCATAAGCCTTTCCTAGAGTATAATGCTCATGCTATCTACAAAGCAAACTGTTCTTTGTAATCGAAAGACATAAACCTGTTACTAGACAGGAAATGTGAGTGTTTCTACTTTCACCCACAACATACTGTAGTTCCATGCCTCCTACTGATTTATTCCATTGGATACCTTGTTTCTTTTTCCTTCAGTTCCTCACTCTCAACTCATCATCCCTTTGCAATTATCTCTTTGCACCACACCGCAATGAGATTAATGCTTTTCATTCACTGTCTGTCCGTTCCCGCCACCGATAATAGGAAATAAAACTCTGAAACTGACGCGCAAATTGTGTCCCTAAAGAGTACTAAAACAGAAAACAGGAGCTGTGAAGGACAATCAGGCAGAGAAATTTGGCCTTTAGAAAAAAAACTAAGTAGGTGGCACAGTGGAACTGTTCAGCACTGTGCTCCTTCCCTGGAGAAATTCTACAAAGCTTAATCTGCCGTTATTGCTGTTGCTGATGGCTGTCCTGAAATTAAAGAAGCTAAGAAAAACATGAAGACATATTTCTGCAAATGGCCTTTTCCCCCCTTTTTCTTTGAGCAGTAGCTGTTATTAAAGGCAATAATGTTTCTTTTTGTTATGCTTAGGTCCCCTAAAACACATCCTAAAAACTTTTTTTGGGGGATGTGATTAAGATAAAATAGACTGTAGTAGCGATAAGAACACTAAAGTTATTATTACACAAGCAATTGGATATTTTTGATTTATTATGAAAAAGTCAATATATAATGCCACAATGAAATGTGTATTGGAGATCTGGATTGCTTCTCGTTTTTTGCTTAATCTCAGAGGTTAAGCAAGACTGGGAGAGATCAGTTCTGGAATGAGAGATCTTAAAGGAAAATAAAATTGATGCTGAGCAGTAGGTGACCTTTGGTCCAGAACATTCCAAGCCAGTGCCCTAGTATACTGACTGAGGACACCATACAGTAGGAGGTCCTATCCTTTGGATGAAACAATAAAAACCAAGACCCTGACTACTTAGTCATTAATGATCCCTGTAAAAGTAGGGATGTGAGTCCCTGTTGTCCTTGGTGAAATTCTGTTCTGGTCTTGAACAATCTGGCTTTCCTAAAGTTTCCCCTTAACTATGTACACCTGAGGAACATCTGACTTCTCCACCTGATGTACGGTAGTACTGTATATAGGCTGTTGGCACACAATCAATAATTCTGCATTTGAACCGGGTGGAGACTGCACTTCAGGGATGGATGAAGTGGGTCTCTCACTGTATGTAAACTGAACCTTTATGATCTGTCAGGACAAAAAGTACCGTATATAAATTTGATATGTACATGCAAATAATTAATTTCTGTCATTTTATTCATACTTTCAGTTCTTCCGTAGTACTGTATATCAGTGTACGTTTTCCATACTGCTTTTTGTCTTTGTAGATACAGCTTTGAGCATTTTTGTAGCTTGTAAAAGAGGCCATACAGTATTAACCTACTTAAAGTTTAATTTTCAAATTAAGTGCATTGCATTATAACCTCTTTTTCTCAACTACCATTAAACACTGGGAACAAAATCTTTGAGTAAATTGGCCTTCAGCTACAGAAAAAGTAAAGACTTGCGGTCTTTTTATTTGCTGTTTTTTATTTTTTTGTTACCTTAATGTTCACTTTTAAAGGCCTCAAACAATGCAGATGTAATTTTCTGGTCTCATCTGATCTTCAGCCACAGTGTAAACTTAACAATTCTTAGGCCACAATTATCTTTATTTATATGTAACTGAAAAACGTACTGCTCTTCAGACCTTTATCTAAGATGAAAATCAATTTAGGGGAGTTAATGAATCTCTCTATCTCTGTAATTAGCTGAGCTAAGAAGGAAAAATTGAAAGAAGCCATTCGCAGCACATAAGCAGAACTGCCCTTGAAAATATTCGTGTCTAAGAGTTCAGAACTAAAATGATCCTGTAATGTTGAATTAATTGCTGATGTTGCGTGAAAAGCAACCTCACTGTCTTAATGTGGGCTGGCAGTTCAGAAAATAATGGTATGAGAGAAATGGTTTTTTCAATCTTTGGGTTTTGACAGAAAGTGAGACACAGACTTACTGCCGACACAAGCTGAAGATGCAAAGAGTCTGAAGTTGCATGAAAATGAATTAAATCCTGCATTTGATGGAAGTGGATTATGCTGACAGCTGTTTTAAGAACCTATTGTGATGCTTGAGGCTGACTTTTAAATTATTAGAAATCCTTTCATGTTTTATAGTTTTAAACTGACAAAATTAACATCTTGACCAGAAAATAAATAGTACTGCAAATGTGTGTATTAAAATTGTCTAGCATGATTACACGTTTTGAAAACAATACATGATTGTGTTGGGGGGACATTTGGATGTCAAAGAAAAATATTTCAGGAAATTAAAAGAATGTACTTCAGTATGTTCATAGCCTTTTCTATTGTCCAGTATTTTATTGAAAATCAAAGGCACCTGATCCTTCTCTTGATCAATGGACTGAAATGAATATACAAGGTTTGAAACTCCATATCTTCTTTAT
Source organism: Atractosteus spatula (assembly GCF_055471065.1). Taxonomy (NCBI): domain Eukaryota; kingdom Metazoa; phylum Chordata; class Actinopteri; order Semionotiformes; family Lepisosteidae; genus Atractosteus; species Atractosteus spatula. The sequence continues at coordinate 15,222,353 of NC_142725.1, read as the reverse complement.
CGATAGACATCTAGAACTTGAAAGCATAAAGAGAATTGAACATACCTAATTCTTATCACAGATGAAAAGGTATGTGCATTCCATTTTTAAGTCTGTTATTGCTTATTTACATTGCATCTGATAGCATGTTTTCAAAATATTGCTCCCGCAACACTGAACACTGAAGGTTATATGATTAAAAAAACATTTGATTTAGAACATTCTCCTTTAGTTTTCTAGAAGAGAAAGCTGAATAATTACTTTTGTTCAAGTCAGCCTTGTAGCAAATGTATACATTTTTACTAGAATTTATACATGCATAACATTTCAAGTAGTTGTCAACAATGTTAAGTCATAACCCCAGAATAACCCAGAATAACTTCTTTGCAACTTTTATTTATATACCAACATATCAATTACTGGCATCTAGACTATTACTCTCACAAAGATCAATACTTCCTAATTTGTCCAAGTGTGGCTTTGTTTATTCAGTCATGGTAAATGTGATACTTCAGGCCACCTTTGAAACATTCATAGATTGTAAGACCGGTAAATTTAGTTTTCACCAAAAATTGCACTTCACTAGGAATAAAAACACCAAAGATTAAAGCGTCAGGAAAGGATTATGGAGCAAAATCTTGTCTTTAACCCACTTGGCTGAGGGTTGACCTCCTGGCCAGAGGACAAGGAGGCCAGGACCCCCCTGCAGGGTGACCAAGGGGCAGCTGCAGAGGTGGAGGTGGGATGCAAGAGACATGCAAGAGAGAGAGACAGGGATCTCATACTGTAGGTATTTATAGCGTTCAGGAGAGGAATGGATTGTCAGGAGCGATTGCTAATTACTGACGGCTGGGTCTGATTGAGCTTGGTTGTTGTCATCCCTCCCAAATGGTCATTATAAACTCCATAACAAGAGACTGATTAGCCCAACATCAAAATATTATATTCCATAACAGTTATCAACTTCGTCTCGATACAAAGGTTTCTTGAGTTAACGGTCAAATTATATCATTAACCAATATCCTTGCACTTCTCCACTTACATGATCACTCAGAAAATAAAATGATTTTGAGCATTATTTCTTCTTACCCAGCATCAAGTTTCCTTGTCTAGGTCACTACTTTCATAACTGCTGCCAGTACTTTCATAACTGCTGTCAGACTAGACTGCCAGACAAGGAATATGCACCATTCCTCGTTCTTGTTGTTATAACTGATGGATCCAAAAAACCCCTTCTGTTAAATATAACTTTTTGGGGGAATTTAGGTTGTCAGTTCTTTGAATTGTTATTTCACAAATGCTTAGATTCACGTGCATTCCAGATAGATCACCACTGAGGGCTTGATTGAGCAAGGCAAAACTGTCTGGGCTCATTTTTAATTTACACTTGCTTTCAATATAAGTTTGAAATATCAAAATAGGAACAGAAAACTAAACATGAGTATAACAGAAACTGATTCAAACAGATGCTGAATAATTGATATCACAATTACTGGAGCCTGGAGATCTGCCTTAATTTACACACTTTAAATTGGATATAACTAAAGCAATGCACACATGCTGTTTGCTCTGGCCAGCAGTGCCCTGTATATTAAAGAGTACCACTTTCGAAAGCTAGTATATGGCTTTCTGTCTAGATTCCATCGAATGAATTCTTTGAGTAATAAACCTCTTGTCCTGGATGATTGTATCCATTTTCCAGCTGAATGATTGTGATAGAGTAAAAGTCAGTTATCACGATGATGTTGTAATTGGATTTTAAAAGTGTAGGATGGCTATTCAGTCAAAGCGTCAGGGCCATGTCAATTTTTTCTCCTTATCAAGTTTCCCAACTGATAACACCAGATGTGTTCTCATAGTTACAAGAAACACAAGCCATTATGGTGTCAAATGTTTAAATCTGTTGTTCAGCTTGAACTCGCCTATTAAATGCATCTTATTTTGTCCTTTTTGCTTTCAACAAAGCTACAGTATATTCTAAATGATTCATAGTCCACAATAAAAACATTTTCATATGATATCAAATGAGATAAAATGGGATGTGAAAGAAATGCTTCATTCCCTTATTTAGCTTTCTCTTTAGTTTTTTTGTATTCTTTAATGTTTCATTACTTTACAGAATTCACTGCTGCTTGCAAGTCACAAGTTGCAAATAACTGTTTCAGGTTTCATCCCCCATTAATGTAAAAGACCCCTTGATGTAGTTTATACTGTACATGAATCACAGGCTCTTTAACATGGTTATACTAATGCTGATACCTTATGTAGAAATTTGATTATTTACAATGTGAATAAAAGTGATCAGATAATTTACAGTGTTTCCCATTTAAAGGATTGTAAACCTAAACATTGCTTCATTAAAAAAAAGGTGACGCTTCATTACCTAAGCTTATCTGAAATAATGTACAGTAACTTGTATTGGCTAAAACGTCAGGGTACATACAGTATATAAAACCTTAAATATGGGTAACAGAAGCTTCCTTAAGGTCAAAATATTCTGTGACTTAAGTTACTGGCAAAATATACCCAACAAAGAGTAATCTTAAACACTAAATTGCTTAGTGTTTTTTTGCCTGATTTTGCATGACAAGTTGTCAGGTGGAGCTGTGGTAACAGCTGTAAGGCAATTCGACATCTAAAAAGAAATTCCAAGTAGAACAATCAGCATAAAAAAGACTAGAGCACTGACTCACTGCACATGTAATTGCCACAGGGAATAAGAGAAGTGCAGAAATAATTCACATTTAATTAATAAATTATTAACATTAATATGTCTCTCTCACCTTTCTTCTCTAGAGGCTGCTCTGTCTAGTTCTGTACCCAATTCTTTTTTTTCTTGCAACTATGTAACACTCAAACTGTATTTTATTATCAAAAATTAAAAAGACTCATCCATACAATCAAAGACAAAAACAGATCTTGGGATTTCATCTAATCAATTTTTTCATCTCATTATTCAGGCTCACTACACAAGCACACTGATGCAGGAAGGGAAGGGTTCTTTTAAATTCCGAGCACAGACTAACATTTCAATGAAACAACAGCTCCAGGCACAGAGAGACCATTCTCTTCTTGTCTAACAGGAAGGATGCAAAAATGCACATATCCTCTGTAAATGTAGAGCTTATTATTGTGTGAAAGTAGTTTTTGCATCCAGAGTCTGACACCTTCTCAGAAATAAAAAGCAGGAATTTGATTCAAGCCAAGAGAGTGTCAGAATACTTGAATCAGAGACTCCAACAGTTGTAAGGGCTTACCTACAGCATACATTGGGATTGAAGTAGATAAGGATACCCTTCTTTGTGCTGTACATCATATAGCACATGGTGTAATGCCAGCTGTACTGCAGACACTGTAGGACATGCAGAAAGTCCTACACTCACGGAAGATAGCTCACCCTCACTGCCATCATGCTGGTGTGAACAGAGACAAAACTGAGTTGATTAACAACTACAGTAGCTGTTCTAAAACAGGGCCATGTAAAAAGTGCAATTATTTATATGGAATTCATATCAGAAAACTGCTTATTCCTGGTAAGGGTTTAAACAACAGAGATGCCTGTTACCAGTTACTGTACCAATCTAGAATGTCTTTGGGAGGGTCTGAAGGAGCACCTGCAGAAAATTCCCACAGTTGCAGGCAGAATGTGCTGATTCCACTCCAACCTGGAACTGGACAAATGACCCAAGAGCTGTGAGGCAGCCATGCCACAGGAGTCCCCATATATGAATTACATCTAAAGTAATATCGGTCTCATATAAGGATATACACACATCATTCCAAACCAAAAGACCTTTCACTTGTTGTTATCAATATTGTATCATGTTGGCTTAGCAGCAAAGTGTTCAACTTTAATCCAAAGCTATCTGAAGTTTTCAAAGACGGAATAATTGCATAGTCTGAGTTTAAAAAAAAATCGAGAAATTAGAAAAATGAGACGAATGAATAAGCCCTTGGCAAAACTGAACTGTGAAAGAAAAATCAAAAGATTCTAAAGACAGATTTTCAATAACAATAGAGTCCCTTGGTTCTGTGATTTACTTTAATCTTTTACTTGTGCCAAGAGGGCAGGTCTGTAGATTGTCTTTGAACCATAGATACAGAATATTTTGATGCTACGATATGGTGGGGCACAGCTAGTTGTGATATAGAAATAGATTAAAACATTTTCTGATCATGTGGTACGAAATTGCATTTATCAATGCTTTATAAATGAAATGCAGTATATTTCTCAAGTATAGTGACAGAAATGTGATGATAACCCACCTCAGCTGTAGATGAACTACAGTGTATATAACAAAATATTTCAATGAATCAGACCCCTAACCCCAAATCTAAAGATATCTATTATCTAATGTTTAACCTAAAGAAATATTGAATTTTCCCTTTTCCATCACTTTCTTTAAAAATAAAAAAAAATCTAGAATTGCTCTCATCTTGTGATGCTTTAGCACCACTTTATTTTTTGTTGAAATGTCATTAAGAAACAGAAAATGCAAACGTTTTATTTTTAATCAGGAAACTGTGACCTAGGTTACTTCTTAATTGTTTGCTGCTAGAAAACGTTGTTTTAAAGTTCATGGAGGCTGCATTTTCATTTTCCCAGCATTGCAGATCTGTTCTATGGTACTATCTGGGGAGTAAAAGTCTGAAACCTGTCTTCATACAGTAAATTGCTAGTAAAAAATATTTTCTTGGTATTATGTGATCCGTGAAGTGTCAATACATCAAAATTCAGATTTAGTTCTTTTGATAACTGATCACCATAAATCTTGAGTGGGGAAAAAAATATTGGTGTATTTCATTTTTGTCTTTGCCCATACAAAAATATTTTGTTTTCACCTCCAGCTGCAAAGTTCTGTCATTATCGCGAAAATGTAATTCAGAACGCCTCAAACCACTAATTAACACGGAAGCATTTAAGCGGCTGATTTGATACATTAACACCTGGTACCTCAGTGGTGCCAGCTTTCCCCCGTCTATTGTGGCTTTGGCTTATAGACGCGTTTCAGGATACAATATATATAAATATAACATCCTAGATGTCTTTGATTATCCTTGAACATTTAAAAATAGATGCGGCTTTCGGATACCGTTAAACCTGTTGCGAACAGATGCTTTTTATTGCTATGTAAAAAAAAAATCTCATAACATTTCACTTTTAAAAAAAGACTCTTATTCCCCTTAACAGTTTTAATTAGCATATGTGTCGCAGGGCTTTTATAGCGAACCTCTCACCATGATATCGCCGCCTTGGATTCTGAAGTGTCTCCAGGTCCTGACAGACTGCGCAGACAAGGCTGAAAGAAACGGCTGCCACTCTCGCCCAGTGCAACCATACAGTAAGAGCACTGCAGCATTTGTTTGCTTAGGCCTGCAGGCGAAAAAGAGTAACAAGTGCACAACTGTCTTTTAACAGCTCTTAGATACGACAAGCATAGATGCTTCAGTCTTGGAAATTAATTAAGCGAAACGGGTTTTATGAAACTCGCCTTTGCATAATTGTTGTTCACAAGGACTCGAGCCTCAGCCTCACTCTTGCAGGCGCCAGTGTCCACAGAGTCACCTAGCAATGGTCTTCGGAGGAGCTGCTCACCCCTCAGAATAAAAACTTGATGGGAGATGATGCTTGGGGGTAGAGCCAAGTAAGAAGTTTGTAATTAGAATGATTTCATACTGACTTTTATACCACAAGAATAACACTGCCTGATCTGAAGAAGTGTAGATATTTTACATGATGGAGCAATGCAGGAATGGGGTTGGATTTATAATAATAATATTTTTTTACACTTACTGTATATAGCACTTTTCTGGACACTCCACTCAAAGCGCTTTTACAGGTAATGGGGACTCGCCTCCACCACCACCAGTGAACAGCCCCAACTGGATGATGCAACAGCAGCCATAGTGCACTAGTATGTTTACCACACACCAGCTTACAGTGGGGAGGAGAACAGAGTGATGGGGCCAATTCATAGTTGGGGATTAGTAGGAGGCCATGATTGGTAAGGGTCAATGGGAAATTTGGCCAGGAAACTGAGGTAACACGCCTACTCTTTTCAAGAAATGCCCTAGGATGTGTAATGACCACAAAGAGTCAGGAGTGCCTTTTTACAGCATAGTGTCCCCGTTACCATACTGGGGCATTAGGACCCACACAGACTGCAGGTTGAGCACCCCTACTGCCCTCTAATACCTCTTCCAGCAGCAGCCTTAGTTTTTCCCAGGATATGTCCCATCTAGGAACTGACCGGGCACACCTGCTGAGCTTCAGTGGGTTGCCAGTTATGAGCTATAGGGTAAGATGGCTGCTGGCAATCAAGCACTGGAGAATTTTGGGCTTTGCAGTCCAGACATAACTGATTATGACTTTGCAGCCATTACTTTAAAGTCTTACTGACATAATCCCAAAAATATGTGAGGGCCTCTTTAATTTGACACTTTTTTTTTTTCACTGCAAAATGGCTCTCAAAGATCTTTTGTTGGCAGTGCGGATCTGGAAGAGGCACTCAACAAAACAAAGATCGATTCAGATTATTCCTTATACCACAGCTTCAGTTTTGTTAGTGCCTTGCCTTATCTCCAACTATTTAATCTGCGGTACCAGATTCCCTATTTATTTCCAGCATTGCTTCCTGTGATATTGTTTTGCCCCCTGGGCAGAGCATTATATAGCTACATACTTTCATGCATTGGGCAAATTAAATTCTGGACACAGAGGTTAAATAAGGTGAAAAAGTGTAACACTGAACTAAGTAACAAGGCTGCAGGTTTACTGAAGTTCTAGTTCGTCAGCTTTTCAATGAACTTGTTTTCTTGACACTTTTTCTGATTCTATCACCACCTTATTTAGGCTCTGTTTGATCCAGTGTAGTGCCACAGAGTTCACAATGCCTCACCATAACAGAGGCATTGAAACGGACTGTGGTAATACTGTGGTAAATATATCACTCTAAACTGTTACAAGGGTAAGAAGAAAAACTAATTTAAGAGTCTGTAATTTCTGAAATAGAGACAAGAGATTAGACCAGGCCGTATGTACTGTATGAAACAGGTTTATTGTTTCATCAGCATTTGGGTTTCTTATCAGAAGCCATATCACAGGGATCTGTTCTTAGAGCTCAATGCACAGGCCACATGAGTTAAAATTATTGTGGGAGAAGGCAGGTTCTTAAAAAGTAAAATGGGAAAAACGGGCTCTGTCATGGGCATAAAGATTTTGTCCAAGAGTTCAGAGAAGCTGAAGACATAGTGCTGGAGCTTTCAGAGCAAATTTCAAAAAGCACGTCTGTTTAGAAAGATTCAAAAGTGGATGCAGATAAGGAGATTAGTTGTTATTGCGGCTGTGTTTCTATACAGTACTTCTACTCTTTTTAATAAAATTTGCTGCACTTGATGTCTGTGTCAGTTACAGCTCCGATCGAACTCCTTAGAAACCTTAAGAATAGGCCTTTGGGTAATTTAATATGTAGAGGTTTAATTGTGATCTCAGTTTTTAACTTTTCAGAAGCTTTTATCTTGGTACTCCGCATTTTAATAGTGTTGAATTCAATCCCACAAAACATGCTCTCCAAAAATACAGCATATACGGTACACCAAAAGAAGCAACATTGGTTTCAAATCTAAATTTGTAATTATGCCATTACCTTGTGTTCTTCAGAAGATACAGTACCTCAATTTACAGTGCAGCAATCAATGATATTCACGCATATTTATTCTGCCAGAATTAAGTATTTTAAAATACATTTTTAAAAAGACAGTCTTTGTCCGGCTCCCTGACCTTTCACAGAAACAATGTCTTAGAAATATAGAATAACACACACCAAAATACAAAGTATGTAGAGGGAACAGGGTGAGGCAAGAAGGCAGATAATACTTGACTTGTCCAATGGTGACAATTTGATGAATTTTTTTCATAACATTGACAATGGCTGAAAGATCATCCCTCACAAGGCAATTTCCTGCTGTCTTTCCTTGAAACGCAGGTAATAGGGGAGGCTGGTGAGGAGAAGGGATTACCAATCTAAAACTAGCAGAATGGGAAGAGCAGACAGCACCCATCCTTTTGACTTAAAACTGTCAGCCAACCAACAGTGGATTGCCAGATATGATTATTGCTTTGCCCCATGCAATTGTGCCCAAACATGAGCACATAATCCTCACACGCCATGCTAGCACTCTGAAAATGAACAGTCTAGCAGGAATGAAAGATGCACACACACTAAAAAAGGATTATGAAGGATTTTAAAGACTTTCTTAAATAGCAGGCCCATCCCAGGTTCATGCCTGATTTTGTCTCCAGGTCTGCAATCTGCTTCTAATATGTTTTATTTTTATATTTTTATTCTTTTATCTTAATGTAGGCTCCCAGCCTTTCTCTAATCACTCTATTAATGAAGCAATTTGTGAAAGGAAACTGTATTGCAAATGAAAGTGATGTAAGAAGAACTAATGGAAAAGCTTTAGTGAAGAAAATTAGACATTTCATAGTTTTTTTAAATCATGCACTTTTACAGAAAACACAAGTGCCTTCCATTGCACTGCTTTAATTTCCTAATTGATAGAATTACAGTTCTGGTTTTGTGCATTTGGCTTATCATCAGTGTTGTACAAGTGCAGATCAACCAGCCCATCAGAACTTTTCTCCATTATACAACAGAATTCTATGACCGTGTAAAAGCTTATTTTTTGACAGTTTCCAGCACCCTTATCTACATACAGTACCTGTAACAAGGCTAAGCAATCTATTTCAAGTAGTGGTGATTTTGAGTTTAAAATGCCTTTGTAGTAGCAATCATCACACAATTGATGTTTAACAGTTTTCCATTTACAGTACATCATTGCATTCTGTTAACTGAACATGATTCAGTCTTATTTATCTTCTTTGCAATTACACAAACTTAAAAACTCCTCTCAGACACTGTTCAACGAGGAGGAAAGGATTGAGTTCCTTCTATTTGCTCTTACAACTCAACCCTTAATGTCTGTAATGAATATTGGTGTTCTTCTTTGAAACTTTTTTTTACACTCTATCATTTTGTGAAATGTGAAGAGTAGAAGTGTATAGTACACTAGCTCGCCAAAAGTAGTGTCACAATTATTTTGTTCTTAAAGTGGTGAGTAAGAGTCACTTAAAGAAGTGAAAGTATTACAAAAAGACTGCCACACAGATTGGTTCTGAAACATTTTGGTGTCTTAGTATTTGTAAAAGGCTTGAAAAAACTCAATACCTACAGTGTATAAAATGAAGCCATTTTGTTAAGGGTAAAAAGTAACTTAGAAACACCCTGACAACGGCATTAGTAGAGGCAGGATTTGAGATTATTTTAATTTTATGCTATCTATAGATATCCAAATGATAAAGTTTATTTTTTATTAATTTAATTATTTTGTTATCAAAAAGCTGAGCATGAACACCTGGTGAATTTATAAAGAGAAAGCTCCTTCACCTTTATTTGCTGACTGACTACAAGATATGTTCTGCCTGGCAGTGCTCTTGAGCTAAATTGTCCTTCTGGGAATCAATCGCTCCCTTTCATTCAAAGACCCTTACACTAAAGCAAACTAGAATTCAACGATTTACCTTTACATATGCTACTGTTATACTACAACAGAAAGGGAAAACTGAAATAATGATTCTTTTAAAATGTAATAGGCACATATTATTTTAGAGACAAGCTTAATAACCATCCTGCCTGAAAGAATTTTGAAAGCTGAAATCATGAGATAGAAGACAGCTGTGTACTTTAAAGATATTAGCCTTGTTGCCAGTCAGTAACTTGTACTTTTATTCTGCTGAGAAAGATTGGCAGTTTGCCCTCCAGGCAGTGGGAGAAACACATCTGCTTCTTACAATGCAGGTAGTATTTTTTTTCCAAAAAGGAGAGTGAAATAACACCTGAATTATTTTCTTTCTTTAAATGGAACAGATGGCCATCTACCTATCCATTATCAGAAAGCTGCTTATTCCTGGAAAGGGTCATGGTAGCCCAGAGCCAATGGATACAAAGCAGGACATAACGTTGGACAGGATGTCAGTCCATCACAGTGTACATGCACAGGGACAGTTCAGAAATATCAATTAACCTACTATAGCCAGCACTCTCTGGGAGGTAGGAGGATGCATAGAAGAACCTAACCTACAGTAGAATCTAACCCAGGATTTAAGAACTGCGAGCCAGGTGTACTAAATGCCTTGCCACTATGTCCCCTAACAAGCTTTAAATTATTTAACTGCCCACTTTCATCTGCTTTAGTTTGTGTGGCAATACTGTAAATCACTCAGAACTGAGCTCATTGTGTGGAAGATGTTTCCTCTGGATAAGCGTTAGTTTGTAGCCGCAGCGAAGAGGCATCCAAAGGCAACATATAGGGTCTCCTCTGGTTTTCAGCCATTCTGCCTAAATTGAAACAGACATTTCAGAGGCAGAAGGGTACTCATGATAAAGTAGTACTAGTGTTTCTTCACAAAAGACAGGGAAAGAACCATTCTGCCTATGTGGTAGAAGGATAGCATTTTCATTAACTTTGCGTGGAGGAAAAGAACACAAGAGCTTTGATTGTGTGGATGATATTTTCTTTGTACCAGTGTGTATGTGAGATTCATACTGATGCTGAGCAAGCGGCATAAGGGAGTGTTTTTTCATAACAGAATAATTTGCATGTAGATTTATGGCAACGAGTAATCAGCAGATAATCCACGGTGGATAATAAAAGAGATGACAGGGGGGAAAATGAGAATGAAAGGCATGGGATGATTTGGAGGATTCTAAACAAAACCTAGAAACAGCAATGTGGCAATAGTAGGGGAAGAAATGTGCATACAGTTTATTCATTTTGTGCTTGTGAAAAACATCGCAAGTCTCAAAATGGGAAATCCTGGCCCTCTCAGATAGTGGATTTACAATTTTACAAGTCAATTGCAAAGGTACAGTAGATGCTGGAGTCAAGTTACAGTACATCTTTTACAATAAGGGTTGTGGGCTAACAGCAGAGTGTAGGTTTGGGGGTTCATTTTGGCTCCCATATTGCAGGGAACACATTGCTTCTTTCACATAAAACCCAAACAACTATACATTCATTATCAGAAAGCTGCTTATTCCTAGTTCAGTAGTTCGGTTAGATCCTAATGAATGCAATAGAGACAAGACTCGTATTAAGTCTTCAGTGTGACTAGCCTAGCTGAGGGAAAGTCAGTAATACAGAACTAATCCATGGACAGGCTGCACAACCCCCCCCCCCACATTGTGAGGAGTGAGCAAGGGAATTTGTTCCAAGGATTTATAAGGGGAGATTGGGAGGACATGAGAGAGAGAACACAAAGGGAAGACCTACAGTATGAGTAGGTGAGCGGAAGTGTGCATGATGTGAATCCAACCTTCCACCTAAACATCTGTTACTGTATAAACATTCAATGCTACAGCAACCCAGAGTTTATCCCAGATACACAGGGCATCAAATGGGATTATATACTGTATGGGTTAGAAGCAGCACCTCTGTGAGACCCCCACTCTACGAAAACTAACAGGAGACAAAAAGGAGATTCGGATCGATATGTCTGGCTCTCTGAACTTGGACATTAACCTTATAGAGTGTATGTGGGAACACTTTGATCTCTGGTTACCACACCCTTCTCCCAGCTCTGTCACCACCCTTAAGGAAATGGCTATCACGATAAAAACACTATTTTTGCCATCACTCAGCTGTTTTCTGATCTGCTTAATATAATACATACTGTTTTACTCAAAGGAAGTAATACTAATCGCTTTGCCTTAACATTTATCTGTAACATAAAAATGTACTTTACATGTTTAATATTTGCTTTGTGTGTGCCCATGTTAAAATGATTTTAAAAATTGAACAGCCTTGGAGAAGTGGGACGAATTTGGTCTTTGCAGTGCTTTGTAATCAAAGCATCTTGCAGAAACTAGTGTGTAGCACTTACAGGAGATTTGTTTTGTGTTTATCAGATAGTACTGTAGTTGCCTTTGTCTCACAGCCCTGAAAATACTTTTAAGACAGATAGAGCCCTAGTCAGCAAAGCATAATTATACTATAGGCTGTTTTGGTTCAATAATGAAACTAAACTTAATGTAAATTAAATGGCAATAAACTGTGACCACCCCAACTCACCTCTCTGGAGCTTTTTGAAGATTTACAGCCACGAAGGCCTGTGGGCTAAAAGGCTTTAATAACCCTCCCAATAAACACATTAATATGGACGGTGGGCCATTTCCTGCAGCCTGGACTAATTCCTTAAATCATCAGCCTGGAATAAAATTATCCCAGAGGGGAAACTGAGCATCTCAATCACTTATGGCAGGAGAAAAAAAAACATTATGCTATCAAAGGAGATGGTAGACTAAGGAAGCCAAATAGTTGATGGGAAAGGAGGAGATAATGGACCACATAATAAATTTATGTTGTTTTTCCATGATTTGACAAACATGGATTTAATATGCTCAGAACGCTAAGATCTCTTAGTATGCGTTGAAGTCTGTGCTATTTTTAATGTTGCCAAGGTGACTTAAATTTGATTCACAAAAAAATGTCAATGCACAGCCTTCTGTTCAGCCACGTTACAGTGCATCTTGCTGGTTTTGCACATTGGGCTTAAGTAAATTCATTTATAGACAGCAAATGCTTGGGCAAATCTGCAATTCTGATGAATCTAGAATTCAAATAGTTGCTACGCGCGTAGCAGTCATAACACAGATCACGGATATAGTATTTCAAGTTTCAGTTGCTCCTCAAAAGAAGAAAAAAATAATAGTAATAAAATAAGTTATTTTTTAAAATGTAAAAAACATAATTTCTTTTAGTAAGAAGTAAAAATCTCAATCATACAAACCATGGTCAGTTATATGATTTTAAGCTAATATTACAAAATCCTTCATTTCAAGTTAAGAAGCTTTGAGGATAGTTTTGTTTGTGAGCCATTTTGCTTTTATTTAGTATGAAGAAAATATCTGAAATGTAATAGCTAGCAACTAGATGGCACTGTATTGTAAAAAACAGTGCAATATTTAATGTAAATTATTAAAATATATTTTATCAGGTAGGAATGTTATATAAACACTGCTAAACATTATTCCTGATATTTCTAAAAAATACATTTATTTTGGTATGTAACTAGGACAGAAAACAATTATAAGTTGAAGTAATTGTCACAGATTTGTGACACTAACATATTGGATTAGTAGACATCTACAATTTCAACAACTTAAAAAAAAGGTCTGTGAGTGCACATAAAACATAAAGAAAGTAACCTACTGTACATTCATGGTTCACAACTTTATCCTATAAAGTAGGATGGTGCCTAAACCCACAACTGATCCCAGGACCCAAGAGCTGTGATAACAATGCTGACCTCCACCTACAGTAACTGGGCCACACAGTATGAAACCTGAAAAAACAAGTGCTCTTAAAAAAAATCAGTGCAGCTAGTGCAGATGTTATATTTAATCACTTTAAAACAAAGTTATTTGCTTTCTAGTGATTTAGCTTATTGGCTTTAAATGTACTGTAAATATAAGGAAAAGTAAAGGCTATATAGTGGTTTTAATTATTCATAAATTCTAATTTTTACTACTGCATGGATATGCATTGTATTCGTGGGATTCCAAAACAGATTAAAAGATTGTGCTTCTGTTTTTGCAATGTCAATTGTGGGTGTCAGGTACACTGGCTAGCTCAGATGGTGGTGGGGAATAGTGGTTAAGGGCTATAGGCTCTGCACTCTTGATCAGAGATTGTGAGTTCAAGCCCTAGCTGGTGATGCTGCTGTAGCTTTGACCTTTGTATTTATCCAGATTGGTCCAGTTAACAATTTACAGCATCATAATACATAACATAAATGTAGATTAAAATATTATAAGAACTTTAAAGCACTGTGGGCAAAAATGCAAAAGCCTACTAAATGAATAATCTAAAAAGATTTCAAACAAGATTTTTCTTTTTTGGTCAGACTGCTTCAGTATATTAAAGGGGAATAGCAAAACATGACTGGCTGTAATTTCTAACTTTAGACACTGCATAGTTCATTATTTTTCATTAAAAGTTGCCCTTTTTCCTTGATCCAATAGCATTCAAAATGCTTTAGAAGGCACAATGAAGACTGGAGTGAGGATTTAAACTAAATGAAAAACAAATTAAATTAGACATTACGTTACTAGTCCCAGAAGAGTGAGATTTTGCCTAGTTGAGGGTGGACTTTTGATCATTCCAGCTCTCATGAGACATTTTTTATTGTTCAGTTATTACAGTTATAATTAAAATCTCTCCCCAATATTCAGGGCTCTCAGGGCTGATGTTTTGCATAATGTTAAGGTTGTCACCATATAGCAGTGACATTAAGCATGGTGTTATCTTGCATTTGATAATTAATATTTAGCGTCAGTACTATTTGAACATCTTGCTTGTATTGCACGGCTCATGTTTTGATACCTACCTTGTCTTGTTGGTGTCGTTGTGCTTGCACTCATCTGACACCCGGTCTAACAAGCACCTGTTTGCTATGCAAGGGTACAGCAGATGAAGTCAAGATGGCCTTCTGTGTCGGAATGCATATGAGCTCCTCCAGCTGAGGCTTTCAGAAAATGTAAATGTAAAAGGCAGGTCTGTTTATTAATTAGCATCAAGCATTGCTTAATGTAATCATACACAATCCGTTCGGAGGTCATGGGACCTCAGCGCTCCCCAGCATCAGATACCTTCTCCAAGGGAAACAATCATTATTCTAGTGTTTGCATTGAGCATTGCATGGACCAAAAATGATTAATTGCTCTGCTTTTTAATACCACATACTCTAGTAAGAAAAAACAAAACAGGAAACAGTTATTGTCTGTCGCTGTAAATTTGCAGTGCACTCTTTTGCCCATCATCTTACAACATACTTGCAACATCAAGCTTTTATTCTTGATCTTGCAGACATCACCATGAGCTTCTCTCAGGGAATGATCCCCATGTCCCTATAGCTTGGGAGTAGCCTGGACATCTCAGCTAATTGCTGCACTGCAAGAGAAGCTCTGGTGCTTGTCTGGCCTGTGCTCACATTCTGTAGGTGTTGCATGCATGGACGAATACAGTACATCTCTAGTTCCTCTTTACCAGGCTCTTCCCAAGATTTTCCCAATTTGGTCCACTCTACTTTTGCTATGCATTCCATATTGAACGTTCAGAAGAGCACACTTTCTCAGAATTCCAGCTGGGGCTCAATAAGAAGCATGATTGTTTTAGTGGACTCATTGTGGAGTTACTACTGTACAGTGCATATAATTTCCTTTAGCAAGCAGGTTGGGTACAAACAGCATCATTTTATGGTCTCATAAGCTTCGTGTAGATACTGTTAGTGCTCTGACTGCTTTGAAAGGAGTTCCTGAGCTCCTTTTTCCCTCAGAGAATCCCCCACCTCAACTTCTCTGCTGGTAGTCCTCATACAAACCCCTGTCTCTTGTATTGCCTCTGCAGCACAGGGGTACTACAATATTTTCATTGAATGAGAGTTCTGTTTTTTACTGTTCCAACACTGAATTTCCAAAACATATTGACTGCAAAACTTACTTTACATTAAAAGACATACAGTACACCTTAGGATTTCCTTGCAAGTTTCAACAATAATGTCCACATTTAACCCCCTGTACAGTTATATATGCAATATATCTAAATATGTTTTATCAACATGCACATACTGTACACTCATATATACACTCACCAATGGTTGTTCTTAAAGATTCACTCTAAGGACTATGAAGGAGTAATGTGTGAAAAACCTAGTCAGGAATGAAAGAAAATAAAGCCATCAACTTTAATTTATAGTCTAAAACATGTTTATTTAATTCATTCACAATAAGTATTCCCAATAATGGAGTACCTACCCCCAAAAAAGATATCCTAAAAAGTACTGAATTGCCTTTTTATTTTGATAAAGTGCTCTACCCACTGAGTGGGCTCAGGTAAATTTTACTTTCAGCTCAGCACTTTGAGGGGAGACCACTGGCTGTTGCAAAGAGGGTCTCAGTGGTAGGGTTTGTCACAGAAACTGAATTAGTTTGGATTTATAGTGCTACCTTGTGATGGCTCAGCTACAGGGGTGGCTTAAATCATTTTGGTACATTGCAATAAAAAATGTCAGGCAGCAGATTTAAGGCACTCTCGCTATGAACTTTTCTCTCCAAAAGCCTGAAGGCTGACATTTAAAAAGAATGAGGCCCTCCAAGGAAAGGCCATGATCACCGTTATCTTGTATCTTTAGCAATACAACTCATTTGCTTGGTGCAGGCGGCTTGGAGTATCAACGTGCTTTGATAAGACTGATCTTTTACCTTATGAAAGTATTAAAAGGCTGTTTTAATGTATTTACATGACACTGCATTAGAGTGCAACTTTTTTTTCTGCAGATGTGGTTCCATCTGCATTCTGAACAGCTTAGAAAGTATCTTGACACATCATGAATCCAGAAAGGTGGACAAATCTTTATATAATTTCCATCTAAAGTTTACAGTCTTTTCTTGGTCAAGCAAGAACAGTTTCCCTAACTTTGTTGTCTTTAATCGCTTGCTAATGAACAAAAGGAATTGCACAAGGATACTCTTTGTATTAGTCAAGAGGCCACAGCAAAGTCAGGGCTCATTATAACTTGTTAGGCAATAGAGAGGAAATCATATTAAGACTTAGACTAATAATACCAAGAAGGACATAATGGTTAATTGCCTTGCAGCACTCCTGGATTCTTAATATAAGAATTACACGATGTAAAGAAGCTGTGCAAAGTTCCTAATCGTTATGACTTAGCACCATGAAAAGCGGATCATGTGTGTCTAATTTGATGTTTTGAACCAGATCTCATGGTACCTGAAAAAATGTATTTGTTAATATTGTGCTGTTGCTGTGGCAGGATGCATCCAAGCCTAGTGGAGGTACTATATTTATGTCTGTTTCCTAATAGACTATTAAAGTATTCTGATATTACACAGGTTTTATTGGCACAAGCATATAAAATCTGTGCAATTGGAAAGTACGCTTCTGTGAAATATCTGCTGAAATTGCCTGCATGCAAAAGAACCCTGTCAGACAGCACCAAGGTTTAAAAAAAACAATTAAAATAAATATGAAAAATGAGAAGAATGGGAACTTCGATCTAAATTGTGAAAAATGGCCTCCCTTAGGGTGCAAGAGCTAGCAAGCACAAAGATCTCAAGCAGAGCAAAGCACAAGAGTTTTTTTTTTTGTTTTTAAATGTTTTTTTTCTGGAAGCAAAGATGAAGAAGGATGTGATGGAAAGAGGGGGCAGACAAACACTCTTTCTCATATTGAGCAAATTCGCCTGCAGGGATTGATTAAGTTGATGTGTTGAAGTTCCCAGAAGCCTCCAACAGTATCTACAGGGATTTTCAGTTTGTATATTGGATATTTTATTTTTAATTTGTACATGTTCGGTCCCAAAAATTTTTTTATTGAATTTTCTGTCGCTATAAAGTTAAGAAGACTCTTGCCATACAGAATATGTCAGATCTGTGGTATGTTGCTGTCATGTGTTCTACTGATATCCTTCCTTTGGTTTTACAGTCAGATGAAGTAATCGCTCCCACCCCCCAAAATGTTCACATACACATCTAAATTGAAAACCCATTTCAAAATCAATTATTTTAAATGTTGTTTAAATTGTGGTTTCTCTCAAGTAGAACACATGACTTCTTTTTAATTTCTTGGTCGGTATTACCTTCTAATCTTTGAATCTTCTTTCCAACCGTTTACTGTATGACTCTTCTTCAATAAAAAGGGATGATGGAGTAAAACCAGTTCCAACTAAAACCAGAAGGGGTCAGATTTCCCTTTCCTTCAACCATGATTTACACATCTCTGTACTCAATTATCACCATTTTGTAAAGATTGTGCTTTTCTTTGAGCATCTCTTGGTGCAAAAACACATTTTTAAATTTCGGCACATGGATAAGCCAATGACATTAAATAGAAAGTACCGTAATGGGTAGTATAGCCTGTCTTTGTTTTCTTTTTTATGCTTAACCTTTTGTACAGTAGCCCCTTGTTAATTAATGAGTTTACAGTCTGAGCACAGCTGAAATAAAATACCTTTCAAGGAGGACAGATCATTAAGATCTACCCTCCAAGGACTGGAGTGTTACTGAAAACATACCAGTAGCAATGGTTTGATTCAGAAGTTATAGAAGAGGCACTTCCATAGGAGGGAGTCCTTGTGTGACTTATTATGCCTTTGAATATAAAGCCATGTAACACAGTGGAACTCCTTGAGTAGGCTGTGCTGCTTTCTTGAAACAGCTGTGATGATTGAAGGGCTGCATGTGTAAATACACCATCTCTTACAACACCTCTGTATCCTCAGACAGTGTTTCAAGTTAAAAACCTCCAGTATGTGCTGAACTAGCAGACTTGAGCATGGTGCCTTTCTTGTCTCTTCCAGACGGCTCTTCTGATGGCACACTTTATTCATCCAGCAAATTCTTAAAATAGGAATGTTCTTGCTTCTTCAAGGCAAAGGAGAAGGAGGTAACAGTTGATTCAAAATAACATTTTGCACAAATATTCAGACAGTACCCTGCAGGGATAAACGAAAAAAAAAAACAACCCTACAGTATTTTCTCTGTATAATGATTTTTGCAGCATAATCATAACATAACTTTAGTAATTAGAACAATCAGATTGCGTAATGGGAGAGTGTAGCTCAGGATAAAAGTATTTTGATGTAGGGAGAATGACAATTTCTCATGCTCTCTGAACCTAGCAGAACAACTGCTTAGATGGAAAAAGACAAAAAATAGTTTTTATCTTCTCAGTCACAGGGGTATCTGAAACCATTGTCATAGTGTTAAGCAATGTGCATTTCAAACGTGGTAATAAATGCAGCTCTAATAACTGTCTATAGCTGTTACTTTCATGCTGGAAGGTTTTCCATCAGACATCATCACACAGCAAAAAACAGGTGTAGGAAAGTTTCATTTTGATTGATTAACTTTTATATTAGACAAATAAGTCCAGAAGTTCTTCAGACATTCAGTTCCAAGAGTTATCTACCACCAATAAGTATTCTCTCCAATCGCAAGCAGAGTTAAAGCCAATCTTGAAGGACATTTTCATCCTACATACGGTACGCAGACACTTGCTTTATAAATTAGCTGAATGCCTTTTAAATGGCTTTTTTTTCCCCTAAGCTTTAGGATTTGCCAATTTACCAAGAGCTGCTGCTGCATATATACTGTATACTGTACTGTATGTTGCATTTTATATGCTGTTCTAAAACAAGCCTACTCAATGTGCCCAACTTTGGCAGCTCGTGAGGAAACCCAGACACAATAACCTGGCACACAAGAAGACAAGAGAGGTTACAGACAAAAGGCCATTTGAGTCATCTTCTAGATAGTCTGGTAGTAATTTATTGATACGAAGGCCTCTTTCAGCCATTTCTTGAAAGAAGCCAGGACATTAGCTTCAACAATAGACTCTCACAACCTCTTGTGTAACACAGCCTGGATTTGAACTAGTGACACTTAGTCTGTGGTGCTCAACATATGTTCCACTCAAGCGCCTTCAATGGCTTTTTTTAAAATTCTTGTAGCATTGCATCGCTCGATTTAATTTAAAACTCCAAACTCAGTCCTTGAGCTCCAACGTTTACCAAATGAAAGCCATCAGGTATTGGTTTGGAATTTAGAATTCGAAGGGAAAGTGTAATCTGAGTACGTGTTGACATATTTGTCAGGCTGTGCTAGAATCATCAAATAATCTGGAGAGTACTGATAGATTCCTACAGCATATCAAATAACCGCTTTGTTAAAAAAAAGACTTTGCGCATCAATCTGAAATATTAAAGTTTTTGTTTTTTAAAATGCCATTATACTCAAAAACCAAACTCAGTCATTTGTCTTAATTAGTTGAGGTTGCAGTGTTTTTAATTATTGTTTTTCCTAAATAATACATACCTGTACAGTATATTCCAAATTTGACCAAGGGTTCAGATCATCAGCAGGAGGTGTCTGTTACAGCTTCCCAGTTAGTGATGCTTTTTATTTTCCCTGAACAGTCAATACCACAGAATCTGCTGACAGCCTTTTCAGAAGCCTGGAAAATAAACATTGCCATAAGTCTAAACCCATTTTCATAACCGATACAAAAGGAAAATTACAGAGATTGTTTCTTCTTAAGTGAAGTAAATTGAAGGCCCACAAAAGAAAAGAAAGAAGAACACAATGTAAACATCCCTCCTCCACAAGTAGAATGGAAACTGAAGCATTTCTGTTTAAAAATAGCTGGCTAACATGCTATTTTGACATTATGCAAACCAATTACCAATGCAACTGAGAGTTAATTAAAAATCTGTCTAGAATTCTATACTATTCTTTCACTGTGTAACCTGAGGATCTATGTTAATTATAAAACTAATACTCGGTTGATACTTACAGTATGTGTAATACAATTTCCCTTTTAACATGAACTTACAATACAATTTCCATTGCTTTAACTTAAAACCCAAACAAGCCATGTATTCACATTAAAATGTAAATGTAGTATAACTTTTGTTTTTATAAAATAGCTTCAGTTTTGTTCTGTCCAATTAACAGATTTGTTTAGTATGCAGTCTTCTGTATGCTGTGTGGTAGAAAAAATAACTCTCTTGATTTTCTTCTTAATATTTTAGAAACCATTCCAAGATTAATGATATAGGCACAGACGGATGCTGTGAAAAGTTTTCACATTCTCTGTATTAAGAAGATATTTCATTATTTCAATGTAATTGCATACTGTAGCATGCACACAAAAACGTTTATGCAGCTATTTCACTAAATCCTTAAAAATAGTTTCTTAGAACCAGTATTAAAGAATAGACATTTTAAAGATTGTAGTTAATCAGGCCCACAGGAAACCAGTCTGCAGCTTTAAATTAGCAAGAGAAGATGCTGAAGGAAATCCATCTACACCATGATCCACCCTTATTCTCAGTCCACAATGGAGAGAATCGAAATCAAGTAAGACCTCAGGCGTCGGGTCTTTCACTCTGCCAGGCTTTGCAATGTTTTTATTTCTCTTCTGCCTGGGCTGTCTCTCCCTTTGGTCACAGAGCCAAGAAGCAATCTGCTGTCCATTATACAGAGGTCGAGTGTGTCGGAAAGGCTAATCTTAAACCCTCGAGAAATGCTGCACTGTGTTGTACAATGTGCTTTTCTCTAAAAGGTACGAAAACAAAGTAAAAAAAATAGTTTTTGTAGTTGCACATTTTGCAGATTTCCACAATGTAGAAAATATCAAATGTGAGTATCCTCACTGTCAGTTGGAGGTACTACAGTATATCCTGTGGCCAGAATACCTGTTTTATTTTACAGAGCAACCTTCTGTCATGTATAGGTAATAAGATGTAACGCATTCAGCTTGAATTATTGGAAATTTTAAAAGGCATAGACAATTCCCACAAAGGTTAGCCTCTTTTAGTTACTGAATGGACTCTAGCTGTTTAGAGGTCTGTGTTTCATTGTAAGGCACATGTGCTTTTCATTCCTATTCAGCTACAGCAGCAGGGGGGAAAATAAATATCAAAGTAAGTAATTTTTACATCAATGGGCTTTGTGATGCACCAGTTCTGAGGCTTTGGCTCCTCTGACGCTTGAATTAACAATGAAATGCATTTTTCTGCTCTGTATTTTGGTTTGTTAGTCTTCTTAACCCTGAGCATGCAAAACAGCTTTTTTTTTTTAGTTTCATGTCTTAATATTTATTTTATGAGGATATAGTGCTTCAAATTCAGAGGTAGAGGGAGAATTCAATAGCATACTTAAAATAAAATGATACAGGTGTGTCCCTGAGCCTTTTGAGTTGCACAAGAATCCCCTGTACACTACCAATGTCTATTTTCATTTCTTTGATTTTATACAAGTCAGCAGCTGAAGCCATAAGGGAATGCCAAGAAGCATATGCATTGTCGGCATGCTTTTTTAAACTTCATTATATTTATTCATTGTATCAGTCACATTTCTGAAATGCCTTCATTCCTTTTCATTAGCATTTGCAGGAATTTGTGCTTCTTCAGGGTTTCTGAAATAGGTCCGTCCCTAAAATGTTTCAACCAATACATTGAGCTGTCATTTTTCTTTTGCCCAAAATCTATAGGACATCTGCAGCCTGCAATTCATTACTTCGTTAATTACTTCTGGAAGTAAAGCAAACTGTCCGTTTTCCCTGAATGCAGTGCTTGGGGACTTGTAATTTTTACTGTGCTGTTTATTAATAACCCATAGAATACAAGAGTAGTACAAATGTTATAGACACAGTATTTAATTCTATCATGAAGCAGAGATGAAAGATGAAAGACGTTTTTGCATAAATTCAATCACTGTATTGTTCTTATTAAGCAATGAGATCCGTGCACGGCAGATGAATTAAACAATAAGTGTAGAGTAATATACTCTGCATAGTTTTCAGCTTTATTGGACGAGAAATGACAAGCAGGCCTTAGGCAGCAGCTTAAATCTATTTAATATTTTTAAATCTATTTTCTAGCCATGGCTGCTGTCTGCACTTTAACTTACAATAAGTGTTTTAGAAAGTGGTCCATAGTAGGGGATGACCATGATTCTGATGGAGTTTACAACAGTAAAAGAGAGAGGAGGGAGGTTGGTACAAGCTAAGATAAAGGAATGAAAAAAGATTAATTTATGTAAGAGCAAGTTTGTCTAATCATTTCTGGAATCATGGGTCTCTGTCAAAAATCTTGCCATTACAAAAAATAGCCTTATGCCTCCACTAAAAGTTTTTTGCTAGATCATTTCTCAAAGCTCAGTTAATGATAATTCATGAGGATTAACAGCACTCAAAAAGTTAATTAAATGTCTGAGGATGTTTGTTGAGTATGTACAGTAGATATTATGAGATTTAGTTTAACCCAATTGGCAGAAGCCAGTCCCCTGGCCACAGGATGAGGAGGCTGGGCCCCTCGTACAGAGTGAGGAGGGACCAAGGGGCAGCTGCACAAGTGCAGGAGGAGTGAAGCAGGGATGCATGAGATGAAGTGTGAAAAGAGAGAAAGTCGAGATTGAAATGTCTTGTTTCGAGAAATGACATTGGAAATGATTGTGAATGATCTGGAATCACCATATACTGTCCCACGGTGATCAATCTTACCATCACTCCGGGATATTAGAACTTCCATGTGTGTTCAATGCAATGGCAATGTAACACATCACTGTGATCCTGTAATCAACCTGGACTTGGATTGCAGATCCAGAAACAGTTCGTCAGGGAAGACTGAGCAGGCTGGTGTAAATATGCAGAAGAAAAGGATTTCATCAGCAATGATGCTGATTTACGATTATCCCCAAATCCTCTTTGCATATTGACTGGCAAAGTGTGTGCAAGTGACACAACACATAAAAGAACTTTTGGTTTAAAAATCAACTTGTTCAATTGTAACATTTGTGGGCAAGAATTATATTTGAAGGGAAGTCTAGCCTGAAATGTTGGGTTTTGAAATAGATTCTCCTTTCAAAATGGATCATATTCCCAAGTGAAAGTGCTATAAATACTTTCCCCTCTCGCTTTGCACTTTAATACTGATCAGTCACTTCCAGCCTCTGAAAGGTTCACATTCATTTTGATGAAACATGTAATATTGCTCTGTAGTAATGCAGTTCATCATTTAGTGTGCAATACATTAGCCTTTAGCCACTGTCTAACATTTAAATGGGTTCAGGAAGTACTTAGGAAAAGCATTCATACTACAAACATATCCATTTCCTGCCTTAACTGACCAGAGAAGACAGATGTGTTAAATATACAGTAGTACTTCTCATCTCCTCATTCAGGAATCTCTTCTTTCTTTCAACATTTTTCTATCGACACATTTTCTAACATCTTCTTTCAATTCAGGAAGTCTTAACATATAGTAACAAGTCTCATACTGCTCTGGAAGACTGAGGATGAGTAGGCATGGATCCTTCTGTCCATCAGAGCCACAGACTGGGGAACAGGTACATTCCTCACCAATGCTACTGTAAACCTAAATCTTTAAAACACTAATATAAAAGACAAAATGAGCAATTGCTTGTTAGCTTTCCTCGTCACCCAATGTCAGAAAGATCTTGTGACCTTGTCAAACAAAAAAGCACTAGCTCTAATATTTTTAAATCTTTTAATTATTATATAATTTTCATTATAAAGAAACAAGACTTTGTTGAAAGCAAAAACAACCAATAAATAACATGTACTGTATATTATGCTAATAGAGTTGCATAAAAGAAGTTTGTTTCACAAAGTTAAAGCTCCTTTTGCATATATAGTGCTTGCAAAGGAAGTACACATGCCCTCAAAGAGCAATTCAAGACTTTCTATTGGGCTTATGTGTGCTCCAATGCCCATTTCCTGAGCAATTAATGAACTATGTAAGTAAACGGTTCTCAAAACATTCTTCTTTAGATTCTTCACAAGTGCAACACTGCGTGGTTTTGTAACAACCTCTATCCAAAGTTATACTCAACAAGTACACAATGTCAGATTTCTTTTTATTAGGACACAGACCTGTTGTATAATGTCTGAGGCATACAAGAAAGACATGTAAATAAATAATAGTTACATTTGTATTCTGACTTTTCCAATGGAGAAGTGATTAGACTTCATTAACAAGCCTAATCCATCTTAGTTTCCAGTTTCCTGCTCATTTTGAAAGTGCCACCATGACACACTGGCATGCTTTGCTGGATAAAAATACAATTCTGGAGTGGTTCCAGAAAATTATGCTGTGCCCTGGATATTCTTTTCTATTGACTGAACAAATTAGGTAGAACACTGTTCAATCATTCTTGCTTTATTTGTCTTTAAAAGCGCACACCTACATAAACTACAGTAAGAACAGAAACTTCATTATGACTATTAGAGGAATTTAAAAAATACTACTATTGTAGGAATGAAGAAAGAATTTTCCATAAAAAAACAATGCATGAGCCTTCAACAGTAAAACATTCAGACATTGCATCTCTAATACTATTAATGAGAGGTGTCATGCTTCATTCCTTCAGGTCTTCAAGCTCATCTGTTTTCCATTCCACCTGACCTATCACTAGGTTTATTTTAACACATTTTATTAATTGGACAGGTTGATTTATATAGATTTGTCAAAGTCTTAAACAGCTGATGTTTTTAAAGATCCTTTTTAAAACCCCTTTAATTTAAACACTGAATGTGTGACACCTAACATCCCATAATTCAGATTTGCAATATTAAGGTATTGTTTTATGCACTGTTGTGTGCCTTTATGATAGAATGCCCAACCTTTTCTAATGCAAACTCTACATTTCTGATGTTAAACTGCATGCTGAGATATTATCTGAAAGACTCTTTTAATTCTAGAGGCATAATTGGTAGAAGCTGAAGGAACTGTAATTTTAAATAACGAGTTAGCTGAATTTCACACCGTAGTTCTGGCGATGTTCCAGAACACAAATTCAGGCTATAAAGCTCATTAAAATTCTAATGAATTCTATGTGAATACATTTTTTGCTTTTTTGCTTTTTAGTTGAGCAAGAAGGCTGGTTAACAATATCAAGGCAGATCCTCAAATTCATGCTTTTAGGGTATTTTTTTAACTTTTGTGGCTTACTTTTGTGTAACTTTGTTGTAATGTTGTAAAAGGAACTGCTGTATTTGTAGTTTACAACTGTAATGCAAGTTTAAGCATCTATTTTGAAGGGTCAGGGTAATAGCTGTCCTGACAAAGATGGAACTACACAAAGCAAATTGTTTTATGTAATGGGCAGACGAAACAAAACTGGAAGTCTTGATGAACAAAAAAGGTGACACATTGTGTGCACATAAGAGCAATGTATTAAATTATGTATTCATGTATTAAAACAAAAGGAAAGAGTGCCTTCTTTGTCCATACTCTGACACTATGAAGCCTGAGAAAAAGGCTAAAGATAACAGAGACTTAACAGAGACGAAACTAACATACTGTATGTAGCATGGAAAAGATTAATGGAATTACAATTCAAAATCCTGTAAAGATAAAAGCGTATTTTGATAAATATGTAGATGTGGAAATCCAGGCCTAACTTGGTCAGTCTCTAAAACTTTTTAGGAAATTTCCCAAAATATTTTTTATGGTGAGCCAGCATCACCAAGGGAGATTCCTAAAGACAAATCTCTAGCAAGTGGGTTCCAGTGCTGCGTTCTACCCAAACACTTAAATCTATTAGCTGTAGTTTTGGTAGAAGGTTTTTACATCCGTGTAGAGTAAACTGTCCATCTTGAACTGAAGTTCCTATCACCATGATCCTAAAAAATTAGCAATTCCTTTTAGCTGTTGCGTAATAATTCTCATTTAATACTGACTGTAAACCCTAGCTAAAATTATTGCCGTTCAGTGTCATGAAAACATTTGGGACACTTATGCAAAACAAACATTACAAAATGTAACATGACATAAATAACAATCCCCTCTTTTATAAAAGGGTTAATAAGCTTTTAGGCAAAATTGTATTACAAATAATGTCTTCAATTAAAGTAGCACCTTCTTGTAGGTTCAGAAAACATATACAGGATTATGTAATTTTTAGTTAGTGTTTGTAATGTTTTGCTTGTATTTATAGCCAAAGCAAAATGTTAAAACTAATTCACTATGCTTTCTTGTCTCTGTCTCAGGTCATCATGCAATGTTTTTACATTGTCTGACGAACACATTTGACAAACACAAAGTTATTCTGGGCTGTTAGGATGTTCCTTTTTTTCACAAACTCTACACTCAATAAATATCACCAGCATGGTTAGAATTGCGTAGGACGCAATAACTACGGGTGTACACAATGACCTTTTCACTTCCTCTGGAAAAGAAAACCAAAATAGTGTGGTCTGTAATGTTTAGTTGCCTGTGGCGTGGAGATCCTTCAGAGGCAAGACCAATTAAATACAGCATTGTGGTCACTGTGATGATAACAGACACATCTCACCTTTTCTCCTCAATGTGAGAAATGGGAACAATACCAGAAGCATGTTGAGAGTGTGATCATATCAATTTGAAAATGTGCTCGCTGTCAATCTGGCCAAAGAACGCTAGCTTGAGAGAGGCATGGAGGCATGGTGCTTAGGACTGCTGCCTTGCAATTCCTGGATCCTGTGCTCGTTTGCTGCCTGGGGAGCTTTCTGTGTGGAGTTTGCATGTTGTTCCCATGGCCATGTGTGTTTGTGCCAGGCCTCTTTAAATTGTGCCCCATGTGTTTGTGTGTGTATGCTGCCTGCCCCTCTATTGCACTGTGTGGTTATTGTGCAGAAGGATGGCTGAATAATGGATGCCCTAAAACCATATTTTTTTTTTGACTCCATTGATTTTGTTTTTGAGTCCATTGAGTTCCCAGTATACAGTAGTTTCAGAATCTGTTCTTATCTTATCTCTTTCTGTGTTGAGCAATATGCTGGGCTATGGAAATTCTCGATTGCAGGGCAAATACATTGAAATGTAATAACTCTCTGGGTAAACGAGTGCCATGCATCACATTTTTTTATATATTTATGTTTTTCTGTAACTCTTTAGGATTGGCTCCTACCATAATGTTCAACTTCATATTCAGTAGGCGAGCAAACAAGTATTATACTGTTGCAGTAGCGGTTTCTATCTACAATCATAAATTGGCATGACTGATATTGCAGTGGATTCTGCAGCCTACAGCAAATCATTTTCTGAAGTACACTCCTCCACTTTTTCCCAAAGGGATGTTTTTTTTTCTGTGGGATTTAGCCAAAGTCTTGGTGGAAGCAGTAATCCCGCAGGAGCACACAAGTGAAGTGGGGGGTGGTGGTTATAAGCAAAATTACTGCAGTTAATCTGCTGCTTAAACTCCAGCTGTTATGAAGTCACTGATGTAGTGCTTCCAGCTTTCTGTTTTAAGCTTTTATATTTAAACAACAGGTGAAAAAACAACCACAATGAAAATCTTTCACACAGGGGGTATTTAAGCCAACAAGAGTTGAATTGATTAACTAGCAGCAGGTGAAATGAGTGAGCCTGCATCTCTGCAGAGTGGTTTAAGAAATCTGTGCAGCGGTGCATATAAAGAGTGCCTCAGTGCTGTCCAAAACTCATCTTGTTAGCCTTACATGTATTTGATTTGTAGTGGTACAAAAACAGACTGTGTATAGGGAGAAAAGAAGCCAGTGTTGGATTTGGTGGTGGAACACCTCTTTCTTAGGTGAAATATTTTGCATGATTAGGAACATGTATTGCTTTGTCAAACAGCCTGAGCTGAGTGAATATTTTCATTTCCTATGTAAGGAAAGAGAGTAATGTCATTTTATCTGTGGCATGTGAATGGCTGTATTTCTTCATAGGCACACTGTACCATCAGCATGTTAATCACGTCTGACATACTACTGTTCACAAGCAACATTATTAGGAGCAAATAAACTCCATGAGTCATTTTAGATTAGTGACTATAACACCTAATTGCATTTTTGAACCTCGTAATGACACCATGCTTAGTATACGGTCACAGTAAGGTGCCCTAGCGGTACATAATATCAATAAATGTTAATCTGATTCCTGTTGTTGCAAAAAGGAAATTGGATGACACTGGTCAAGCACTTAACGTCTGCAGGATTGCAGGACTGACGGATACAAAAGTGTGGTGGAATTTCTTTTTTTTTTTGCTCCCTGACGAATTGTTGTAATAAGCCTAAGGAATTATGAGGCTAATATATGGTATCACTTTCATCTGACCTGCAGAACCTTTTTTCTTCTTCCCAGATTGTACAATTCCTAGCTTTGGGAAGAGAATCTGAACTGCTTTTCTTATTTCTGGAATTTTTTATATTATATATATCAACCACAGAGCACAAGGAATGTGTCAAGCAAGTGAGAAATACCCATTCACCGATATCTAATAAGAGTTATGTACTGTATAGTACCTGAAAACATCCCATTAGATTATAGGGGGGACGCAACAGTATTTTTACATTTCAGGGTTAGAAAGAATCAGCATTGATGAGTTCATTTCAAACCACCATGAAAGAGCAAAGTATGCTGTAACTTGTAAAACTTGCATCACTAAATAAACGCAGATTTCTAGGTAGGTGTAGCACCATATTGCCCTCATTGTCTGCAATTCAGAACTAGGCAACAAAACTTCCAGTGATGTGTAGTGGCCCCATAACATTGTAAACAAGCAGGGTTGTGAACACACCTCTTTTAATCCAATTGAAATTTTGTTCTTAGTCGAACCATACGATATTTAATGCATCTTAACTTAAGTCTTTAATATAATTATGACAAAAAGGGTTGCTTAAATCGTGGGGATAGATTTCTATGAAGCACTGATATCATCCTCTCACTGTGTTTTTTCATCTGTTGCTTTCTATTGGCAAAAATGGTACTGTAGGTGTGAAACCTGGTTTGAGCACAAGTTTTGGTGCAGTATGTTACACGGAAATATTTTTCATATTACGACCTGTCAGGCTTCATCATCATGTAAACTCTAAAGCAAAGAAAATATCAATATTACTTTAAGAAAAAAATAGAAGGATGATGACAGAGATGTGACACAGTTGTTTTTGATTACTTAGGAGATATGGTTCACTCACTATATGGCTTACTTTTATTTAACTATTACAGCAGTCCAATGTGTCTGCACTGATCATACCGTATGCAGACAAGACTATTCAACAATTAAATGGGGTCATAATATTGCATTGTTCTCGTTCCTGCAGCGTAGTATCTTACACCCATCCACGTTTTTGTAAAGAGTTTATTTTGTGATTGCATCACAATTTACAGCATATAAAATATTCTGCATGTCAGTAATGTTTCTGTTTTCCTCGTGGGCCTTCGTGACCTGCTACATCAGCGTGAAGCCCACTGTCACGACTGAGAGTCAGGTACTCTAGCTTTCTATTGGAAGAAAAAACAAAGGAAAGACAAACCGGTGTTCAAAGGCCTTTGGGTGATTTTCCTCGTTTTCTTTTTCAGTTCTGTAAGTAAAAAATATGTTTTTGGCACCAATGCCAACCTGACTAATGCTGAGACTCATAAGGAGGAAAAGCAGATTTGTTCTGGCTCTTGTGGCTGCATGTAGAGAGCAGAACATTGCACCTTACATTGCTAATTCGCTTGAAATTATATCACTACATTTCTCAAAATTATAACCACGTTTACAAAGCATAAAGTTAAATGTTCTTTCTTCCTTAAGACACAAGATTTATTCTTAGATTATGTGCTTTATTTTACATTACTAGCAAGAACCTGAAATGTATTGTGCAACCAGATCTCTGCAGTTCAAATGTTTAACAAATGTCTAGGAATAAATGACCTGAATTGTGGATTAAGCCATCAGCACTCGTCCTGCGCTTGGTAATGGGTGGAGTGATAGCAGCATGCAAGTTCGGGCCAGCAGGAGATCGATTCCTGCTGTTGTGTTTCACGTGAATCGCAGTCCTCCAAATTAGTCTCTGGCTCCGGTTCACCAGTTTCCACGCTGTCTGTTCCTGGAGCTAAAAATGAAATATTTGTGTGGTTATGTGTGAAGCGCCAAGGAACCTTTCTGCTGTGGCCTTCATTAGCTACACCTCTGGGTGTTCTGACTTGCAGTGCATCTCAAACAAGGACAAACAAAATATCACAGTCACTCATGAGGCAGTAATAATACACAATGCAGATGATAGAAAGGTTGGTAAGACGTTGGTCTTGATCTTTTGCAATATTATGAAATGCCCACAAAGGGTAATTAACCTTTAACTAAACATTGTCTCAGTAAAAAGCATTGAGTCGTATGAAGTAAAGGGCTCAAATTTTCCTGTCATGTACTGTACTTTCTGCCTGATCTTTACAAAATAAAGCGAACAATCCACAATTATTCACTCGGGTTGTCTTGAGGACTATATGCTCTTATAACTTATAGGACAACCCTTTTGCTTCATTTTCATTTTCTGTTTCTTCTCTAATTGAAAACAAATCAGACCAATGTTCCAAAACTCTTACCTATATTTTATTTTGATAAAACTAAAATTTGTCAAAATGCAATAGTCCCTTTCAACTACCTTAAGGAAAAGGCAATTTTTTATGCTTTTAAAAGTGTTCTTTATTATTAAAGTTTTGTTATTCTAAAACATTTTGAACGAAGTTCAGTGTTGGGAAATGTAGAATTAAAACAAAGTTTGAATGATTGCATGTAGTTCCCATGATGCATTAATAGCAAAAATTGTGTATTATTACAGTATGAAAGTTGTCATTTTTATTGTCTGATTTATGACAATATTTTCATGTATCTTTTTTTAACACTTAATGCCTCTCCATAAATTTCCATAAGTAAAACAAGACATAAGTCATTTACCCAGTACATGGCTATGAATTGCTATTAAACCGTATTTCAGAAATTAGTCATTTCAAAAAGCAATTAACAGTGACTTATCCAAGACAGGCAGGCGACAAAGATAAAATGGTTTAGGGCAAATTAAAAATGTCAATTAAAATGTATGACTCTTTCACGGGACTTTCATTCTTTCTTAATTAAGTCTTTTGCATCCCATTTTTCATTAAAAAGTGTGTTTTTAATTTTTTTAAAAAATAAAGTGGGGCTTGAGAAATGGTAGATATCATATAGGCTTGATAATGAAAAAAACAAGTTTCATGGCCTGAAGTATTTGCCTTTTCATATAATTCTGCACAGCTCACATTTCTAGTAAGATCCCTATGCAGTACTTAAAAAACTAGACTCTAGCCAATTACAGTTCTCATTTATTACTGTTAAAATTGAATGCATACATTAATAATGTATTGCTCTCTGATAAAATAAACATTGGGAGAAAATATCGACGATTGCTATTTTTTAATTCAAGAATCAAAACAAAGTTGAGACCATTTTGTCTCCTTTTTAAGGTAAAAGCAACACAATGAAGTCTTTGCAATAAAAAACAATTTTGTCTAGTACCATTACTTAATAAAATAAAACTATTGCCTATATAGACTTACAGTATATACAGTATAGATTATACAGAAGTATATACTGTACGTTCACTTGTATATATATATCAATGTTAAAAAAGTGTTGTGTGTTAAAAAGTACAGTACTGTATGTACAGGTGCTTCACAGAGCTTGCTCTCACATTGTCATATTCAGGCAGAAAACATTGGATTACTGCTTTTTTTTGTATATATCTCCCTGAGGTTACAAAAGAAGACTGCTTCCCTAACCATTACACCATGTCTCTGTGGAGCTGTTCCCTACTTTATTATTACTGTCTTGATCCAAGGTGACTCACACTAAAAACAATTGTGCAAAGGTCATGTGAAAAAAAGCGCTATGGTTAAAAAAGTTACAGATGCATTTTATAAGGAGGTGAAAGGGTATAACATAAAAACACCTGCACTGGAAATGTGTGCTAGAACTGAAGAGTCAGATCAGAAGTGCTCAAGATCAGATTTTCCTTCATGGGTGTCAGGAAGTTGTACTGTTGTGGGAACAAGTCATATCGCCCTGCAACTCACAACTGGCAACCCACTGAAGCCACGTTGGTGTGAGCCGAGCCAGTGATGCGCGGGTCGGCTTTTTTTTCACCCACACCCGCCTGCGGATGCGAGAAACGAACCTGCGCTTGCCCGACCCGATTTGATATCTTTTTGTTTAATCCGAGTCTGCCCGGCCCGCTGGTGTGAGTCAACCCGACCATCACTACTGGCCAGTACCAGTAAGGCTGCTGCTGGAAGTGGTGTTAGTGGGACCAGTAGGAGGCGCTCACCCTACAGTCTGTGTGGCTCCTAATGCCCCAGTATAGGACGCGCATACTATACTTCAAAAAGGGTGCATCCTTCGGATGAGACATAAAACTGAAGCCCTGACTCTTTTATCATTAAAAATTCCAGGGCATTTCTTGAAAAGAGTAGGGGTATTACCCTAGTGTTGTGGCCAAATTTCACCCAGGCCTTTACCAATCAATGCCTCCTAATAATCACCATCTCTAAATTGACTTCATCACTCTGTTCTCCTTCCCACTGCCATAACATCATCCAGGTGGGGCTGCACATTAGTGGTGATGGAGGGGAGTCCCCATTACCCGTAAAAGCACTGTACAAGTGTATGGAATTATTATTATTAAGTCTATATAGTACTATATTGCATGAACGGTTATTACCTCCAATCCTCATATACAATATACGGTACAGGGTTGGATTGGATAACCTACAGTAGGTTGGCCAGCTCTAGTTGAACATGGTCCAAAAGGATTGTGGGAGAGATGATGTCCATGTGATGTTTCTCCTGCAAGTGGTCAGAAATAATGCAGTGCCCAAATTATTTACTCTTAGGATTCAGTAGAAGCTCCACACATTCCATTCTCTCAGGAATAAAGACAAAAATAATCACCAGCATAATTGTGCAGAATGCACCTCAGTCCACATTTCAAAGGAAAAGGTTTCCAAATGTGGATCACAATGAGTTTTGCCATGAAATCTTGAGAGGAAAAAAAGAGGACCAGACAAGAGACCCGAATGTGAGAGGATTTGCAGCAAAAGGATAAACAATAGACAAACATTTGCAGAGATGCCTGAAATCCCCTTAAGTATAGGAACAGCATGCACATAAGCCAAATGCTAAACATTACTTGCTCCCTATTGATCATACAAATCATATAACCTCATCACTTTCAGGAATTCTTAAATGTAGTTAAGAAAATAACATACAGTATTTAAAATTATTTTAAATTTTGCTTTAAATACTTTGCTTTTGAGTGGTGCCAGCCCTTCAAATTACTTTTTTATGAGAGATAGCATGACATGCTAAACCAAACAGACCTGGAGATGGGATGTTTGTTTTATAATAAAAGGCTTTTATCTGGGCTGTATTTTCCGTTTATAGTGGAACATTATGGATCCCCTTGGGCTGATACAGCCGTCTTCCTGAGACGATGTTGTAAAATCTCCCACTGGTTCCCACATCGTCGCTCAGGTACAATGATTTCCCGCTACAGGCCCCAGCTGAAATTAAATGGAAAGCTTTACAATGGGAGGAGGCAGCGTAAATGGATTTCTACTGTTGCTGTAGTAGAAAGGGCAATACAGTGCATGTTGTACAAAGCGTTTATTATACCAGTCGGCCCAAAGAAACAAAAAATAAGCTGTTTGCCGATGATGCTATTATTTTTTTTTAAGTCTGCAAATTTTAAAGGCTCAGTTAGTCACATTTTCTCACACAGGGTGTGTTATGAGACACAAAGGGCAGATTTTCCCTATACATCTTACAGTATCTAGCATTATGCTTCCTAAAGCCAGTTTATTTCTATTGCTCTCCTCACTATATCACTCCTTACTAACTAGTTTAATTTTCAAACTTTATCATGCCACTCTGACGTAATTTTTATGTCATGTATATTTTCAGAATTAATGGTTTGCATGTTATTTATTTTGAATAAATATTTTACCGAAACAAGTTTCTAACAAAAAATGATCATGACTACTGCTGTGCAGAGGGTTCCTGCAGTGTTTGGGTACTGTCCATCCTGGTCTTTGCAGTATAAACCATTAATCTGGATGAGGAACAGAAAGCCATTGGCAATATTTCTTGTTTTCTTCCTCTCCTAAATTAGAAAGCCACAGTGGATAACATGAGTCAATAAGCTTGGATGGTGAGCAGTGAGCCATCTGATAATAAGAAAACTAGCAGTGATTAGAGGCATCTGAAAAATGAGCCTAGCACATTGCTGCATTATCTCAACTTTAAAAACGCGGCACATTTCTCCTCCAATCCTTCCCAAGTGCGTACTCATTTAAATATATCAGTATTTAGCTCCTGTCTTCTGCTTGTTATCTTTCTGGGAACTGCTATTTCGTGTAGCAAATGGCAAAACCAGAGGCCTGCACTTCAATGTTAGGAATCTTACAAACAATCAATACGATATTGACATTTTGGTGCAGTGCTCAACACTTATTATTATTATTTCTTCTACAGGTCTGAATTAAACTGTTTCACGTTTTCCATTTTTTTTTTCAATTGTCTGATCTCTGGTCTAACCTGTAAAGTTACACTAACAGATTCTTAGATATTTTTAAGCTCAAATGTGCCTTGGGTTGAGTGCCAAAAGTTAAGTTGAACGATGGTGGCATTGACGAATGGAACCTTTAATTCTTTGGACTGAAAGCAAGAGTGCTGAGAATCCAGTGTTTTCTGGGATGCAGTGTGATGTTACAGATGAGGCACTTACAACACAATCTGCTATGAATCTCTCTGATGAGGAGTCTGACACTTTGTGTTGATTCTATAAAAGGAACGACAGTGCAGTTAGGGTTTTGTTGAGGCAGACTGCAATCTGGAAATATACAATCTCTTCTGTGTGCAAAAGATCTCAAAATACTCACCAAGTAATAGCCAGATACATGGCAAATATTTCAGTGAGCTGATTCTTCCTAGAACAATTTGTCAGCCTAGTTCCTTCAAATGTGTAAAATTCTGACTGGAAGTGCATGCAGCAAAAACAGATACATACATACATCTTTTTAAAAGTAAAATGGTGCCTTTTTGCTGAACTAATCTGTTTGGATTCAGGATCAAAGTGCTCTCCAGTGCAGTATTTCTATTCAATGAGCATTTCTCCCTTATTAAAACAATTTTATTGAACCTGTAATATCTCAGTTTTTAACATTTCAGTTTTCTCAATGCCAGGAAGAGGTTTTAAAGTTAAATAATAGTGAAATTTAAAGTAGGCAGTGTCCTGTAGATGCAGACATAGAGGTACAGTATGTATAATATACTGTACTGTAGATGCATCTGTAGATGTACTGTAGGTGTCGATACAGTCCTAATAATGTACAGTGTTATGTTAGTCTCAAATTCCTCCTTGCCTCACCTTTGAAAAATATCCCAGTTTGGATTTGGTAGCAGCGTCCTGTAATCAGATCTCCTTTTGTCTATAAACAAAATAAATGACGCATTGTTACTGTGTCATTGTGAGAATAATGACAATGCGTCATTCATTTTGTTTTATGACAAACACTGCCAAGTAGAAAAAGGGCAATTGTCTCAGATAAACAGACACATGATAAACTGTATCCATTAAAGAATAAGACAGTATTTGATTCCCTCTGTCTTAAAGCCTTAACTTAACCATGTCTGATTTAATAATTGTCTGTTGCTCTTTTAATTCGGTTACTAATCACATCTACATTTCAAACTGTTTCCATGCCATCTGTTTAAACTTAGAGCAGCATATGGTTTCCAGTGGTCTCTAAATAATGCTAAGCTGAGCAATTGTGTTCCATCTTACTGCCTGTACTAGAGTTTGCTTTGGCGTCTGCCAGCTTTCCCTATCAATTTTCTGAAACAGGATTCACGATAAAATTGTGAGGCAGTTAAATAAGTCATTTAACTTCAAGTGAATTATCAAAAAGGCCTGGAATTTCACTTGTTCTGAGCCACAATAATTTTGTAGGACAGGCTACAATATGTAGACTTGTGGGACTGAATGGCAGGTCGGTTTGGTTGTTATAATTTGTTCGTAAATTCAGCAGGGCCGTATTTC
This sequence comes from Atractosteus spatula, assembly GCF_055471065.1. NCBI lineage: Eukaryota > Metazoa > Chordata > Actinopteri > Semionotiformes > Lepisosteidae > Atractosteus > Atractosteus spatula. The sequence goes on along the minus strand of NC_142725.1, from coordinate 15,185,870 downwards.
TGTCCATGGAGCAGATGACAGCTCTCTAAAGGCAGCTAATGTGGTAGGACATAGTGTGGATCCTTCAAGCATGGCTTCAAGTGCCTGTTACAGACACTGCTATTGTACCTTTGAGAAAGGCCCAGTACTCCGGAGCTCTAATCCACCCAGCTGTATCAGGGGGTGCCTGCAGTGTTGGTGTAACTTGTTGTGGACGGGTGTCCCATCCAGGGGTGGGATTAACACTCCGTTTGCTTAACACTACAGAAGCCTCCACAAGCTCTGCTTTCCTGAACCTCGATGGTTGAAAATCTCCCTTTGCCAAGGTAGAATTGAGAGTCGAACGACAGCGCTCTTTCCAGATTTAAACATGATCGCTGTAAACTGAGTGCCCTATTCCCCCATACTTTCCTGCATGTCAGTCACAGAAGATTTTGCGAGCCTTCTTGACTGCTCCTCATCAGTAAGGAAAATCAGGTTGTTGCTGAAGGTCGTGTTGGCACTCTTTCCTCTGGCCAGAATTTCCAATTCCATGCCTCTAGATAGTGAACAGGGACACTGCACTGTAGGATGTGCCATACAGTTTTTTAGATGAGCTGATATATCTACAGGGATGTCACTATGAGTGGAGACCTGAAGGCACACTTTAGATTGGAAATCGATTGGGTGTATAATAAAGAAACAATTGACAGCTCTATCCCACACTGCACCTGGTTTTATCCCACCCCATTCCTCAAGTCAGCTGTTTCATAGATTCTGCTGACTGCTTACCCAGCAAATCTGTTGACCAAAACCATGAAAAGGCTTAAAGAACATTATATATTCCCCAAATGCCCTCCTATACTTTTCCTTCACTGTTTAATGGCATGTAAAAATAATAAGGCAGTAATTGTTTGCCTTATTAAAGAGCTCTTTCTGAAACCTGTGCTTTCAAATGTTTTTCTTTTGAACTCCCGCCTCCTGCTTTTCAAATTTCTCACTTAAGGTTTCTGTGTTAATTTATATTGGCCTTAATTTAAAGACCTGCTGCTGAGAACATCTCATTGCTTTGTGGGACGCTGGCTCTTCAGTGCAGCATGTCAGTGGGAGAGGACATTAATTTGCAAAACAAAAAGCGTCCTTGTTATTACAAGACGAGGGAACGAGTAAGCCCGGCTGCACCTTTTGTTCGATGCGTTATTTAATACACATTCAAGTATGTGTTAATGTCTATTAAAAATAATGGATAAAATAACAGTGGAAACAGTATAAAGATGTTAAAAGTGAAACAGGCTGTGAACATAAACAAACAGGCTCTCATATTTTTTATTTTACTTGCAAGGTGTGAAAGTACAATACTGAGGGAAAGATCCAGGGCACATTTGTCAATGCAAACTGATTTTTCATTTCCCTAATCACTTATTGAACTGACAGGATAAGGAACCCTTTATCTTTGTTCTTGGGGTAACCATCACACAAAGCAAAGACGTTCCTCAGCATTCCTTAGATTCACGCTAAAAACATACTTTCTGTTAGTATGATGATTATGATTATTTTGCATGTTTGATGCATGAATACTGTGTTTTCTTACTGTGAAACACAATAATAGTAATACTGTGCTTCAATGGAAGGGACAGCTTTAAAAGTAACCCTGTGTATATGAAGGACATCAGTTAGTTGCATTTTTCCAATTCAATGTTCCCTGTTTGATGCTTTGCACACAAAATCCCCCCCTTTTGCACATATACCTGAACTGCAGTTGCTAAACTGTTATACAGTACATTAGTTAACAGAAATGGTAAAGGCCTAAGGCTACAAGGCAAATTGTCCACGGATGTCATATACAGTACGTGTTAACATCCTAATACCTTTTGCAAGCTTGATGACGCATTACCATGATCAATTATGCAAATGAACAAAATAAAACATGTCATCAGTAGAAATATTATAATAGGTTTATTAAATTATTTTTCTGTAAAAGATCTAGCCACCAAAACTTTTTTTTCCATATCATGGTAGACTCAACGCATCACCTGACACAATGTCACAGATCTCCAAAGAAGTGGATCTGATTCCTTGCCAGACAAATTTAAATTCAATTAAATGCATCACTTAGTTTAAACTTTTAGTGTAATTGAATTCCTATTAGTACTATTTCAAACAAAGACTAATTAAACTTCTGAGTATTTAATATACAGAAGGCTGAGTGAATATTGATTTTGTTTGCAGTGAGGTCTTCTACAGCACATCCTGGTATTGACTACCCTGGGTCAAAGGGTCATGAGAAAGGTTTGCATATATTGATTAAAGGATTTATGAAAGGAAGTTTCTTTGTTATTGTTACACTAAAATTTGCTGTCAGAGGTGTAATCACAGGAGCGACAAAAAATCATTTTAAAATCCCCCCCCCCCCCCCCTCCCACACCTCAACATACAAGCCTCACGTTCACTACTCCCTATCTTATACTGTATGCACTATTCTTTACTCCAGCGAAATAGCGTGAAAACAGACCCTGTTTTTTTGTTTAAAATTTTTTTGTAAAAAAACTAAAACTTCCATTGTGGATCATCCCCACATTGTCACGAGTATCGGGGACATTTAGGCATAGATATCCACAGACATAAAGTGTAAATGGGAGTATATGTTGATTAGCCTGGCTAACCTTTTCAAAATTAATTAAATTAATCCTAGTAATTCCTTCTTAGATTTCCGAGTAACTAGATCTTCCATAGGTGTTCAGTTTCATGCGATCAAAACCCATTAAACTCTACAGTATTTAAATCCATCTTAAATATTTTAGATGACAGCGAAGGCTATATAAAACGACTCGAATCGACAAAGTTTGCTATTTTGTACACAGTTACATACCGTCTCACCACTTGGAACAGTTTGTATCTTCTAGCGCCCTCTGGTGGATAAACTCTTTTTTTACAATAATTTTGCAATGTCTTGAACCAAAGGTGTTAAAATTTTGTTAGATTTTTTTCTCGAAGAGGTTTGACTTTTGTTATGGTGTTGGCTTGTATGCAAGTCGTCTATTGTGCCACATTTTTTAATGTTATTTTTAATATTCATATTATTATTTACAGGCTGATCTACTGGATAAACAGAGCCTAACTGTGCATAAGTATTGCCCTTTATTGAGTATTGCTATGTTATTGAGTATGGAATACTTTAAAAAATCTTTTAAATGAATAATGGTGCTATTTTTCAAACAGAGCAGTCTCTCCATTATTAATATAAATTAAGTGTCCATATTAAAACTATGATGTACTGAGGAAGGAGACAAATTGGTTTATACACTCTTCCCTTTCATCTTCATTTTCATTGTCTGAGATTAATTAATAACATTTGGAAATGTACCAAACAATTCTGTACAGCAGGTTGGCCTTGTTGTTGACTTGATGTATTATTGGAATCTCCTTCCTAATTTAACAATATTTTTTTAAAGTTTATTTCTTTAATGGGAAAAAAGCTTACAGTTAGAATAATGTTTTTTTTAAATTAAGTTTTGAAAACCAAACATGCATCCATCCATCCATTTTCTAGCCACTATACCCAATACAGGTCCCAGTAAGCAACAGGCACGCAGCGGGTACACCTGGACAGGACGCCAGTCTGCCAAAGGCCACAAACAGACATACAGTAAACATACACACTCGCACCAGGGCCAGTTTTCACAGGATCCAATTATTCCTACCATTATGCCTTTGTACTGTAGTAGGAAACACACACACACACACACACACACACACACACACACACACACACACACACACACAGGTTGGCATACAAACTCCACACAGAAAGTACTCCAGGTCCAGAATTGAAACCAGGGCTCCAGCACCACAAGGCTGCAAGCCTAACCACTGTGTCCCCAAGCCACCTGAAAGCAAACCTGGCTATATAAGTAATAGCGTGCATTTTGTTTTTAAAAACTAAACATACTTGAATGAATAGAAATGACCAGAACAATAATATATATTCAGAAATAAGGGTTTAGATCTTAATAAGTAATTATTGCAATTTATAAAGTTTCAGAAATCTTTACCTTTGCAAGAAGACTTAAATCACCACATAAGCTTTTATTAATAAGAAAAGAATGAAAGATCAAACCCTTAAGTAAACCTCAAACATTACCACAAACAGAACATTGAAAGGCAAATGCATCTTTCATTACAGGTCTATTTGTTAGAATACTGCTTTTAATAGCCATTCGCTTAAAATTTATCAAAGTATTTGTTTTTCCTTTTTAGGGTCTTTTCAGAGTACTTCATGAAGTACATGTTAAACTGATGAAAATGTAAAGTCATACTTTGATACACTGAAGGGGGACTGTTAGAGAAAAGCAGAAGGTTGAAAATCTGGGGTGCTGAAGCTTTGCTAAGCTCAAAAAGTTAAAATAGCGTGGAATGGAAATCAATCAACGCAGCTTTTTGTGCCTCGATCAACAAAGTAGATAAACAGATTTGAATTTCCCCTGACAGGACAGAAAAAGACTAAGTAAGGAGTTTGGAAAATATGTAGCAATTCATTCCTCTTAAAGTGTGGCACTGTAAAGCATTATTCTCCTGTTGCCTTTATAGCAAGAAAACATTCAGTGCTTCTGCAAAACATACTGTAAATATGTATCATAGTAAGGGGCTCTCAAGTAGAAGTACAGTAGGTATTTTTTTACAAGATCAAAACTTGCCCAAATCTGTGGCAATAGCTGTCATGATCATAAACCCTCCTCTTAAGGGCGCTCCAGCTCTTTCGTATTTTAGTTGATTATGTTCTGCCCCTCCTTATTTAAGCCTGGCGCTCTCACTATTCCGGTCTCAGCACTGGGAGATGGACACTTACCAGCGGGTCCAGGAGAGACCCGATGACATCGGCTTCATTACAGCGTCCTGACCATCTGAGTCCAGGCCTCGGAGCGCCTGGCCTTGTTAATCTGTTTTTATTCCCTGTCCCTGTACCGGATACCGTTCCGGTTTTTAACCGTGTTATGTCTAGTCTTTAATGGATCACCTGGTTTTAGACTTCGGACTTCGCCCTGGATTCCTCTGGACTCGTTTGCCTTGGCCACCCAGAGCACCAGATCACCATCATCACGCCCCCCTGTCTGTCAACCCGTCCTGATCCTCGTCATCTCCTCCCTGTCGTCCTTCTCCACTTACTTCCGGATTATACCGTCTGCATAGGGTCCTGAGCTACGCTTCACATAGTAGTGTGATTTATTCACTTTATCCTTCTGTGCTCAGCATTAATACTAAGTTCACTGAGTGGAGTCAAAGAAACTCAAATATACAGTACAAAGTGCTGAAAAAAACATGGATTATTTTTGTTACTGGTGCTGCCACTACTTTGGTCTTTTTATCATCAATTTGGTAAATAACTGTTTAGAACCTGCTTCTATACAGTAGAACAAGTTGGTATATTTTCAAATTACTTTTCAGAAAGAAGCCCTGAATTAAAATTACTGTTGAAATAATAAGCCAGTGACCTTTGGGCATTCAACTCAACCCTACAGCACATTCTTAAGGAAGTTCAAGTCTTGATTGAGAGTGTGTGCTTACTTATTACTTTCTAAGTCTCTTCTATGCCTTTCTGGATTTATAGTCCGACCTCTTGCTTGCAATATTTTATGTGCCAGTTGTTCATTAGCTCAGTAGTTGTTCTCAAGGTGATCCAGAAGTTCCTTCAGAAAAAATACTATCAGCTTGGCTGTAACTGCCCTAGCGTTAATTTAATTACTTTTCAGGTCTTCACACAGGGATTGATAAAGTTAGGCATGGAATGGAGGCTGCCCTTTCTAAGTAATGTTGGAAAAGCTAACCTCAAAGTAGCTACTGTTCTAAATCCACTTGGAACTTCTTTTTTCCTCCATTGCCTTGAATTACAGTAATTTAAATGCACATCTCAGATATTATTCTGCATTATAATAATAATTCCTTACCCTTACTGTATATAGCACTTTTCTGAACACTCCATTCAGCAGTTTACAGGTAATGGGGATCCCCACCACCACCACCCATGTGCAGCCCCACCTGGATGATATGGTGGCAGCCATAGTGCACCAGTACTCTCCCCACACACCAGCTACAGTATCAGTGGGAAGGAGAGCAGAATGATTAAGCCAGTTCAGAGATGGGGATTATCAGGAGGCCATGATTGGTAAAGGCCAGAACAAAATTTGACCAGGACACCGGGGTAATACTGTATTCCTACTCTTTTCAAGAAATGTCCTGGGATTTTTAATTTTTAATGACCACAGAAAGTCAGGACCTAAGGTTTATGTCTCATTCAAAGGACAGCACCTTTTTACAGTATAGTGTCCCGTCACTATACTGGGGCTTTAGAACCCACATAGACCACATGGTGAGTGTCCTCTACTGGTCCCACTAACACCTCTTCCAGCAGCAACCTTAGCTTTCCCAGGAGGTCTCTCATCCAGTTACTGACCAGGCTAACGCCTGCTGAGCTTCAGTGGGTTACCAGTTGTGAGTAGCCGGGTGATATAGTGCCAACTGTCTAAGCTACTTGATTTAAACATTTTTAAATAAGAGCATCTAAGCACAAGTTCTACCTTTTAAAAATTGCTTTCTCACAAACTCAAAACTGTTTGCTAGCCATAATGCACACCTACAGTATAAGTGTGACACCAGTAGCTGCACACTATCTGAGAGTGCTTAGAAGTTTCAATAGTAGTTTGTGAACGAAAGTCTCATATAGTCCATCAGATGAGTACAGTAGCTGTAATAAAAGTGCAATATTTGGACTTCGATTTCATCAGGGAAAAGGCCATCAGACTGAGGTACTGTACATTATGTGATCCCTAAGTCAACCTTATCCCTTAGTGCAAAAGACGACAGAAATCTTCTGACCTAGCTTTCAGCTCCAAGTCAAGAATGAATATCCATGTCATGTCCACTACTTTATTGCTAAAATACTACTATCAGTTCTCCAATTTCCACTTCAAGAAAAGAGGAGGGAGAAAAACATGATTTGTTACATCTTGAAATTGTCACCAGCTGATTATACAGTACCAATTTGTACAGGTGGTCACATAATATTATTGGATGGAAGCCTCTCTCTTTGACAGTTTGGTTTTCTGTAGATCTGGGAAGTGCCCTGCTGTGTTATGCTTCACCTGTGAGGACCCCTGACCCAGTCTGAGCTTAATCGCGTTCGCTGCACTCCTCACACGTGGCGAGTCTCTGCCCTCCCCTGCAGTTCGCAGTTCACCTCGGTCATGCAATTTTTGCCGTTGTGTCCATAAGAAATGCAAACTTAACATATGAAACACTTTAAAAGCAAACACTGTGAAGCCAAACTGAACAAGAGCAGGGTCAAGACATATTTATTTTTCAGGCATCCTGCCTGCATCACATAAAGAAGGTACTGTAGGCAGGTTATACTATCTGAGCCATAGTCAATGGCTCTGGTTTCTAGGAGTGGAAAGATTAGAGAGCACATAACCCTGCTTCCCTGCTTGGTACACCAGTCACAGCTTCAGAACACTTTGCCACAGCTGCTTCTCCTTCTTGTGCTAGATGAGGGCTTGTCTTGTAGCTAAGGAAGCTACATTAAGAGGACTGATTTTTGAGATTGGCAGTGCTGCATTATGGAGATGTTTTGGGTCATCCAGTTGTGCTACTATAACAATACTGTAGGTCCTGACCTGCACTTTGGTATAGTCTATGTGTGATTTTTCTTTCACACTAGATTTCCCTTTTAAGATCTTTTGGACCAGGTGGCAGGTGAGATTTCACATTCTGTGTACCACTTCTACTGCAGAAAACCAAGCACTATCGACATGATTAGCACATCATCCGACTCCTATTATGTACAGTATACCCTTCGTCACGTCCATTTCCAGTCGGGAGCACAAGCCTAGTGAAACTCAATTTATCTATCTGATGTGGTTCACAGACTACACTGGAGATATTAGAGTTTTTCTTTCACCTAGCAGTCAAATCTTACCCTCGGATCCGTTCTTCTGAAGCTCTTTGGGGAATCTGAGGAGTTCTCTGTGCTCAAAGAAACCATATTGAACCTGCCTTCAATAAAACTAAAGGGTCTGTGCTCACATCTCTGTATCAGTAGCATTACATTATTCTGACTTCAGAGGTTAGTGACAATTAGGGAATTTTTCTACTTTTCCTTTATCTTTCCTCATCCCCGAATTACATACTGTAAATCACATTTGATTAATCTGATATCTATTTCAATTGCAAATGGTGTTCCTAGGGCTTTATAAATATTTACTACAGTATCTTTGCCATCAAGACAATTAATGTTTACTGTACACTGCATGCTTGCCTTGTTTCAGTGTACCATATTTTTGCTCTGTCATACTTTTTCATATTGTTTTTCTGTGCACCACTAAAGCTACAAAATCCCCAAAGATGTGCTTGGACTTTGAACTACTTTGGAGATACAGATTACCGAGCAGCTGTGAGCAAAGCATGAATGAATATGAGAGAGGTGAGGGGAGAAGTCAGGGAGTGTTGCCGTGTTAGCGGTGTGGCATATTTTCCATGCATTAGGTACAGTACATTGACAGTAATGGCCTTGTCTATTGGAGCTGCTCTGCACCGCCCCTGAAACTGACTTGATAAAACGATTGGAAATGAAAGAAATGAAAAATAAAATGGAAAAGTCAGTGGGCTTTACAGGTGGCACTTGAGGCCACAATCCCCCTCTAGTGAAAGCAGACTGTACTAGACGAGGAAACAGCAGCAGGGATTGGAATAGGAGGTCATATTTATAGAGAGTCTGAGCTCATTTATTTGATGGGTGGAAATACATTAGCTTAAAAGCTACAACTTGCTCACTGCACAGGTAAGTTCAGTCATCTTCTCCTTAATTAAAATTACCACTGCAACTGCAATTAGTTTTTGGGATTGCACTGGTACTGCAATTAGTACCAATACTAATGTTTACAATGTCAGCAAACCTAATTTTTGGGGTATATACTGTATAATGTATAACTACTGTATCTACAACTAATTGCAAATTCATTTTCCTGGTTAAAAAAAAGTATTCATACACTGTATCTCCCTATAAGACTGTACTGTGCTCATTATAGAGTATAGATATTTCAGTATACTTTTTGTGACAGAGGGTGGAGAAGATTAGGGTAGGAATAATCAAGGATTGCAAATATCACAGGATAAACAGATAAAATATATCTATATCTCTTTTTAATCGTGAATCTGAAATATATCATCGTATTTTTGATGAGACTATGAACTGTGATTCTGCTAACGGTTCACAATGGAAAATTATGGAAGTGTTATTTAAAGAGGTCGAACACTTCTTCATATGTACTGTACTGTATGTAGCTAATTTGTCAGTCTTACTATAAATTAGCTGTCATGGAAGTGCCTGATTCAGTGCCTTTGAAGGTGACTTGTAGGCATTAAATGGCTACTACACATTTTTTAAAATGCCTTGAGACACTTAAATACTGTAGGATGCAAAGAAATCATATACTGCTGCTTCATCTAATTAAAATAACATGTAGTTTCTTAGTATATACTCTACCTGCTGTGAGGATGTTAAAGTGATTTGATTATTGAAATTAATCAGTTTCTCTTTTTTCCCTTTTGGTGGATTTATTTCCTCTCTGTTTCAAAGAGAGAAATGCTAATGACACTGCGCTGCAGTTTGCTGTGAGTCAGACCATCCCCCACGTGGCAAAAACTTCACTCTGTCTCGTGTTTGGGAGTGCGTCATGACAAGTTCAAAGACTCCCCATTTACGTCTCTCTGAATCCCTGCAAGAGTTCTTAAATAATGTAAGAATTTCAATTAAATGCTTCAGACAAGATGTTAGGTGTGTACATGTGTGTGGGAGTGCTTGCTCTAATATCTTCACTAAGGAAGAGGACAGTATAATAATGTAACTGATAATGATACTGGGGCCCAAAGTTACTGTATTATTAGATTTTTAATCGCCCAGAATCACTAGAATCCCTTTGTTGATTAACTCAGTTCACTGCTACAGGCCTTCCTTATAGTACAGAAGAAGTGAAGACTGTTTTTCTCCATCTTGCCCGGCAGTGCAATCACAGCCAGCTCCACAATGGACTTCGGTGCTGCAGGGACACGCGGTGAAGGATTACGTCTCTTATCAGTGACAACCCAAGCGCAGGGGAGACAAATCCCACAAGTCCAGGCTGCACCAGAAGAAGTAAGAGAAGGACACAAAGGACTGCCTGTGTGGAAGAGTTACTGTATACAGTATGAAGAGTCTCAGGGAGTGAGACTGAGGTTAGAGTTGTTTGTGTTGAGGCCCCTAAACGCCTCAGCTGCCTGTTTGGGCAGATTGGGACTGAAGAGGTCTAGTCCGCAGCTCCAAAAAGAGCTCATTTTGCTTTGTTTGGTGTTTTGTTCGTTTTCCTGCACCCTGTACTGTAAATAAAAGAGCACTTACTCTTCACCTTACAGTATGTATGCTTTACCTTGACCTGCCTATCGAAGTTCCTATTTTATGACTCCCTGCACCAGCATGTGTAACACACGGTACACTTGGCTGATTCAAGAGACCCAAATCCCAGTGACTGTAAGCGAATAGCATACAGCCAGTGTAAGAGCCCTGATCTTGGCCATTGATATAGTCCAGACTTGGTCCTCTTACTACAAGGCTCAACATACACTCTGAGCAACCTGCTTTCTTTTTTACTCTCTTTCAGTTAGTTACCTCATTCTCCAGGCAAGAGAAGAGTCTGTGGTTGCTATCATTTTTTTTTTCTAGATCACTGTGGGAGCAACAGGACTTCTTGATTATTCAGGAAATGTACAGTACAGTTCTGCTCTGTCTGACTGCAGCACATTCGTGGTTCAGTCCAAGTCAGAAAAACCCAGGAACTGGGCTTACAGATATGCTGCCGGAAGGATGGCCCACACGTTATGAATGGGCACTCTATCTGGCGATTGACTGGGTCAGAGTTCTGCAACCCAGTCAGAGGTCAGGATATGGAAAGGGATATCATCACAAAAAAATCCTCAGATTCCAGTGTCAGACAACTGAAAACCATTTGTGTGATCAAAAATATTCTAACTGAGACAGCTTGCACTGTTACAGATTTTTAGAATAATTTTGATAACCCCTCTGGACTCCTGTGAGAATGCATGTGTTACTGTACATTGCATATGAAGTATAGCCTAAATAAAGCCAGTGCTTTCTTTGCTGTACACAGTCTATATCAGTGGCTTCATCAGGGGTTCTCTATGTCCTCAGTTCATGTGTGTACTTTGCAATGAACTGGCCTCTGCATCCACATAAGCAGATTGCTGGTAACTGACAGATGAATTTGTGCTCATTTTATGTTCAGTTTTGAAGCATAGAATTTCTCAGCTCTCGATTTGCTGCTGTCAGAGTGTTGTGTGACAAAAACAGTGATAAGAAACCCCACCTACTGGTGCCAAAGCAGTAATAATTCTTTTAGAAGATGATCTTGTGTAAGACATTTGTGCTTACCAGCTGCCACCAGCTAGCACGTCAAAAACCAAGCAGATATTCAATTGCATATGAACAGAAAGCAGAGTTTTGAAATGGTCAGACCTGTTTTCATCTCTGTTTGCAAGTGCCCCGATGTTACAAACTCTTTCATGCATGACATAGGCCCCTGTATGCGTGAATTATTATCTAGATCATTTTGACAGCCATGTTTAATTCATTCCTGTTTGGCAGGTATGCATCCTCTCCCAAATAAAATCCTAGTTTGAGCGGGTTGCAATTCCATCTGTAGGCCATCTGTTATTTTTACGTTTTCCTCATATTTTCTTATATAGAATTTTTTCTTGTGCATTATCTGAAATGGTTTTTGGGGGGTGCAGAGAGGGTAACACATATAGAAGATACTCCGTTCAAACGGTTCCCTCGATCTGGTCCCTTCAGGGCATGATTAACAGTGTGATCTGTTCTAACATATAGGCAGTGAATAACTAATCTTATTACCGTTGCCTGTAACAATATGACAATGATGAATAATTTCAATGGATATTTGGGATATCGCTTTTGTTAGGGAGCGCAAATCATAACCTAAACTTAAGAAAGGCATCCGTGGAGGGTATGTAGTAAGCACTATGATACTGTATAGTGTGTTAATGCCACCAGAGCTGGGTGCCTATAAACTACAGAGGAAAGCTGAGCATTCTGTTGAAAATACAGTGGATGTTGGATTTCTTTCCTTCTTGCTAGAAACCCTTTTGATCTTTGATTAATATACTTACATGCATATGTTGCTGGAGAACAAGCATGAGTAAAAGGATGCTTAAGCACATGCCTTTTTTTCTTTTCTCACCATTGTCTAATTGCATTTTCTCTCTCCATACTGCACTAGGTAATAAATGTCTGATAAGCTTGTTTTGGATACAGCTGTTCTGTTTTTGTTTATGCACTAGGTGCTTTTCCTTACTCTTTTTGGCAGGGAAAGCAAAATACATTGCTTCTCTATCAGCTACCCAAGTGGACATCAATTAAGAATTAAGAAGACCATCAGTCTTGATTTAGACCTCCTTTACACAGTGAACACCTCTTTAAATGGCTTTTTATGAGTCATATTACTGTAGTCAATAGTAAGATCATAATGAATTAAAAGAGTTATAAGCTATAGAGCATGTACAATAATACCAAATAATCTGCAAAACTGCCAAGAAAACTACATGATACTATTAAACCAGACATTAAGAACTATAAAGATGCAAAGGGTTAAAAAGATATGGATTTTGCTCTCAAATACACCGCAGAGTTAAATTTAGTTTATTTCTGCTAAGGGCATCTGAGTTTCAACAGGCTACCTTGTAAATTAATCTTTCACTTTCATTCCAGGAATGCCTCTGAATTTTCTTGAGGACAAAGTGCTCTATATTGCACATAATGCAATATTACTATAGATAACCCTATGACTTTGGGCTTAAGAGACTACTATTGCAAGTCCTAGTGGAGCAGAAAACGAGTTCCTAGACCACTGAATAAAAGCACCGCTGGATATTCATCAATTCTCCTCCTCCAAGTCTGTTGCTTGATTTTTTTTAATCTGCCACAAATCAACGATGATTAGAATGCGATTAGCGGGCAATGAGCGGATTCTGTATTAATTCAGAAGGAGGGTGTTGAGTTAAGAATGAAAAGACGAACACTTTATTTCTCAGAGGCATCCAGATCCCTGCTGCTGTACATTATGGACAGAAATAGATGCTGCCCTCATTCTTACTTAAAGCATGGAGCAAAAGGTCATGGAACAGCAATTGTTCTGCAAGACAATTCCAAACAACGAAAGTACAATGCCTCTCATAGCTCAAGTATGTGGCTTAATGAAAAAAAGCCTTAAGTGCAGCCTTGGGAACTAGGAGAAATCTACAAGTTTAACTTCATCACCAGGCGGTGCCCCAGTAGTATCCTCAGCAACATCGTAGAGAGGAAATCAGACGTGACTCAACAAAAATATTGACATGGCTGAACTGAGGGAACCTTGGAGAAACTAGTGTTATAATGCAAATGAAAGGAAACTCACTGGAAGGAGAGCTTACAGTACATACTGTGCTTTCGACAACAGCTGTTTAATTTATAACGGCTTTGTAGAAAGGAGAATATAGCCTGGCATTCGTTATTTTCCTAAATTTAAGCCACTCATTACACAATACAAATATGTAATATCTAGTGCTACACAGCAATCTACATAAATGACTCTTGTTCTTACCTCCCTTACCTATAGTACCTCTCGAGTCATTTGGTCGCACGATAGCAACCACTTTTTTTAGAAGAAAGACCTTCAGGGTAAAGAATTACATGCCCGACTGTAACATGAGACGCGTTCAGGAACTTAATTGAAATTTTACACTGAAGAGCGCGTTTTTAACCCTGTTATTACTAAAGCTCTATAAATGGCCCTTGTTATAAAAAAAAAGAACTGTAGACTGCAAATTTTAATTTATGAAAAGTCATACATTCTTTATATCCTGTCTATTAGAAATTAGAGCCCAGGAGTTTATATTATTATATAAGGTGCTATTTATTAATCTCCTGAATTACATGTATTTGATTCCCTCTGGCTACCTGGAAGAATAGTAACTCTTACTCTAGGGTTGTGGGCTCACCAGGCAAGTTGTTGAAGCTGATACCTTGGCGTCTTTAAAGAAGTGTCTGGATGAGATCCGGGGATCAATTAGCTACTGTACTAAAAAACAAATGAGCTGGACAGGCTCAATGGTCCCCTCACATTTGTAAACATTTTTATGTTCCATGTGTAAGATTCAGAATTCGTGTTCAATACAACTATCCCTACTGACACAACGGAAATGTAAAGCCATCGGCAACCATCTGGCTAGGAGATTCCAGTGGGTGCTTGGAAAACATTATTTTTGTTATGCTCCGGGAGAGATCTCTGGTTGTGTAGCTTCTACTGTCTTAATGAGAGGCTTTGAGGAATATTTTAATTTATGAAAAAAAAACATTTGGGAGCCGTAGAGTGCTCACTGTTGTCTGAATATGGGGAGGGCAAGCTCCCAGTTTAATTATGCTGACAAGCATACTGTATGTTGCTTTACTAATTGAAGAAAAAGAGGAAGGGAGGACTAAAAATGAGGAGATCTTAAGTCTGCCCTTGTGAGCAGTCAGACAGTGGGAATGCTTGACTTAGTGATGAACAGAAAAGAAATACCTTTTCAAAGTCTTACAAATCCCCCAACAGAGCTGAGATTTATTTGTTTTAATTGAAGACAATCTCAGTTCCCGTGCCTCTAACGAGAACTGGTACAGTGATTTTTTCCCCCCTTGTTCAATATCTCGAAGAAGAAGGCCGACCATTATTCTGTTCTCCGGGGAACAATTTCAGAGACAAATACAAAGCATTTGTCTCGTTTTGGAAACGCCAATCTGCTGGACTTTGTCTATTTTCCTGGTGGCAAGGCAACAGTGTGGACAGAAAGAAATACTGAAGTATTTAATACTCCCAACGGGTCAGCAATTCAAGCTCTTACATAAACTGGGGATATGGCAATTTTAATACTTTTGCCTCATTGTAGGCATATATTTATTTTCAGGTTTTTGTCCTTTTATAAGATACATTTTTTTAAATGATATGATCGGTATTGTGGTACAGTGGTCAGCATTGCTGCCTTGAAGCACTGGAGCTCTGTGTTCAATCTCAGGGCTGGGATGTTATCTGAGTGGAGTCTGTACTGTATGTTCTCCTTGTGTTCACATGGGTTTCCTCCCACGGTCCAAAGACAGGCTGGGTTTTGGCTGGAATCAAACTTGTGTGATAGTGTAGACTTCTAACACTGAGCTACCAAATACATGCTGGGAGGTGAACTGGCTTCAGGGAAAAACCCTGACTTGTATGGAGTGGTTAGTAAAAGAATGGATGACGATATACAGTACATTTAAGATTTTTTAATCTAAACGTTGTTGCACAATATCTGTCGAAGATGTTGGCACGACCGCGGCATCACACTGCACTGTACCATTCTCCAGAGAAAGACTACTACACTTAGAATTGAAATTCCATACAGAAAGTACTCATCCAATTTTTGTGTCTGTTTCTTGTCTTTCAGGATTTTGTTTTCTCTGTCTAAACCACTGATTATTTTTTTTTACAAACCGGTTTTTGAATAAAATTACTTGCACCGCTACATTTATCTTTCGCTCTTGATGAACCTGATACGGAGGGGTAGGGGAGAGAATACAGTACATCGTTTCTATCTTAAAAAAAAAAAAATCAATTTGCCGAAGTGACTTCGTCATGAAGCAATCCAACAAGAAGTGGTTTTAACGTAAGATGTAAGAAGACTGTTTTTTTTTTAAATGTCTCTTCTGGCTGTTCAGTTTCCAAATGACTTCCAAACTAAGTGTGTTACTGGGCTTAACCTTCTGTGTTAATGTCTGTGCCTTTCTGTTTGCATATCTGTCTGTGTGTGGGGTGGGGGTGTCTTATTATATTACATATTTTACTTTAAAATGACGTCACGTAAGTGTCGGGCTAGGCTGGACTATCAGGTTGTTAGTCGGAGAGAAGCAGAGGCTGCGGGATGCGGTGCGGTATGATAACATTTCACTGTCTCTCCAAATGATAAGTGCTACATTTTTTTTCATTCTCCCTCCGCGTGAGGAATCTCGCCTCCCTAATCTCATTCCCCCAGTCAGCCAGTCGCAGAGTTGCGTTTTCTTATATTTTTTCTGATTTGTTTTTATAATCCAACTGCATGCGAAGTGCATCACACTGGCATCTGTGCTGAAACTGAGGATGTATTCTTAATTTTTCTGTTGTAATTTCCTTTTTTTTTTAAATATCTGATGTCTTGGTCCTGTATTAAAACATTAGCCTGAAACAAATGCGTGATCACTTCCAGAGCTGAAACACACCAGGAATGACGGCGGTTCGTCTTGTGTTTTGCAGTCCTTCGCCTCTTTCGTGGCTTTTTGGGGGAGACTTCGCGCAGGAGTATATATTGTGCTTTTGAATAAATCGAAAGTTTGATTGATGTGAGAGATTGGGCAGAAGGAAAGGCTTTGAAAAAACTTAGAAGACCACCTGCCGCGGACAGATACCACTGCCTTCTTCAGCTGCGTTCTTTAGAAATCCATCTGAAAGACAAGAAAACAATTGAGCAACTTACGGTTCATGATTTTCTCCTTTTTATTATTCCTGGAGATAAACCTTCCTTTTAGGAGTTGTTAAACGCTTCCGACCCTGTGGCAAACCTTCAGAATGATTGCGTTATTAATATCTGGAATAAGGTCCCTTGCTTAATTGTTCAATGTGCATCTGCCGGCATCTGGGGAAAGATTTGTTTATATAAATGGGTGGATACTTGAAGAAGTGATTCGGGATTTATTGTAGAGAAAATGTGGATAAAAAGATTTATTGCGCACAGGTAAGAAATGTTTAATTCACGTTTCTGGTTTAGTACCCGACAGCTACGGGAAGTTATTTAATGTCTCGTTTGCCAGCTGTACGAGACAAATGCGTTTACCTGAAGTGGTGTGCATGTTGCTAGAGCAATGACATTTGCAAACCTTTAGGGAGAATTCACATTCCGTCGTTCATTTTCCCCATTTTCAAGCTTGAACTAGTTTGTCGTTTATTCTTATGTGACATTTTAGACGTCGGTGGTGACAATAAATGTAAGCGTTCCAGTATTCAATGCCTTTTTTTTGTGTGTGCAAACATTTTGTTACGCGAGTGACTTCGTTTTAATTGGAAAACAAATATTATTTGCAGCCGTTTTGGAACTTCAAGAAAACAGCCGTAGAAAATACTTTGTGCACTAGGGGTCGCTGAATTGACACCATAAGAACGAGATGATAATAGATCGCACTTAAGTCTGACTGAAAAGGCTTGTACTGATGCAAAGGCGCACGACAGTATTAAGAATATATGATCAAACAGTTATTTTTTATAAATTCGTGAAGTGGTATTTTGGCCAAGGGAAATAATTTTAATCACCCACACAGACGTTTTCCTTATGATTCATCTTAAAAGAATTGTTAAATCAAATCACGGGGATAATACAATTAATTGAAGGTAAATTAAAAGCGTCCCTGTGATAATATCCCTTTAGCTCAGCCGATAAAAAAAGAAAACAGGTTAATGGTTTTTTTTTGTTTAAACTTTGCAGCCTTTTTGTTTAGTTTAAACGTTATAAGGTGTCTAAAGGGTGATGGAAGTTATTTATCTCAACGAGGAAAATGGGGAATCAAACGCAATTTCGACTGTACATGTGAATATTACTTAGTGCGCATCGACAGGCGCCTACAGTAGGTTTGCAATTACAGCGTTTGAAATTTTCAGTAAGTACCAATATGATATAGAATAATATCAGCCTCGGCGCTGGATTAACTGAAAACTGCCATTTTGCCGGCTCTTTTCATACCTCTAATATTTCACGTTGTCGGTTCAACGGCGTCGAGTTGTGAAGAAAGAAGTTTTGAAAACCCCCTTTAAAATCACATCACAACCTCCCCTGGCTGCAGTTCCGTTTAAAAGAATGTAAGTAGCCTCACGGATAATTAAAACGCAGAGGAAGCGATTGCTTTTCGAGATTAAGCATCCACATAATTCTTAACAGTTTGTACAAATACGGGAAATGTTTCGAGCAAGATTTTGTCTTCAGCTCTGGATAAATGCATTGCCAAGGTTACGCAACGTAATTGTGGTAGCCAGATAAGGTATATTCTAATGTCGTTAAAATAATACGTGAAGCAGGTGAATGGTATCGATGAAAGACTTCAACCCCCCAAACCTCAATACTCCATGAAAAACTTGGAATGACCACTACCTGTGAACTATACAGTATATGCAGAGATGTCTTTTGAAGCCCGTACTAAATAAAATGTTCTCTTTTATGAATCGGCTTCCAAGAGCTAGAATCACAAAACCGTATTGTAATTTTACACTTTAGGTTTTTGTAAATATTTAATTTAGAGGTCGTATGGTTCGTCGTTTCCGCTGGTTTCAGTGTTCAGTTCCGTGACTCGACACAGCCTAATAGAGAAATCTCGCTCGCTTTGAGAAGACAGTTGTAAAAGCTCACTCTTAGGTGCTTAATGTCGTTCGTTTTCAGTGAGACGCAGAACTAAGGTACAACCTGTTTTTTTTTACTATTATTCAAGTGCACTTAAAGTATGAATTGGCAGTAGTTTAAGTCACTATAAATCAGCCAGCGGCTGTGGTTCATTTCACAGTCCTTCACATGAGATGCTAAGCGAGTTCTTGTCTAACATATGGGTGCTGTTCATTCTGAAGCCTTTTTTTCTCCGTGGAAGTTATCTGGGAACTACTGTACATCCGTCTGACTTGGTCAGATTCAAACGTGTCAGGAAAACACCTTGCCCAAATACAGAATGACTCTCCCAAGTCGGGCCTTTCTTTTTCAACATGTACAGTACTTGCTTCTAAGGGCTGCTAATTAGTTGTTCTTCTTTAGAAGTCCATGTTGCAAAGCCTGGAACATTTTAAAATAATACAGTCAGTAATAATAAACGTCAGCATTGGTCATCCAGTATTTTTGTAAAATGCATTTGCCATTTATTCTGTGTTTACAGTATTTAGGCGTAATCAGCAGTCTGAAGGAGAGTTTATTACTACCATCTGTGTGCATAATGGTTTTGGTGGATAACACTCTGGACTTCTCAACACAATGGTTTTATCATTAAGTGTTACTTTATCTACATTAAAAATAACATAAATTTTAAGAAAGAAAGTTTATTTTTGTCTTTTTTTTCAAGGAACCCTTATGACCAGAATCCATAGTTTGAAATGTAAGAAATTCCTGACCTTTTTTGTGGGCTGAAATGTTTAAAACTCACCCTGAGGTTATTTTAATAGAATTTTAAACACAGATTAGGCAAACAAACAAACAATCCAACACTTTTGCTCTTCAATTTTCCTACAACGAGAGCATTTGCTTTCTTTTTATTACATAATTGATTTAAACTCGGCAATTTTAATTGATATATGCTGCGCGATCAGGAATCGCCAATCACTTTGGCTTAGAGCGCTGATCCTGTACCCACACGGCTGACCTATCTGTGGAGCTCCAAAGTATTTTACGCTCTGGGAGCCGCGCAGTGCTGTTGGGGACTTGCAGCGCCGGTTGGAGGAGTGCACAAGCAGAGCAGCTGCCGCGCTCGCACCCGGCAAGCCTGCAGGGGGCGCTGTTTCTGAGGACGCTGAAAGATCCCTGGCCAGCTAATGTCTACCCAAACCCCGAGCACGGTCAGACCCGTAATATACAGTGCATCACCCAAGTTCACGTTGAGCTCAACAATCCAGACAGGTGGAGCAGTTCACAAGCTCAATTATTTGCTTTATTATGCTGAAATATAGGTGGATACATGCCCACGGAGTCAGTGCTGACCACTAGTGGTAAGATAAGAAAGTTCTTATTATACTGTATATTCACAAGCGTTAAATTGCATCGTCATACCGTAGTAAAGTACAGCAACTAAACTCCTATATCATTTGCTTACATTAGTAATACTGTTCACTGTGTAACTGTTGTATTTCAACATGGGGCAACAGCATGCATTTTATTTTATTTTTGAAACCTATACATGTTCAAACAATGAAAAGCTGAGTTACAAAAATATAGTTATTAATATTTTTAAATATGGATATTCATTTAAATACAACCTGCTGTTTAAATAGAGCCCACCCTTTTACCTGGAGAATGCATAATTTTCTTGGCACTTATCACGTTAATTTGACTGGCTAGCTAAACTTGTTTTTAGCTGTGTTAGGGTTTCAATGAGCTGCATAGCAAAGGCTTTAAATTGAATTTTACCATTTCTGCTTGGAGATCTGTATGCCATGTGTTTCTACTAGTTTTACTCCTGTAATATATTGCTAGTACCTGCATATATGAAGACATATTTACTATCAGGGGTTTTGGATGAGATTTGAGGATGATTATAATGAAAGGCTGCACAGTGATACATTGGTCCTCTTGTTGTTTACAGTGGTGAATATGTTCGTATACCTGTGTTTAATGTGAGTGTTCTTGATTAGATTGATGTTGAACCTCAGAGGTATTGATTTCTATCCGCTTTGAACAATTCCTTGAGCACACTGACTGTCTGAGACTGGAGCCCTGTGTACAGTAAATGTTTTGAAATATATAATGACATGCCTTTTGACACTTGTCCTTACAGACAAACCATAAAATGAGGTAATACATCACAAGCAAACTCCAGCTTTGCAAGTTCATTTTGTAGGAAGTCTACCGAATGACAGGGGATTTAAGGTCAGTCATTACCTGGTTGTTCAATTTTTCCCTCTTGAAATCAAACCCAAGAGCTAAGTCTTGCAATGGTCCAGATCCTGACCCAATTCCATACTGTATTACATAATGAAGTTCTTGCTTGAGTTTCAGGGCTTGCGTAAAAAAAAATTGTGATCATTTTCTGCTTTTATGCAGCCTGCATCAGTCCCGTACTTCTCATGTAAATGAACTTTGTGGTGTGAACAGCTGAGATGTGCACTATGAGAATGATTCTAATGCCGCGTTTGGCCCTTGTATTTCATAGCTAAGCCAAAACAGAACGGCCAGGCTTAATTTCCCTTTTTCATTGTGAGCAGTGACAGAAAGAGCGATCATGCACTGTAAAATGGAAGTCATGTGAAAAATCTTTTTTGCGTCCCTTAAATCCATCATGCTTTAAAAATAGGCAAGATAGCATTTTGCATAATTTATTTCAAGAGAGACAATTGATAGTGTGACACACTTTTCTCATTGTACACTCTGCTGTTGAGCTATTTGTTTATACGATGTCTACTTCACATTATGCATTATACTGTACATTGAGTGATTATTATTTTCCAATGAAATGTCAGTGAATATTCATTGTGTCTTTTGTAATCTCTCAGAGGTTATTATATGAGCCTAGACCATCAAAAGAGACTGCTATGTTTTTATGATATGATAAAATCATTTCTTTTATAGAAAATGAAGAGTTGGATATATACTAAGTCTAGAAAATAGTATACAGTAAATGCTTTTGCAATGCAAAGTACCTTTTTACAACAGTACCTTATCAAATTTCAAATAAACCTTCTTAGATATTAAGTATTTTTTTATCATTAGCACCATTTTGACATCTAAAATGGAATGATCACCATTTTTTTTCTAAAAAAACAAATAAACTGTATCTTCATATATAAAAATCCAATTTAGCATTTGTTTTTGTTCTGTACTTACCTAAGCACGAGTTGCACTATTTTTATTGGAACCTAATTTAGAAAAAAAATGTTCTACTGTAAGATGGAAGGGGAATTTTTTAATGTTTAGTGATAAAAGTTACAGCTCTAAAAAAAAGACATATTTTAAATTATCAGTAGTTAGTATTGCATGCATAGGATAATGCATACCCTAGAAAGCAGGAGTTTATTTCTCAATGCTTGAACTGAATGCATGTAAAATGCTTGCACAAGATTGTAGTGCTCTGTTTTGCTTTGGTGAGAGTCATTACTGTCACTAACCTTAGCCTGCACACACTACATTAACACTGAATGTGGTCACAGAGCACATCCTGCCGCTGGTACTTTGGGATTAACATTGCGGACCATTAAGAAATCAAGAGGACTGTACAGTCTCGGGTAGAGTGGAGAACCCCGTTGTTGTGCTTACATAACACACCGTTGTAACCTGCTGATGTTCAGTGCTACAATGAGTAAAACTGGGTAGCAGCTGTGGGAAAAAAAATGATGATGTACGGTGCGGTCTGAAACTGGGGCACATGAAAAATTCAATACAGGCTGGAGGTCATGGATTTGTACCTGTTGTAGTATTTAAAAACATCTGCTGTATGAAATCATCTGCTGCTCGAAATACTCCTTACATCCTGTAGTTTTCTGTATTCTTATCTGCTCATCTGACTTTACAAATGAATATACGTTCAACACTGCTCTTAAGAATCGGTGCTGTTTAACTAGGTGGAATATAGAAGCTCCCTAGGAGATTTATCTTATTCCAAGATATTACTATTGTAGGAGTTGTTTTAAACCTTGTAGAACTGCTTTGAAGTAGTAATTCTGTTACTTTTTATTATGGA
The DNA here is from genome assembly GCF_055471065.1 of Atractosteus spatula. Classification (NCBI taxonomy): domain Eukaryota; kingdom Metazoa; phylum Chordata; class Actinopteri; order Semionotiformes; family Lepisosteidae; genus Atractosteus; species Atractosteus spatula. Next base: position 15,163,363 of record NC_142725.1, on the reverse strand, counting down.
GATATGGTATCAATTCATCACTAGGAATTGATTTTTTATTCGTCGTTTGAAATTTATTTCGGCAGAAGGCTATTATACTTCATCTTTTTTCTTTTTTCTTTGAAAAATAGCCAATCGATTTGTTCTGTTATTGCGGAGCTGCGGTATAAAATCAGATGGCACTCATTTCATTTGCAGCCATAAAATGTTTATCTCCTGTGCAATCGATAAGCCTCAGCATGAAAAATTAATCAAGCACTTTTGTTCACAAGCAAAATTCAAAAAGAAACAACCTGCTGTAAATAGAAACAAAGGAGGCTTAACAACAGACATCTTTCAGAGCTGTAGAAAATAAGGAAAATGCTTATTTTTAATGTATTTTTAATTCTGCTTTATCATTATTATCAGCCTTATAATAGTAGTTCTTGGAGTTTCTGACATGTTGTGCAGCTCTAAATTTTGTTTTCAGGGCTTTATGAAGAACTGTCTCTTTTTGTAAACCTGTACTGAAGAGAGCAGCTTTTTTGTACTAGTCAGTTTTTCTTGCAGCTTTAAAGCTATTGTGCATTGGGATTAATCTGCAGGTTTTTAATCTGCCCCTAGAAGCTATTATGGTTTCAGTCTTTTTTTTTAACTTTCATTTGCGGCTGAAGTTTGATGCAAATCTGATTCAGTATTGTTTCATTCATCCCTGTCAGGCAGCCGTTTCAGGGTCATGTGATTAGATTTAAATTAGAACCCTTGGTTGTAGACTGGGATGCCAGCATTGCCTGTGAACAGCCTTCCAGATACTGCGCTATGGTGAGGCTCTATTATTCTGGTAGACGTACTTCCCAAATGAACTCCATCAAAGCAGTCAGTGTTGCATTGTACTGTATGTCACATTCCATATTTATGGATGTCAGTTTGTCGGAGTGCATTATATAAGAAGAACTATCTGAAGCAAAATGGCATATCTGTCCTGGCAAATATTAAATAACTGCATTTGTCTGGTCTGCTTTTAAATATTAAGATGTGCATTTTTTTGGTGGAGCAGTGGTTAACCTGAATTTATTAATGATTTTATCTTTTTTGCATTTAGAAAGATACTGTATGACTCACCAGCCAGGTTTGTTTTTATGGTAGGATTCGGGGATTAAATACAGTTTTAAAGATAAGCTGTAAATAACTGAAGATGTTCCCTGTGTGCAGGTTTAGACTTCACTAGCAGACATAAAGTGGTGGAGCACTGTCAAACGTCAATAACCACAGAGTACCTCATGTTTTACACAGAAACTATAATATGTCCTGATTCTTGATAGTTCACTTTTAGTGCCTGCTACACCTGCCTCTGTTCTTTGTGCATTTTAATTTGCCAGTTTAATTGGAACAAGATACAGTGGCGGCAGTTTCAGTAACAATCTGTTATCTGTTATCAGCTAAGTACGTCCCCTGGTAAAGTATCATACCATATACCAAATAAACAATTAGAAATGTTTTCAATATGGAGCACCTTATATACAGTATACTTCTTTAAGAGCCTAATTTGTGATAATAATAACTGTTCTAAATATAGAAGATTTCTTTTTGTGCTACTTGATTTTTTCAACAAGACAGTAACAAGGTATTACAATTTCATGAGCAACGTCTAGTTCTTAGGTTTGGAATTGATGTGAAACACTTAACATTTGCTTGAAGCCGTGCATGATAAACAGAATGCCTCCAATTTCCTTTTGGGCTGGAATCTGAGTAAATTAATCTAGCTAAATTAAATTTACCCCACCGTTGTGTGAAGAGCTGGGCTCCACTGTCGCGAACAGTTAAAGAGTTCGAGAGCACAGCAAACAACCTTCTTGTCATTTCTTCAAGAGCTATGCTTCATTTTAAATTGAACACATGGGCACACGACTCCAGGTCTGGAGAGCCTGGAGGTTTTAAGGTATTCTGTCTACCTGAGCTGTTAATTACCTGATTGAACTCGTTATTTACTTTATCAGACAAGTTGAAGGCTCTACTTCTTGTTGAGAAGCTGCAGATTTAAAGAGATCTAGGAAACATACTGGACATCAGCTCTGTCCAGGACTGGACTGGAGTGTCCCTGATTAAGCACCCAGAATATTCTGACTAATTGAACAGCTCTCTGTGAATCCAGTATTCTAATGATAAGGCTTCTTTCTGAAAAGTACAAATGCGAAACTAAATGCAATTGAGAAATATCTGGAATTTGGTATTCAGATGAATAGACGAAACTATTCAGCAGTTACAACAGGCAAAAAGCTGTTGGTCCTCACAAAAGAACTGCAGCATGACCAAAGGCAGAAGCAAAAACCTTACAAGATGGATTTTTGTATTGTCTGCATTTTTTTGTTTCAAACCACGTTTTCTTTTCCATGGTTTTATTGTTTAAACATTGTGACAAAGAGATATCCACACAAGCCTAAGTCCTCTCTCCTCTATTTTATTATCATTAATAATAATGGCATAAGGATTATATTACAGTGCTGCTTTTACGGTAAATGTTTTTTATGTTTAGGCATACAGTTTTAATAATGAAGTTATTAAACTTTAATAAACAGTTACAGATAAGTTATTTAAATATAACCATAAGATGATTGTTTCTCAATATATTATGTTATGTTGAGAAGCTACTGGAAAATGTTGCTGCATTTTGTATGATCTTCATGCAATTCTTTAATTCTGCTTTCTAACATCTTTATTAACCACATACATTTATGTATAAAAGCATTATCTATCCAGGTGCTCATACTGTACATGTTGCTGATAATGTGGAAGTCCAGATAGCACGTTAGGTGTGAGGTGTACTGTATGGATAGATTGGGGAAAAAATCAATATTTGTAATTTGTTTCAGGTCTGTACAGTTTAGTTTTAACCACCCATTTGGAAGCAGCGGTGACTGGAAACAGAATGTTTTTTCACAGGATTTTGTGTAAAATGGAAAATGAATCTGTTACTGACGGCATGTTTTTTGAAAAAGTGAGCAGAAATTACTCCATCTTAAATTCTCTGGTGAACATTACAGGACTTAAAGCTGCATATTTCTGCTTAATCCACATTGCTGTTCCTCTGACGTCTTCCAGAAGAAATAAATGATTTTATTTTTGTCTGCAACTGTTGTGATTTAATTATCTAAATAAGACAAATCCTCATGCTTATAATCCTCTCACATTCAAACTGAGCTAGAATAATTTTATAGAAAGGTGGGGTTAGGAGAAAGCACTCCTGCAATTTGTAATCACATTGAGGTGCTAAAATAATAAATTTGTTTCTGTTGAAGTGAATGGAAGACTGTTGTTAAACAGCTGCTTTTCTATTAAAACAGGATTTAGTAACTACAATATACATAATGCACTGTCAGGTTTGTGAAGTGTTTCAGATTCTTAAATGGCCCTGAAATGGACTGCTCTGCAAATTGCATGTCCTGGTATTTTATAAAATGAGACAGCCTAAGGGTACAGTACAACATGATAATACCATTATTATTATCAGAAGCATGCTTATTTGATTACATATTTTTTTTCCTGCATATATTAGTTTAAAGTATTTGTGTGTGATTCATAATCCTCACAGTGTTTCATAGAAGGAAATTTAAACTCTGCGTTTGAGCATTTTTAATGAAAATGTTAAAAGATACTTTCAGTCTGTGTGGCATGGTGTCACAGTCATTAGCATAGCTGCCTTGCAGCACTGGGGCTCTGGGGTGCTACCTGTGTGGTTTGTATGTTCTCCCCTTCTTTGTGAGCGTTTCCTCCGGCTGTACTGGTTTCCTCCTCCAGTCTAAAAACGTACTGGTAGGTTATTTGGCTTCTGGGAAAGCTGGCCCTAGCCGAGGTGTGAGTCTGTGTGTCTGCCCTGTGATGGATTGGTGTCCTGTGTACCCCACCTAGTGCCCGTTGATTGCGTGTTGGAAAATGCCTGGATGGATAAACGCACCGTCTGCAACCAAACCTTTATCTCCAGCCCCCTTTCTTGTCTCAGCACCTACTTGTGTTGATGTATACTGTAAATACAGTTCCCTGAAGAAAACAAGGACAGTTTTGAACAGACACATTCTTTCTTTTCCTTGCTGTGTGCACCTAACACAAAATGACAAAATGATGCAGTAACATTACAGATTGATCCAAACTATTACCCTGTCATCTCTGAAGACCCTTTCCTAAGGGACCTTTGTCCAGAGAATTTTCTTCCATTTATCAGCAATGTCTAATAAGTTGTTAGCTTTTGTGTTTATTTTATACCTTTTTATGATGTTTTCTTTAAAATAATCCACCCATCCTTTTTCTAACCACTTCTTCCAATTCAGGGTTGTTGGGAGGGTGGGACCTATCCCAGCAAGCAATGGGCACAGGGCAGGCTACACTCTGGATGAGATGCCAGCCCATTGCAGTAAAAATAAGACGAGTGTCTGTTAGGTGAATTGTTTTTCTATCTGAAGTTCTAGAACCATTTTAGTTTTGTTCTTGGCTGCAAGTGTTTCTCTAGCCAAAGATAGGCATCAATCATACAACACAGGTAACAGATTTTTAAAAAATGATCTGGCACTTGCTGAAATATATGATTAGATCCTTTATTATACTGAATTCATTTTACACTGAATTCACACTACCTTCCATTTTGATTTAAAGGGCAAGAAGAATTGTGGTAGGCATTTTTAATCCCCTTCATCATTGCTCATGTGTTTAATGTCTCATGACAAGGGGGATGTGAAGTCCTACTTTTGAAATCTTGCATCATTTATTCTGTAGTGTGCTCACTGGCATACATTTCCACATTCTTCTGTCGGCTCGGGCTTCAGAAATGCATCTTAGCTGACCTTTTCTTGAAAACTGGGGATTATTCTGGGTCAGTTTTCCTTAAAGGGCTATGATGTTTTGAATCAAACTGAGAAGGGATTTAGAAAAGAGTTCCCATGGAATAATTCTTCAATTCCCTTATCCTTCTCATGGGAAGGGGCTGCTTGTGATGCCCAGATTATACTCATTCTTAATTCCTCCAAGCCTGCTGTATGTTTAAACTATGCTACTAAAATGTATGTGTTTAGGATATTGTATATACAGGATGTGTTTGTGGAAAAGTATGTTACAGTTTTTATTAAAACAACTGGAATCATTCAACTTTGAGTGGCATCTCACTGTCTGAATTCTAATTTTGGTAACATCCATGGAAGCAGCATTTTAACTTCAAAGGCTCAGAATCTTGCTTTCATTAGAACTATGCTAATCTGCTATTGTACTGTTTGATGAACCAGCCATTTGCGTTGGTGGTAAAGCTGCCAGCAGCAAAGAGGACTCTACCTGCACAACAGCTGAGATCAGAGGGAGCTGTTCTTAGCCCCCTCTGATCAGAGGACTGCCCTGGAGGGGCTGAGATCCTTGCATGGTATTTTAGCTGGCTCCCTGCAGAGACCTAAATGTCTCTCAAATCTGAATCCAATTGCTGCATATCAGAAACATGTTGTAGACATGTTTATAAAGCTTTGAGCCTGCAACCTTGCAGGTGTTGCTGTGAACAATCTAAATTATAGGGGTTTAATTTATCTTTTTTAAAGACGGCAGACGGTGTTTTTATGAGACATTAACCTTATAGGAATATTGGAAATCATTGCTGAAGATTACATTTTGGTAACTGTGTTAAAGTCACACTTTAATGTTATATTAAAGTTTCAGTTTCAGTTTAAACATAATTCACCCAGCCTTCTGCAATTGGTAATGAACGATCACCGCTAAACACAACCTGTCCCTCTGAACAGCATTTCATGCATGGCACGCATTTTGCTGACTTAAGGTTCAGCTCTATTGAAATTGATTTTGTTAACAAGCTGCCCATAAGCTGTTTTTTTAAACATACAGACATACGCAAACAAAATATTAAAATGTATGAGACTTGTTAACTCATCCAGATTATAAATTGAATTTCATTGCCAGTTTTGTAAGATGGCTTTTGAAGGTCAAAAAACCTCTCCAGGATAACCTACAAGATGAGTGTTGTCAGGGATCATGGCTCTGCCAGATCTCTCCACAGTTCTGGAGTTTGTTCAATCAGTGGGTTGAGGTACAGGTAAATATAAGCAAACTGGAATCCCATTCATGATCCCTATTGTAAGCAGTTGACCACTTGTGGGATGAATTTGCACAGCTCTGCAGCATCTTCCTAATGTGCATCAGGTATGTAGCATTTGATGGAATTCAAGATGTGTGAGCAAGAAAATGGAAATATTCCTATTTAGGATGTTGGGAAAAAGAAAGTCTCAGCCCCTTGCTTGCAGTATGGCAATATGTTTTTTTCCATGTATTTTTGTTGTTTTGCATTGCAACAAATCTGTGTTCTTAAAGGCTTTATTTTTAGGTGCTGTCACAGATATACAGCTCATAGTCAGAACTTGAAAAGTTAGAAAGAATCAGCATTGAGGAGAGCATTTCAAACAATAAAAGTAAAATGTACATGTAACTTGTAAAACTTCCAATTTACATCACAAAATAGACAAGGACAGCATCGTGTTCAGAACGAGGCTACAAAACTTCCGGTGACGTATTGTAGCCTTATTACACTGTAAAGAAGAGGACTTGTGAATACGTCTATTTTAATTTAATATTGCTTTCGATTTTGAGATGGTTTTCTCAACAAATACTACTTGTTAACTATGCTTGCAGATCACATTGGAATGTTTCTAAGGCGAAATGTCTGCTGCACAGCCTGTACATATTCACTCGCATATCACATTATATTACTAGTCATTACGGTGACTAGCTGAGCAGGAGGGGACGCATCATATCGTAATTCATGGGAACTTGAACGCGAGTTTGCAATAAGTCAATTTATAGTACTTTCACAAAGTTCTGGATTTTGTGTTTAATTCGAAATCTGTAAAGTCAATTAATTGCTTTTGTTACCGAGATTTAATAACTAGTTTAAGAAGCTGGGACTGCAGTTCCCCTTTAAAATAAATGAAAGCTTACCAGACTAGTCTTACATTAACCCGCGTTCAATAAATTGAACCTTTTAAGGTAAGGTAAGCAAGTTAATCTTCATGACCCGTTCATAGCGGACTATAATCTTCTAATGTTATAATCTTATTTTACTATTAATTCTTAAGCAATTAATCATTTTATTCTTCATCTTCTGCATTATACCTTCTCTGCTTTGTATCTTCCCCGTTTAGTTAAATCACTTTTCTTGTGGCACTGTTACAATACGGTTACCCATGAAATCATGAAACTTTGTTGGAGAAGCCATGTTTATTTATGTACATTGCCTTGCATAAAAAAAAGTAAGCTAATCATCCAGATAATTTCGCCCTAGGCAGGCTAGATTTTTTAGATAAGTATTTAACACACAATTACAGAGTGGCCATTTACAGGCTACAGTACATATTGCAGACCAAAAAACATTGAATTGAAATAGTGGGCTAAGAAAAAGAGGGTTATTAAGGCAACAGCTGATAGAACATTTTTTTGGATGACAGGAAATACAGGGCAGTGAGACATTGATCACAGGAGTGATGTGTAGGCTGTTTAAATATGTAAAATGCTGCAGCATGAAGGCAGTGATCAAAGACTGGTTTATTTCCCATGGTGAAGTGGTCTTGAAAGCCAGATACTCTTTGGAAAAGCTTTCAGTGCTTTGCATTACAGTCTAAAACAATGTATAATTGATTTCATTCTTGTCTTTATATGCCTTTTTATGATCTCCTACATCTTTATGTGTCTTTCTACACCTTTACACTCTCTTAGATCTAACTGAAGGTTATATAATAAACACACCCTACAGTGAATGAAATCTGAAAAGCTTCTGATTGATAGGGGTGGATTCGTGGAGATGCAGCATGTTTAACTCAGTGTATTGTGTGTAGACATTTGGGGGGGGTGAACAGCAGAATTATGTAAAAGGGAACTGTTTAAAGATGCCACTCTTTGTACCATCACAGATGAGACACAGTTCTGCCTTTGTAGTGCTGATGACAGTTATTAGCCATTGACTAGATAGTCATCAGGTTTCAGTTCTTCATTATGCAAATTTAATTACAAACTGTCATAATTAAAACCCTACTATACAGCTTAATGAGTAATAACTGCACTTGTTTTTTATATTTTTAATATTTTTTAGATTGTGAAAATATTATGAAGTATACTTGATAACTGCGATAACATTGTGTCCTATTATCAGTTCAATACACTTCTTCAAAAGATACCATTGTGTTTAGCTGTCAGTTTTATATTGTGGTTTGGTTAATACATATACTGTACACATGGAGAAAGTGTCCCTTTCATCAGCATTGCTGTGCTTCAGTGCCTAGCAAAAATACAAAGAAACAATGTGCATCCCTAATTTGCTTTATTTAGCACTTTGTGTTGTATGCAGTGAAACTGGGAGTTATAGGGGTATTGTAACGGTGTCTAGGCAACAGAAAGATTACTGAATACTGATCAGATAACTAAATATAAGAATACAGGCTCTGGTGAAGATGAATCCTTTCTTACTACAGTAGGTGCTGTTTCACACTCATGCAGTTGGTGCAGCCTTTCAGAACACAAAATCTGAGACAAGGGTTTCCCGAGTGGCTCACCCTGTAAAAGAAGTCCGTCAGAGTGCAGGAGGAGCTCTGTGATCATGGGTTTGAGCCTGGGCTGTCTCTCTAGCTGACTGGGATTCCCCAGGTCGTGGCACAGAATTGGTAGACCTCTGCCAGCGTAGGATGGGGAGAAGGCAGGGGCTTCTGTGACCTGCTGGGCTCCTGGAGCCCGGCAGTGAGACAGGCACCACTTGTCCAATCTGCGAGGCAAGATTGTGAAGGCTGGAGGGCATGGAAAATAAGTAGCTCTGACAGGTGTGCGTCGTAGCTCCTTCTCCACCTGCAAGTAGAGCAATTGATATTGAAAAGCAATTGAGGATTCCAAACTGGGACATGTTTATTGGATTATTTCTAGTGTCTTAAAATGTTAGAATTTTAATGTTTTAAAAATAAGCTGTTGTCCCCTTGAGTAAGGAATTTCACTAAGAACTGCTGCAGTAAATTATCTGCTATACAAATGCATCTCTAGGTTGTCATTGTAAATATGAATTTCTTCTCAATTGACCTATCTGGTTAAAGGATAAATTGTGGCATTTTTTGAAACAGAAATTAGAAAAAAGCTAATACTGTCTTCTGGTGTAATTGAAGAACTCGTTTGATGTTCACACATCTGAAACTTTGTTTGAAGTACTTCAGTTACTTAGGAGTCAGAGTAGGTCAAATCACAGTTGAATAGTAATCCAAAATTATCGACCCAAGGCTCCACTGTGATTTCTGCCTAAGAAGAGAAGCTAAAAGCTCTATCCCTGAATGAATTTGTATTTCTGAAATCAATTAAAATTGATCTTCCTCTTAGACACACTTTACATTATATGTTTTGCTAATGTGAGGTGTATTATTACACTTTAATAAGGCTGGTGCAGATCTGAGTTGAAATCAATGCTATCGTATACGAGACATGCTGTCTGGGAGCCAAACATTGGAAAAGCTATTTAAAAAATGACAATTGTCTTGTTCCTTTTTCGAGTGTATAATTATTATAATCTTAAGTCTGATCTATATTGCTAATGATGACCATTACAAAGGCTCTAATCTTCAGCTACAGCTGAACCTACTTGACGCTGTCCTAATTTCAGTTTATGGATTAGAACTTGATTTTGAAGTTGTGGTTTCTGCCAGGAATGGCCTCTCTTTCTCTCTAGTTACTGCTTCTCCAATTAATGCGTGCTGTCTAATTGCCTTTGCTTCCCTGATTTTACATTGAAAAGGATGAGCTACAAAGCCCCATTTATTTAATATGATGGAAAAAAAAGACACACAGTACAATTTTGCCAGGGAGAAGTGTACTGTAGGCAACGACGTGTAGTTCTGTAATGTTGCCATAGAATTATATAATTCTCTTTGTGGAAAATAACCATAGAAATGTGACTAAAATTGTAATGAAGTTATTACATTCTTAAAGTTATAATTAAGGAGCAAATGAGATGCTAGATTGCTTACCCTAATTTGTGGGTTACTCAGCATGTACTCTTTTTTTAATCCATTTGTTATATCTGGCTATTTAATTATGTCATTGATCGCAAATCGGCAGCAGCAGTAAATGTGTAGTTAAATGAAATTAAAGTCCTTAAATTGAGAAGTAGTTGTCAAGAATATAATGAAATTAAAGAGCCCCTTTTTATATTTCAGTTTTTCCTTTTTTGGGGGGGGGATGGGGGCAGTAAAGGATTTTTCTGGTTAGGATTATTCCACTAAAGGATTCTGTGTGTTAAAGATCAAAATTGATCACAAGTTTCCTTATGGCACAACAATACACTGTCTTTATTCATTAGTAGTTCATGAAATAAGCATTAATGTAAAATTCAAATGTCCCAGTATTGTCCCAATAAGTTCATCTTAAAAATATTAAAAAATCGCTTTAATGAAATCTATGAATAAGACACTATGATTAAGGCATTTGTTTCTTAAGACTATGAGAGAATGGTATACAGTATTTTGAGACTTTACTAGTGTATTATACTGTTACAACAATGCTTGATTTAAATTCAGCTCATTTGACTATGTGTCCTAACATTTGTTTGCCTTTTTTATTGCTTCTCTACATTTTTTTGAAGATGTTAATCATCTGTCAACACGAACACCTGAATCTGCTCATTAATAGCCTCTTCTAGCTAGTTCTCATTTTGTTTTTCCAATTTCTTTTTACTGCCTGCATACAAAGCTTAACACTTGGCTGCATTAAACATCATCTAATAGTTGTTTGACAAGAATGTTATCAATGTCTTTTTAAATTTCATTTGCTCTTGTGTTTGCTAATCCTTCTATTGTAGTATCATCTGCAAACCCGACTAGTTTTCATTTCTTTACTGACATCTAGTTTATTGATATAAATTAGGAAGAGTGGTGTTTCCAGTTCAGATTCCTGTGGTACTACATTACGTTCAGCATCCCAATTTGAGCATCCGCCCTGAACTGTACTCTCCATTTTCTATTTTTATTAATCAATTCTCAAACCAAATTCACACATTTCTGTGAAGGATTAGTGCCTCTAATATCAGAACTAGTCTTTAAGATATCTGTATCTGTATGCTCAGGCCCTTCAATGAACAAAGAAAAAATAATAATATACTTAAATTCAGATTCATAAACTTAAGTTTAAATCAGAATTGAAGTTCACAAACACATGCACTTTATGATACTTAAAAAAATGCAGTCATTGATGCAAAATATTATATATGAAAAGGACTTATGATGATGTATCTGTATAAATAAAGATTAATTTTATTCTGCTCTAACATTTAGTACAAAATATACAGTACATCTTAAGATGTATCAGTTAGTTGTAGACTGTTAGGTATCAGAAATTTGCAATTAGTTTTCATTTTGTTTACCGATAAAAAAAACAAAACGATTACATTACAGTATATTTATTGTAAATTATTTTACAATATAATGATTTAATCTCTGTTTTTAATGAGAAACCAAAATGAGCACACAGATACACACATAATTCTTTGGAAATACTGAAATAGTATTATATAAAGGGACAACAACCAAAACCCAACCTGCTTTATGATTACAATCGATATAAGCTATCAAGACTTTGGGGAATTTTATAGACAATCATTTTTTCAACAACTTGCATTTTTCCAGAAGCTTGAGACATTTATTGTAATAATAACAATTACAATAAACACCTTTCTTATTCACTTAAAATAACCCTGAGAGTAATACATGAAGTAGTATATCAGTAAAAATATTATTAAATCATGAGTGTTTGATGAACTGGCTTTCTAGGTGAGTTTGCCTTGAATATTCTTGAATGATGATATTATGTTGACTTATGACTCAAACTTTTTTCACGATTGATTCATTTACAGATGAAACATTCTTTAATTGATTGTTTGAGCTCTACATGGCCAGTAATTAAATATTTGAAATTAAATTATTTGAATTATTTCTACTTCTGCATAATCAATAACTCCAGCAATAACCCCAAAGTTAGTTTAGTCTGGTTGCTGCTTCCAAGCTGAGCTTCTTTGACACAAATATATGTTTGCTGTAAGAGATCTTTAAATCAGATTTTTTTTCCCTTATGTGTGAAATGGGAAAATGACTCCTGCACGTTGTATACACATGAGAAACTTTTGAATGATGGATTCTTACACTGAAAGTAACATTGCTTGGATGGGAAAAAGGTATCAGTTACTCTGAACTATTTATCATGAAAACTCAGTAAGGACATGGATTTCAGAGAAAAGTTAATGATCTGTTCTGCATTGTTGGTAGCTACTGCTTTACTCTTGAACTGAATGTGAATGGAGATATATACTGTTTTATTAAGGACTGATCATGCTACTGTATAAATGGGCAACACTATCAAACATTCTGGTCTTTCAGTTCTTGATTTGTTTCCAGTGTGGGGCAGTTGAAGTTTCAGAGGCTTGTTATCTCCATATGAACTAAAGGATGAATTAAAGAAACCAATATCACATAAATGATATTCTTATCTGTATGTTTTTCAGCCTTTCATGTAGTGTGAAGAAAGCCTCTTATAAGTTAGGATAAAGATTGAAATATAGACATTAATTCACAGCTCAATAGAAAATCTAATAAATATGTCTTGGACTCGACTCATTTTAATTTTAAATATCGTGAATGGTGCTTAACCCAAGAATTCATTGTGATGACTACCAGCCCATTTTGCAATGAGATTCATGTGGTGTAGCAGGAGCAATCAAGTATTCAGGCTGCTTGCCATCTAGAAATTCAGGAATATAAAACAGTACTACCTGCTGTAGACAAGATTACAGTTTTACACCAAAATCACTGCTCTAGGTGTCTTATTGCTGTTGCTAAAGAAATGACCCTGTTTGAAGCTAAAGATTATTGGAATAAAAGTGGCAGAGCTCTCTGAATTGCATTGACATTGGGTATTGATCTCTTCCATGTGGAGGACTGAGTTATCTGGGCGGTCTGTAGCATGGCTGTGTGAGCGATGGAAATGAGCCTGGCAGTGTCTTGCTGTGACAATGATAGGCATAAAAAGGCTTGTGAAGGTCTCTGTTATTTGTGTTCTCTTTAATCCTCTCTAAAATATTGCTGATATGGTAGAAGTAATAACACTCACAGTTATGGAGTTTTTAAAGTGTTGCATTCAAGACTGTCCCTTTTCATTTATACAGTACATAATGTCTTCTATCAATGTTCATTAAATAAATTGATGTTTGTATTCAGAAATTGTACTGGAATGCTTTTTTTTCAGGCAAAAGAGGTGCTGAAGGTATCTCTTCAGGTATTCAGTTCTGAAGGAATGCAAACCGTGGCCCCAGGCAATTCTGAAGAGGTTTCATTTATTTGTAATTAATGTTCCCAGATATATTGGAACAATTTATTTTCAAAGTCAAATTCTTTTTTTTATTTTTTTTTTCTTCAAAGTTGTTTGATCCTTCTAATTGGCATAATATCTGTATCTATCTGCACATACATAATTAGATAAAAAAAACCTTAAAACAGGAACAAAGATGAAAATATGAATTTAATTTAAAGGGATAAAGTGACTGATCTTTTATAAGGAATTGTATATATAATGATATAAGGATTTATTTCAGTGCCCATGTACTGTACACCAACAGTGTTTGGGGTACTTTACAGGGTGAAAAGAAAGAAAAAAATCTAAATAACAATTGACAGAAATAAAAAACAAAGATAGAGAAAAAAAAGTAGAAAAGGCAAACTAATTCCTGACTAAATAGATAAGTTATTAACCTGTATTTCAAAGAACACCCAGAAAATTATATTAAGGTGTACTTTGTGGCTACTGTTTCCAAGTTGAAGGTAATTTAATAAGAGATGTAACTTTCCTGGCCTATCACCTCCGTTTTTGGCCTATTTAAATGGGAAGAATTTGAACTGAACCAGGCCTGAATTTGGCTCACACAATCTGACAGAATCAAGATAGAGATGTAAAGCTGAATGTCATCAGCTAAATTAAAAATACACCCATCTCCTTATTTATTAACAAAATTAATTCCTAGAAAACTATTCAAAATGTGAAAAGTTGTAAACCAAGCACATACAGTAATTCCCATGAATGTACAAATACATGTACAGTACATTCTTAATATAAAGCATCACTTAGTATTACTTATTTTTACCCCGACAATTGTCAAAGTAAGAAAACCTTTGCTTGTTTATGATGGTTACCCTGTTTACCCTAGAAGAGAGATGAAGATAAACAGAGCAGGTGAATTAAGAACGCAGCTGCACTCGGGAACAATGCTGTGGGAGGCAGGAGTGGGCGGTCATGCTATGCGGATGGTGTCTTTCATTCAGCTGTGAAGGATGTGTCTTCGTTGTAGTGAAAATCTCTTTGTCACCGAGGAAAGAAGCTGTATGAAAATGCATGCAATTCAAAAAACATAGATCCTTGAGATCAAATCTGCTAGTGAGTAGCATAGAATAGCACTTTTGCAGTGTTTTGATCCACACTAGTCAATTTAAAAAGACAATTATCCCTTTAGGAAGTTTTGTCTCAAAAGACATGGGCTTTTTTTGATATCTGTTTAGTCTTTTAATTGTACTGTCCTGAAGCGGTGTGAAATACTGTACTGTATCAGATACCCCACTAAGGGTGATGGGGACTCAGGGTGTGAGCAGGTCTGGGCCTGTCCAGGTGAGGTCACTCACTGGCAAGCCCGCGACTGGGGCTCGATTCCCAGCAGGATTAAGCTTTTCCCCAAGAGTATTCCAGTACCTTGTGCATGATTGTTGCTTGTTTGCCACCTAGCAGGTCTCACTGCTTTTTAGTCCCCGTCTCTCCTCCGTTACATGGGTGGCATGAGTGTGTAATAGTGTTGTGACTGGAAGATGGATCACCCTGTGATGAATGTACAACACTTGTATTGACCTCCACTTTGTTCTTCTGCAGTTGGTGACAAACAGTAGGGACCCAAAGGAGTTAAACGGGTATGAAACAAAACCTTCCTGCCTATTGTTAATGTTGGATTGATAACTTTACAAGCCTGGTCTTCATTGTATTGCTATTGGGAATATGGCAGGTCTTGCAGTGCTGCTTTCTGGTAGTGAGAGTGTACAGTATGTATGTCCAATGGACGGTACTGAACTAGGAGAAACTATTAAACTTAGCTAGCTGTCATAAATAACTGATCATAAGTAACAATTCCAGGTTTCAAGATCCAATTTGAAATATTTTATAAATGAAGCATATTTCTAAAGTATTAATAAGATAACATACAGTACTGTACTGTGATAATAACCTACCTTTAATGTGCTTCACATTAAGTGAATGTAGGCATAAAAACTCTACTCCAGACCAGAACATAGGTGATATTCTATCCCCAACCCTAGGGTTAGGTGCTTGTATGCTTGTAACATTTTTTACAATCATGCATACATTGATGTTACTTAATATCTCAAATCACATTTTGACTGTGATTTGATTTAGATTATAGACCAGTACAGACTTAACCTCATCAGAAGATCTAGTATCTTATGTAGAAAATTCCTTTGGCTCAATATTGTAATCAAGTAAAAGTTGCTGCAGTTCCCCTATAATATCGTTTGTTCATTTAGCTATTAATCATTTCATCTGATTAAACCTCATTTCATCTGATTTGTCTCTGGGTAAAGATAGAAGTTTAAGTTAATAGAAATGACAGGGATTGAGACACAGTGTCGGACTATAATTTTCAACCTATAATTGAATACCATATTGGGGGATTGGCCAGTCCTGATTCTGGGCACAGAGAGCACCACTTATAGGCCTCTCATACTGTAAGTCAATACTGTATACAGATGAGAAGTAATTTAGAGACGCTTTGGAACAAAAATGGACACCATGCTGGTTTTCACAACCGGAACTGTCCATGCCTTTTTTAATTGAACCAATTGCTTACTAAAATGGAAAAACAAACTCTTTCAACTGTTACAAGTCTTTATGAATTTATAATTGAAGATGACCTGTAAACGGTGCTGGATTCGGGCTTTTCAGTTTTATGCTTACTGCATAGGATCATACTGGTAAGAATCCAGTATGGATTCTGTATGCTGGATGCATTGTTTTCTTTGTATGTAGTGTATTTGATGTCATCTGTATGCATTGTTGATCAGACGTTTAGATTAGCCCTTGAGCCTGAATTGTCCAAGGACAATGAAGATTACAAGATTAACTCTAATAAAGTTGTTTCTCCCGGTATAATCCCATGAAATGATCGATATACCTACTTCACTAAGGGTTTACCAGACAGTAGCAGTTTAGAGATCAATTCTGCTGTTATTGTTTCCTATTTTCAATAATGAAGTAGGAAAGAACCTAGAGGTCTGTTTCATTGGCTGAGTAGTGCTTTAAAAGCAATGATTCCTGATTTTTTGAAAGAGACACTGGCTAAATATCAGTTTACTACAGTTATGAAAACATTTTATTTTGCAGTTGTGTGCCATCAACGTCTAGACATGCAATAATTGCGTAACATGTAAGGTAAATGCATCTTACCAATATGTTTGTTCAACCTTCCTTGTATTTACTTTTTAGATAAATATGTTTTGTCAGCCATTCTTATTGTAAGGTTTTATTTAATACCAGGATATAAAACTAATCGTAATACATTTTCTTATTCACAAGGACCGTTGTAAAGATGATATAAAGTACTGTAGCATTAGGCTCTTGCAATTCTTTTTCTAAATGACAATAATTGACAAATCTTTTGGGGGCTAAAAAATAGATTAAATGAACTTAACAAAACCAATAATGGTGATATGGTACCAAGGAAAGCAGTATTTTGTTAAGATGCATTACTGTCCTAAGCCATCTGGGTCCTAGATTTTACTGAGTAGAGATTGCACAAATGTTTACACAAATGTTCTATATTGTTATGGGGTATTCCTGGGTGCTTTAAAGACACACTGGCTGTCTCACTCTGTACTGGCTGTGTGTGCCCTGCATGAGTTGGTATAGGGTGTAGTCATACCTTGCACCACGTGATTCTAGGATAGACTCCTGGTGCACACCATAGTGGCCAGGAATAAGCGACTTCCTGTTAATGTATCAGTGGAAATCACAAAGGAAAAAGAAAGAAAATTCTAAGATTTTAGTTTAAAGTTAATCCATGTTTTTAATTTTGTTGTGTAATGCCCTGATTTAGAATGGGTTTCCTATTTTGTTTATTCAGTCTCTCATATCTAACTGTGTAAACCTACCCTATTCTGACAGCTCAGACCAATGACTTTTAAATAATCCAGCCAGCAGACCAATGTACATGGAGAGATGGAGCTCATGTCTGCTTTCTTGTGTCTCAAGGGATATCATAGGCCACACTGCAAGCTGGAATACACAAGGGTTTTAATCTAGGACATCAAAATAGCACTTGAAGTATAAATGAATTGGAGCTGGAGTTAATTGTCAGGATCAAGGACACAACAATGGTTTGCATGACATCTGGAAAAAAAAGGCGGGTGAAAAGCTGTGTTGTGAATCTGTGCAATATATTAGCTGTTCAAAATGTTACCTTCATGCTTTGGATTGCCTGTAAAAATCATTAATAAGAACTGTAATTGGATGCAGTACATTAGCTTAGGGTGCAGTAATTGCAAAGTACAGTATTTGTAAATAGAGTATTTCACCTATTTTAAAGTATATCAGCAATGAACCGAGTTTAGAAAAATATTGTGCATTTAATATTAAGTGTGAAAAACAACTTGTTGCTTTCTTGAACATACTCCTAGTGCATTGAAACTAGACAATATACATAGTTTAAAAGTGTATGTAAGAATCTGTTACTATTTTTAAGTGGATATAATGTCGTTAGTATTTGCTTCCATATCATAATTGAGGAAAGAAATGGTGCAGCTTTTTAGGTCATTGAGTACAATAATTGTGCTCCCTGCAGTTGAAATATTAATAATAATGATAATAATTAAAGGATCTAAAAATAACTTCTTACTCAGAGAAAATCTCAGTGAAGCCAAATTACATAAAATATTTTCCCTGTTGGCTGATGCATTTTGCATTTCCCATAGATAAGCTGGGGTAATGAGAAAGCATCACTATAGACATACATGACAATTGATATATAATTTCTGCTGATGATTGAGAGCATTAACTTTTGCTAACATCCTCCCACCTTGAGCTATGCAAGGATGGAAGTGACTGTATTAGTCTACTATATACCAATAACCTACTCAACATTTTAACTTCAAATTAAAAATACTAAGACAATTAATTAAAAAAACACGTCCTCTATGTTTTGGGGATGCATTTGCTTGCAATACTTAAATGTATTTGTTCAAACTAATAGAAATAAAACAAGCACAGAAAGACAAATATCAGACCAGCCTGCTGTCAGCATGAACTGCTTTCAATGTCCAATTCAGATTGCACAGGAGAAGAAGCAAAAGACAAACCAGCAACACAAGAAGGAAATGAAAGATTGAAACTGACCTGTACATGTTTAAGCAAGGTGGCTAACCTGCAATTTTCCTTGTTTCTGTTTTTTTCCCCCCTTTCAGTTCAATGTCTCCTATACGACCCGGAGGCTCAACTGGACGGCACGCATGGATTCTTCTAGCCATGATCCATCTTACCATGGATTTCTCTTCCTGTAGCCCTGTCACGCAAGGTGCAGGATTCAAACTCGTATCAAAGCCCTTGCCTCGACACAGACTAGGCCACAGCCCTCTGTGGGATGCGCAGAACAGGCTGCACTGGAAGATCCCAAGCCTGTGGTGGCAGAGGGCTTCTCGTCCTGGGATGCACCTGGGAAAGGTGGGCAAGGGCCTGCTGTTAAGAAGTCACAAACACAGGGGACCAATGCATAAAGGCATGCTTTGTAAAGAGTGCCAGTCTACATATTCTTCCACTGAGCTGTTGGACTCTCTGGGTTCGCCTGTGGAGCGAACCTCGGATAAAGTGACCTTTTTGAAAAGGCCGAGGAGGCAAGTGAAATGGGGGGATTATGAGCATTATCCAGAAGGGAGGACCACGACGGTGCCTGGATTTATCGACTGGGGACCGACGGGGGGAGATGACACAAGCACCGGGGAGAATGGCGACAGGCCGGTTCCAAACTCCACAGTGGCTCGCAAGCCCCCGACAACCACCGCTGCTACGATCATCACCACCACCGTGACCACAAAGAGTCCCAGAAATACGCCAAAAAGCCCTCCGGTGGTGACCACGACGAGGAAACTGACCACAACACAGTCCAGTGTTAGTTTTGGAGAGACCATCAAACCTCCTAAGCCATTTGGAGACACAGCAGGTACCTCCGAGTTTTAACTTCTCTTACATGAGGCGGTTGCACTGTAGAGGTAAAAAAAGCGTATTTATTTAAAAGCTGTGAATCTTCCCGTAAGTAACTATACTGTAGCTGACTCAAGTTTAATCTGTAGATGGTAATTTTATTTTAAAGTTATCATTTCTTTTACTGTTGGATTTGCTCCCATAAAATGAACTGACTCGATTTCCCTTTCTGTACTTGGACTGTTTTTTCAGCACAGAGCTAGCACAAAAAAAGCTCTTGCACATGACAGTCCCTCAGGAATATGACAATGATAAGGTGCAGTGAAGAGCTTTATTAATTAGTAATTACTGCATCCTTAAAATAGAATGGTATCAAATAAGAAAGAAATATAAAATCATGCCATCTAAAAGTGCCATCTTTACCCGTTTCCAACATAATTGAAGTCAATGAAGACTTTATATCAGTTTGCCAGTATGCATCAATTCAGATTTGTCTGTGAATCTATTTTTAAAATATTCATTCTCTTTTTTTTCTGCTTGCACCATTTCATTAAGTCAACAAGAAAACTGAAGACAAGAGTTGTTCCTTCTCTTGGCTGCAAACCAGAGCTGTCACTGCTATTTTAATTTTACAGCTTGTGCCTAGAAAACTCATTATTTATTAAAATAAGCTTTAGAGAATGAAAACTCATCTCACATTGGCTTACGAATGTTTTTTTCCTGGAGTCTAGAGTGGTGGTCTGAGCCATCACTGATAGATGGAGTAGATGCAGTAGAACTGGCACTGGCTTTTAGCACCATATAAAAAACTTGAGATGCTCTAAGTAAAGGAATTAGAACAGATTGTTGACACACATCTTAAATACGTTTTCCCAAAGTATTTCTCAAATCTATTTAAGTGTTCCAATTACATTTCCAATTGGATTAAAAAAGCATAACACAAGTTTACAATGATTTTTTCTGCTTTCTGCTGACAATGTGTTGGTGTAGTCTGTCTGCATTTTCATGTTTTTCATCAGTGCCTATTCTCTCTCTTCCCATAGAACACCTTGTCAAGATGTTCACTTTTTTTCTACTTCTTTCTGATATTGATACTTTCAGTCCTTTCAAAGGTTTTCTGCTTTAGAATATGATATTTTTTCATTTTGCCAGCTGAAATATTTGTGTGATGGCCAGTATGCTTTTAATGGTGCAGTATCCCAGGGTGTATTTGATTTTGTTTACATTAATGGCTAGATTTATGCCCATTGATGGTGAAGCAAGGCTAGGATATTCACTTCTAACTGTGGTAACTAATCTTTGTTTATACTATGTATACTTTATGTATACTATACAGTACATGCAAGTTTAAACTGTGACAAATAATTGGAATGGGCAACTCCATCATATAGTTGTCACCAAATGTTTTTTAAAGTATTTCAGTAGTTGTAACAACAATTAAGACTTAAACACTTGGCACCTTTTTCATGTGAGATTAAATGGCCCATGTGATGGATGAGTATCCTGTCCAGGGGGTATCCTGCCTTGCGCCCATTGCTTACTGGGATAGGCTCTGGCTCCACCAGCACCCTATTTTGGATATAATGGCTAGAAAATTAATGGATTAAATGGCTTTAGTGACATACAGTACATGAGTGGCATGATTGTTAACCATTACAACAGACACAGGGAATTAAAGGAGTAGGATTCCCTTGTGACCCATAACCACCAGATCATATGTATGTTCAGTGTAGAGAGATCTGTGTCTTGTACAGTGATCTAAATTCAAGCAATAACATTCAGGCCTTAAAGTATGTTTGACAGTATGACAGCAAGGAGAATATATGTTTTCTAATACTGACCGTACCAAAGGGTGTGTTAACTCTCCATATTTTTTTATCTCCATACAAAAAGTGCCTTTGGAACTCTGAGCAAATAGTATATCCCTTCAAAATCACAGCAAATAGCACTTACTAATGTGTTCAGCGCACTAACATTATGAGTCCTGTTTGTGTAGTGCAGCACTTGACTGACTCTGTCAACACGAGTTATTGTCAACCTGATTTTTCAGCACTTCTGTTTGATTAAATGTGCGGTGTCTCTATAGAGTTCTTCACAATCATATCCCTGTGCACAAACCCACTCACTGATGTTCATGCTATAATTCTCTGTGCGTTAACTGCTGAAGCAGTACTTGCAGTGTTCTTAAAACACTGGGAAATGGACTCTTTTTGCTCTATTTTGGCCAGGCTTGGCTGTAGTTGAAAATACTAAAAGTATCCCTAACTTGCAGTTTGAGTTCAGGATAATATTGTGCACATTGTGTATACAGTAATTCACTTTAAGCAAAATATATCCCTCAGGAAAACTTAATCAGGTTTACCCTAAATCACATTAAGAAAGAATCTTGAACAATTTGAATACAAAACTAGTAATACATGTCAATAATTAGAAACAGAACACAAACTCAACTGACAGTCCATTACAGTTAGAAGCAACTGGTGTAAGGGATAACTTAATAATTATTATTATAAATATTATGGGGAAATGTCTGTTAACATACACTATTGCCTATTACTTTACACTTTTATTGTATACCCATTATATAGGTCACTGTAACTGACGTCTTCTTAAGTTAATTTTTTCCAAATGTCTTGTTAATTGTAATAACTAATCCTTTACAGAGGTCACTTCAAACCTGCAGTGGATTACTTTTTTCAAAGTAACTTTCCCCCAACACTGTTCTTAACCCTGCTCCTGCCTAAATGTATTTTCTCGTCTTTGAAAACTCACATTAAGCTTTCTAATGCAGGTAAATGCTGCTTTTTTTTTAATAGGAGCAGGTCAGACCCTAACCTCAACCCCTTCCGCTCACCAGTGTGCACTGTATGCATCAGCTACTGTACCTGTGCTTTGTCACTTCACGTCCATCCCTCCAGCCCCTGGATCATGCCTTGTAACAGGGGGTTTCTGATAGCCTTGTCCTCACAGTGAGGTTGTCATTTCCACAGGCAGCCAGATGAAGTCAATAAATCAATCTCATTTAAATTATCTCTTTATTCCATCTTAATAAGGGTTTGGCTGAATTACTCATATTCTTTTATGAATAATGCTCCAGTTATATTAGGTAAGCTATCCATTATGTATATTCCCAGTGCCTCTTATTTTATAGATAATATATCTGACATTGCGACATTTAAAAATGCGGTTTGTATGAAATGTAATTTTCGTATACTGTTCTCAGTAACATCTTCAAAAACCGCTACAGGTGCTGATGAATGGTAAAAAAAGGAAAACAAGACATTCATTTAAAAAAACCAATTCATATTCTAATTAGTGGATATGGAATATACAAGTATCGTCAAGTAAAATAAATTAAGTAAACTCAATTTCCTTATAGTGAACAGAAGAAGATTTAAAGTTGTTAAGCATTGATTTTTCTTGCCATACTTTTTCAAATCTATGAAAAATATCCAATCGTATTCCACAATGTTGTGTTTTATCACTTATGCAGTATATAGCATTGCCCCAATTTATAAGATGGACATTCTCTCAGCACATAGAGCACCATGTACTGTACAATCAACTACAAGTTGTTTGATGTTTCTTTTATCAATAAGCCTAAATACAAAATTCTTCACAGACCTCTAGAGGCATTCCAGAAATTTCACTTGTATGCTAACAGTGTTAGAAAATTATGATTAGAACAACATATAGAGGTGGATACTGATGATAATAAAAGAAAACGTATAAAATTCGTGAATATTCTTTGGAATGCAAACCAGACAGTTATGTATGTTAGTTACTGTATGTAAAGGGGGCTTGTTATATTCAAAATGAAACTTAATCTCTTTATTAAAATAATGTATGTTCTTCTACAGTAATTAGTGCAATGTATTAAATGGTGGAATTGCACTAATAGGAAACCCACAATTATTCCATTACTTTTTTTAATCCATTTATAGCTAATTCGGGACACACTTATTGGAAGCATCTCTAAGGCAAAATGATCATATACTGTACTGTATTTCAGAAGGAATGTGGGCTGGTTGCTGCTCTGTTAACTTGCTAAATGAAGCAATCGAGACAATCTGTGTTTCTTGTGTTAGATTGTATTGATGAAAAGTATACTGGGATAGCACCTGTATTTCTCAAAAAGACAACTGTAAATTAATAAGATTGGCTGTTCTGTATACCAGCCAAATTCCCGTCTAGAACTCACTACAGGAACAAAATGCTCCTAATCAACTTCTCTTTGTAATTCACACTGTCGGGGCTATGCACCATCTCTGGTCTTCACATGACACAGAATTCAGGAGGTGCCGTCTGTATTGCTGAAATGAATATCTAGGAATCCTTTGGAAAATGACTTGAAAGAATCAGTTCTAGCAACCATGTAAACAAGACATGCCAAATGACCTCTTCCCATTTCTTATGTTCTTAAAAGGCTTCTGTGACTTTGGTTGGAAAGATTAATAAAGATTAATGCTTTGCTTACATTATGGAGATAGTTTAGATTAAATGTTATGTCCCAGCCACTTCCAGATTGTTTCGAATCAACACTTTATTATTTAAAAGGAGACACAGATGGGCCTGGCATATTTAGAGATCTTATCTCTCTTATCTCTTATATACAGTGAATATTAGTTACTTGTTTTTAATGAACAACTTTGTTATAGTTGTGCTGTGGTAAGAGAATGAATGAGCAAGAAACCTCTCTAAAATGTTTAATGATAAATAGATTCTGCTTTTTAAAAAGCAGTTTCTAATGAGCTAATATGCCAAGTTAAATTTGAAAATCAAAAATAAAATGTGTTTAAAACCTGGCTGCAGAAAATTGGGTTAAAGCAATTTTCAGCCCAGTTGACATGAAATACAGCATGTCTAACATAAGCCTTTTACAGCTAATCACATGAAATTTCTTATGATCAAAAGAAAGCCAGTAACAAATACCAAACTGCCACCAAACTATTCATCTAAAGACTGTTTTTGTTGGGAATGCTAATACTTTTACCAGTCAGCTGTTGTCAAGGCACCATCATTGCCTTTTATATTTTAAAACTAATATACTGACATTCAAGTTTTCATCACACCTCTTTAAAGAGGTTATTGGGCCTTTTCCACTAAGGTGCTGGTTGCCATAGTAACAGGCAAGCTTAATGTTGGCTTTTTCTGTCCATTAGCAAACCGGGACAAAAAGGTAATAACCTTGACTTTCAAGAGCAATCCTGAAATCTGTGGCCTAGAAAGTGTGGAATTAAAATACTGTAGTCAATCCCAATTACAGATTTATTTTCTTCCAGCAGTGCTGTCAGTAATCACCATGTAAAATGTCTCAATTGAGTCACGGTGTTTAAAGTTTGCAGGTTTCATAATGCATCATGAAAATGTCTTTGATCATTTTCAATTTTGTGAATATTGGGGAAAAAAAGTGGATTTCTTTTGCTGTGTCCTTAAATATCTGAAGCACTTACTGTAGTCTGTTCTTATATGACATTATTGTAGCTTTCTAAATATGCATCTTGTCAACCAAACTTCACATGGTATGAAGACGTTTTGGCACAAGGGTGCTTTTTCTGCTAAGCAATGCAGTCATTATGACTTGAATACAAGGAACCTGGCTGCACAACCTGTTGTCTTGTACTTATTCTGAAAATTAGCCATCCAGTGTGATTGAGTTGTAAAGTCTTTCCTCTGACTCATGGTGCTGACAAAGCAGTTAGGCTTATTGGTTGGGTTCTTTCAGGGCTCATTTCTCACAGTAAATGTTTCAGAGGGTATCAACATTTTGATGCTGGCAATTCTAAAACATCAATGGTGCAGTATGTTGGGTTTCCCAGCAAAGTAATATGTGCAGAAACTCAATGCACCACAGTGCTGAGACAGACTTATTGTAGACTCTTAAAACATTACAAAAAACACCAATTTTATAACATTTGCAATCCTTAGGGCCATTGTTCATGTAAAAGCAAAATGTATTAGTCAGTATCACATATCAAATTTAGCACTTTAGATTATCTGCTTGTTAATGTGGATTTTTCAAGGTTGGGGAAATTTTGATTTTGATTTTGTAATAGCATTCATTTGTGTTTGCAGTTGATTGTGTTTTGATTGTGTTTGATTGTTGATTTAGTTCTTGAATAACAGAGAGACATGAATGGCATAGATTGTCTTGAGGACATTTATTGAGCTTTCACAAAGATCCGGACAACTGTCTTTTCGTAAACTATAAATGCAGTTTTCAAAATGTTACAGTTCTTGAAATGTAGTATTGAAATGTGTTTATGTGAGGTATTTGAAAAGCATAGTTACTGAACGCAATGTACTGTATGTTTTTTAAATTTAAATGCCCTTCCTATTTAAATTTAAAGGCACATATTTAGTTTTGGCACATAAGGAAATAGGTACACATTATATTGTGCCAGTAGTGAGGGCTACATATAGGCAAGTACCAGAGAGAGATATTTTCTAATCTAATATAATATACATTATATGCCCAAAACCTACTTACCAAACTATGAGTTCTGTACAAAATCACTGTTACAACATTACTACAACAGCCCTCAGTTCTATGTTTCTTTTTTTCTCAACTGGGTGATACAGTACTGTATAACAGCCAGCAGCTTCAGGCTCTATATATTAATACTTAGTGTTGATTTTAAAAATATGGTTTTCATAATGTTCTAATGTATAAGGAAATTGAACTTAAGCACCATTCTGTTTATCCTAAAAAACCTTTAGGATTCCACATATACTTCGGTGCTTTGCATATTAGACTAGAATAGTTTTAAGCTTACCCTCCCCTATTATTAGAAGCACAAAGTTTGTTCACATATTTTCCAGGAAATAGGGAGCTACCATGTATCATGACAATTACTTGTTTTTTAAAAAAAGCAAACTGCTTGTACAATGATTTACAATAGTCTTGCTGAACAAAGCTGTGATTGAAGACAACATACTCTATATTTACAGGCTTTTAAAGTTCACAGAAATGAACACTTCTTGAGTTTCTTTAGGACTTTACAGTATATAATTGTAAGACATGAACTTCTAGTCTTATTGTGATTGTATGAATTGGCTAAAAGGGTAAGAAATACCGCTTTGTGCTGTTTGGAAATGTTTCCCGTTCTGCCTGAGAATAACATGGAAGGAAACTTTTGGATTGGTTTCCCATTGGAAACAATGAGAAGTATGAGAAGTTAGCAGAGGGTGAAATGTGAGCAAAATGATACTCAGATTTCCTCACTTATTCTGAAGAGTTGTGGTTGGCTTAGTTGGTGCCTCTTTATTTCTGTATATGGTGTGTGAGCACCATACATTGGATTGGTGTTCCATCCAGGCTGTAGGTCCACCTTGTGCACTATGCCTCTGCTAGGTAGCCCTGATAGGGTTGCAGCAACCCTTATCAGGAGTATGCAGCTTTCTGATACTGGACAGGTGTTGGTTTAGTGCTTGCAATTTAATATATGCTGGTGTATTTTGGTTTTCTGATGTTTGCTCTGCCACTGAGTTTGGATTGTTTTTTATTTAGTTGCCTCTACTTGGTAACTGCTGAAGAAACATTATTTTGACAGTCAGACAAAGCACAAGGTGAAGGGCAAAATCTTTCCTTGTTGAAATTTCTCTTGATGTTAATCTGTTACCCTTTAATTTCAACTTCTGCCTTGATGTCAGAAATGTACAGTGAAAAGAAAATGTAAATCACTGCCAGATAAGAGCTAATTTGCCTTCTGAGCATTAGGATCCTAAATGACAGGGCAGGAAAAGTTTCAGAATTAGGTCAGGCTGTCATTAATCCAAGGTTGACAGGTTTGCATTTCTGGTCCTGCTAAATTAGCAGTGCATTCTAGTGTGTATCTGCTGTGAAAGAGAAAGCATCAGTCTGCAATTAAGTGCTGGGGCATGTCAATTAAAGATGTTGGACTGGGAACTCTTTAGCTTTCAAGCTAATTTAGGTTCTGTCTTTACAATGAACACATACAGTATGTACTTTCCACTGCTTTGTCTGTGTTAAAATGAGTGGTCAATGATTTGCGAAGTGCCTACATTTGAATAACACAGCTGGTGGGGTTTTTTTTTTCAGTAATTTGTCACCAGAAATCATTATACTACACCCTAGCAAAAGCATTACTAATAGCTTCCCTTCAAAAACAGCCTCATATTGGTATTTTTGCTTGCTCTTGGTTTTGCTTTTTCAATCTAATACTCAAGTTGTAGTCCCTGTTGCCTAAAAGAATTACCCCAGAAGGGTGGCAGGAGAGGCTGTCATTTGGATGAGATGTTAAACTTGGGTACTTGGGTCATTATGGATCTCAGGGTGCTGCTTAGTCATTCCTAAAGTTCTTTCTTCATTTGAAGGGGCAAGCAAGTTCTCACTTTCCCTGCTAATGTGTTCTGTAGGGGGGATCCTGTCACATACAGTAGGAGGAAGCTGCCACGCTTCACCAAGGTGGTTGCTGTTAATCAGAGAGGGTCGATGTGCTCTTTCTTCCTATATTGGAAGTGCTTTGGGAAGATAAATGCTATAAAATACCTACTAGTAGTACTGCTAGCATTAGTTTAATACCATTTTAACACTGTTCCAAGAGATTTCTGATCTTCTTACGCAGTTAGAGTTCAGGACCTTGGATAGCTCCAAGGTTTAAAAACAATAACCGCTTTCCTGTCTTTTAGGGAGCTATTTCTGCCTTACAAGGTGCATTACGATTTCCATCTCTGTGCATCAGGGACTGTCAGAACCTTCTAATCCCTTGGCCTATGTGGTTGGGTTAGAGAACCTGAAATGAAAATGCCAAGGGAATCACCCCGACTGTGACTGTTTTAGGCATGTGGGGGATCTTGCACTGTGTTTTAATTCAGAAGGCTTGTAAGTCACTGTGATTTTAGATTTGTGTATTGAATAAACTAATTAGCACAGATGTCTAGAATTCATTGGTTATGAAAAAAACAAGCCCAGGTGATAGCAAAGATACAGTATGTGTCTGCTAAATGGCATTATGTTTCTCAGTGTTGGTGTCTTCTACAAGCCTGTCATGCGATTAATGATTGCAGGGCAAGACCAGAAAAGATAAAGCTAGCAGCTATATCACCGTGCTGCTCACAACCGGCAACCCACTAGAGCTCAGCAGGTGTGAGCCTGGCTAGTACCTGGATGGGGAGACCTCCTGGGAAAGCTAAGGTTGCTGCTGGAAGAGGTGTTAGTGGGACTGGTAATATGACTGGTTTGAAGGTGGTCATTTGCTCTTAAAGAGCAATTTATCCATGTAAGTGAATGACAGAAAAACAGACCTCATCTGAGCCCTCCTTTTATATTTTCTTTAAGAAAAGATGTTCTCTGTTCTACAGTTTCACTTTTCACGTTTTCTCCGGATGAATTGTGACCTATAACCAGTCGTGTCTTCAATACAAACTTTTCTATTAATATTAAGATACCTAGTCGCATCTTTCTGTAATAGTTTATGTATACAATCCAATAACCTTCTAACTGATTATATTTAACTTAGTGCACTGTTATTTTTTATACATCTGTGGAATCTTTTGAATATGAAGCTAGTCAATTGGTATGCTTGTTTTTTTTCTTTCGTCCCAAAACATTCACCATTTTACACGTAGATGGCTGAGAACGTCACATGTGTTTTACTTTATTACTGTTCACACCTCTTTTCCTTGCGTTTTTTCTAGCTTTCTTTGCATTCAGTTTCAGCAGTGGGTGTTAAAACAGGCTATTCAAATGGCTTTGAAGATGCATTAAACACGCCCTTTCAAAGCTGGATTACTTCCTGTTCTTTCTTGTGCTTTATTTTCAGGTCTGGCAGTTCACCAGATAATCACAATCACTGTGTCTCTTATCATGGTCATCGCTGCCTTGATAACAACACTCGTCCTTAAGAACTGGTAGGAGGGAGTCCCTACATCCATGTTTCTACCTTGTTGAATTTTATTGAGAAGTTTTGGATCTTTAATTTAGACCTCTTTAATAACGACGCCCCTCACTACACTCAGCACACACTTTCCTTCTCCCTTTTAAACAAACTGGAGTGCCCACGTCTAACTTGACCTTTGCGTTTCTCAGTCATGCAGCTCCAAACGGAAACGTTATCCTCTGATTTATACCTAGTAATGTTCTTTTCAATTGGTGAGCCAAGCTATCGATCGAGATGACCGAGGTCAATCTGAAATGTGTCCCAGTTGCAGTGGGGCAATATGGTCAATCCTCTGCTGGATTTATCACTTAGTTCATGACTTTGGAAGAGCAGACACTGATTCTCTCTTCTGACACTTTACAAGTGGAATCCCCTGTCCTGAGAAAAGGCTTTAGTATAAAAAAACGATAGAGTTTGAAAACATACTGTCTCAACAGCAACGACTAGGGAATAATGAATCCCATTCTGCTTTATAGTTTTTCTCATACATGGCATGTACATTTTATTTTTTTTTCTTAGAGCTACGAAGCACAAGCCTATGTCTCTGAGCTCAATTCAATAGGAACAACCTTTTTAAAATAAATCTGTAAAGGTAAATCACAAGGCCTGTTATTTTCATTCTGTATCAAGGCTTTCGATCCAAAATTCACAAATTCCCCAAAATAACGCAGGCTGCCTTCTCAAGTTAAAATTGTAAATTTGTTTGCATTTCTAGTGATGTTTCAGAAACATCATTTTTGTGGCATTTTTTGTGGTATGTATGTAGTAGAATTGCAGCCTTGTGTTTTTCTTAGTTACCAGACTGCCTCAGACTGTACAGTAATTTGTTCTCTGCTTTTACCCCGAAGTGAGTAAGTGCTTTTGCTGTTTGTGACATTTTCCCCATTGACTTAACAAGACCTCAGTGTGTGGTACAAGGTATGATTTTATTTTTGCTTTGTCTTTTTGGTACCTGTATTTGTAGCTGTGCACAGAGTGGAAATGGACGCCATAACAGCCACCAACGGAAGATCAACCAACAGGAGGAGAGCTGTCAGAACTTGACCGATTTTACTCACGCTCGGATTCCCAGCAGTGTAGACATATTCACTGCCTACAACGATAGTTTACAGTGCTCCCACGAATGTGTGCGGACTGCAGTGCCAGTGTATACAGATGAAATGATACAGCAGACCCCGGTTTACAAGACAGCATATAATGGAAATAGGTAAGCATGCATTCAGAAATGGTCACCAAATCGCAATTAAGAAGACCCAGATAAAAACATGGAAATATCTGTTTTTTTTACTTGAACCATTTAAACAGTAATTCAGGAGACTGCTTAAAAAAATCTCTTTCATGTAGACTATGTATCTCATATTTATGTTTTAGGATTTATTAACTATAAATGTGTAGAACGATAATTGTGCTATTTGCTCCTAATTGAGTGACACACGTGTCAACAAGAATTGTTGCTCAAGTGCTTTATTTGCTGGGTTTAGATAGAGAAAAGACAATCGAACATGATCTTCTCTGCTTAAACATTCGTTAACATTTCTTGTGTGCATTATTGGTGCAGAGATTTCAAGGATAATCCCATAACAGATTTAACTGAGAGTCAGTCTGTCAATCAAGCGTGGTTTCCTCTCTCCCAAAAGGCCCAAAAGGAATTAAGACATAATATCTGTAGTTTACTAATGATCCATAGGAATCACAAGCTAGTAAATGTTCTATTTGTAATATTAAATTTAGATTGACTTCCTCTTACAGAACTTTTTCTAAACTCGCAGTCTACAGCTGATATGACATGTTTTATAAAGAGGGAAAGGCTGCTGTAAGGAAATATGGCCATTCTTGCATCACAATTCACTTGCACTGGGTTTTATTGTTCATTCAACAGCTGCATTTACTGTACGTGTTTCTTTTCATTTTTATTTCATTTCATCTTTGTCACTGGGCTCTAGCTAGAGTACAGTATATACAGTAACACTGCTGTATAAAGTTGAACGGTTTGTTGAACCTGCTGTTGTGTCTCCTCACCACACTGAGTCATGTTGGTCCTTAGTTCCCTGTGTGTTCAGTGCTCTCGTGTACAAACACGTCAGCATCTGTTGGTAAGAGGTTTTACCTGGCAGAGAAAGTAATGCTTTGTTGAAACAACTTCTAAATAAAAAATCTCATGCCCCGTCTTTCATTCCAGTGTTCCATTTTTGTCCTCTTTTCCATAATCATGCTTTGTATCCAGACATTTCAAGGGGTTATTACATTGCCCAACACATTCACACAAAATCATTAGCAGAAATCGTTGCATTTGTTGAGATTTTAAAAGGATCACGATAAATGGTTGCAAGGTGTCAGTCCGAAGGCTTGCTTTCGTGCTTGCAGGGAAGAGCTCAAGCCAGTGCATCAAGCACTGTGCAGGTCCAGCTTTGTGCATAGAGAACTTATGGATGAATCTTATAAAGATCAAGCAAAAAACACTGTCTTGATTTTTCAGAGTGGTATACATTTAAATGTAAATGGGCATTTCCTGCATAGATTAATTTACCTAATAAGTGAAGTATTTATTACGCTCTTTTGAGCATTAGGTTAATTACCTAAAATTGGTAATAGTACATAGCAATTAAGACCATATAATATTTGCTGCTAATAATAATTAAAGGCACTTTCAGAGCTCATTCGGAAACAGCTACTGTTAAGAATAGTAATGATCATAATAATTGAAAAATACAAAAGACAAAAAGTGCTAGACATTGACTAAAACCTGTTACCATACCAACTCCTCATACTGCATCTCATTAAGGCAGAAAGCATAGAGGTGCAGATGTGCTAACACTTCTATTATTAGGTGATTACTAAGGTTAAGTCACAGGGGAGCTTAGACTTTTATGTTTTTATGTTTCATTGTGTTCACATTACAATCTCATGAATTTATTAATGGAAAAGCAGTTCCGATGAATTGGGACTATCAGTTAGGCAACCTATCCAGGATCCTGTTAATTCTCTTAATGTTAGTTAAACTAAATGTTGTTAAGGAACAAGTAATAGGTTTATTCCATGCTGAAAAAAAGAAGAAAGAGAACACAACGTTTCGGCCGTGGAGCCTTCTTCAGGTGTCGAAGGCTAAAGATGTATTAACATGTATTAAATGTATTAAATAACATGTATTAAATGTTGTTAATACATTACATGTAGCAAGACCTACAGGTAAATGTGAATACAGTACAATATACAAATGGTAGTTTCATTATTATTTGTATTAAACAGTTGTAGAGGTTTCATAATGACTTCATTACTGCTACGTGAGGTTTACTTTTATTTCTGGAATTATATTTATATTAATTTTTCAAGTCAACAAAGCATTATTTTTAAGGGGAATCCACAGCAACACAGTTATTTTTCCCCACAGAGGATAGAGATATTTTTTGTGGCAGGCCTGTGTGTTGTTTGTCATGAACCAGTACACACAAGCCCATTTTTCTGCTCGCTGCAGACCTTCGCCCACCGAACGGCAGCTAATTCCAGTGGCCTTTGTCTCTGAGAAATGGTTTGAAATCTCCTGCTGACTGGCCGAAGTCGCTTTACTTCCTGTGGGCGGAACAGACTTCATGTTTCCGTTTCCTGGTACGTACCTCAACATGTTCCTCGAGCTTTTCTCAAGCCAAAACCCAAGCCAATCATCCATGCGCCAGCCTTCAGTTTGTTGCCACGCGTAAAGCTACAGTACCTCTCTAAATGACACAGTGAGTCTCCCTTGTTTGCTCTGCAGGTATTTGTTGTTTCGTCTACCTAAATATTTACTGTCGGTGTTTCCTGCTATGCTAATTTACATCACTGTAGTATGCAATCTTACATACAGTGTTAAGTGTTTTTTTCATGCATGTAGCAATTTACAGTAAGACTTATAGAGCTTTCTTCTTAATTTCAAGTGGAATGTAATTGTAGGAAAATGAAGATGTTAGATTAGATTATTAAATCCAAGATGTAATGCTTACACTATAGGAATCTTGTTTCTCCAGAGGCAAAGGTAGGTACATTTTCATTATTATTCCCATATTGCTGTTTTTCCAACCATTCCTCATTGCAAGCATTATGAGCTGTTTTTCCACCTTTGCATGGGTCTGCTGTGCAAATCCTTATAGGATCAGTCTACCCAGCCAATATGTGTGTCTTTTTTTCCCCTCAACTCCCCCCCCCCCCCCACCCCACAAAAAACAAAACAAAAATCAAAATGGGTTTTGCGAAATAAAAAAAAAATCTCTGCACCAATTGTACTCAAATCGAGTAAAGGGAGGATCATTTGTAAAAATGTAGTGTGTGTTATATTCAGCCCTATTACACAATAACTACTGTATACTGTAAACACTTTACAGCATTTTGAATAATGTCAGTGTTGTACTGTAAGTGCTGACAGGCACTTATCATGAAGAATTAATTAAGACTTTTTTTCTTCCCAAGCCTGAATTAATGTCTTTCTCTCACATATGGATTTGTATTTATGTGTTTGTAAGTGTGTACTGTACAGTATATACACGCCATATGCATGCTACTTTTAGGTACTGTATATAGAGCTATATTTGTGTGATGAAAGGGAGTTCCTTAGTGCTTTGAAGAAGAATGTTTCTTTTTTTCTTTTTCTTTAAAGTTTGCTAGGACAGAATTTCAACATTTTTTCTAGTTGGAGCTGGGTTGTGGTCACAATCTGTAACAGCTTTGAAGACAAGGGGGTGAAAAGAAACATACACTTATGTACAGTAAGCATACATACACCAATTTGCATGTGTGCTAAAGGAGTACAGAAGATTTGGGAGAAACTCAGTCCCAGCTCCTGCCAAACACCTGAGGTATAAATATGGGACTTTGGACTTTGTTTCCGTGTTCATTGCTCTGCATCCCTTCTCCAGCCCTGCCGTCACCTTGCAGTAAACCCATTGGCTCATCTCATAGTGACGTTCTGACAGCCTCTTCCTCATAGCCAGGTGGTCTTCTCTCAACCAAAGCGCTGCATGTCATTAAAATCTCATTTAATAGGCTTTTAAATACATAATAATTTGGATGCTGTCTGTATCTCCTGAAATATGGCATATACTGAATGCCATACATATATATATATAAGTAGCTATATATAAGCTATATAAGTAGTTACAGTATATATTGCAACCTTATGTATATGTGCAATTTTAAGCAGTTTGTGTATACACTTTGTACAGTTTATGTATACACTGTATAGCTCATTATGGCTCATCATGCTCATGTAGGGACATAACAAAAATGATACAATACCTTTATGGGTGTTCGTATATTAAACATTAAAGCATCAGTTTATGGCTACAGGGGAAAGCAGAACTTTTTCTTGAGAATACCTCTCTTCAAGACCTAGTGTGGTGTGTTTGTATTGTATTGTATTGGACACCCAGTTTTCATTTTTGGATTAATTTTCAGTAGCACCTCATCAAATTAAAATGCCACAGTAATGTATTATGAAACGGAAAGTAAAGGTAGAAACTGAAATAAGAAATAACTATATATAAACATTTTCAGCACATTTGAAAAATTCAGCTTTTAGTCATTTCCTTGAAATGACGTACAGTACTGTATAGGAACTGAGGCCCCTTTAGAAGCAGGTACTGGACTCCTATTCTTTGTAAACTTAATAAAAATGAGACCTTTCTGTTTTCTGTTACGGTTCAGCACACTGAATTGGATTCATTTAAAAGTCTAAATACAGTCGGGAAGAAAAAAATGAAGGCACTGAAATGGTGTAAACCCTATGGGGGAAGAATTTTCCAAGGGAATCAAGTCTTTGTTATTGACCCAGATTTTAATGAGAACAGAGTGCCTGCAGGTCTTGCAGAGAAAGGAGGGAGTACAGAAATATGCTGGCTGTTCTCATTATAATTCAAGTAAAGAGAGGGATAGTCAAATCCTAATAGTTTACAAAAAATATCGGAAGATTATCTTTTCACCTTCCTGTTGTTTAAAGGTGCTAGTTTCTTATTTGCTTAACTGATCACCCCTAAAGTCCATCCTTGGAGAGGTTTAAAATGAGCAAATGTGTTTCAGAAAGGGTCAGAAAGGCAGGGAGAAAAGATGACCAAATCACTGTGAAAATTAGCCTTTTTTTTTAGGTTGGTTAAAAAAATTACCTTTAGCTATTTTTTGTCTCAGAGTTCTTTGTTTTTTTGTATAATCTATATAATTTTCCTAAACACTCTTTAATTTCATTATGGCTACATTTAAATTCAGGGTACTCTTTTATTTTTCCCACAAAATGAAAGGTGTGTTGTAGAACTGATGCTTTATATAGGAATTTCCTTTCTAGCCTGAATTGAAGACCAATTCATGCATTTCCAATGCATTTCAAAGCTTTGTTTGAAGTAAGTCAGGGAAGAAAAGCAAGAAAACAACTATGAAGAACTGAAGAGTTTTATGTGTGTCTTGTTTCTTGCCTGGAAAGTAACTGAACAAGGGACAAGGGAGACTTTGAAAAAGTGTAATTAAAAATGAGAAATTCTGTGTGTGCTCTGCAAAAGTAGTTGCTGCAGCTAAGAAAAAGTGTGCTTTGTTAAGAATGCCAGACTGAAGTATTCACCGATCTGATTTTTCTGTTATACATGACCATGAAGAGATAAGAGCGTGTTATTTCTGAGCTCATCTTTTGTGCTTGTAAAATAAGATTTTTTCCTTATTTACTTTACTGTAAAAAATGCTACAGAAAAAAAATCATTATATATTCCTTATATACTCATCGATCCATTTTCAATAACTCCTCAGTCCAATACAGGGTCACAGACAGCCAGGCCCAATCAGACAGACAGTGGGCACAAGGCAGGATTGTGGATAACTCCTCATGATGAAATATGCCTGCTTTAACAAAAATAAGCAAGGTTATCAAAAATAAATGGGGTAATTTAATTGGAGGTTTATTCGTTTCAAATTAATACATAATTACTGTAGGAGTCACAAAATTTATAAGCATTAGGATTTAACCACCTATAAACCATATCACTTGTTCACATATTGTTAAAAAGTGTCAATGTTGTGACATTGCTGAGACAATGTTTGCTTTGTTCATTTGTGTACTTGTCTATATGTTACTTGGCTTTGGTTAACTACTTTTTTCATTTTCTTAGACCTTTTGAACCCAGAGATGAAATACAAAGGCGTAGAGCTGCATGAAACCATATGATAACATTCCCAAGAGCATGAACGATGTTCTTATTGCTGAGTGTGCTGGTGCATCATTATGCCTTTAATATAGTTACTCTCTCTTCAGATGCAATTATCGTCTTACAGAGGAGTGTAAATCATAGACCTATCAGGTGTTAGTTCAGTGATCCATAAAGGCTTAGCTGGAACAAAGGCTACAAACCACAGTAAGTTGGTTCGGTTTCTCTCAGCAGATTTTGGGAACATTAAACCTGGAAGCTGGGATAAAAAATGGTCATGCATACATGGTTGTTTGTATGGTCTGGTGCCCATGTTGACACTCAAGAGGGAATGAATTTTCATTGCTTTTGAATTGGAATTACTCTATGCCCTTCTGAGGATTACAGGTTATGAAATTTGATGCATGCCGAGGCATTCAATAGTCTAGCCTGGCTTTGCATCCTTACGATAATGTAGTGCATTTATGAAATCAGCTGTTCATAGAAGCAGCTCGTCTGTGCTGCCTCTTCAGGTCTGTTATTCATTGTTACAGCTTAGAATACTCTTGCATGTGCTTATCTAATCGTTTGTGTGTTTCTCTTCACAGGATTCCCTTGGTAAACCTCTAAACAAAGCAAAACAAGCAAATACATAAGCAACAGGTTTTGTACAACTGTGGGACTCATCTGGACTTTCATGAACAAATTTATTTTTCTAAAAATAAAAGTAAACAGATGCCAGTTCTTATTATTATGAAGAAAACTGTGGCATTTCATATATATAGAACTATATAGATGGAAATGAAACTAAGCATGCGGAGTTCTGTAAGGTGAGACATCAAAACGTGGAGTATCCCAAAGGCCACTGAAATACTGAACTGTGATACTGAACAATGTGCCAATAATGCCATTATGTGCCACAAACTGTACAGAAGGGACCTAACCTAGGATTCCATTGATGGTTAAAAATATGATCAGCAAACCATTTCTGACTCTATTCCTCCATCATTCATTACCCCTTTTTTAACACAAAGTGAAGAAAAGAAAAAAAAAACTTTTTGAATACATTTTAATGTTGTTCAGGAGTTGTCGCAACTTTCAAACATTTATATGAAGCACTATACAATTATGAAGAAAGTCGAATAGCTTTCTATAGGGTTGGTGGTACAGTGCATAATTTTAAGGCATTTCCATAAGATCCTTGGTTTCCCGTTTGAATTTGATCTGGACTGTCTATTTTTATACTAAGAGTGAGAGAAATATGAAGAGACAAACTAGAAATCGCAACACAAGCAGTAGAGCCCTCTTGTTAATTAATATCAATATATTTTAATTACCCCTTGGTGTCCAGTGTGAGAAACAGACTCTCTTGGCCACAT
This sequence comes from Atractosteus spatula, assembly GCF_055471065.1. NCBI lineage: Eukaryota > Metazoa > Chordata > Actinopteri > Semionotiformes > Lepisosteidae > Atractosteus > Atractosteus spatula. Next base: position 15,125,710 of record NC_142725.1, on the reverse strand, counting down.
GCCCAAGATGAACCTCATCATTAATGGATATTATCTTTTGCATCGCTTTTGTGCATTAATGCAAACTTGTAATTGTTTTCTTCCTTTTATTGTAAAATTTATTTAAGCCACAATTAGCTTTTTAATGCATACCATATGTTAGTGGCAGTATCTCTCATGGGATGTCTTGGAGAAACATTTAAATCTGATGTGGACATAATGATGTACCCAAAGTTTAATGCAAAGCAGATTGATATCCTCCTCTTTGAATTCTGCTTTCACTGGAATGAGAGGAAAAAAGAGCAAGCTCTTCATGTATACCCTAGAGAGGTATCTTTGGAGTAAGTAAAGAAGAATGAGTCAGACGACATTGGGGGAACTGATTAAGGCGTTTACTGTTTGGTCCACGCTCTGGATAATATATAAGTGCAGTACGCTTAAATGTGACTGAACTGTAGTATATAACAAGTCTAATTTAAAAATCTGAAAAACAGGAATGAATGTTGTTTACCAGAACAGATAACAATACAATGTGAAAAGAGGAATGTCATTATTGATTTTACTCAGAAAGATATTTATAGAACTTGCAGTGTACACTGTTATGTTTACTAGGAAGTCTGTAACAGACATTTTATTGCAGCATTCTTACTGTCATAAGGTTTAAGTTGACTAGGTCTATTAACTGTGCTTAGTTGTGCCATTTCACTGTTCTTAAAACACACTGGCTGGGTAATACTACAGTCTTTTTCTGTTACCTACTCTGAATGCTTTAACACTCCTGTAAGAGATAACTGCCTCTTTAACCTAAGATGTGAGTCCAAGCTTGTGTCGCTGCTGCCTGATTTAACATTTTTATTGAAAGTAAGCATTTTTAAAAGTCCGAAGGATATAAATTGATGTAAATTACAAATGTAAATGTTTTTTTCTATATCCCTACTTCTATTTGTGTACCTCTGTGTTGTAGTTTTTAATTGGGGGCTTTTTTTGGAAGGGTGGGGGGTTGTGTCTTTCAATGTTCACAATGGATTACAAAAGGTATTCTTCCATTACATTATCATTGTTGTGCCAAATTCCTTCCTTGTAAATTCAAGCAGTATTTCTAAAGCATTTTCAGTGAAAACATTTAACACTATTTTTTTAAGAAAGCTACATTTTAAGTACACTTATGTCTGATTGCAGAGGAAATATATTTTAATCTGAAAAGGACCAAATTTGAAGGCAAGAGAGCTATTTTCAAGAGAGTTATCTTAACGCACAATTACAGAACAAATGAACACCTTCATCAATTTCCCTACAGGATCAATACAGTCTTATCTATCTACCTTTGCACGGGCTATTACACAATGTTTTCAATCTGTGTTACGTACTGTACAGGAGATGGATGCCTTATTTTTCAAAATCAACAGGCTAATATTATATAAAATAGTCCTGCAAGGGAGTCATTCAACAGATTTTCAATGTATCTGAGGTTCTGAGGTTGAGGGCAGTTTGGAGATCCACTAGAAACTGAAACGAAATGCACAGAATTATGGAAATGTGTAGACTCATCTCATGCCCAAATTTCACTTCAGAGTTCTCTTCATGGAGATATTACATTGTTTCAACTGAAACTTGCTGCTTTAATTAATTATATTAACACGGTAATACAGTCATTGTGTTGATCATTGCGGAGTAAAAATATTTAAAGTAGTAAATTAGAGATCTGTACAGATCAATATAGAAAGCTGTTTTGGGGGATTCTTATTTTGTTTCAAATGTACAGTAGAACAAATAAACACAATATGACTTCTAAGGAATATAAGCTGGTTCACTGCTCCTAAAAATGTTTGACACTACCATTGCATCTCACAGATACATTTTGGAATTACATACTGTATTTCCAACAAATGCTTTTCTGTGTTTTGTACTATTTATATATTTCTTTCTCCAGCAAATATGCCCTTAATCTTGGTAACAGTCAAGCGTATACAGTATAAGGTGTTTGTTCTGCACATTGTATGGGACACTGTATTGAGATTTTGTTTATGGCATTGTAAGGTACAGTACAGCTGTCAACTGTCTGATTAAGAAATTAGATCTATTTTGTCTAAACACATGGAGAAAGCAAAATATTTAGTGATGCGATTCCTAAATTCTCTGAGAGATATGCACAAAGCCAATCATTTAGACCCTCTGACAGGAGAAAAGCCACACCTGGCTTCTGTTAAATATTTTATTTTTTTGAAGTGCGAATCTGACATTGATTTAAAACCATTTCATAAAATCATATGCTCTTAAAAGTACAAGAAATTGCAAACGAGTGAGTATGGGTCTCTGTACAATAAATGCCATGCAGCCTTGTTCAATAAATGCTCAACAATATTCTCAGATGAAAATAGTGAAGAAAAAAAACTTGACAGACATCCCAGATGAGAGGCTATTTCACATTTGAAAAAGTTCATCTCAATGGAGACTGTTTTTGTTGATTAATTCTAAAGCAAGGCTTGTTGCAGAAAATTGTCTGATTTTCTTCTCTTGTGTGTGGTATATTACAATACAGTTTTCATGTCTCAGAATTGCTGTACAGAATTTTCAGAGTTCAGTGATTGCCTTTGCGGTTGACATTGATACAGTATGTGCAAGAAGCAAAGGGCTGTTGAGCATAAAATGCTAAGAGGCAAAAATTGAAAAGCAAACAAAGTGAGGTTAGACGAATACCAGTAGCAGATGTGTGTGTTCTACTGTATATCTGGGGTAACCCCAAGAGAATGTTGCCCTTGTATTAAAAACCAATGGTAATTTAATATATATATAAAAGTAGAATAACTAATAAAACAGAGGGAAATTTTGTAATTCTTATGTTTATGGTTCTTCCAAACCCTTTAAACCGTTGTCTTATATTAATGAATAAGGTACAGTATGTGCTATGGCAGAAGCACAGAAAAAAGTATGTAATTTAAAAATATACAATGTATGTACACAGTACATGTTCAGTACAGTCTTTCTTGTAATATGTACACTGCTGTGTAAAATTCATTCTGTGCAAAAACACCTTGCGTTGTTATGCTTTTATACACTTATAAAAATACACTTATATGCTGTTTTTTTGTGCAGCCACCTTTTGGACACTGACATGTTAGTCATTTTGTTTAAAGTCATTTTGTCATCCTGACAGACAATCAGTGAGTTCGATTTGATAGGTAAATGAGGAAGTATAGCCACGTCAACAATTCTTGGGCCACAGTTCATCTTGAGTTGTTCTGATCATGTACTGTATTTGAAGACTGACCGAAAAACATTAAGGATTGCTAAATGAGACATTTGGTTTCTTCTCACCTAGTTGTGTTAATAACACTACGATAAAGTTGTTATACTGTAATAGTGTAAAACACTAGCAGAGGCTGTGTGAAAATTGTTGATGACCTTAACACATTGTAATCAATTGCATCTGAGATGTCTACGACTTTTGCACAGCAGGGTATATTGTCATGAGACTGTACAGGTTGAGGTTTATTGCAAGTACTCAGATGATATACAGAAATAAGTCTCACATTTGGGGCAGGTTAATTAAGTGCTCAGTTGTCTGAGAACAAGTATCAGAAGACAGTATTCAGTTCAAACTAAGGATTGTTGTGGTGTATGAAAAGCATCCAATACACCAGGACAAAATCAGCAATGACGAAGCAACTCTTTTAAGTGTGAAAAATCAGCACCTCTTTTTTTTTACCATATTTTTTCTAAAACATGCCATCAATGTAACTAGGATACAACAGGGACTTTACTTTATAGTCTTGCTTACCAGATTTGCTTTCACAGATATTGTGAAACTGTACACCATGCCAAGGGATAATACATTACACATGAAACTGGTAAGTTTCAGTAATCTTTCTCAGTTTGGAAGACTATTTTAGAATGTTTTCCTTCTGTTTTTTTTAATGTTTTTTAAAACCTCATGTTGTCTACAAAAGCTGACCTTACTGTAACTTATTCTGAAATTGAAATATAGTCTGGTACTTTGTTTCACACTTATATGGAAATAAGATGCAGGCAGCAATATTTTTGTGTTTAATGTACACATACTGTATAGTGTGGTAAAACAATACAAACTCTATAACTGTATGTTCTTCATGAGTTATTTGGTGATAAGATTTGATTTAACTTGCTGTTGCCATTTTAAGCACTTTTTAACTTATGTTTTATCATGTTGACATTTTTTCATTAAAAAGAGGTTTCGGGTACAAGAAGCACTTTATGAATGTGATATTAACTGTTTAGCTAGAGTTTCCTGCTCATGAAGCTGTTTAAGCCATGTATTAGATCTTTTCAGGGATTTGGACAAGACATTTTATTTGTCAAGGAAGACACAAATAGAATATATAATTTTAAACTGAACTGAAACACATTTTGGCACAGTACCACAGGCCTTTTTGTCATATTAGCTACTACCTAACTATGGTTCCCATGGAAATTCTTAACTTGCTGAAAGAGTGAACGTTCCTACTGATGGTATTATGATTTTCCCACAGGGAAATACTAGAGATACTGAAATATAAACCCCAATTTGTTGAACTACATTATGTGAAGAAATAGGTCAGCTTTTCTTCTTGAGGTGATGCATTTTATTTAGCCAACACTGCAATCCATAATGCTACAGGAAACTTGATTACATTTCTGTTGTTACCATAAAATAAAAATGTTTGTACTTAGTGGAATCTTTATCTTTTTATATTTGTGTTTAATATATCAAGGAGTACCTCTGTTCCTTTTGTATACAAGTATAAAATATGAAATTATATACATATTATATATATGTATATATACATAAATACATACAATATACATATACACACATGCATTTATCAATCATATGCAGATGCAGTTACTGTGTCAGTTAAATGTTGTATAATTCTTTTTGATTATTTTTTTTAATTCCTGTCTTATGGATCACAGTTCTATATTCTTTTTTAAATATTAGTAAGATGTTAAATTTCTAGGTGATCTTGATTTGTTTACTCTTGTATTTCTGAGCTCTGTATTTGAAAGCACTGTAAATGCGGTTCTCATCTGATTCCTCCTGTGTACACTTAGTACTATGATGTTGCTATTAAAACTATAAAATCACATGGTTTGTCTTTCTATTAAAAATCAGTGACTAATTTGTAAAACAATAAAGTATTTCCTTGAGAAATATCAGATAAATTGTTTTGAGTTAAGTGCCGTGTTGATTAGATCTCTTTTTAGCATAAAAAGTACAGATTTCAATTAAATTATTAATTTCCAGTTGTGAGTGCATTTACAAAAAACAAAAATAAGTGCTGTAATCCTGCAGACAATCTAAAGCATAACACATATGATTTATCTTGATTTCCATTTTCACATTTCCATTAATAGGATATTAAACATTTTCCAAAGACTGATGTTCAACAGTGATCTCTTGACAACCTGCTCAGAAGATGCCTTTGTCCACAAAAGCCCTAAAAACATGCAAAGTCAGTGAGTGGCAATGCATACCTCAAATAAGTCATCTCAACCTTATCTTTAGATCCTGGAAGTTTCACATTTGAAATGTGGAAATGCACACTTCTTTCTGCAGTGGTTTTTCTTATCTGTAATTGTATTTCCAATAGGCTAGAAAGGGCAATGCAGAAAAAAAGGGCAAGGAGAATTAATTTCCCTGATGCTTGCCTGTTTAGTCTTTTTGAGTGTTCACCTTCACAGTGAACAGTGCATTAGTGTGATACCATGCTGATGGTACTTTTTGCACGAGACTTTACCAGGACACCAAAGGTTAACGCTGCTGTGACACTTCTCGTCATCGTGGAGCTATACAGTCAGGCAGACACTTTTAACTGCTTACCTGACAGATCAGTTGCTGTTGCCAGGGGGTGAATATTGAGTTCTACTTTCTTCTTTCAGTAAAGATATGTTTTTGGAAGCACCTTTACCTGTTCTGTAGATTTGAAACCCTGTTTGTCTCTTAAATATGAACACACACTGGAATGACTGCAGGCCAGTAGTGAACTATAAAACAGCACAAAGTGGTATTTTTCAGAACTGTTGTGTCAGTGTGTCAGTTCAGCAAACACTTCCTGTTGGACTGTGCATAAAATAGATGAAATACAACTGATGATTCCAAATGGATGTAATGTATGTTTCTGATTAGAGTGATGGCTCTTTGCAAAGCACAATTTAGACCTCAAAAATGTGGCTGCTAGAAATGTGCTTTCTATTCCATGATTTTCTTTCCCATTCTAAAACATTGGTTGCCATTACACCATTAAACAAGTGAAAATAATTTTAAATGGATTTGAACCATTGTATTTTATTACTCCCAAACTCTCTTCTAACATCTGAAAATAAAGCATTGTTAAAAAAAAAGATAAACAATCTCAGATCTTTGACCATACTTAAGAGTATCTCTTAATTCTAATTACAAAACCACAATTAGGTCATCTTCATAGACTCCAGTGCTGAATGTTGGCAGTGCCAGAATGACTTTAAAAGCAGATACAAAACAAATCCATGTACAGTACAGTAGCCCCCTGGTATATCTCATCAGTTCTCCTGATTGCAATCTGACTGTTCAGATCTCCGTCGCTACTCTTTTGCATTTCTTAAGAGTTTATAAGAACAGTATTAAACTGCATGGAACATTATTCTATCAATAATGATACTAAATAGGCACAAATCAAATATGTTCTTGCTTCTCTAATATCTATGTCAAAGGATATTTAACCATACAGAAAACCGGTTTCAGTATCCAGTATTTCATTGGTGAAAGAATGATATAGAAGTGAACTTACTGTACAGTACATACAGTATTGGCTGTCCTCTTCATGTGGTTCTTACTGTACCTGTTCATTAACAATTCTAATTCTGCACGTTATCCTTAGAGCTAGAGCCAAGGCCAGCAAGCACGTGATAAGATGGAATATTCACTCACGGATGTAGACGGGAGGAAATCACTAAACTGTCCCTGAGTGCTCATGTGCATGTGTTTCCCTGGTAGGATAGGCTCTATTTTACCATTCTGATCATGCCTGTAGAGTATTATTTCTGCATACGGATACATGGATTTAGATCCACTTGCTACTCAGAAGATGCTCATGGCATTAAATCTACCCTGTGGTATTGTTAGCAATAGTAATAGAAGACTCATATTATTCAGTCATGTGATGCAAGAATCCCAAGAGTGCCATTTTTTTGCAAGGATGGGATTTGTCTGCAAAGATCCAACACATTTGGAACTGTATCCAGAACACATCTGAATTGCTTTTGCAAGTGATTATAATCCATGGTAAGTAGCAGGATCTGTCTGGTTATGATTTTATGACTGATTAACAGTCTATCATCATCTAATCCTCTTTCTAAGACTTCTAGGTCCAAGATTTTTTTTTTGCTGTTTCACCATCTAGTCATCTTCAGAGGGCTGTTTAGTGAGCCCTGTAATTGGGATTAATAGGGATTCTAGGTAAAGGAAGAAAATCTGTATAGCAGATGGGGATTAGTTAATAGTCCCCAGAATGACTTTAGTGGCTCATTTCGGCTGAATTCTTGCTTAAACATAAAGACTCTACTAACAACACTAAAATTAGGCTTTACAGTGAAGAAGTGCACGGCACTACAAGATACCCTTAACAGCACGGTAAAAAAATATTTCCCTGCTCTGGATGACCCTGAATTTACTGTACTTTACATTGTTTAGATTCTAAAGTAAAAAAATTGTACAGTATGTGCATGAAATATAACTGTGCCAATTATAAAAATATAAAAGTGCGCACTCTTAAGGGTAGAAGATTTCTGGATATTTCTAAGTAACTTCTTGCAGATGTTCGTTTTGAAGGCAGAGGACTCACTGTGAGGGATGACAAATTAATTGGCCTTCATGACATTAAGAGAGTACATACTGCGTATCAAAAGAAACCTATTTATGTATTTTTATTTTGAATGTTTTTGGAGTATTTTTGATTAATTCATCAACTTTTTTAAAATGTTGATTGACCGTTACACTCGCGTGACTTTGACGCTGCATAACCATTAGTGAGAGAGATGATTGGCCACAGGTGTAGAAGTATTTTAACCGTTTAACAAATCAAAGAAAGAAAAACAGACTGGAACAAAAGTATTTCCCGACGGTAAAACAAGAAGGTACTGTAATAGGAGAGACATGCTGTAGGTACTGTAGTAAGCTGCTATTTTTATGTGTGTGAATAACGTTAATAAAGAGCATACTGTAGGTTAGGGGTAGTTTGTATTGTGTAATTCACCAAACAACAGTCAAGAATAACTTACCTGTACCTGTTCTCAAATCGTTTAAAAGTATTTTGTTTTGTAAACGATAGGCGTTAATAGCGATTACATATGCTGCAATTACTGTACAACTGCTGTTTGTTTGCTGAAATGTGTCCGTGTTATTTACAGTTCAGTATGTGATGGACGAGGACCTGCAGCTTCGATTAATTGTATGAATATGCGTACGGTAGTTTCCAGAACATTTAATATCTTTCGATGGCGAGTCAGTCCCTTGGAATGTTATCTATATTACCCACAGTTGTATTAGAAAAATCCGCAAAAAATCTACAAAGTTTCAGAAAGCCGGAAACGCAACACTCCTATTAAAGAGGAATACCATATACAAGTTCCTTTCAAACGGAACTATACTGTTGCTTGACACATTTCTGGAAATTAAATGGGGGCGTTTTCAGACGCTGATCCCATTAAGGAAGATAATTGCAAGGGCTGTGGTTAATAACAATGATTTTTTCACATGTATTAGTGTCAGAAATGGATTACGTTTGCACCTTCTACAGAGAAGTCTAGAGCTTGCTGAAGCTTAAGTTGAATCATAACAACAGGCCTAATAGAAACAAATGTATCCATAATAACAATATACAAGTAAGAGTAAAGAATTTATTCAATGTGTTCTGATGAAGGTTGCTATGTGTAGTGCATTGTTCTAGAATCTAATGTGTAGTGATGGTCAAAGACACCATCTCTGAAGCACAAATTGTTTGTTCATAATTTATAGATTGAAAGATTGGCCTGATTTCCACACTTCCTTTTAGGAATCTAGTGCTGGTGAGCGCAGTCTGTAAGAGATGCTATCTTAAGAAAGAAGTCAGAATCTGTGTTTTAATGTCTTAATGTCATTTTTTGATCGACCAGCAGGTAAAAAAAACATTCCAAAAGTGGTCCAAATTTTTTTTTTAGCTAAACAGAATATATCACTTTTCCTGCATTTCAAATCCTCCCAAAAGCACAGCAAAACCATCAATAATTGTCTATGCATAGTAGAAACATTAACCCTAACCCTAGGTCGATCCATCCTAGACCCCCTATCTAAACCTAGGCCTACAACGTACGGAGTTGAAGCTGGGCTCTAATGCCTCCAAACCTGATCAGAATCTTTTCAAACACCAACTATGAGGTATTGCAACTGTATGAGATGTGAATGTGATTGAGTCTTCAACACATTTGTTTTTTGTTGTAACATGGAGCTGAATTTGTATTTGACATACAGTACATGTGTTTTGGCTATGCTGTGGGTAGGATTATAATTACCACTAAAGCTTGTCTCAAGATATCATAATGTTGGCTTTAAAATGCAAAAAATAAGAGAGTTCAGCCTGTGGAAGGTGTTTTTTCAAACACTGAAATTGTGGCCATTTTTTACTGACCAGTGGGTCAACAAAAGTGGTCTGAAAAGTGGTCCTAGACCCCCCCCTATCGAAAGCTAGGCCTTAAAAAACTGAGTTGAAGCTGGGCTCTAATGACTCCAAAATCAATCAGAATGTTTTCAGCTACTCTGTATCTGTGATGTTGTGAGGTTTATATTGGGGTCTGCTTCTGAACAACAGGAGATGTGATGGGATCCGACAGCTTTGAGTCTTTCACCACTTTTCACAGAGCACATTTCAGGTGAAGCCTGAGGACATCTGTTGCATCAGAGAGCAGTGCTCCAGATAAGTTGTAGTTTTAAAATACTATGCTGTAGGAGAAGATTAATGCATTCCTGGTAATATTCAGTGTTTGCTGCAGCACAGAAACAAAATCCTAAGAGGAGATTCTGATCAAAGCAAAAACCGTAGTCTCCCAACCATATGTACAATCAGTGGTACTTTAATGAATGTTCAGGGACTTAACAGAAGAGCACTCATATGAAGAACCAGGGAGGCCCGTGGGCTGATTTGATTAAGATGATTCACAACAAGGCAAGTCATCACCTACACCCCCAAGCTAAGTGCATCCCAATTCACAATGCAAGTGCTGTTTGCAAAAATCCTGCCACTAAACTTTAGAATCTGAGTAAGTAAATTGTGCTCTACATTTGTCTCAAAAGTCATTTGACACAATCTAGACTGCATTTTCTTTGGTCTCCCCCCAAATTAAATATTGTTAGAGTTCCCATTTTGTTAATAAAGTCGTAGCCAAAAGTCATGTATTTTGAATGTAAATTCAGCTGCATGTTACAGAAAAAGAAATGTGGTGAAATCTCAATCGCGTTCACATCACACACATTTTACAAAACCTTATAGTTTGGTATTTGAAAAGATTCTGATTGATTCTGAAATCATCACAGCCCAGCTTCAACTCAGTTTTTTAAGGCCTAGCTTTAGATAGGGGGTCTAGGACCACTTTTCAGACCACTTTTGTTGACCCGCCAGCCAGTCAAAAATGGCCACAATTTCAGTGTTTGAAAAAACACCCTCCACTGGCTGAACTCTCTTATTTTTTGCATTTTAAAGCCAACATTATGTTATCTTGAGCCAAGCTTTAGTGGTAATTGTAATCCTACCCACAGTATAGCCAAAACACATGTACAGGTATGTCAAATACATAGGGTTAGGGTTAAGGTTTCTATTATGCATAGACAATTTTTGATGCCTTTGCAGTGCTTTTGGAAGGATTTGAAATGCAGGAAAAGTGATATACTGTATGCTGTTTAGCTGAAAAAAAAATTCGGACCACTTTTAGAATGTTTTATGCCCTACAGGTTGGTCAAAAAATGGACAAAAAAACAATGTTTGGGGAAAAAAACACTTTCCACATGCTGACCTCTCTTATTTTAATGCATTTTAAAGCCAATATTATGATATCTTGAGCCAAACTTCAGTTGTAATTGTAATCCCAACCACAACATATACAGTAGTAGCTAAAAGACGTGTATTTCGAATATAAATTCAGCTGCACTTTACAACAAAAAAGGAATGTGGTGAGATCTAAATGACAGTACATTCACATCACATACATTCTGCAATACCTTATACTGTATATACAAGCACCGAAGCATGACGGTTTCCCTGATATTACTTTTTACACTTATTCTGAGATCATCACAATAGTGTACTGTATGCACTAAATTAGGAGAGATTTTTTTTTGTATTGCAATTGCCACAAAATAAAGTCCCCAAGCTGCACTCATTCCAGCCACCTTTTTTTGTCATCTTAAACCCAGTGATGTCTTTGTAGTTTTATCTTCTTTTCTTTGTATCCATTACAGGTGGTTTGAGTCCGCCAGATGTTGGACTGGTGGTACACTGTTATCATTTTTGTGTCTCTGCCACTGATGTAATGCAGGCCAATAAACGAACTGGTTCAGTGCAGCCAATTCTTTTCATCAACACCAGGGGTATGTTTATTTGTTCACTTTCTCATACATTAAAAATTCAGATAAGAATAAGAACTGCTATGCTATAAAATCAAGCTAAAGACCATAAATTTATTTTTTTCTGGTGATTTTAATCTGATGTACGGTAAATCCCAGAACTGAAAAAGTCAGATCACTTGTGAACTCCTTGCACTGTTTTTTTTATCACTTCGCTTTTTTAATAGATTCCAAATGCTGTACAAGAGATATTGGCAGTAGCTTTGGGAGTAAACCTGACCTTTTAGGAGAATGATAGCAATTAATTGTTTTTTTTAATTCTTTAAATGCTGCACCATATTTGGAAGACCTGACCAGCAGGGTGTAGATATTCTTGCTAATGCGAAATCTGCTACATTCCATGATTGTGTTTGGGTTGTCTGCAACCTTCAGGGATCTCAGACATGAATTCAAACTGTGAGGAAGTTGTAAATATATGCACATTTCTAATTAAACTCCTTAACACATAATACTGAGTCATTTTCAAGATGGGCTCAATATCACCCTATATCTGGGTTTATAATAAGCCTCTTTCAGGCTTTGATGATTCCGCATGAGCAGTAGAGATTTTGCTGATGCCATGGCCCTAGGGAAGAACGCCAGGCTACATTAAAATGTATTTGAGATGATCAGCTTCTCTTAGTATGACAGCTCTTGAATTCTTTAGTTCACATACATTAAGCAGTATCATGCTCATCTGTACAAATGACCAGATCAGTGAAGTGGACAGAAGATGCCAACAGCTGCCAGCCTGGTATTTTAGTGCAGTGATAGAACACACTCGCAAACAAACAGTAGCCATCAATGAAAATGACTGTCAGGCTGGACACATGAGTCAGAGGCAATTAGCTGATGACTGATGAGATAGAAGGATATTACACTCAGAGACTGTCCTGGGATCGAGAGTAAGTTATTCTGTACTGAGTATCTGCAGCAGGCAAATGCTACAAAGAGATATGGGATTTAATTTCCATGGGCTGAGTGGTGTTGGCTGTGAAATCTTGCATAAATTTCCCAATCTATTATTTTTGGTGGGGACATAGAGATTGTACAAATTTCAGGTGGGGACATAAAGTTTATACACATCTCAAGCACTTAGTAGTCTATTTTTTCATAGAGATAGCATCAAAATGTGTCTTTTAACTTAATACAATAAAGTTTATCAAACATTGATTCTGAGCTCTGAACTTTGAGAGTTCAGAAACTTTAAAGTTTCCTTTTTTACCGTCTTGTGATATCTGCTTGTTAACAAAACTAATATCCCAGGTTCCAGTTTATCAATGCGGATCTTTGAAACTAAATAAATTATTTCCTTAATTGCAAATTTAATACATTTTACATGTTTTATTTTTGCTCATTTGTGTTAGCTGCAACATTTCAAACATGAAGGCTAAACTAAGGCAATAGTTTAATCTGCTTCCAGTGCTGTATCATTATTTCAGCTATGCTTCTACATGATGGAGATGGATGTACTGTGTGTATTTATTGCATTGTATCTTGAATTAACTGTACAGTTATTCACTCAACATTTTTATTCTAAAGTTTAATTTAGTGTCGCTCAGCATCTGGCTCAGCTTTTATTTGTATTGTGTTGTGCCCTTCCAAGACTTTACCTGAAGGTACTATACAAATGTAATGTAGTATTGTGATAGTGTCACTTCAGTGTGAAATGCCCAAGACACAAACAGACACTGGCAAAAATTGAAAGGCAGCTGGTTACCAGAGAAATAGGTTTTTAATGGGTTCAGTAACCCTATATAACTTGATTTAGACAACAGAGGCATGGGCATCTTTCCTGACAAAGCAATATCGTCAGCTTTGTCTAAAGGATGAAACAATAAGTTGGAGCATAATGCAACTCTAAAGCTATGTATCACTTTTTTATGTCCCAGTTTTTCAGGTGCCTGTTTTATTTGAAGAGCCTATACACAGCTTAGAGATACCCTTGTGATAGGAGATGTACATTCTGCATGCAAGGTAAGTTATCTGTGTTTGGTGACAAAGATCATTTACTGTTTCTAAGCACTTTGTTTCATCACCCAGACTCAGCATTTCACAAAGATTTAGTTCAAACGGGCTTGTGTAAGATTTGAAAGCAAAGATGTGTAAGATTTTGCAACACAAAGAGAAGACACTTAAAAAGTAAATGAAAGCCTTCAAATAATAAATAGCTGCAGAAATAGCAGTGTGCTTACCTGCTTGAAGGAAAAAAGGACAATTTCTTGTCAAAATACTCAGCAAATAGACATCTTTCTCTTACGCAATGTTAGAAATGTACAGTGTGTTTCAGTCTTAGAGTGGGACTTTTCTTCCCCAGTGAGATAATATTGACTTATAATCAAGCAAAAGGAAAAATGCACAGGTTGAATTACGTACTGTACTGTGTTTAATTTATGGAGGTTCAGGAGCAAGACAACCAAAACAGATAACACCTTCCCAGCATTCATTGCTGCTCCTTCCTTTTCTTTGTGGAGACTTCTTGGCTTGGTCCATGGTGGTTGTGGGATGGAAGGAGTGTCCATATGGCTTGCTGTTGTTCTCTCAGCCAGGCGGGTTAAGCCAAGCCATTTACTGTATGTGCTTTGATTTCACTTTAATTGGTATCATTCAAAACCCTAAATTAAGGTAATGGCTTCTAAACTAAAGCTTAAAGTTTGTTTGGGTTTCATTCATATAAGCACATATGCAATGATTATATAGCTGTATTTATATATTTATACAGTATACATACGTACACATACCGTACACATCTTTGAAATAGGTTGCAAAGACTAGCTTTCTCTATAAAGAAGAAATAAAATCAGTTTTTCCTCCACGTTAAAACCCTGGAACTACCAAGTGGAAATAAATGGGAACATTTCACTTTATATGGAACATTGTGCAGTATATTCAGGCGTATTAATTTGCAGATACAGAAACAGCACCTTGAACAGAGGGCTCTTAAAGGGATTAAAGCGCTTAATGTTTTTGGAAGGAACATCACCATCTGCAGTGCTGATGGGATTTATGTTATAGAAACAATACAAGGAACTTAATACGATCTACACTATGTGCATGTACTGTATAAACTGAATTGTGTACTCTGGATAAACAATTACCCAAATTGCCCAGTTTTTGTCATACAGCGTAGTTCTAATCATTTAGGAATTTCTAAAGGATTGTTAAAATGCCATTTAAAATGTCTGACAAAAGACAGAAAGATGAAATGTAGAACTTGGCCGAGTAGGGGTTTAATGTATAGTCAGCCCTGTTTTTGCAGTACATTTTAGGACAGGGCTTCAGTGATTTGATTAAAACTTGGCAACCTGAAATCAAGTGTGACAATCTGCTGACTACCATGAAAGCAAATTGGCAATGTCTTCCATTAATAATGAGTTGAAGTCCGTATTAAATTGGAAGTATGAATCTGGATAGGTTTTTAACCATTTATCTTTTTGTTGGATGGATAGTGGGAATATAATGGAAAGACAATTATACTATACCAGTTTTATTTTATTGGTTTATAAATCTCATATGTACCACATATATTTTGTGTAGTTAATACTGTACAGTATGTACCAAGTTGTCAGTTTCATGTCACCAAATCATTTTGTTCAAAACATGAATAAAGGTTTAATTTACATCACACATTGTCAGAACTATACAGTATTTGGCCAGAACGGTGTATAATGATGTTTTTTATGTTTTTTGATTAAATTCCGGATATTGCTAGAATGAATTTAATCTCTGAGGGGCAGCTGACCCTAGTTTTTGAAAGTAAGATAAAATGTAAGATATTCTTTTGCAGTAATGAGAATGTGGCTTGATTATGCATAAATTGGCTGTTTCAAGAAACTCCATGACCCTGGAAGGTAAATCATCAGCAAAGACTTCATATTACATTAACATTACTATTATTATTAGCACCTGCATCTTATTGTCATTTCATGTTACTGTACCTCAAGGATTGTTGTTTTTTTTATACAAGACTAAATAACTTTAATGCATGTTTTTTAAAAACAGAATACATTTGCTGTTTTCTTTTGCTTTTGTTGATGGTGGTGACTGAAATTTAAATTAATATCCTTTAATGACATGTCTTGTGTGTCACAGATTTTGAGATTTTAATATAATTTTGGCTTCCTGCCACTTTGACCTTTTGACTGCATGTCAAGTAATTTCATCTGCAGACATAAAAAATAAGTCTTATAGGAGAAAGCATTCCTGTTTCTCTTCTTTTATGATAATACTGCAGATGCTGTCAGCCATTTGGGACAAATGTGAGTCCAGGTTTTGATAGTTCTCATGTAGTGGCCATGCAGCAGTATAGTATACAGGAATATTCATTGGCTCAGTCTGCCATTCATAGCCTGAACTGTGTGCATTGGTGGTCACTGAATGCTCATCTCTTATGGTGGTCACTTTATCCAAATTATCCAAGTCATATTTTCATTTTTCCATAAAGAGATATTTCAATTTGGAGATCCTTTTTGTTCCATAAAGGGATCTTTGTGAAGTAGGTGCTGCATCTCACACTGCCCATGTACTGCCAACTTAGACAGACTCACAGCATCACAGCCCTGCGGTAGTGCTAGTCATGACCTGTCCATGAATGATTACCCCAGTAAACCCTTTTCCTGGCACTTTTCCAGATTCTGCTCCAGGAGTGGGCTGTGATCCTTATACAGGGGTTGCTCATTTTGTCAACACAAAACCTGAGTGGGGATATTGCATTTTGTTGGAGCTATAAAATATGTCAAGAATTCTTTCAAACCTGTGAATTTAATTGCATTAAGTCTCTCTATGTTGTAAATATTGTCAGAACTGGATAATTTTAGGAACATTTATTATTAACCTTTGAACTTGTGGTTCTAAGTAGTGTGTGACCAGCTCTGTAAAAAATGCATGCATTTGGATCTGTTAAATATCTCCAGCTTAAGCCTTGGCTCTCTCTTTTGTAAATCTCCAAAGGCTTTTTCATGAAACACAAGGGAAGGGGTGGCAGAGTTGCATAAACTCAAAGGTGAAAGATTAATTACTTTCAAAAACCACAGTAAAATAAAAGGAGAGCAGGCTTTAAAACATGATTTGAAATGGATTATGTTGTCATGTGCTCTCTACTGGGAGCAGTGCAAATGCTATACAAAGAGCAGTGAAAACAATAAAATTTGAGCCATGGGAAACAAATCAATTTTGGTGGAGTTTTGCTGTAAGCTGCTCGATAATGGCAGATGAAAAATTGCAGTGATTTTTTTTTTTACAAAAAATACAACAGTTCTGAATTAATGTTAAAATGGACCATGATGTTTATTCGTTTAGTTTCATGCTGGAGAGAAATACATTGTGTTTGGGCCAAACTGGAGGTATATGAAATTGATATTTATGCATCCTTTCCTTTGTGTAATTTTCAGTACACTTCACTGCTCTACTGGTTAGGGATACTGTACATCCAAACTGAAGATTATGATCTGGTGTCTTTTTAATTAGAGTTTTCCTACAGGGGAGAAAGCATTAATCACAACCATGTCAAAAACATTGCATCAGAAATGATTAATTAATGATCAAGCTGACTAGAACAAAGTTATTGGTGTTCTGCTCAGCCTATACTGCATCCATAATTGAGATTCCTGAAAACAGAAATGATTTCCCATCCTGTGATAGAAGCATAGCTAATATTTCAGGGTTGAAGTTCTGAGATTTGAGGAATGTGTGAGATGTCAGTATTGAGTTCTTGTCAGATTTGTGGTTTTGTGTGTGATATTTAGTTATTATTTTGCAGAGCTGGAACACATGTAATTCCAGAGTGATGCAGGATGGTATTAAAAGAAACATTTTTACTAGGGCTGTGTACAAATAAATAGGTACTGTAGATGAGGTTTGGAGGGAGGAGGAGATATACTGTACAGTACCGATGTACATATCAATGACATTTTAAAATAATACAGTCTTGTGCATTTTACTGACAGACCTATTTTGAGGTATAGCACAAAAAATAAATTTATTTCTAGTTTCTGTGTTTGCTTTGAATGATGTATCACCTAGGATGAAGGACAGAAAAAACAAGTGAATTTGAAGCAAGCATTTCCTTACTCAATACATTGTTTTTTTTTGCCATTTTAGAAAGCACAGTCATGTGTCACAGTTGTTTCCCCAAGAGGTTTTTAATTAAATGGATGAGCTGTACCTGTACACCAGCACAATATCTTAAAAGGTGTTCACCTCATTGGTCTGTTTGTATAGGGTGTTTTAGATAGACCTACAGTAACTAAAATTAAATGTTCTTCTCAAATTTGTTTCACCTACTGATGGTTTAATTTCCTCTTGTGATCTCATCTTTTGAAAATGGTAGACCAATCTTTATGGATATCTTTAACAACCCCTTCCTTCACTTCTCATATTTCACCAAAAATGTCAAAATTCATTCTGAATTTAGAAGCTGAAAATTGCCTTCTTCTAAAGATGACCGTGTGTGCTGAAGATGTCCATCTATCACTTTATCATTGTATACATTTTGAGCTGGCTTTCAGTGTGAATGTATAGACTCCATATTAATAAATTCTTTGTGAAATTAAGATGAGGCCTGATAAACTAGACTACTGGAGTAGCAGAAGCTCCAATGATGTTCCCATTAGTGGCAGCTACAGTAGATCAAAGCCATAGTGAGTGCTATCATTGTACAGAACAGTATAATAAGGAAATTAAACTGATGAATAATTTACCTTAACAGATACTATTAGAAATCCTCTGAGCAAGTCCCAGATCTGTCTTTGGGGTATATTTTTATCAAGCATCCTTTTGTGTTTTCCTCCATTCTAGACAGAATTCAATCTTACTTTATTGAATAAGAGATGAATGGGTGACACAGTGGCCTCAATGCAATCTACTGCATGTTATTTAGAATTGTTACAGTAAGAGCACAGTGCAGAAAGCTTCCTCTATTAGTTTAAGCATGATGATAAAATGAATGAAGTTGCTCCTGAATATAAAAGAAAAATAGCCTATGTGGATTAAGGTTCTAATGTCAATAAAGGTATCTGATTCTATTTACAGTTTTGTTAAGAGCAACTACAGTAATATCCTCAGAGACAAACACGTGCAAAACACGTTTCACTTTTTTCATGCTTCTGCTTCTTATGTTTTACAAAGTACCCTTATTAAAACATTAGTAGCTGGTTAGAAAGAAAGCTTTAGTCTTTATGTTGGGGGAGGTATTTATCTCAAGTCAACATAATTGATTAACAGGTGATGAATATATTGCATTGCTTCTGCCAAGTTTAAATCCTTTTCAATAAGGATTTAGTCTTGCGTGAAGAAAGTAGGTGGAGCTAAATAAGGTGACACTATCCTTCCCTCCTCCGTTGATCATTAATCATGTAACACGTGTCATGTGACCATTGACACACATCTAAGAGTTCTGCAAAAAATATATTTGTTCTAAAATGGCATTGGCAAGATGATTACATATGGTAATTATAAAACTTTGTGCAATCAAAGAGCATTGTGAACCATAACCGTCTAATTAAAGCACTTTGTAGCCTGTATTCATCCACCCTTTTTGTAAAGAAATTAGTATACAGTAAACAGATACTTCATTCTTGAGTTATTAGGAACTTGCATAAATATTTTGGTGCCCTTATTTTACCAAGGTGCTGAAATCAATAGCAGGGTGCCTCAGTCAGCAGTGAAACCAAAATGTGGGACTTTGATTTTACCAACAAAATCAGTTCAGACCACATACAAACATTAGAATTTTGTGAACTGGAATGATCTGCTAATCTGTTGTGAAAAAGCATTTCATCTCTGTTTGTCTGTCTCTATTTCACAAAGGTTGTTGACTTCTGCTCTTCACTTTATTTTACAGATTATCTGGGTATATCTTCTCCCCATATTTCTTCCTTATATTACAATATATTACTTTTGTTGATCCATACTACCGAATTAACAAGGTTTTAAAAAGCTACAAAGCTTGTAGCCAACATTTTGCTAGTCTTGAATGCACAGTAGACGTGTAGTTAACCCAGTACTGAATCTGAGGAAGTGCCAGTTGGTCCAATGACCAACAGTGTGGAACCGCTGACTACCATGAAAGCAAATGAGGAATTTCTTCCATTAATAATGAGTGGAAGTCTGCATTAAATTGGTTGTACAGTATGAATCTGAATGGGTCTTAACAGTTTCTCTACTCAGCTGATGAATATTGGGAATATAATGGAAAGAAAATTATACTGTATCAATTTTATTTTATTGTTTTATAAATCTCATATGTACTGTACCAACAATTGACACATTTTGTATAGATTATACTGTACAGTATGTACCAAGTTGCCAGTTTCATGTCACCAAATCATTTTCTACAAAGCTTGAATAAAGGTTAAATTTACAGTACATCACATTTTCCAGAATAGTGTATAATGATGTTTTTTTTAATTATATTCTGGATATTGCTAGAATGAATTTAATCTCTGAGGGGCAGCTGACTCTAATTTTTTAAAGTAAGATAAAATGTAAGATATTCCTTTGCTGTAATGAGAATTTGCAAACAAGAAATTGGTACCAATTGTATTTTATTGTTTTATAAATCTCCTATGTACTGTACCATATCTGATTTCACCTTTTCATTTGTTTTTCAAAATCAAATTTGACAGGTTGACTAGGTAAATGGTATAATAAGCAAAGGAAATGGATTAAGTTGCTAAATTATTCCCCAAATTGAACATTGCAACCTTCTGGATGAGCTGTTAATGGTAACTGGGTAATTTTCCTCTGGGTCGTGGTCAAGAAGAAGTTGGTATTGCAAGCTTTTTGATTTTACACATTTGTAAACCACTTCACAGGATGGCATTATTCGAAAAAGGTGATCTCTGTTCAATGGTAAGAGGCAGACTGAATTGCAAATATAATTAGCATAGTGCTTGTGAACAAATCCTTTTTTCCCCCCTTGTATTGAAAAACCGTATAGTAGTTAGTGGCAAACATTCAATATATAGACAAGGCTTACTGTTTTAGAGTTAATGAACTGGCCCTTTATTCTCCTGGGCTGCCTTTGGAAACTGTCCCAGAGTCTTGTGACTGGAATTGATTCCAATAAGAGAGCACAACAAATTGCATTCAGGAGTTCATGCAGTTTTAATCCACTTAATTTACCTAGGTACTCACAGGTGTGCTCACAGGCTTCTTTAGTAGTTTTGTGCAGCACCTGGGGCTTAAACCATCAAGAAAATCAATGTTAGTGGACCTAAACGCCTTTACATGACAAAGGCCTTGAGAATGGGTGTTTAATGTTTAGAGCAGCACACAGAAACACTGTAATTATGAGCCTGGGATTGGCAGGGCCTGTTGCATGCAGTGACACAGCTGGCAGAAATCAGGCAGTCCCACTGATTTTGGGGAATGCTCAATGTACAGTAGTATGCCAGGACAAGACTTTGTGCTTACCACAATGAGGAATCTACTGTATACAGCTTGTAAAAATGTCTGTTTACAGCATCCTTTGTTCCACCAACAAGATGCTCTGTGCAGATGTCTGTAATGTTTGATGCTGAGACTCGCTTTGCCTCAAGGGCCATGTACAGTATAGAACATGATCTTGGGATGTTTAAAAACAGGAGGAACGTGGACCTCTGATGCAATGTCTTTGTGGTTCTAGATTACATTCTGTATCAGCAGTTCCTTTTTTTTCTATAATTGGTCATCATATTTTTTCACATAGCTGCTTTTATGGATTGAATCACTGACCTTTATCAATGGGGGAGTTTAACTTTCTAATGCTACTTCTATAATGTCTGTAGTTTTATTTTGTTCTATTGGAAATAATTTTAGTCAAGCCTTCTAACAGGTGTCATTGTGTAACAGAAGAACATTATTTTATTAAAAAAGAGCTCTTTATTAGATTAGATGTGTAGATTAAGTGTTATTTTACCTCAGTTTTATTTTCAAATAAACCTTTGAAACACAGTGAAATAAATTAGAGAAATGTAAACAGCATCTTGCTGAATATGATGCTGTAATTAGTGCCTGTTTTTCTTTAATAAATTTCAGATTGTAGTGATTAAAAAGTTTTATTTCCCTTGCATCTGTCTAATTAGATGATCTTTGATAATGTTGAATTTGCCTAAGGGCTGTGCAAGGCTTCCAAGAGCTGTAAAGCAAGGAGGATTAAAGCTGTTTTACTGTGTTAAACTTTTTAAGGAGAAGCTTAAATTAGAATGCAAGTTATTTGTGTTTAATGGTTCTTAGATGCAAACTCTAGGACCTTAAGAGAAGCAAAACAAAGTGAATATCCTTTACAATGATGTTTGTGAAGTTTTGTTTATCAGCAATAGAACACGATTTTTCTGTTACTAAAGGTTTATGTGACATTCATTCAAATTTAAAATATTGGTTGTCCACACTTGTAATAAAACACCTCCAGACAACTTGATGAATGAGCCTGTTGTGGTATATCTTGTATTTGCTGGGTCTAAGTTACAGTATAAGCCTTTCTTTAAACTATTATTCACATTGTTCACATGAGCTGAATAAACTGAATAAAAGAAAATTGAAGGCATAAACTTTTCTGAGTCTCACAAAATGTATCATTTCCATGGTCTGAAACTGGTAATTTGATGAAAAAAGCCATTTAAACTCTGCTCACTCTTTTAGAGAGGGAAAGAAGTTATTGGCTCCTTAGTAGATATCTACATGAAATAAAAACTGAACTTTGCCTTCCTCACTACTTGAATTTATTGTTTTTGGAACTGTTAGATGGGTCTAATAACGTTAATTTCTGGTCATGTGGCCAAGACTACATCGCTGTATTTTATAAACACATTTTGTGAATGTAACCGAGGATTGGGGGTTTCACTTGAAGCTTTTGTTTAGTGGTGTTTTGCCCTAGAAAATTTGAGCTTCCTGCTTTCTGCCCCATGATGCTGGGATGCACTTCAGATTTGTCATGACCCTCACCAGAACTCAGTGGATTTCTGATAATACATGGATGTTCAAGCTGCATGTTCACTGGTTACTGCAGCAGGTGCTTTTGAGAGGCAAACCGCTTTGCAATCCAAGACTGCTGGCACGGTTCCGACCACTGTTCTCACCTTTTCAGGGAGTAAGTGCAAAGCATACGGCTCACCGTGAAGTGCAGATGGCTTATTTACAGAGCAGTTCACTCCTGGTGTTTTTGAGAAGGAAGCAAGTACACTCACAAGTAAGCTGTTTCAAATAAAGAGGACATTGTTTTCAAAGTGTTTTTGGTTGCAACCAGGGAACACAATGCATCTCTACAATGTTATAATTCATTATTAAACACACACTCATAGATTTTCACAGTCTTAAAAGAATTAAGGGATTAAGACCCCGTTATCATTACATGGAGGGATACATGTATTCTCTTAGGAGACACTCCCTGTGTTGATAATGCACTAAATTATTCATGTGCTCTTGGGTTGATGGAAAATCTTTCCTTATTTGCATGTTGTTTAGAAGGCAGAACATGATAATATTGTATCTTTTCTATGTTCTCTTCAGTCTTATTTCCAATTGCTTGTGGGAGGCAATTTAAAGGGACTTGAAATTCCTTAGGTTAATGTACTGTACATGATTGTTTGTGTTGCTGTACAGGGGACATGGTATTTACTTTCTTGTGTCTATGTGCTGTATATACAGTATTTGGATTGACGTCTTGTCCATGGTGTATCATGCTTTGTGTCCATTGCTTGCTAGGGGAGATCCAGCTCCCACGCAACCCTGTATTGCCCTGTGTTGGATAAAGTAGAAGATGCATGAATGAATATATTTGTATGTACTGGCATATCAAAGAATTCTAGAACACCTTTAACAGAGAATTGGAATGTTTTCAGTGTTGATCTGACCGGTAACATGCCTCAGTATAGATTGAATCAGTGGTCATCACACAAAATGTGACATCTGTCTGCTACCAAAGGCCATGTGCAGCATCAGTTATTCGTCTTTTATTTACCCAGTGTTACGTCACACCCCTGGAGGACTCGTCATTCCACCTCACATTCCAGTACCGTTCCCAATTAGCCCATTTACCCCAGCCTATTTAAAGCTGCTTCACACTCTTCCCTGTGCTCAGTATTAGGGTTTCTCCTGGCTAGAGCTACTTCCATTTTCACTACGACTTACTACTTGGTTTTTGGCTTCTTGACCCTGGTTTGTTCTCCGACTACATCTTCTGGTTTTGGTTTTGGTACTTTGGTTATTGTTCTGGTTTCGACTCGGCTTCTGGTTTTGTACTTTTGCACCGGCTTGTTTACCTATGGCTTTCGGAACTCGGATTATTATATCAACTACGCCTCTGGAGATCGTTCTGGTTTTCTGCATAGGGTCCTCACTACTATTTCCTAACACACAGTCCCCAAGAATTCATGCTACTCAATAGTCAGTATAGAACAGGACAAATCAAATTATAATTGATTGTTTGAGCTTTCAAACAGTGACTGGGAATAGAAATACCTTTGAACTGTTTGTTCAGGCCCTACCATGATCTGTTCATTAAATTCAATGAAACTTAAAGGGCTACATTTTAGGGCCACATTTAAAGTTTAAATCACAGTATAGGTCCATTACGTGTGCATCCAGGAGTAATGCCGTTTAGCTCATGCTATGGAGGGCCGCATTACCCACCTGGAGTCCATCGGTGTGATCTTGAGTGGCAAGTGCTAAATTTGTAACTCTTTATACAGTGTAAGAGCACTAGCTTACGTTAATAAACATACTTTCAAGGTGCAATTGTGTTACATTTATGCACTAATAATACATTATTTAAACCCCTTTGAAACTTAGTCAGTCCTGCACTAAGTTTCAAAGGGTATTGTACTAAAATGAAGAAAAACTCCAAGACACCTACAGTATTTTTAAGCCCTAACATTCTTTGTGCAGTATCTTTTCCCTTTTGCCTTTCTTCATTCCTGTATATCACACAGCACTGTCTTTAGAAGATGACTATGCTTAAAGCTCATCTCTAATCTTTTTTGTTTTTTAAAGAAACAGATATTTTTTAATGTGTCACTTTTTGTAATATTTTTGTAAATTTTTGGTTTTAAGAAATGTAAGTTACAAGCAACAAGTTTCAGATTTCCATTAAGTACAGTATTTCTTTTAGAGAACAATTGGACAATAACTTGGTAAATTAATTTTTGTGTGTTGCCTAGGATGTAAAAGCAACAAGAGAAAAGACAGCAACATTCTGCTGAAATATCTCCAATTTTGATATGAGGGAGTGCAACAGTTTAACAGTAATCTCGCATCAGGTAGCCATGTCCAGCTATTCAAGAAAAGGTCTCTTTATTGATTGTAGCAGGTCAGGGAGGTGTCAGTGTAAAGTAACTTAATTTGGGAGCTCTCATGAACGTAGGGCACAGTCTTATCTTCTGCAATGGGGAAAATCTAGTAAATATGCAGAATAATGCAGAAATGGAAGTATTATATTTTTGTGCACTGCTTCTTTTGACTCATCTTTTTCATTCTCTGAGGGGCTTACACAGCATGGAAAGGGCCTCTAGTCATTTAGAAATAGTGTGATTAATGTTTCATCTAGAACTTTGCATTTTCAAACTGACATAATCTGATACAATTTTGAATGTGTTTCAAAATGCATACACTTTATGTTCCATTGCCTGTAAAAAATGACATTGTAGAAGGCTAGTTTTGCAAAGCTTTTATTATTTGACCTATTTTAATGTTGTCGAAAAATATTATCTGACCCGCTTTCTAAAGTCTGGTCTGTCAGTTTCATGCTTGCAGCCGTATGGAGTTGAGAATAAGGGCTCTGGACTCTGGACTGGCAACAGGAAGGTTGTGAGTTCAAACCCCAGGGAATACTTTGCTCAGATTGCTCTAGTAAAGTTCCCAGCTGTTAAAGTGGGTACAAACGTACATTTTTTGGATAAATGCATCAGCCAAATAATATATAAATCTGATGAATGATGATGAGTGAAAGAACTGAAACAATGTTATGAGATGATAGCAGTGCTATCCAGAAATGTTCCAGGTGAGTCAACAGAAAACCGCCACCTCTGGCACTGAAAGGAGCCATAGTTGGCTCGCTGGGCTGGCCATGATTTACCATGACCTTGGAGGAATACTGGCAGATAGATACAGTATTAGAAGAATCAAACTTGAGTCAAAGAATTAATGTGTGATAACACGCAGTATATTCAAGACGACCGTTTTTAAGGTTATTGCAATTGTTTCATAATTCCTGTTTCGTGACCAGTGCCTCTTTGATGCCTAATGTTTAAGGAGCTTGCATCTTGGCTCGGTATTTTATCTACAAGATGTCTCTACCTGTCCTCATATCTTGAATTTGACTAGAAAGTTAAATATTCTGTTTAAACCCACAGCTCTTCCTGTGGTGCCAACTAGGAACTTTGTGCCAAGCTCGTGGGAATATGCATGATAACTAATATTATGCATTTTAAATATTTGAGAAAATGGAAGACTATTTTGGATGAAAATCAAAGTTTTATTTTTTTAACAATCGTCTCATTTAAGAATCTTGATGTGAAACAAATTCAAGGATCACTAAATGTTTTACTGCTTACCAGTTCTCTTGTGAAAGTTTCTTCATGAACTAGATTTATAGTTTTACTTTTGTTTTGCTCCTTTAGAAAGGCTGTCAGCATACTGTAGGTATAGGAGGAGAATGATCAATCAATGCAGTTTAAAAATTTAGAACTGATTAATTGATTACTGTTTTTAATGGGATTTTCTTATTTTCTCATGGCTGGAGCAGACATACAGTATTTTGATCCTTGGACGTATTGATGACACATCAACATACTAATTTCCTAGCAGTATATCATTTAGATGAATGTGTTGGGCTGGTAGTTTGCAATTTGTGGGTATTCCAAATTCCTGGTTTTGCTCCATCAAACAAGTGGTCTATTGTCCTGTTTTGTTTAGAGTTTGGAAAACTGTTTGGCAGATGGTTTACAGAGATAATCCTACAGATGCTCTGTTAAAAAGGAGAATTGTGTTCACCACTTTGTAAATTGTTTTCTCTCTGTGCATTTGGCTTCAGAAAAAGCAAAAAGTCCTCTGTCTGAGGACAGAATACATTATCTTGATGTGA
This sequence comes from Atractosteus spatula, assembly GCF_055471065.1. Taxonomy (NCBI): domain Eukaryota; kingdom Metazoa; phylum Chordata; class Actinopteri; order Semionotiformes; family Lepisosteidae; genus Atractosteus; species Atractosteus spatula. Next base: position 15,099,050 of record NC_142725.1, on the reverse strand, counting down.
ATATGGGTAGAAAACATAGATTAGGCAATAGGGCAAACTCAGATTAAAGGGAGCAAAATGTTAAAATGAGAAAATGTTAGCTATGGTATACTATTGTACTGTAAATGATTGATTAAGTGCAGTAAAGGAAACTACAGATCACTGTGAAGCATACTGAGGTGTTGTAAAGATATAAACTGGGAGAACATGTCACAGTGAATGCAGAATTTAAATATGACAACTGGGCAGTTTTCCTATGATCCATCCATCTGTCCATTTTCTAATCGCTTTATCCAATACAGGATCGCATAGTAGCTGGAGCCTATCCTAGCAAGCAACAGGTGCATGGCAGGATATGCCTTGGATTGGACACCAGTCCATAGCTGGTTTTTTAACGATATCACACAAAAATATCTTGCAAAAATAGTAAAGATGTGAATTGTATTAGAATGCTTTTTCAGCTTAACTCACCTGATTGATGAGAAGGCTATTTGACATGAGGACAAGGTAGTCAGAAAATCCCACTTTTTACAAGGAATGAGTCAGGGAGCAGCTGCAAGGGTGATGATAGGGTACAATCATGATACTTCCCGCACGTGAGCAAAGGTTGGTGAGGTTAAGGTTTAGTTACCTCCCCAATTTTTTTCTAAACTGTGTAAGGGAGGCAAAACATTATCTGTTATTTAAAAACACTTTTGGGTTTTCATTGATTCCTGTGCACTTTTACGGAATTTTCCATTTACTGTATGTCCCTGTTACACTGCAAGAAGAAGGCCTGCATAACCCTTAGCTGTCAAGCTGTTTTTTTTCTTCAAAATATTCTGAAGACCTTAATCAGTTCTCCCTTTGGCTGTCACCCGCAAAGGTCACACAGCTTTAATTCTTTTCAAAGTACCATCATCATTTTTTACCTTTCACCTCTGGGATAAGTCTGGTTTCTCTTTCTTGATTTGCCCTAAATAAAATATCCTACCATTGACTCAGTGAGGAGATTGTCAGTGTTCCAAATTACATTGATTATTTCTAGGTATAAACCTCACCATTACTTTTAGTCGCTTCTCTGGAATACCTTGATGACTGTAATTTTAATTGTGAAGCTACATACATCCTTCCCAAAGGGTGCTTTCCAGGAAGGTTAAGTAGAAATTGTTGTTTTGTTCTTATTTTTTACACATGGGGGATAGATCTTGATTCTGACTTGCAGGCCATCTCTTGATCTTTCCTTAAAATGTTTTTTTTCGTGATTATGTATTATTTATGCTGTGATGGAAAATGTTAAAATATGCAGCAGAATACTAATGGACATTTTCAGTCTTGCCCCCTGCATTTATGAAACCCTTACATGAGAGCTTAATCAATAGATAATGGGCTTTAATGGATGAAGTGCAGGCTGAAGAGCCGCCAATCAATTATTAATTTATAGTTGGTTACATATTTAAGTTTTCCCAAGGCACTTTTCTCGGTTAAATAGTTGTTGGGTTTAACAGTGTGGTGATTAAAAAGAGAAGTGCAGACCTAGGTTGATCAGTTTATTAAATTATTCTGGGTCTTATTATAGTATGTCAATTTTTTAACGATCTTTTCTTTGGAATCGGGGAGAAAGAAATTAAAATGAGCTCATTGTAAAATGGTCAGCCCACATTTAATGGAGCCTGTAAATTTCATTTGAAAGATGAGAAAATAATTTGAGTTTGAGCCCCATTACAGGCATGAACAGAACTGTTTTTGGTCTGTGTTTGGCTTGAATATGATTGCCTGAATAAAAGCTTGATATGGACACTACACTACTAAAAAAAGTGTGGGCTGCTATAACCCTTGTAGTGCTGAATATATAACAGTAGCTACTGTTTATACTGTACAAAGGAAACCTTGAGGAATGTTTCTGTCCTTTTAAATATTAAAGGATTATTATTGAAATCACCTTGCTGCACATTGATTTTTATTTCTTCTTTTTTTAAAACAGGGTTTTTATTGATTTGAAGTCCAGTTAAATTTACCATAACTCTATGTCAGAACAGCATTGCTAAATTGATCTTGAGCTCTGACAGGTTTCGGTAGTTCCTGTAAAGACTTACAGACTGGAATAAGATTCTTCTATTATTTGATTTAACTGCACTCGATCGTTAAGATCCTGTAAAAAAGTTTTAATGGGAAACTTTTAGAGTCTTAATTCATACATGTTAAATTTCCAAATGTCCCAGATTTTTTTACCATGTCTGAAAGATCCTATGTGTTGCTTTTCATCATATGATCAGAACTTGTATGCTTTTAAAGAATATGTTTATATTTCAGAAATAAAATCTGTGGTATACTATAAGTTCTTACTGTCAAAAATCCTCTAACAGTACTGTCAAGACTTATGGTAGTGTTTATAATACACATTCACCTAGCTGTTAGAAGTGATTCTCTAACATTAATAATGATTGTAATTGTTTTGTTCATTTTATATATTCTTTTCTTCATCTTTTTCTGTACATCTTGAAATTTAAACTCAAATATCAGAATGTTACTGGAAGTGACTGTATCTCTGTTTCATTCTGAGTGAGTAGTTACCCTCTCAGCACATTGTAGTGGTGGTATTTTAGTTTGTGGCAAGATGAGTTTCCAAGTTGATATGACAAACAACTTTTGGAATGCCTTTGTAAGGGCATAGCCAGCCTAAGGGATATCTGCTTTGCATTACATTATTTAAGATGCAAAGCTGAGCCGCTGTAGAAATTGTACAATATCACTGAACATCCAGTTTCCCGATGAGCTTAAAGCACAAATGCATTGTCAGTGAAACTGAGCAGTGCTCTGTGTCTGTTGCAGTTTAAGAAATGGGATTTGTGTCATTGCATAATAAATGCCCTTTTCACAAATAATAATATCCGAATACGTGGCTGTTTTCCATCCTGTGAGTGTTGAGTGTTATTTAAAGGAAGTAAACATTAAGGGAAAATAAAAAACAGCTACTTTAATGGGGCATTTCAAATAATAAAGCAGCATTCACAATGATGATAAGTATTCCGAAAGTTCTCTCATGCTGTTTAACTACCGCTGTTCTGCAGGATAAGTATGATTAAACATTTACAGACATGTCCCTCAATATGGGTGCCATTGGTAATGGAGATGTCCACAGCTCTTCCTAATCACTTTGCAATGAAGCCTCTAGCTGGGATTACATTGCCTAGGGAAGCAGAAAAATGGGAGCACATAAAAAATAAATTAAAATGTTAATTTTATAAGGCATGAAAGATGTGTTTTGACCCCTCTGGAAATAAGAAAAAAACCCTTTGAAAACCACATTTGGAGTTACCATTATTTAAGAAGTACAGTAGTTATGGTCTTTGACATTTCTCCAGTTCAAAAACCAGGAGATCCACAATGTTCTGTCCATGCTTTGAACTCCATATTTCAGTCTTCCCAAGGGACTTTGTTAATTTCTGCAATAGCATGTTTCCTGCCTACACAGAGAATTATTCCAGTCTTGACAATTCCCCCTTGGCCGCCAAGCAGGCAGATACCCAATTAGCACACACTGACTTTCTGCTGTTTATTAGCAAATGTATAACACTAATATGATGATACAGGCTTATCTGGGATGAATATTAAAAATGTCTTGACAAATATCTAAATCTATAAGATATTACACGTCTTTCAATGATAACCACTTTCTGCGCTGAGTGTTTGCATAGCTAATATATTGGAATAAAATACTAAAAAGAAAATAGAACTAGTAAGCATTAAAATACCACATGAATAAAACAAGTGCAAAAAAGCCACACAGTGGCAAAGGACACTTGGTCTTCAAAGGACACTACACTTGGTCTTCAAAGTGTAGCAAACAAAATAACGCGAAAATACTGAATAAATGGAGCAAAAAGCAAACTGCTTTATATGTGTTGTTAAGAAAAGGTCTCTTTCCTTTGAAATTGCCTTCATAGGCAAGAAGCTTTATTTTAGTCACACTGTACACTTTGTTTTAGCTCAGCTACTGCTGGGGATTGTTGTTTTCTTTAGCGGTAAAAAGAATGACCAAGGCAGTTCCCTCCTCAATCAATCCACCTCGAGAGCAATTTAACTCTTTTTGAAGGTTTAATTGAACAGATTCAGCTGTGCCAGCTTTCCTAATGTAGACAGGGATGGAGTTCCTGTAGATGTAACTACTGTAGGGCCCTTGTTTTGCATAGCTTGTTTTCGGAACCTGCATTTCAATTGTTATACTTCAGGTGTCCCTGTAGCCGCTCCGCTTAATCGAATCCCAGTAATAAATCAACACAGGTGCTGCGACTAATATAAAGAAGAAATTATGATGAACACTTGTGGCCCTTCAATAATCTGCAGCATTTAAAGAGAAATGTAAGAATGGACATAAACACTGAAAAGACACAGAAAGTGAAAGGCAGAAACTGACAATGGGGAGACAAAGTGACCCAGTAAAAATGGCAGGTTTAAATAAAGTTTGGAAAGCTGATATTCTGTTAAGCATATCTTAACAAAGGCATTTGTCTGCGCTTGATTTCCCTCTGAAAAAATCAATAAACCCAACCTGTGTGCAATTCTCCAATATGTACTGGAACAAATGGGAGGGCAAACACAGCAGGATATGTGAGAAGGGCATACTGTATGTACCCACTATTGCTCATTTGCACAAGACAACTATCCCAGAAGTGATCATAATATCTAACAGTGTACTTTATTTGTAGTTACTGATGAGTCTGCAAATGATCAGGATGTTTTGCATGTATTTATAGTGTGGCCGGATTTGTCTCTGATACTGCTAGTTACATGATCTAGACTTGCAATTGCATTCTTTAAGGTCTGTTCCTCTTTTCCAAAATGCAGGGGCTTACACTTATTGAGGAAAGGACTTTCCAATTTACAACTGGGTCCAAAGAAACTGTCAAGAATTTAACAATCATTTCAGTCGTACCAGAGGATTTTGTAAGCATTAGATTTTAGAAATGTGAAGCATTCTACTTGAAGTGGGAATAATTCAGCCAGCTGTATACAGTATCTGGTATTTGATGGAAATGCAATGCAGTAATATTCACATTCATTTCAGTTTTGTTTTTTTATCTGATCTGTGAAAAAAGACATGGAACATACTCTAGGAAACAGCTTTGGATTCCACATGCTGGTGTACTAAATGAAAACTGTTGGAGTAATAGTCTTGCAAATTCCCTTATAAAATAAGCACACTTTTGAGTTATTTTTGAGTCATCTGCTGTAGCTTGCAATGAAGAGTTAAGGGTGGATGTACAGTACACTTTATACTGTACATCATCAAATAGTGCTGATGAAATCAGTAGCACAATGAAGATTAATGAGGTTCACGCAATGGATTAAATATAATTAACAGAGCCAATATACTAAGAGAAGCACATGTGTGATTTTATATTACTCATAGCACGTGGGATGGAAACTAATGAATCCAAGGTGCAATAGAAATAAAACTGAAATAAAATAAAATTAAAGAAAACGAAGTTCTGTGGTGATCAGTCAAATTAGAGCCACCTGTTCCGGTTGAGCTCAGAATAACATTTTATTTTTAATGCAGATCTTCAGTTGGTATTGCAATGTGTTCCCATAGCTGTCTTACTCTACATAACTGCTTGTTAATGTAATTTATGCTGCAAAAGGCAGAGAGAAGGGCCTGGAAGGCTCATGAAGGTAAAGTGAAGGTGGAGTGGAGAGATCAGGAAACGGCAGTACAGCTTCTTTAATGAACAGTGTCCTAGATGAAGTTATAGTTTATTCATCTCTAATGCCTTGAGCCACCTTCAAGGGAAAATCGTTATTTGAAAATCTTTCAAGCCAGAAAGACCTGCGTGCTATTGAGCACATTTTAAAAGGGTCAAATGTGTCTGTGAACCTAGAGGTTATGGTACAGTAGATTCACATCAAAGTGTGACTTAAACTGTAAATACATTTCTCACTCCCCTCTCTGCCTTGCACAATAACAAAGCTGAGGTTCACATTCTGCTGCTGAACTTGAACTTGAACTTTATTGGAATACTGTATGTAACCGATACATGTACTGGTACCATGGAATTCTTACTTACAGAAAGTCTCTTGATTCTTAAAAAAAAGTATAAAACACAAAGTACAGACAGTGCATCAAGACATTATACAAACAAACAGCAGACAATGTACAAGTAAACAAGTAAACAGTTTAATGTAAACACTGCAGACATGTAAACAATGACTGCAGATGTGCAATAAATCAAATTAGAATGAGGTAGATGGTGTAGGTGTGGCCCGAGGTGCATGGCCAAATGTGTTCGCCAGTTGCACTGCGTGTGGGTAGAAGCTATTGAAGAATCTGGTGGTAAGTGTCTGTATGCTCTTGTATCTCTTGCCTGAGGGCAGTGGGGTGAAGAGCTCATGCCTGGGGTGGTGACTGTCCTCTGTGCTGGCCAGAATTCTACCACGGCAGCGGTCCTCATAGAGCTTCTTAATCTCTGTGAGACCACAGCTGATGATCTTCTGGGCCACATTCACCATTCTCTACATTTCCTTTCTCTCTCGAGAAGAGGTTTTGCCGTACCACACATGGTGCAGCGGTAGAAGTTCACCAACACGGGTACTGGCATCCCCCATCGCTTGAGGCACCTCAGGAAATAGAGGCGCTGCTGAGCCTTCTTCAAGATAGTGTCCATGTTCACAGTCCAGGTTAGGTCATTAGAAATGTGAATTCCCAAAAAGTTAAAGCTTATGACTGTTTCCACTTCCGTTCCAACAATACTGAGTGGGCTATGAATGTGTGGCCTGTGTCTCCAAAAGTCCACTATAAGTTTTTTTGTTTTACTCCCATTTAAGTCCAGGTTATTGCTATGCTGCCATTCCCAACTCATGTGTTTCTTTTCAGTCAGTGGTTTGTATGCTGAAACAGACGTTGTATCAAACATTGTCTCACCTGGAAAACCTAAACCCAAATAGGTTGCATTTGGATTATGGCTGAAACAGTGATAACTGCAATTTATGTAGATAAGGATGAAATCCTCTAAGATTGTGCTCCATTAAAGATCTTTCAACACTGGCACTATGTATTCCAGTCTATAATTACAACACTGGAAGCCTCCATAGTTTTTTGTACTGTACCTTCAGATTTTTAGGTCTGTATTTGACACCTCAAGTTTTAAATAATGGAATTACACTGGGTAGATCAATGACAAACAAAACCAAGCAATGACCCCAAAGTATACAATGGCAGTGGTTCATTGCTCTGTAAAATTGCAGAAATATTAAAAACTATTTTACAAAGTAACTCAGCTTTGGAAGGTATTGAATTTTGACTTGTTTTAGATTGTGCGACATCTAATCCTTACTACTGTAACCCGAGACATTGAGGCTAGTGATCTTGTTTAGTTGTCAAATTCTGTTGATAAGACGATACAGTACTTACTGTAAGTGATGGGTGAAGAAGTGTATGTCTTTATGGGTCAGCTTATCAACTTTAAAGTTAATTTTAAGTAGTTAAAGAGTGAAAAAATATCATCAATATGAAGGCACTGAAATTCTTCAGCATCCAATTTATTCATTAGAGATGTAATGAGGTCCTCTGAAGAGTTCAGTGCTACTGAATCAGAAAACTGACAGATTGAATAATGTACTTTTGTCTTGTAATAAGATGTTTTAATTAAAAAAGTCTATAGTATTATGTTGAATATGCATGAAAAATCATTATATTTCCCTTGTGACCCATAAGGAGGCTTCTCTTGGATTTGTCAGTGGAGATGAGTAAACTCTCCAGCACTAACAGCTGTTCCCTTCTACCTTTTGATGTTTAATCTTTGCTTTGCCCAGAAAGGTTTATTTAATATGGAATAAGCAGATGCATAAAAGTACCTAAAACTCTCAGAAGCTTAGAAAAATGTGGTCTGGAATTTGAATAGTACATTGCATATTGCAATTATACAATGCACTAGTAAGACCTCATTTAGAATATTACAGTATAGACAAGTTTGGCCACCTCATTACAAAAGGAGACTAATGCTTTGCAATCAGTTCAGAGAAGAGTATCCAGATATGTTTTTGGGTTTAAAGGAATGTTTTACACTGACGGGCTAAAATTGTAAAAAAAAAACATTAACAGCTGAATGGTTTGCACTGAAAAGACTGTGAGGGTGCCTAATTCAAGTATTCAAAATCCCAAAGGCATTCACAAATTCAATCCAGTACACCTTTCCAGAATTAACAGTGAAACATGAACCAGTGAACACAAGTGAGAACTATGTGGAGGTGAATTGAAAACCAAAAACAGTGCAGTATGTACTTCTTTATACAAACTATTGTGGAAGTCTGGACTAAGCTACCATGTTTTTGATGCCAATGCCCTGGATTCTTTGAAGTAATAACTGGATGAGGTCTTTAGATCAATTACCTGCTTATTATCAAATGGGCTTGATACTGTAGGCTAAATGGATTCCTCATCTTTATAACCCAAGTTCATATTCATTGAGTCGTACCTTTTCAATTCTTTACATTTTTCAGATTTTATATTTTTACCCTCAATGATATGGTAATTCCTTGTCAGCCCTCTTTTAAAAACCTATATAAGACAACAATCAAATCAATCATGAAGGCACTGCTATTTCATCAGGCCTGTTCATATGTGAAAGGGACTCATTCATTAGGGGGTATGGCGGCAGAAAGAAATGAATAATTTTCTTAATTTTATGAGTTTTTGTAATTGTCCTCTAGTTTTAAGTGCAAAATAACCTTTTAGTATTCCGTGGTTTAACCGACATTTAATTTGCACTCTATATAGAGAACTATATTTATGATGCGCTCATGTACAGTATAATGTAGAAATTCATGATGGTACTTAAATGGTTATGTACTGTATGTGTGCACGCGCCCTGAAATTGTAATGGAGACATTTATTACAATCTCTGTTTAAAATGCACTTAGCTTTGATTTTATCAAAAGTTTAATTAACGTTTCCATCTGAAAGTTATTTTGTTAATTATGCATTTGAATCCCAATTACCAAACTTTCCTCCTGCAAAATAGATTCTAAACTGGATACATTTTTATCAGATGGAATCCCATTAAAACACACCATAAGAGGAATATTGAATGCTCATTTTTTAAGCAAAATGACAACGTGCTGTTGAAAACTTTACGCAAATCGTATCTTTTAAAATAGCAGCGGCAATTCTGAACTACTCATAAGAAAAAAGTGGTCAAAAATGTACATAAGCTATAAAGGAGCATTGTACTAAATTAGTTACTGAAAACTGATACACAATTGCATAGGCAAAGCTTCACTAGTCAAAGTAATGATATGGGGAAAAAAGGCTGATGTACAATGTGTGACCTTATAAGAGCCCCGATATTGGTGCGTATTATCTAACATAACAGCAGACCAGGCTTTTATATGCAGTGCTTGGCAGACATAAAAACAGCCAAGAGGAAGCACAGTTCAGTATGCTGCAATTGACAAAATCGCTCCCTCCATCTTCTATGGCTCCTATGGAGTGTGTGCACTGACAGCTGTGAACATCAGGGGTTCTGACACTGGCCCTAGAGAGCCTCTCTCCAACGTGTATTCAGTTGGGATCACCTGTAAATTATTGATCAGTTAAGGGAAATCTAATCCTGGTGGAATACAGTTTCTTTCAAATTATGTCTGAATCACTTTTACCAATCCCCTGCAATTACTCATGTTTAAATTGCTCCAATTTTAGTGATTGATGATTTTCCATGGTTGTCCATGAGTCCTCTGATCTATCTGGCAATCACTTCTGTTGCCATGAAATGTTGTAGTGTTAATCATTGTGGGAGGTAGACTGACCCTATATTAGGAGTGTTCTCTAATTTTTCTTAGAGTGAAAAATATACATATGCACATGTGCAAATGGTTTTAATTGCCACTTCCTTTGTTATGTGGAAGTGCTCTTGGGGAAAGGCAGTCTCTGCCTACATAATCTTTCATAAGCTGATCATCCAAATGTTGTAGCTGATAGCACTCTAATAATTAAATAAAACTCACCTGGGAAGGAATAATAACAACAATTGAATACATTTTTAATTATTAGATAGAGGATTTAGATGCAATACCAAACAGATGTTGGGCTTATTTAGTTATCATAGCCAAAAAGATTTGATTTTCATTATTATTATTGCATCATTACTGCTTGTGCCATATTGCATTGTAATATTGTTACTTACAATGAGAATGTTTTGCCAGACAGTGGAAGGGTTTCCAGTCAATACATAAAAAACAAAACCATAATTGCCTTGGGTTAAAATTGTGTACCCTGCAAATCTGTGAATTCAATTAAATCTCTCCTTATCCTTCTCTGTCTTCAGTGAGAAAATGTTTAATTATTTAAGCTTCTCAACAGTACAACTCATGCAACTGTTTTTAGTAAGAGTAACTCACAGACCAGAAACATTTTCAATAACTATAAACATTTTCAAGAAACTATAAAGGCAATCAAACAGATTGCTTCATATATTAAAATTGATTTATACAGGTCTCACAAACTTTAATCAGAACCAAATAAAATGGTTCCAAATGAGCTAAATAAAAATCACATTAAAATGTTATGTAAATGTTATTAATGCTCAATTGATTATTTATTATTCGGTTACCAATTTACATGATTGTGTACAATATTCTAAAAGATTGATGATGTTTGTAGAAAATGTTGGTGCTTCTACCACTGTTTTGCAGCATCCTGGAGATGACATACAGTACTGTACCAACCATTACTTCTAAACTTTGATGCAAACAGTTTTTGTCAATGATGGAATGATTTCACTGTCAGCACCTGTATCTGGGGTATGGAGTTTTAAAAAAAACTTTTTAAAAAATAAAAACATTGTATGAAATTTCATTAATGAGGAAACTGAGATTTATTTCAGCCACTGCTTATTAGGTGGTATGCCAGTTTATATTGCTGTTTCACAGCTCTTATGCAGGTCCTGGGTTCGACTCTGGACCCCGGTGCCTTCTGCGTGAAGTCGGCATTTCTATTTGAATTGTCCATGTATGATCACATGTCCTGTCCTGGGCCTTCGGCTTCTGAGACAAGCTTGATGTTGCTGTGACCCTTACCAGGAATAAGGGATTTGAGATAATGGATGATTGGATGGATGGTTATGAGGTTTTCATTTCCTGCTATCTGGAAGCCAAAATGAAGACCTTAATAAACTTTAACCAGGCATTGTGCCATAGTGAAACTTTAGCCCAGCTTTGTTTATTAGAATCAGTATTTTTGCTGAGTTAGAAAAGATGAAGATTGTAACAGATTGAATACATTTTGCAATTTATTTTTTGTTATAGATGAGATCATATATCTTGACAGACTTTCCAGTCCTCTCGTCCATCATTATTAATTTTAATTTCTTTTATCCGTAGCCCATTCTGTGAACACAGCCAAACTATGAAGCTGTTTTCTGCAAAGTTGTGCTCTAAGAACTTCTAAGGCTAAGGCCTTTCTGAATGGTACTGGTCAATTGCTGACAACTCTTCCACTGGTCTTAAATCTTGTAGATTGACAATGTTAATCTTCTCTTGTTTAAATAATCTCTTATAATAAAATGCCCTTCTCAGTAAGGTGCCCTTCAAAATTACGTACCTGTCACCAAATATTTAAAAGTACAATTTAATTTCGTCTCACATTCCAAAGGCAAATGGGAATTTATTTATTGCTTTCATTTTGAAAACCATACACAGGCAGCAGGGACTATGATAAATTCCAGTACACTGGAAACATTTGCACTGTGGTCTTAGGTAGCCGAGTTGTTCCATTACAGGAAGTATTTAATTCAAGAGGCTCTGACATGGCAGCTTAATATCTATTTAAAATTGTGCTCATGTCTCAGAGGGGTATCTTTTCTTTATATATTGACTATTTGAATGCATTATCTCATACCAGGGGGGAGTTAAGACTATGAGAACACATGGCAAAAGAACAAGAATGAAAAGAAGAAAATTAATTTAAAAAAATTACTTAGAAACAACAATGCAGCTTTTCATTTTGCTTGATAGAAGTGGTTTAATTTCCATTTATAACCGCTTCTCACTTAATTAGACCAATTTAACTCTAGCCCACAAGTTATGAGTTTAATGATTGAATAGACCTATAAAGATTCTGAGATTTTGGCCCATGGATTATGAATACAGTGCCCTCATTGGGTTCATGTAGAAGACAAAAATCCTAATATATTTAGGAAGATCAATCTTGGGACATGCATTATTTCATAAAAGGATAAACATATTGGTGTTCATGTTAATTAGTCATAATCAGTTTTGTGTATTGGAATTGAGAGTTTATTTTTTTTATCCTTTAAATCCTAATAATCCCCATCTATGAATTGGCTTCTTTACTCTGCTCTCCTCCCCACTGATAGCTGGTGTGTGGGGAGTGTTCTGGCGCACTATGGCTGCTGTCGCTTCATCCAGGTGGGGCTGCACACTTTTGGTGACGGAGGGGAGTCCCCATTAGCTCTAAAGCGCTTTGAGTGGAGTGTCCTGAAAAGCGCTATATAAGTGTAAGCAATTATAATAATAATTATTATTATTATTAAATCTGAAATTACATTAGCTTTATACATTATTGCTGAAAGTGGGGACAGATGGTGAAAAATTATATTTTCTTTACTTTAAATAAAGAATAATTTTAATTTGTCTCGTTCAACATCTCCCATGAAATGGTCTTCAACTTCACATGTAGAAGATCTCATTAGGTAATATAAATGTGTGTAAAGTGGAAATGAAAAAAAACCCTCAAGGCATATCCTGTGAAAACATTTGTCTGTGTCAAAGGCAGCCTTTTTGCCTAGGGTCCTTTTGTCTTGAAATGTATTTTGGAAATTATGATGACTGGTATGTGTTGATTTCTAATTGAAATTATATCTGATTAAATATATAACCATGAGCTGGCTGTACCAGGGCACTTGATGCATATTAGTCTCAGCTTTTAAAAGTAAATGTATTCTCCACAGGATTCTAGCCTGGCTATCAGTGTCCTTTTATCTGCATACGTCTGATAGCTGCAGAGAAACTAATTAAAGTCTTTAATAAATGATGTTAATGTTATATTAATAGTAAACATATTCAGTCCCTATTTTTCAGTACATATCTTTCATATGAAGACTCTTGTTGTCTTTTCAGTGATCAACTTGAAGAATGTTACATTGACAGAAATACAATTTTTAACAAAATGTAGGAATTTGCAATGCAAAAAACAAACTCTTCACCAAGTGCTCAAAATTGTCAGAAATGTCACTCAAATACAGCTACTGTACCTAGTTAGTTCTTGCTACCGTATCTCAAATACACCAGAAAAATACCAGTATTTTAGCAGGTTCTGGTTTAAGCAATACAGTATACAGTATACAATTTAAGCAATTATCTCTAATTTCTGATGGTGCAACACCAAGCTGCATGAGCAGGGGTGTTTTGTGAGAATTGGGTTTCTGGGCTGCATAGACACCCTCATATTGTCATAGGTTGTCATATTATTAATTAAGGAATTTAAAACCAAATCAGAGCTTTACTTCACGTTTCACACTGAACCACCTAATACCTGGATTAGTCTGAAGTCATGACTATTATGTTGTTTCTGCTTATTTAAGATATCAGATCTGATTAAGACAAATGCAGTTTGCCGCTCCTGTAAGAGAAATGGCAGGGTTAAGGCTGCAAGAAGAGCATCTTCTCAAAATGCGGGATGAGCAAAGGCCACTTCCATCACCCTAAATACTAATTTTCCTGTGGATTTGCAGCCCCATCCTAATAATCTCGGCTTCAATCCATCACATGGGCTGCTTGTGCTAGAACCAATCAGACCAGACAAACCTGGGAAGCGGACATCTTTCTATAAATCATCTGCAATCTCCCGGCCCATCCTGCCCATCTGTCCTCACCAAGGAACTAATTACCCCAACACTCTCCATTCTGCATGTTATTCTTCTTATCTCTGATTCATGGAATGTGCTGAAAGTCAATGACGTCTCAGGCTATCTAAATGTGCTATCAATCTTATTAGGGATCAGTGCTAGCTAATGTGTCACACTGTCCTATCCACAGGGTTTATTTGACCAGTACCTGCTTATGTAGTATGAAGGAGAAACTATGATCTTTTTAACAGTGACACCAACTTATTTAGAATAATTTTGTAACTTTTGAACCTTTCTTTTTTTGCTAGATTTACTTTTGTTGTTCTTGAGTGCAAATTTTATAGGTAATTTGATCTCCATAACTTCTCATCCCGTGAAATTACATTGATTATGGTAGAGTGCTTTGCCACTTCTGACCATCCTCCAGGTTCAAAGCCTGCAATGCAGTTAAGTGTTTTATTTTTTTCTTTTACACATGCATACCAATAGGGCTCCAACTTAACAAAATAAAGCATTTAAAAAAGCATTTAATCCTTTTCAGTGCACTAATTCATTGGTTTCTTTTACTAAAGGCTATGCAGTCGCTCCACTTCCAACTCTTTTCCAATGACTAACGAAGTCTTTACCAAGTGTTTTCTTTAGGTTTGTTGGCTCTATTAAAAAAATAAACAAATTATTTATTCATGTTATTACCACCTGATTTGACATCGCAAGTTTTGTGTTTCACAGCTGTGAATCCTGTGACCACACACTGGAGAATGAGGAAATTAATCCTCTGACCTCCCCCCTTCCAGCCACACTTCTTCATAGTCGGCTAGTGATTTGATCCAGGCTCAAACCCTCAAATTTCAGAGCAATTTTATTTAGATTATTAGTACTGTATATACAGTATATAACATTCACCTGTATAAACCTTGCTAATTATTTTTTTGGTTGTTGTACCTTTTATTCATTAAAGTACATTCCTTTTTTGTAGTGCATTGGGTTTGTCTGTTCTTTTAAATACAAAGGTAATTTTTTTAGCAGTATTACAGAATGAGACATTAGACATGCAAAACACAGGAGCTCACATGCTTTAACACAGGCAGCCCTCCAGGTGCTTGTGACCTTTCAGTGATGTCAGGATCAGATGAACTGCTCCTTCAAAAGTTGCTAATTTTACTGTGTGGGAAGTGAGAAGTTTTACAGAAGGGCATATCAGGATGTCACATGTCTTCATTCTCCTTGTTGTAGAAGAATTGTGATGTTAACAATCAGTGGCTTGAATTTGGACAGGGAATGTATAAAATAGAAAATGATGGAGTATTTGCACGTCTTATAACAAAAGAAGTTCTTGGAATTACTAAAAGGTTCCATTACTTGCTGAGTTTAAATGTTTTACTCTTTCAAGGTTTGCGTTTTTTTAATGAGAGTGACTAAAATGCTTAAAGTCACATAATTTGCGAAAAGCAGATGCTAAAACTATATGGAATTGTGGTACCCAGAATTGCATCTGACTGCGGCAGGCCTCCTCTGCTATAGCCAAAGGCTAAACACACATGGTGCTAAGTGGGTATCTTTTCATTAGCAATTCCTTCTCTTACAGAGCAATAGAACCGGAAGAGCGCTAGGTGTCGAATGGTCTCTTCTGATTTGTGGCTTTTCTGATGTTTTCTTCCACTCTGTTCTCCTGTGCTGAATTTAATGACTGTAACAGAAGGACCTCACTCTCACAGATTCAACTCTTCAAATTACAGGGCATAAAGATGGGGATTTTTAAAAAGTATTATCGGGAAATGGTAGTATGGAGTTTGAAACCAAACAACAGAGAGCTTCTTTACCCATTTTGTGCCTAAAATGTAATTATTGTGCGGCAATCCTAACTTTTACAGAAATGATCACCAAAAAAAAAATGATCTTGTGGAAAGAAGAACATAGCAGTTTAATTCAAGCTCCATTAGCTATGTTAAACAGTCCATTAGAAATTTTAAACAATGTTATGTTATGAGATGGGCTTTGGGCTCAGTCTCATAGAATTGTGGATAAATTCACCAGTGTGGTAGAAAAAATATGGTTTGCTATTCTACCAACCGAATACTTTTTAAATGCAGCAGAATTTTCCCCCAGAGATTGATTAGTAGGAGGTATAAGAAGAGTGGCAGGTAATATGGTTGTTTGGTCAAACAATTTTTAACAAAACTGAAAAAAGAGTGCCTTCAAGAGGTATAAATAAAAGTATAGAATTAAAAGTTTGTTTGCATTTTTAAAATCTGTTTTCACTCACTTCCACTCACTCAAGAGCCTCTGTTCAGCTCTAAATTATCCTTAATTATCTCCCAGAGGAATGTTCCCATTCTAAGACACACAATTATGCACAGTTTCATTCTGTGCACTTCTCTCAAGCTCTTAATCAGTTTATTGTTCATATTGTAGTTTATTGACACTTTAATTTCCAATGTGTGCTCTGTTTTAAAAGGAAGGGAATGACTATTGCCTCAAAAAAGAATTTAGATGCTAGGGATAATCAATTTCCTTTAAGCACTTACAACATTTGTTACAAAATGCCCATTCTTATTGTATACATAATTTAGACAATCGCCATACTTCTGAAAATGATTTGGAGCATACAGGATTTAGCAGCATTTTGTGTTGTAGTTATGTAGTTTACTGTTGCTTCTCATTGCAGCCTTTTATGAATCACTGTGATTCAATCTTAAACCACAGTAATTGCCATATAGATGATAAAGCAATTATATATATTTATGATATGCAGTGGAAAAGACACTGTTTTGACTGAGCTTGCTTCTTTATCCTCAAGAATTCTCCAACACAAAAAATAAATTTGGGAGTTTATTAGTCTATAGATATTTTCTAGGCTGTAAATTGTTTCCATTGATTAAAATGCAAGCACAGTTTTTATTGCATATGGTAAGCTTTTATTCATTCACCTGTCCTGAGTTCATTTTAATTGCAGTAAAATGGTTAGTATTTAAATCCCTGCAGGCCAATTTTGAAGTATAATAATTGAAAACATTAAGATATGCAAAGTCTGGATGTGCAGGTGGTTCTTCAAATAGTAACAACAAAGTAAAGTTTTTCAAGCTTTTAGCCAGAAAAAAATCAATCCCATTCCAAATCCTGCCCACATACTTCCTAGTAACTGTTTATGGCTGGAGATTTATTTTACATTTATTTGTCTTTATAATTTAGAGTTTTGGTTACATTATCTGAATGGCTGAGACATAAGGCAGTCTACAAATTTTATTCTGTAGGGCAACCAATCAAAGGTTTGCTATGCTAGCTCTATTTCTATTACTTTATGTCACAGACAAGGAGCTGTTTGTGTCACATTTTATTGCCTTCTAAAATATTTTAATATGCAGGTAAAATCAGAGGAAAGTAACAAGCTGTCTTGTAGGGTTTCTTTAGCTCACAAAACAACAGAATGTGCACACTCTAAATTAAGTTGTATAAATAAAGGATTTATACAGTAGCTATTCTCGTAAATATTAATTTAGGTTCAATAGAATCTCAGTAGTGATGAATCTAGGGCTAGTTTTAGGCTACGTTAGGGTCAAGGTTGGTATCGTCAACTGAATATTGGTTGATATACTACTGAATGTTCTTATTAACATTCTACATAAACTCAGTTTATGTAAGATTGATTATAAATAGAATATCTCTTCACCCCTTTTTATATAGCTTAATCTGAAAAAAATTACCTCATACTGTACCTACTGTAGGGACATCATTTTGCCACAGTTTTGATCACAGATGGATACAGAAACTATGAATTTCTTTATTTACCATGAAATCTAGAACTTGCAGGACTTTGAAAAGCTGGAAGTGGCTTTTATTTGAGAAGTGTTTAGCTACTGTACTGTATGTTTCCCAAAGTACGGTCGTGTACTTGGTTGGGCACCTCTGGGGGTGAATGAGCATCAGTTAGGAACGGTTTCCTCTTTGTTTGACAACAGAACCTCCTGGGACCTGCTAGATGGCTGCCAGCCTGAAGCGATGTCTGGGAGAAACAGGCTGCCCCTTCTATCACTGTTCACTGCTCACCTCTCACTTTGATATAGGTAGAAATGGAAAATTAAATGTTGATTCAAAATTTAATTTGAAACAAAAGAGGCATTTTGAGTACCAGGAGAGGAGAGTCAAAGTTTTGGTGCTTGACAGAAAACGCTAGAATAATGATATACATACAGTATTAACTGCTGCCCTTGGAGCAGCTAAACACATTTGTCTTTGCTGCTAATAGAGGAAATCTGGTGTTATCTTTCAATTATGTTTTACTTCTGTTTGTTTCAGTCATCCTTAGGTTGGATACTCTGTGAAAATTGTTTTAACTCTGCCACTGCCATGGTACTGTATTTGCATATTTAAATACCCTCCCTTGATTTATACAGTCTAGAATTCTATCAAGTTAATGGAAACTCATTTAAAAAGTATGGGTGCAAGTGGGAGTGTACCATAGACACAGCTGGATACCCTGTAACAGGCCTGAACCAGCATCACTGGGGTGTGTTTTCACTGTCTCTTTCGTGCTTTGAGCATGCACAGTAGCATGCCTTGGAGACCGTGACTGGTTTTATCTGACTCCGGTCTTGGGCTAGTTGAAGTGCACTGTGCTCTGGACTGTCTCTTTTGTGACCTTATTTGGTATATCAATGCATTATTTAAAGAAGCTGCCAAAAAATGCTGACAGAACAATTTAATAGATTTAGATATGTTAGGTAAAGGACACTTCATTTTAAGGGGACCTGGATATGTGAGTGCTAAAAGGAGATGGTGTCCGATTTGGAAGCATTAGTTTGGGAAAAATAGAAAAAAAAGCAATCCAGGACTTATAAATGTATGAGGAAAAGGTGTGACTCTTTTCTGGATTGCAATCTTTGAACAAAAGGAAAGACAGCTGCATGTTGTGATAGCATCGATTGAGAAATAAGGATTAATATAAAAGCTAGTCTTGGTATTTTGTGATAAGATCTTTGCACGTGTGCAATGGTGCAATGTAAACGTGTATTTTTAAGTGTATGGAATATGCATAATTGGTTAATACCACCACCACACATGCAAGCACCTGCTTTAATTACATTTTAAAGTAACATTTACGGCATGTAAAATGTATTTTATGCAAATGTTGCTCACACTGGTGAAGTCTGAGAAGATAATATGAAAATTAAGGTCTTGCAAGAACTGAGATACCGCCTTCCGGGTGATTCAAATTGTGTTGCTCTGACAATTGTTACATAAATCACCAGAAACATTATCATGTCAGTGGTGCTTGTTTTAGTGTTTGAACAACTGGGCTGGGTTGGAAAGAAGGTCAGATAATTGTGGTTTGGTTGAATTAAGCCAAATGATATCTAATGTACATGTTCTTGAATGTTTTGTCAAGGCCGTGACAGTGCAAAATACATTTATGTGATTAAAATTCTCCTTCAGGAATAAAAAAAAAGAATATTAAGTTACAATTTTATATTAGTAACACTTATTCTGAAGAAAAAAAAAAGGGAAAATCTTTGTAGTTGTACCTGCATAGTGGTCCCTTTCTTCATTTAATGAAGTTACAAATTTCCAGTTATGGTTTTTAAAGTTTCTTAGAGATCACTAATCGCAATATGATAAAAATGTTTGAAATAATGTGTTATTAAATATTTTTGAAAAATGGATGACGTTTGTAAATTGAATTCTGCAAATAACTTGGTTTCTTCATAGTACTGTAAAAAGGTAAGAGCGGAAATAGACATGCAACTGGAATGATCAAAACTTAGTCACTGCAGAAATTTAAAATAATACAGTGAAAATGAACATTAATGCATAATCCAAGTCATGACAAGCCAATGTTACTCTTTGCCTTTGTCTAGCATAACACTTTATTTGGGGTTTTTTTATCAGGTAGAATTTCACCCACATTGTCCTCAGATGTTTCCTCATCACCTTGAGGTTTTCTTTCTTTAGATTCTGTGTTGACAGAAAGCTGGGATAACAGTGTGAAATTTACAAGCCCGACGCCTTCCATATCCCATTGCTTTTTCTATGGGACCTCAGATCATTACTGACTGCACAGAACAGATTAGAAAAATTAAGCTCCATCAGCTCTCTCCTGAATGCGTGCAATGTGTACATGTTTATGGTGCTTTTGTGTAAATTATTTGACAACATGAAAAAAGAGGTAATGGGGTTCATGTTGTGGCCATGTGGTTAGCATGTTTACATATATAACTTACAAACATTGTAAAGAAATCATAAATAAAGAAAAAAAACAAGCTGGAAGATCCATTATTATTCTGTATTTATACACAGCCCCAGGTGCTGGGACACTACAAGTAAATAACCATTTTCCATCATGGTGATGAGTCGATCCATGCCAATTTATCCTAGAAGTGAAGTAATAATGCAAAAGTATTAGACAAAATAAATTTTGAGAATGAGTGCAGCTTTTGTTATTCATGTGTGAGAAGTGCTGTAGGAAGTGCTTTGGGGTATATCCTTCTGCTATCATTCCATATGGACCCCGATCTATAATGTTAAGATGTTTTAACCAGGGCCAGCCAGTCTGAATTGAGGGGATTTGCCTCAGGGTTTTGGAGAAAAAACAGCATTTCTTTTGAGTTGAGGCACAGTACGTTTCTATGTGCAGTATGGACCTTTAAATTGATCGTGCTTACTAGCCCTGTGGGGAATGTGCCCAAACAACATGGCCCTGAAGATATGTGTGAATGTTCTGTAAAGCTGTTTCAGGTATCGTGACATTGGAACTCGATTCAAGAATAAAATTGTCTCACCATATTTTAAAATTAATTTCAGAGGAGCAGTATGCAGCAAATAAATTTTATTAAAGATAAACCAAATCACAAAACACAAAAGAAACCCAGTTCTGTGACGATCTAGCTACAGTATATGTTTTGAAAGTGCAACAGAGGGTTTGTTTCCTTCCTCTGTTAAATCTGTCATTGTTCTGTTTCAAGTCTTTTCATCAGATGAATCAGTGTTTCACTAAACTCCATTCCATTAATAATTTATGTTTTAAAACTAGAGCAGCTACCTGTACTAGTGCTTGCTTCTGTGTTCTCAGTGACCTGCCTCTGAATAAATCTCTCTGAGATTTTGGAGCAGTAAATAGTAAACAACTACTGTTTACTGCTTCATGTTAAATTCCTTTTTCTAAAACCATGCAAAATGTCTACACCCTTTTCAGCTTGTTCATACCGTGGCTCTATTACAGTGTATACTGTAACTTCCAGTTCATTGCCTTTTTATTTACTAGAATTTAGTTGAATAGTTTATCGGTTTTATTACATTTCTGTATATACTCAAAATTGACAAGATTTTAAGCAATTTTTTTAACCAATGTTTCATAACAAAAACACAATAAAACAATACAGTGTCCCACTCTGAACTTCATATAAATTCGTCTCTAAAATGAAGTCAAATGGCGTTGATAGACCAAAATTTGTAATACGGATTTGACAGTAGCAGCACACCATCATCCCTTCCCTGGCAACATGAAACCAAGCAGTCAGGAGTTCCACATCATTAATGTTAGGATAGGATGGAATCCAGTACAAGGTGAGAAAATGTGAAAGCCCTCAACGCAGTCAAATTGTTTCTAGCTGCACCTTGACCAAACAGATCTATTTCTGCTTCTGCAAGAGGCCAAGTCTGGAGTTGTTATTTAGTTAGGTGGAAGGCAAATCCTTGCTTGGAATAATGGACAAAGGAGATGAAGACTGTTTACAAAGCTTAGCCACATCTGGACTCTCACGAAACATGTAAAAGGGTGCCTGTATCGTAAGTAAGTGTAGGAAGATACTTCATGTGATATTGCCTACAAGGAGTCATACCATGATTAGGATTTTTGGAAGATGAATTTATAATGTCTCAAATATTGTTCCAGGAAGTTTCGTCATCTGTAACATTCAAGTTCCTAGTCCAAATAGTAACAGCTGCTAATGGTTTGTTTGAAGCCTAAGGCTGAAAATGCCATTAGAGGACAGGTGTGTAGACGACCTTGCCCTCTTAGTGACAACATTCAGTAGGCACACACTGTGGAATTGAGATATTAATATTAATAAAAAAAAGAAAGAAAAGCCTGGTAGTCAAGTTTGAAAGCCCTCGAATGAGCTTCCTTTTCTAATTTTACCTAATTATCTACAATGAATGATTCTGGAACATGTCCAGCTTGATAATCTAATTTCACTGCCTGAATATTCAGTACCTTTTGCTGTTCCTTTAGTTCAGCTCACCAAATCCAGTTTAACCGTCAGTTGACCAACAGTTTTCATCTGAGCGTTTAAGTCTGTGCCTGTTCCAGCAATCAATGAGCTCACCACCACCTCCATTTTAAAAAAGCACCTACTGCACCATTAACTGCATGAGCTAGGTCAGGAGAGCCAGCGTTTTCAATGTGGAAAAAGCAGGTAAGGAAGTCAGTCTCTTGTCAAGTCTCTAGCATCTCAAAAGCCTCACCAACACAAACACTGACACAAAAAATGGGGGCCATTAAAATAACACGGTGGAAGGGAGCAAAATGCTCGTCTTTCTGCTTGTCACACGATTACTCCATTTAAAAGCAATCTTGCTATGAGGTTAATTGTGTTGGTTTTCAGATTTAATTTTTGGTGCATTTTCCTTTAACTAAACAGCGAGGAAAGCCTAAATTACACCCAAGGGTACACCACTTTAATAAATAAAAAAATGTATTTAAATCCTCCGCTAAAATTCACAGTGATTAAACTATAAAAAGCAACCATAGGAGAATTTGGCCCTGAAACAGACTGCACAATTGCTCTCGACAATTGAAGTTATTTTGCATGGTGTAAGTAAGTGTATCTGACACAACGGTTTTATTATACCTAATGGAAAATGTAACTGGGGGACAGGAGGTCAACAATGGTGATCGAAGGCCACAGAGCCCTGCACAACTCATCTAGTTGAAATTCACATCTTAATTAAATGTATCCGTTCACTTTGGCCAAGTATTAAATGTCAGATTAAATGAAACTGCACGATAGTCTGTTTCAAAATGGGATTTTTTTTTTCTTCCAAAACTTTGTGCTCAACATTTGCAAAGAAATAATTGTGTTTGCCATTCATACAGTACTTGGGACTGTTTTAGTTTTGACAGTCTCAGACTATATCGTCAATACCCGAAGAGTATATTGGCAAGAAACAGGCAGAAGAGTGATACATAAACTTAAGAATAAAATATTTTATTTATAATATTTTATACAAGAAATGCTGTAGCTTTAGCATTTTTCAGTAGGTTTGAGCGTTACTGGAAATTACTGAGGCTTTGGATTACTGGAAATGTTTATCTAATTAAATTGCATTTCTTAATTCCAACATAAATTGTTTCTTAGCAACACTCCCATTTTGCATCTTAAAATGGGACTTAACCATGTTGTTATCTTCAAACACAGTAAAAACATTGACAAAATAAGCCCATGTAATGAATGAAGATTGTTAATTTTCGAGTTACTGTAGCATGACATTCTAATGGATGACAGCTCCTTCTGCTACACAGGCACAGAAAGAATTACATTTTGTATTTTTGTTTTTCAAGTAAGAAAAAGAATAGTATGAAAGCAAATAACATCATCATGGTACATCACCCTTCCAAGCTTGTATCAAGTCTAAGCTTATAATTTATGGCTGGCAAAACTATTTTAAAAAGTAGAAACATTTTGTCCTGATTTAACACTGGAAAAATGACTACTAGAGAATTAAAAAAGCACTCATGTCTTGCCCTGGCAGACAGAATCTCACATGCTAAGTAAATTGTATCTGTGGTCTTTGGACCACAGCAGCATGTTTATTTAATGTCACAAAACATCTGTGTTGCACGATCTGTCGTGACCCATGTGACCACACTTGTACTTGTACCGGTGGTGCTACAGTACTCTGGAACACTACCCAAAGCCATAATGTGGAAACCTGCTCTGATAGACACAGACAGATATGCAGCCTTTTTTTATGTTCTTATACTATAATTAAACTTTTCTGTTCTGTTAATTATGTGTTATTTAAACTGTAGGTTTGCCCCATTATCATTTAGGCCCCATTCTTTTCTATTTAATTATTACTGCCACAGCTATTTCAGTTTGCAATTGCTACTTAACATATTGCCCACCTTTAATTAGGTGAGCTTGTAAAACAACATAATAAACAGATTTTCTAATAGTTTTATGGCTTCAGTTACTTTTTTAAAGTCTAACTTTGCAGTTGTCAGTCAAAGCTGCAACTCTGACTTTGTGCTTTGTCTATTAGAAATACCTGGGGAGCTTCTATTTTAAGTCAGAAAGAGGTTATCATAACCCTATTTGTCATCACATTCTGCAAAGCTTCTGTTCTATATTGGTTCAACTAGAGTCAGAAAATCTTCCTGTGCTGCAAGCTTTAGTTAATGAGCTGCTTTGCACAATACTGTACTTATCATATGCTTTGGACCCCTTAGAGACTCCTCAGCTGATTTCCTTAAGGATAGATCCAAATATTCAGAAAGCTGCAGGCTTTTTAAAGAGTAAATTCTCCATTCAGTAGTTTTGGACAATTATTTGCAGTCTTTAGGGATAGTATGCCACTGCAAAGACTGTTTGAAGATACTTTTAAATTTATTCAGTCAATCTAGTGCTGCCATTTAAAAACCACCAGTGAAGATTGGACACGTTAAACAGAGCATAATCTCTTTATGTATTGCCTTTTCTGAGACCTTTTCCTTATTATTACAATTCTTGAATACAACTTTAAAATAAAAAAGCTTTCTATGTCTAAAAGGTATTTGTCTTTCAGTACTTTGAAGGTGGATCTGTGTCAGTGACATTCAGAATAACATTGTAAGATCTTCCTTGACTCTATCCATTATTGCCTGAGCTTACCTGCTGCAAATAGCACTTCACTTCTTCACTGGACTGCTAGAGGGCTACAAAACCTAAATGGTATAATGGTTTTCTCAATCACACTTGAATGACTTTTAACTCACCCAGTTAATGTGCCAAAACTGCTCCTGGGTTGTAGTTACAACAATTTTAAAGGAATATGACACGCATTTTGATTTCTGATTCTGCTGCAAAAAATAGATGTTTCTGTGCTAGCATTTAACAGAGGGATGTTGTATGCTCCTGGCACAGATGTTAACCTCTAAATACAGAAAATGCTTTTAGACTTTGTAGCCGACTACAGGACTACAATTTTAAGGGTGCAAGGACCCTTTTCCCATGCAACAAGTTCTTAATACAGTTAAGAATACAGTTCTTAATACACTTAATCTCCCATGATGACCAGTGCACCCACAGACCAGGCAAGACAAGTTATCCTACATCATTTTCCTTTTTATTGGCTAGCAATTACAACATTTAACACTATTTACCAGGGGCACAGAACACACAACACAAAAAGTATTTCCAAGAGACACACACTCACAGAAATAGATGAACTCTCTTGTCCCCCAGTTACCGAAATACCCAGTGTTCCAGAGGAGCTGTCCAGTATCACTGTTTTCCAAAAACTGGTTCTGGTTGGTGACCTACTAAGGCTCCTTCCACCACAGCAAAGAAGCTACAGTATGTGTAGTCTTTTGGTGGTCTTGGACATCCTCATCAGTCCTGGCCCTCCCAAACCAAACAATGAAACCCTCTTCTAGCCAGGGCTCAGGACTCCACGGAGGGCAGTGGGATAGTGGAAATCCCTCCTTCCATGAAGTTCCTTATGATGTCTTGGGTGTGGGCAGATCTAATGGCTAATTAATGAACTGGCTGTATGCAGATGGCCAGCTGTAATGATGCATTGTCTGTTCTTACCTCAAAGGAAATATTGTATTATTGGGAAGAAAAGGTTGCAAAAGTGCCTGATCTTGTCAATAGAGCTTGCAGAATTCTTGCCGTGTTCGGTAAGATGTGGAATATTCGGTATGGAAAGGGAATATTAGAAATGAGAAAGAGACTTAATTGTTGCTATAGTGGAACACATGGTATTGGAGGCTTTTGCCATTTTCAGTTGTGCCTTCTCCATCTGGGTTCTGTAACACTGCCTAAGGTGGAGCTACCGAGGGGAGCAGTTTCTCCATGAGAAGGGAGTTTCTCTGAGTGACCGCAGCTGTAGGAAGTATGTGATTCAATGAGCTACTGTTATGGGTGGTGTTACAAAAACTGCTTACCTCCTTGGAGAGAGCAAGCCAGGGTGTCAGTCTGAGCTGGGCTCAGATCTGAGAAGAAGCAAGAGCATGTCTCCTGAGTAGCGTGCAGTGCCGTGAGTAATTCACCCAGCACATGCGGGCCAAAGCAAAAGACCTGGCCGAGCCAAAGCAAATATGGTGCTTCCGTGTGCGTGATTACAGTATGTGTCTGCCTGACTCATGCAGGGGCACTGCAGTGAGACTGTCCAGGCCAGAACGGAGAGAAAGAACAGGTCTGCATGGGTCTGTGTATGGTGGCGGCTCTTGGGATGCTGTATACAGTTCATCCAATAGTATACACATTTCTATGGAAAACTGCAACATGTTGTTTTTTTTAGTTGACATTATAGATCCAGATGTCTTGTTAGTATCCTGTATGTTGTGTTAGACAAAATTCTACAGTATAATATAAAACACACAAAAAAATGATAATTCAATATATATAAACAGTCTGCAGGTCCTTAATTTTGCTTGTGAGTTAAGTATTTAACAAAATAAGTGCTGTACAAAAAATCACAAATTAACTTGGTGCTAAATTAGGGCTATTTTGAATTGCCATCTTTGTTCCAATGAATTAAGCAGTAAAGAGTCTTGCTTCGATTCTGCCTGCAGGATCCTTTCAATGTGAAAAAGATAATGCACCTTAACAAAATCTGTTATTGATCGAGGTACTTAACATTTAAACACATCTTCAGAAATTATGCATGAAGAATATAAGGTTTTCTGCTGGGAATGTTTTGCCTCTTGATCTTCATTAGATATTGTTTGAATTTTTTGGCTTTGGTTATATATGGCCAAAATGTATTTTTGTCATGTTCATTAGAATATTGAATATAATATAAAAATAAAATGGTGTAAATGGTTTTAAATGGCGTATTTGAGTAAAATATCAGTTTAGTGACGCTTTGAAGATGTCTGCCATATATGCAAATGGCAGAGTTTATTAACTAGCAAAATTAAATTGTTGAGTTCCCAAAAGAAGAAACAAAAAAACATTGACCACCGACAGCTTTAAGAATTAGGAATACAAACCTACAATCCTTACTTTCATACTCAACACAGATAGACAATGAAATGCTTAATGAAATGATTAATATAATTCTTTTGCTTTAATGAGTGTAAAACAATTTGCCCTTGCAGTTGTAAGGTAGAATAGAATGGAACAATTTGCATTATGACCTTATTACAGTTAATAGAAATAACACAACAGACCCAACAGATGGTGTGATTCAACTGCATTCTGTTTATTGCTCTGTATTCATGTCTGTTTGTTTCTGTGCAGCAGCTGCTTTCTGAGAAAGTTAAATGTTCATATTGCTGCTGGCCCAAAGGAAATTTGTGTATTTTAAAAACAATATGAAATTATTTTAAAAACAGTAAATCCGATCTTCATAATGCACACTGAATTTTCAAATTATAATAATGACATAGAAGTGCTGCTGATTGTTGGGATGACACTAATTAAGATAATTTTGATGTAATATGAAAAGACACTGGTATTTGTTTTCTTCCTAACGCGATAATGTATTTTAAAAACAGTGATTACCCCTATAGTATCAACATTTAAACCATGAATTCAGTTATTGCAATAAAATGATCAAAACGATGAACTTAATTCAGTAAGAAAATGTGCACAAAAAGATAATGATACTCACACAGATCTTTTCTCAGCTTGAGTAACATGCATTTAGTACACTTAAAAAGATACAATTATAGAGATAATCACTAGTCATTTCAGCCCAGCAGTTAAAGGATTAAAATCAGCAACACAGAGAAAATGCAGTGTTCACCACAATATGATCTTCTGAAGTTACATTGGGCTGATGTTTCATTGTATTGTTTGGTTACATCCATTCTTTTGCAGCAGTTCTCTGTTGTTTTGAAGCCACTGACACAGATGCTGACTTGACTAATTTTTTGTTTCCATACTGCACTCTGTAGGAATCTGATTTCACATAGAGCAAGGAACGGAACTCCAGCCCCTGCACCCTTTTCATGTACAGTACTTGTGATTTTATCAGTCGAAGACAGCACATAATTGGTGTTGTTTCTGATCCATGAGCTGCTAACAACAGTTAAATGAGCTGAAATGATTCCACCCCAAAGCTTTTGACAATTTTGACCCCGCATCAACGAACACTAATTTAGCAGACAGCTCCCAGTACACGCACTGTATAAAAACGCATACTGTATGCATACTCTCTTACACCATCAGTGTGAAGTTAGGTTTTCTCTTCAGGATATGCTTGATGACTTGAGTTATGAACCCTCAGTCTTCCTGTGGGTAGTTGGTAATCAGACTTAGACAATGAAATGTATTTGCATTCAAGAACAGAATTTTTTCTCGTTTGGCCTTCTTAACATGTCAGTTCTTTTTATTTAATTAAATACCATATGAAACCTAGTAAGCTAGTATTGCCTCAACAAGTAATTAAAAATACATATAACCTCTGGAAGCGTACAAGACTGTATACTTTGTGGCACATTTTTGTGTGTACAGTGTATACTGGTAGGAGGGGATTTGCTTAGACATACACTTGTACTATTTTAATTCTTATTTATGAAAAAGAACCAAAATTACTGTATATATTACTACAATATTATATGATATGATCATATAAAATATTGTTGTAATACAATATCCTTTTATATTTATTATATAAACCTGTTAATTTGTATTAATTATATTGCCTTCTGTTTAAAAAATATTATGCAATAATGTAATTATAGTGAACGCAAAACAGCATGCTCTATTTTGGAAGTCTTAATGTAGCATTTATTAATAGATTAGTTTAGGAAGAGCAGTACAACACTACAGTATGTAATTGTAGGTATTGTCTGTATTGAGATTAAACCCACTGGAATTATTCATTTCCAGTACATCAAACAACTCTACTTAAGGCAAAGAAACTGGCAGTGCATCAGGAGACTGAGTGTAGTTTATCTTTGTATGCTTGCCGGAGGTGGACTTTACTCACATGCAGTTAGCATTTGCAAGTGTGTTGGACTGGGAAATGTGTGGTACATCATTTTTTCTTGTAGCGCTATGATAATACATTGCATACTGTATGTAAGGCTGTTTTCTTTGCTCAAGTATGAATACGCAATGAAAAAAGCATTTTCAGCAATGCACTTTGTGACATTTAATATACATGCAGCAAGCATGCATGCAGCTGAAGAGTAGGTCACTTGAGATCATTCTGATATACATTTCTACATTGTGGAAATAGGTTTTAGGATAAGATGCGTGTTCATATTCAACTGTCTGGTTCATCAGCTGAACAGCCTTCCAGTTACTAGGAGCAATTACTGCAGCTGGAACTATTGAGAATTATTAAACCTATTGAGAGCTGGCTGGTCATGGGCAGATAGGAGTCCAAACTTCACCTGCATAAAACACAGGTAAATGCAGATTTATTAATCCTCTCTTAAGAATGAATTTGGCTTATTTCTGACTATTTTAGCATGAATGTTATTTCTCTGACATATTATTTCTCAAAGTCCTTCCAGCATACATTAGTAAATGTGTGCTGACAGCAGAGGTTACCTTGAAAGGGCCTACAGACCTGGGGGCTGTATATCTTCATTTAACCGTGTGTCTGCAGATGCCAGCTGCAAAAACAGGAGAGTTATTTTCTGCCTCTGGCCTACAGGGAATGCAGAAGCTAATGATCTTGGCAATGTTGATGGGTATCCTGCTCCGAGGATTGCATGTGTTTGGAGTCTAGCAAAGACCCAGTTTGTTTTGGGCTTGAGTGTTATAGATACAGAGAGGAAACAGGACCCCTGCAGAAACAGCTTTGGATCCTAGAGTGTTACCCCTTGTTTACAGGTAAAACACTGCATACAGTACATCTTTGCACATCTCATTTCCACATCTTCTTTATATATTTGCAGTGTCTGGAACACATGATTATGTTGTACATGATGGTCATCATGTGGTGGCACGGTGGCGCCGTGGTTATCTGGAGAGATAATGTCCTGATTCAGGCCTGGACAGATAATATCACTGCATTTCTGCTGGGGGTCAGCCAGTATGAGAGTATGACAGGGCTCAGTACCCTGAGCAAGTCAAAGAAGGGACATCACCCCCTCTGTAATCCATACAGTGTAAAAAAAAAAGATGTGGGCCTTTGGTGGGCTGTGCTTCTCACACGAGGTAGTTTTCTGGGGAGGAGTCGTATGCTTGTAGCCTACTTAATGCTACAGAAACTGGGTTCTGCCCCAGACAGATGAGTCCCTTGGCTCCAGTATAGACTTTTCTACATCAACACAAAACTTAATGGATAAAGTCCTTGGACTCGCCACACTCTTGTGTACCCCCAAACCTTAAAAGGCCCAGTTTAACAGCTTTTCAGATGTTGGTGCTTTAAAGAGACCTAGAAACCCTGCACACACAATCCATTCAAGACCAAGATTGAGACCTCCTGCTGTATAGCTCCTAGTAATTCCTAACATCTACTGCAGAATTAAATTTTATGAGTTACAGCTCTGTTTGTTAGCGGTTCTCTTAAGCAGAAACTGACCAGATTTGAACTAATGGTTTTATTTGCTCTTTGTATCTTTGGATGCTTGATTTCCTTTTGGCTCATCCTCAGGTTGAAAAGTTTAATATGATTATCAAAATCAATTACTGTATGTTAACTACTGGTGCTCTCACTCAGCATCTCACTCTCAACAGTGCATACTCTCTCCACTGCTCTCTCTGTTCACAAATGACTGCTCCTAACCATGGCTCTGTAAAGATGTTAAAATTTACTGAGGTTACTAATGCTATGGGATTGAAGAATACTACCAACAATCTTGAGTACTGGGCTGAAGTTGATACTGTGGTAAAGAGGTATTTAGTAAGCAGCTTGAAGCTTGGAAAAATAAATTCCCATTCACAATAGTTGGATTGAAGACCCACAAAGTATTATTGGTAAAAAAAAATCAGACTAGAGATGGTTGATTCATGCAAGCTGCTTGGCATTATCATCTCTAATAGTTCAAGGTTTTTCTAATTACCAACTCTAATAGTTTTGAGTAGAATGTCGATGTTACTGCTGCTGCAACATAGTATAGTAGTATGTTATTTGTTCAATCAGCTTTTTTCTCATGTCTGTTGCTCTGTGGCAGGATTTTATGAGTTTATGATTCGAGCTGTTATTGAGTAGTATGCTTACAGTTCTATACTACCACGTTTTGGTAATACATCACAAATTAATTGATATTGCCTAGAGGAAACTAAGTCGGCTTCTAAAGTCATGCACACTGATTTACCATGCTGGTACAGTAATTGGTATGATGTACAGTAAGTGGTCTTTGAGCAAGGCTGAGTTCATTGTCATTGAATAGTCCACCGGCCCATCACCTGTTTCAGCTTTTACCTTTAATCTTTTTATGGTATTAGCCATTAAATATAATACATTTTATATCCTTGTGCTCTGTGAATTTTGTCACCTTAATGTTTGTATAATTCTTTAAATGTTTGAAATATGTTGTGTGATGTAAAATGTGTATGAACTGGGTGATTGTGTGCAATATTGAAGCGGATTCCTGATGTACCTTAGATGTCACTAGGCAACTAGGAAAACTGTATTATTTATACACAGTGTTTAGAGTTTATAATAAAAATTTGGGTGAAAGAAAATGACCCACTCTTGAGGGTATACATATAGAACATCATAATTTGTTTCCCAGCATTCTTTGCTAAAATTCCGATCCACCAATCCTAACTCCACCACCACCTCCATCAGCATTGGCTGATGTTATCTCACACTCTAAATAAGCCAAAGTCAAATACGCCCTTAAGTCATCGGTTAACTTAAAGCAAATGCATCACTTTTTGGAAATTATATTTCTCTCTTGAGTGCTCAAAACCAATTTTTAGGTTTAGAGTTTTAGAGATCGTCCTCTGTGTATACTGTAGCTGAAGAACAGGCATGAAGTAATACAAGAACAGTGTCTTGCATCTCCTTCAACACCTTTCAAAACAAAGTTTTAAACTTGACAAATAGAATTACAAGTGGTAACAAAATTGTTTATTGTACTGAGTCAGCAACATATATTTAACTTTATACTGTATTATTTGCTGTAGGATCATAAATTGTTTATAAATAAGTGAATAAATATTCCTTTACTGTTATAGTTTAATCTCTTTTTATTGTTATGCATTAATATTTTCTTGTATTTTTAAATATTAATAATGAATGTACTTTTCTTATTTTTTATATACATACAGTGCTGTACTTGTGTGAATATTCTGTTCTTGGAGCTGCACAAATAGACATTAGTCTTTGTGGTTCAGGCAGCTTTCTTGAGTGTCATATTTTTTACTGCGTAAGACTGCTAACTGACACTGTTAATACAAAGTATAAAAGCACAACAAATATGTAAAACTATACAATAGAAGTATGGATATTTAACAGTTGAAGAGAGAGAACCATTTGAACCATGTGCAAAACAACTTTCCTATGGAAAATCACAGTCCAAGGCTCCTGGATTACAATTGTTAAAACTTTAACGAGCACAGCACAGCACGTATCTTACTCCTCTAATTAGGGAGCTGTCATCACATCTGAGAAGGCAAAAACATTTCCATCAAATGTAACGGTGAGGAGGGAGGCGGTGCTTGGAGATTGTTGTGTGTGCTTTTGACATTTGATGGATGTGCCGCTGTGTAAAGTCTTTTATCTTCATCTGTCCATTTTCAGTGGATCCAACAGCTCTCAGGTGCCAATGAGTTGAACCTTTCCACTTAAAAAGGGAGGTTGGTATCCAGTAGTTAATGCCCAAATAAAGATAAATGCTTTTTGTGTGTAGTCCTCCAGTAGAACTTGTTTTTAAATGCATGCATAATGTGTGCTACACACAATTAATTGGTGCTAATATTGGTAGACCTGTATGATAACAACTGGGCTTGGCTTCCCTAATGCCAATTTAAATGGTATTGAATAGCAATCTGCCATTTTTTATGTTTTCACATTAACTTCAGTTTTTTACCCCCCTTTCAGTCATCTACTCATCTACTTATTGAAGACCTCAATAAATGAATACATCAGACTTCAGAATAGTAATAGTAGATGGACTAGACAAACAACAGTTTCTTGTTTTCTTGTTTCTTCATTAAGTCTTATATTTGCATTTCAATTACTTACAGTGATTGGAAAGATTCCAGGTGTTGCAAATGAGCCAGGAGCAGTCTGTGGTCTGTAGACCACATCAAAATATAGAATTGGATAATGGTGGCACTCCAGAAAAGGCTTTATCAGTTCTTTTGACTTAATGGAAGCTGGTTTAGCATTAGCGGGTATATGTGATAATATTGATGTTATTATGCTTTAACTGATTGCTGCCTCTCTTGTTTGGACATCTGTTTCCTCAATACCAAACTTTAGGCTGATCTCAATAGTGCATTAAGACAATCCATGGTACCATTCCTGTCTCAAATTACATATGAATTATAGGTTAAACAAAGAATTTCCAGAAAGATCATGTAGACTTTCTTTTACTTTAATAATTGCCTTATTCTGCCTCTGTAGATTTGTGCTGAGACAGTTACACTCTTTTCTCATTAAAGGTTTTAAGACTTGTGGAGTTCTTGGTGCTGTATAGTGTCAGCTCTGCCTTATGTTGATAATTGGAGCTTGACCTCTCTGAAACAGTTGATTAGTCATTACAATTCCTAAAACCTTCATAAGACAAATGAATGTTTGAATTCATTTTTTCTTCTTATACAAGGATGGTAAAATTTACAGATTTGTAAACCAACTTTTAACTAGTTAGGTATAGAATTGTGGTTTAAAATCCAGATTTAAAAAAACAGTTTATTAAAGCAAAAGCATTTGCTTTCTGCAAAGATTTTCTGGGAAGCACAATACTTGAAAAGGAAAAATAAAATTGTTTGCTTCTGAGCAGCGTGGTGGTGCAGTAGTTGGTGGTTTGTATTGCTGCCTCATAGCACTGGGGCCAGACGTTCAATTTCAGGCCTGGGGCACTATCTGTGTGGAGTCTGTATGTTCTCCCTGTGCTCATGTGGGTTTCCATCAGGTGTCTTTCTCTGTGTGTGCCCTGCAATGGACTGGTGTAGAGGGTTTATCCTGCCTTGTGTCTGTAGCTTGCTGGGATAGGCTCTGGCTCCTCTGCAACCCTGTGTTGGGTAAAATTATTAGCAAATAATTTTGCCTCTTGCGTTCCACCATGGTTGTGCAGATTGCTTCACTACTAAAAATAACATTGTCCTTTGTTCTGTTATTCTTACATATACCAAACAAATCTGGTGGGAAAAGTGTGTGCACATACTTTGTGATTTAATTCCATGCACTTTATTCTACTGAGCTTTATGTCTGTTAAAAGACCTGATTTAGCAATAGGAAAGTGATTTTTGTAATCACAGAGGCCATATTATGTACAGTATGACAGATGCCATGTCGGACCCTTTTCTCTGCATCTCTGTTGTGATTGTTCATTCTCTATTTAATGCTTTTCCCTCCCTCCAGCACACAACAATGTGTTGGCGCAGGTGTGCAGGAAACGACATGGGGATTGCTTGCTCGGTGAAGGCAGGGCCTAATGATTTTCCATCCATGCCCCTTAGCATCCATCACGAGAATCTACAGTCAGCACTGACATGCTCCCATTTCTGTTCACTGAAGCTCAGAAAGGATTTAGCCGGTATCATTTGCACTAGCAGGTGCTCATCACTGTAAGAACAAACAAGTATTTTTTTAAATTTGCCTTTTGTTTGTATTACCCTTCTTTGGTAAAACAGTCTATCAGCATGCCTCTTAAGACACTGTGCTGAAAGTAAACATTATTACAGAGAGCAAATGCTTTGCCCTTCATTTGCTCTTTAATAATTGTGTGCACTTGGTGCCACATTCACTAGCAAGGTAGTGTGTATTGAACTAAATAGTTTTAGAAGCTGAAAAACAATGAATGACCTTGTAGAAAGAATACGAGCACAGCGTGCAGTTTACAGTTGTGTATGAAATCTCTTCAGTATGTATTTATGTAACCAAATTGTCATGCAGCATGATCTTGATAAATAGCTAAAATAATGTGAAACCTCCATAAATATGTATGAGAAAGCCAAGCATGTGAAGGTTTGCAATTTTAATTTTAATTACACAGTTAATTTTAAAAAATCAGACAACTGCATGACACAAAAAAGAGGGAGAAGATTGATAAAATTAGTTTGCTCAGCGTGTGTGCAGTGTAGAAAAGAAATGGATCATTTGAGTTACTCTTCCAGCAATTTTTTAAAGCAATCAAATACAAAATGCCAAGCAAGAAAGGCTGTGATTTTAAGGAACCCCTGTGCTTTTTAGCACTTTAATGATGTTTTGTGCTTGAAGTAGTTTAAGAATGTTAGTAGGCTACCATGTCCTTGCGTCATGGATGAGGTCGTCAGTTCACGTCTGGTTGCACTGCAATTAAAAATAACTCAGAGCAATTCACTGGTAAACCTCGTTCAGAAACCTAACCTTTGGTTGGTATTCATCATGGATTAAAAGACTAAAAACAAAAAGTGAAAGATCATTTAGCGGGACATCTCTAGGCTTTTAAAATGCTTTCAGTTTTCCTGTAAAATGGATACTGTAACTGAGTGGCATTCCTCTTATGTGTGCCACCTGCCAGCACCTGCTTTATTGAATCTTCTTATTTAGTGCTGAAGCTATTGAGATAAGCCCCGAGACAGGTACTGTATTTTGTCTGGGGAAGTAAATGGTTTTTCAATGTGGAAAACACCTTTGCCAATGCCAGTGACTGAAATCTTGTGCTCAGATTGCAACCTTTTGGTTCAGACCCCTCAAAAGATCCTTTGTATTTCTATGTTACCTTACTTTAAAAAGATGACTGAAGGAATATTAATAAAAAAATATCACTTTTATCTTAAATCCATACACAACAGTTAGGGAGTTGGCAGAATAATGGATTGAGCTCTAATGCTGGGTTTCACTCTCTCACATTTGCTTTTTGTTTATTTTTATACATTTGTCAATGTACTGTACTGTATCAGCGTTGTTTTAATTTTAAATTGCTACTAAAGCCTGTAGATTTGCAACTCTCGCTGACCAGCACTAAATGTTACTATAGACGGGTTATTTTAATCACATTAGTTGAAACAACATGACACCGAAGATTTCTCTTACTTGGGTAACAGAGCAGTAGCTGAGTCTCAGCCGTCTGTGATGGTTTCTGCTGCGGGTGAGCGACTAAGAGACGAGAGAGAGAAAGACCTGCTGCAGCTTCATTCAATCACTTCTTTCTATAAAAAGATTCAGAACACAGGTCTAGGAGTCTAATCAGCTAGCCATGAAGTTAGATGAGTTCAAGGGTTGTGGTTAGACCAGAGAGAAGGTTATTAATTCTCCACAGGTTAAAAGGGAGAAGTGGGTTGGCTCTCCTGTAGATTTTAAAAATGGGAAAAGGGATAACAGATTGATAGATCAATTGAGAATATAAGAATACATAAAGCACTCTATAGATTAAAGAATAAAACAACAACAAAAATCTCATTCAAGTTTTGAATTGAAGAGCACTAAATCAATTATTTGCAAAGGTAAAAAAGAGATTAAGCCAAGACTAGAAAAAAACAATACTGAACTGGTCTAATATCCTTTTTTTCAAAACTGAAATGGGAAAGGAACAAAATACCCGTCAATAGCTAATGTATTAAATTAATATTTAGCTCATATTTACAAAGGAAGAAATCAAAAACAAGAAAATACCACATTCTATATTGAATTGAATTAGCAGTGCTAGGGGTAATAGGAGTATTTAAATAAATCTTCAGGGCCTGATGGGACTGATCAGTCATACTAAAGGAAATGAGGAATGCTATTATAGACGATTAACAAAACGTTTCCAACAGTCACTCAAGACAGAGGTAATACCCAGAGACTGGAAAATTGCTATCATAACACACTTATCCACAGCAAAGCTGAACCTCGAAATTTTAGACTAATTATTACTTTTGTTACATATAAGGTTATAGAGACAAATTTAGTGCTAAACTGGAGCATTATCTGTATGCCAGTAGGATTCCAGAATATCCAACATGGATTTAGAAAAGATTAGTTGTGTTTAACTTTTACAATGTTGTAAACATGCAAGTGGGGTAATTGGACAAAAAGTGCATATGATATGGTATATTTAGAAGTAAGGTTTTATCTAAAATATTAATTTTTATAGCACAGATAAGGGGTGAATGCTCAGAATAGGCATGTAATTAATGGAGTACCATAAGGGTCAGTAACAACTTACATTGTCTGTCTGCTTGCAGAGTATGGTAAACTCTTTTCAGTTTGGTTTTGCCCAACATGGATTTGATTATACGTAATAAAATCAGTGGAAACAAATGTCTGTTGAATGTGAAAAAAATAAAAATTCCTGGTCTGCCAAAATCCATGGTAAAACACTCATGAATGTTTATGTTTCTATTGTACAATTTTATAATTTGATCCCTTATTTCTTACTCATCAGTTTTTAACAGGTGATCAATTGATGATGAACAGGCACAGGTGGGAATGAAACTGTATCAGACAACTCTCACACTGAGTGTGTTTTTCCTTCTGCTATAGCCCAAATGACTACAAATCATTTACTGTATCACACCTAAATATGGACACTCCTGAAACTCTAATTAGTACCGGTTTCATATCAATTACAAATCTCAGTCAGCTTTTTAAGAGCTGAAAGCAATATTTTAAAATATTGCCTCAAGTAGGAAATTGAAATAAATTAGCCTGTGATTAAGAACTGGGCTGGAGAAAAACCTGGAAGAGAGAGGTGTGCTCCAGGGACAGAATTAAGAACCACTGATTTAATGTGAAGTGGCAGGCTTTAGAGAGGCTTCCACTAATGAATTCTCACTGTATGAATTCAATGCGGTGATTATACTGAGATTTTATAAACAAAATCTTAGTTTTTTAACAGAAACACCTC
The DNA here is from genome assembly GCF_055471065.1 of Atractosteus spatula. Taxonomy (NCBI): domain Eukaryota; kingdom Metazoa; phylum Chordata; class Actinopteri; order Semionotiformes; family Lepisosteidae; genus Atractosteus; species Atractosteus spatula. Next base: position 15,061,139 of record NC_142725.1, on the reverse strand, counting down.
ATCAAATTTCCCCCATCTCACATACTGTAGCAGTTTTACGAAAGGTAACTTTAGAGAAGGCTGAGCTCAGCACACCAGTTTACCCAAATACAGCAATGCTGCCATAGACCTTGTAGGCTTTATTAAGCCTTGGATCTCTACTCGTTCTGCTGATGTGCTTTCTGAGTGCAGTGTCAGCCAGAGGAGAAAAAAGATATAAGCAATGAGTAATGGGTGACACTAAGCAGGGTTTAGGAACAAAAAGCTTTCACTGCTTTTTGTGTGGTCGTTCGTTATTAGTAACAAAGATACTTCAGTGACCAGATTTGCTTAGGGCAGTGATAGATTTCAGTCCTGAATACTTAGACTGGGACACTAAAGACCTAATTGACCACATCAACAGTTATTAAGTTGCTTTTTTGCCATGGTTTGCCATGTTAAGTGCATGCTGAACTTAAATTAAAAGCTATTGATCTTATTTCTCTATATTTTGAAAATATTTTTTTTTCTGTTTGCACAGTGATTCTAATGTGCTCCTGCTGCATTCTGGGAAAAATCAATTCACAAGTTCTCTAAATATTACTATATACTACATTCCTTTGCTATTTGAAGTGATTTAAAGTGGAACATGACTCTTTTTAAAATATAGTTCATATGATGTTGAAAAAGTGACAGTATAGTTATATATATATATTTATGATATGTAACACCTTTTTCAAGTAGGCTAAGTCTTCAAACACTACATAATTCGTGCAAATGTAAAAAAAACACCAAAGGCAAAATATTCACAGCTACATTTTAGGATTATCTAACAGAGCTTTTACAAAACGTAAAAGGACTGTACAATATATTTATCAGTAATTTAGTATGAAAGACTATTTGTTATGTATTATTATTAATTATTATTGCTCGAGGCAACAAAGAAAGATGGGATGATGATGACTATTATCTGAATACTTCAATTTAACTTGTACTTAGTGAGTGCTGTAACCAGATAAGGGTCTTTTTACCTTTATGTTTCCTGAATGATTGAAATGACAGTGTCTTGTACCATAGGATGTCATGTCAGAGATAAGCATGGTACTGAAGTTTACTCTTCTATTCCAATTGATTGGTTAACCCTAGTCCTCAAGCTCTACAGGTCCAGATTACTGTCATAATTAGTTTCTAAACAGCACATAACTTCTAGATTAATTGATATTTATCCCCGTGGTACTGTAGATATAACAGTCATTCCAGTCATTTGTAAGGTAAACTGTGTTGCCAAAGGAATTTTAGCTATAAATATTACTTCTAATTTAAAGGCCAAATGTGGTTGTTAAAATCCCAATTATATGCCAAGTATTCAAAGCCATAGTGACAAAGCCCTATCCAAAAATCATAATACAGCCATAGCCTCTCATTATTAAAGATGCACACTGCCATTTCTTTTAATGAATCTGTAATTAAAATATACTGAAACCTAATTGCAATGATCAATCACACCTTCCACTGAAACCAAGCCAGCCCAACTGACGGTAACTTCATAAATTGACCTTTATCTTGGCTGTGATTAAGTTTATAGCTGTTTCACTCTGCCAAGGTTTCTCATCACCAGTTTAAATTTCTTGCCACTTAATTTAAATAAAAAAGAAAGCTAAATAAAATTTGTTTGTTGTACTGATATTGTGTTGGATATTCAAAATCACAACATTTTTGCTAGTGTATCTATTCTGTATTTCCTTTTGGTTGTCTGGTCTAGCCTGAAATAGATTGCAGTACTTTAAACTGTTTGGTATATAATTTACATATTTTTTTCCTAAAAGGTAAACTGTTAATGTAGAGCTAAATAAATACACGGTACAAAAATGTATGTTCATTCTTTTTCTGTGAAATAGATTCAGAATGCAATATAAAAACAATATAGTGTTTCCATTGCTAAATACATACTGTACCCTCTTAATCCATCTCTCTTCTTAATAGCTGTTGTTGTTGTCCTTCTTCATCTGCAGCCGTAATGTTGTTAATTTATCACATACTGTATGAAGGATTACTGGAAAAGGTTTAGAAAAATGTGGACACTCTCCTACTATAATATCGAATAGTGTGTTCCGTAGAAGAGAAGTGATTCCCCGTATGTAAAGTGCTGTAGATATTTACTGTACAGTAAATATATGATACATGAAGGGGGGACAGCAAGTAATCATTTGATTTGTACTCATGTTTGGTAATTAGATTTTGATTTTATTTTGCCGTTTTCAAAGAGATATTTTCATTATTCTATCACAAGGACAATTATAGTGAGGGACTGCATGCTGAAAGTGGTCAGAACTACATAACAAATCTTTGAGGTGGTGATTTCAGTAGGAGCTGCTTGATGTGAAAACTACTGTTCACATCTTTACCTTTCTTTCTGTTTTGCATCATTATTAGGAAAAACTTACTTTCTAACAATCTGGCTCCTTTTGATTTGTCTCATTTTATTCTTTGCTTTCTGCATATGAATGGTGCAGTGGTTCTTTCCCAGATGGAGCTTTTTTATTTTAAGATGATTAAATCTAAGTATGTTGTTTATGTATTCATTTATTTTGTGCTGCCTAACTGATCTCCATAGTTCAGTGCATTATGCTGTTGTAGGAAAGGAATGATATCTACAAGAGACATTCTTTGACATGTCCATTTGTTGAATCATTATAGTCACTTTAAAAAAACAATAGGCTAAAATACAGTATAGTACATGTATGGTCAATAAAATGATGCAGATATGCCCGATCAAATTATAATGACACAATGGAGAAGCATTGTCTTTAGGGCACAAGATTGTCTCTGCTTCTGATCTCTGATATCACAGAGACATGAATATCCATGAGCCATGATCTGCTGAAATGTAATATTCATTATGAAATCTTGAAGCCCATCATGCTGGAAAAACCAAAAGCCCAGAGCTGAGCAACAGCTGGTGATTTTTGCTCTTTTGTCTCCTGTCAGGGTTAACGCCCCTGTTCCTCTTTATTAAACAAAATTGTAAAATATTCCTTCTAGATTTACAGTTCCATTTTAAAGTCTATTTCCTTCCAAAATCCTTTAAACTTTTAAGGTAGATCTGCATTATCAAAAAGTTCATACTGTATATAGACTGGAATAAAAGTTACAAAGTTTTGTAATGTTCAGAAAAGAAAAACAGTACTTTTTATGTTCGTTAGAATATATTTTAAAAGATATTTTAGCAAAAAAAAAGAATATTTAATCTTCGAAAGATATAAGTTGTAGTGGTTTGATGGGTTTACTGAGACAATTATCAATTGTAGCAGTAACCACGAGGTTGTTCGTTGGGGCTTTTAGAAAATCAATCGTCAGAACAACTAACAACGCACACACACGGGTTCAATACACGAGATACATTTATTAATATAAACTGTGCACCAAACATATACTAGTCTGCCTGGATACGAGCGGCAGACCTTACTGTGAGGGTTATCAATATACAAGGTATATAATCTCGAAGAGATGCAAACACAAAGAGATACACAACAGAGAATATATGTCAATATATATCGTTCGGTTACCAAATCGCTAATCAGTGTTATTACCCACTGTTACTCTAAACTCGGAAGTAAATACATTACTCATGAATTAAATTGATAACAACTTGTGTTGAGGTACAATTAAATTCTCGAGACGCAATGTAGAACATGGGGTTTACTTATCCACTGTGTTTGGATTTGGAATTTCCCGGCACGAACACCAAACCAGCTGACAGGCTCTGTTGCAGCGGTTGTCCAATGGGCGTTGTGTCGGCGTCCTCTGGCTACCGGCCAACCAGTCGAGGTGCAGCTCGGAGTAGGACGGGCGGAGGAATCTGACTGCGGCGCGCAGGGCAGTCGTTGCTCCGAGGGGATCTACCAGCAGTCCGGCTGGCTAGTAGAAAGTCTCTATGCACAGAGTGTGACCGCGAGTCCTCACAAGTCACTCTTTTGCCTGGGAAGAAACTGGTTCGTTCCCGGTCCAGCGCTGCTTCTGAATAAGCTATTCAGATTGTCGACGAGGGTCCAACTGTAGGCTGCCGTTGATCAAGCGGAGCATTCACGTTGGTAGAATTCTGAGTACGTACGGGATCCTCGGCCTCGCGCTTAGAACAAAGTCCAAGTCCTTTTGCAGACAACAGCAGTTGTCACGTGATTGTCTCTGAGGATGCGCGAAAATGGCCAAGGAGAGCCCAGAACTGAGCTTGCGCTCCCTTTTTGATCAAGACCCAGATGTGTGCTGATTGGTTGAGAGTTTGGCGGGCATTGGAGACCCACGTGGTATTACCAGTCCCTGATTGGTTGGTCAAGGTGAGATATAAGTCACTTACTCTTGACACTTAGAAATGCAGTCCAGATGTCCATTCGGCACTCCCTAGACTGATAGGCGCCAGTGGATGACCATTGATCATGATAGCCAGGCTTAGCTAATGGCATCCCCGTCTGGGAGCTTGCTTCTTATCAAAAGAAAAACATCTTAAATCAACTTGCATGAATTCTTTCTCTGTGGTTGCACCACAGAGATGGAGGGTGAGATGGGGCCTCCTTTAGGAGCATACCAACGCTTAACTCTGTCTTATTACAAGCATTGCCGCTACATATCCCCCCTTTTTGAAGGTCACGAGGTCCTGAGGCGTTGTTGCCTTCAAAACAAAAACAGTGTTAAGTGATGTTTGTTGTACCACGGTGGATTCTACCACCCAATATTCACATTACCTCTCGAGAATTTGTACAGGAAATAGTGTTGGGAAGAACATTGCGTATACCTGCTCTCAGTTATAAGGTACCTAGGAATGAGGCATTGGGCATCATCATTAGCCCTAGACCTTAAACTTCCGGCAATTCACTATCAGTATCGGATAGCTCTGCAGCAGGCAGACGTTTGGGAGTGGTTACCTGATTTCGGTGATAAACCATTGCTCCCTTTGTCTCATTCAAACTACCCCGCAAGGCTTTGATACAAGAGAACAACATCCAACACATTACCCCAGCCATGATCCAGCTACCCAGCAGCAGTGTCAAGATGACCACGTTTATTGTTCCTAGCGCCCCAGAGGATCCACAACGACTGTGCTTGGGACCTACCAGTGTAGTTTTTAAGTTTGTGTCATTAAGAACAAATTCGACTACCTGTACACCCTCAAGACTTACTGTCTCTTGGATTCTCTCATCCAAGTCAACGCCGTGTCCTCTGAAAGCGTCCACAATCTCGAGTTCCGTTTCATACAGTTCTGACTCCAGGTGATACAGTGCTAAATCGTTGAGATGCACTATCGCTCCTTCAGGAACTTGTAGAAAAACTGTTTGGTTGGGTAGCTGCACTTCGGTAGCTGTATCATGCCTGTCATATGTTATTGTAACCATTAACTGTGGTGTGCTGACCAGCCATTTCTTTCCCACCTGCTCAACCTGGGGTTCGTTAACCTCTCTTTTGCTCGTCACTGTGGCTTTACACTTTTCAGTGGCAGCCCCCTTTCTGATACCACACAACCTCTGAGTTGTGTCCCTAAGGAAAGGCTTACTTGGACATACCCAGTGGATATCCTTGGTTGACATACACAGTTCCAGGTTTGGAGCAAGATACAAATTTGGATCATCCTCCTGGTAAGCTACGAGCGGTGGGGTGGTCAACTTCACATGCATGTCCCCCCTCCAGAAGCCAACGTTCGATATAGACTTGAGTCTATAGATATCCTTGCCACTCACGATGGGAAGGTTCAACAGGAAACCTATTTCCTTGGCTTCGGGGTTGACATGTATAGGAATGGCACTGCCTAGACTGTATGCAAGATGTACCTGTAATGGCTGCACCATCTCAGAAGTGGTTGTCCTAAGTACTTCTTCTACTAAGGACAGTGGAACCAAATAAGTTGGAATCTGTCCCATGGCTAGGCTAGTTATCGTGGCACTAAGCTCCCTAAGCAAATCCTGCATCAGCATCCTGACCTGTTGCACGTAAGCATAATCCCACTGTAACACGTCGACAATCCTGCCCACGGTGTGGAGGGTGTTATTTAACACTGCTGCATGAAGGTTTACTGCTAATATTGTGCCCTGTAAGGTTTTCCCTAGGCTTTCCAGCCGCTGCTGCTGTTGATACAGCCTGTCCTGAATTTCTGGCATTTCCTTAAGTAACCCAGACACCTGCCTTCTCAGGGTGGTCAGGGTGACAGTGTTAGCAGCAAACAGACCAGCTGAAAATAGCGAGCCCACGGCAGAGGCCGCAGCAATCAGACCCCCCAAGAACCTTTTGGGGCGGCTGAGGCCTGTCATCTCCTCCTGGCTGACTGTTGCCTTTCTCAGCTGGCGGAGCATGTGTATAGTATCTAGCTGGGCATGCCATACAGCATCCTTAGCCCACTGCCTGCCATGATGGGACACCCTACTGTTCATGTTGATGTGCTTCCGAAACACATCACCTGGGTCCAGCCGCACATACACTCGCTGAGTATATGTTCTGCAATTTGTTAACAACAATCCGGGAGCGTCCTGCAGGACTATGCCGGTAGGAGGACCGGGTTCCACAACTTCAAGGGGCTGTGTCGAGGCGATCCACAGCACTGTCAGGACCAGCCGTGGCAGTTTTAGGATTCCCATTCTGGAACACAGATGAGGCACATGGTACAGTTCCACTATAATTTTGAATATATATTTCCTAGGAGGACCTACACTACAATACCTAACTACCTGCAGCTACAAAGGGGCACCCCCCTCTTGATCGGGTTTAGATTTTTAACCCTATTCTGTGTCCTCCAGCGCCATTTGAGGTGGGCGATACAACCGGAGGTGGTTGCGATGCACCCACTTATAGACCAGAGATTGTCTTCCTTTTTCAATCCGAATTCGATAAGCTACCGGTGATACCTTATCGACAATCTCGTGGGGTCCTGTCCAACTGGGTAAGAACTTCCGGGCCACCCCTGTGGGTTTGGCAAATTGGAAGTACAGGACCTTGTCTCCTACTTGGAGTTCCTGGTTAACTGCCTTTCGGTCATAGTATGCTTTCCTACCCTCTGCACTCCTTCCTAGATTGTTCTGGGCAAAAGCAAAGGTTGCCTGCAGATGTGCTCGCAGGTCTGACACATACTGATGGGCCGTAGCAGCCCCCGTCGTGCCCAGGTCCTCCACCCCATAAAGACAGTGTAGGGGAAGAGTCATCTTCCGACCTGTCATCATCTCAAAAGGTGGGACCCCCGTAGAGCAATGGGGCGTGGCTCGGATGGCCATCAGAACCAGGGGCAGCTTAATGTCCCAGTCCCTACTGCTGGTGGAGACAAACTTTTTGAGCATACTAACCACCGTTCGGTTTGCCCTTTCTGCCTGGCCCGAGGATTGAGGGTGGTAGGAGATATGCAACTGGGCCTTGACCCCAAGCATATTCCACAGGGTTGCCATTACTGTAGCTGTGAAATGGGTTCCCCGATCCGAGTCCACGGTCAGGGGGAGTCCCCATCGACTGAACACATGGTTCACCAGCAGCACTGCAGTTGTCTCTGCCGTGTCGTTGGGCGCTGGGAGGCACTCAATCCATTTTGTGAATGCACACGTAACCGTGAGGAAATATTTGTTCCCTCTGGATGACCTCACCAGCGGCCCCACCCAATCCATTTGTAGATTGGACCAGGGGAATGTCATGCCCTTTTTCTGGAGTGGTGCACGGTGCAAGGGCCGTGATGGTTGGAACTGGCTACACGTCAGACACCCCTTTACATACGCGGCGATGTCTTGGCCCATGTGAGGCCAGAATGCCACCTGCTGGATAGTGTCGTATGTGGCCTTGATTCCCCCGGTGACCCCCACAGGGCTCGTCATGAGCGTGTTGGATCATGACCCCCCGATGGCAGCGGGGAACTACCCACTTTGGGACACCTTGTGCAACTGGTACACAAACCAACAACCCCTTTATAATTTTTAGGTTGTCTTTCACCTCTGCCAGCTCCTTCAGCTCTGGAGACTGGCTCAGCACCTGCTCCGAAAGAGGTTGACGCACTGGGTCAGCGATATGCTGATACATTAGCCCAATTGCTGGGTCCTGTTTCTGCATTTCCGCAAGATCGGTGTTAAAACCCTGTGACCCAAGCACTACAGATTGAGGGTCAGCTCCGACATCCTGTCTAGCCCTGCTTCGGGTGACCGCATTGACCTCAGCCACGGTTTCTGGGGGTAGCCATTCCTGCTGGAACTGCCAGGGTTCACCCTCTAAGGCGCCAGATTTAGCCAGCCGGTCGGCCTCATCATTCCCGTCTTTGTCGGGTCCCTTCACCTGGGAGTGTCCCTTCACCTTCCTCCAGTAAACCATCATTCCAGCCTCGGTCGTGAGCTTGTCACTGGCCAGGAACAACTCTTTGTTCTTTACTTCCTTGCCCCGGGCATTTTTCATGCCGTTACCCTTCCAATACGGAAGATGGGACACGAAGCTATGTCGGGTGTAGTTCGAGTCACTACAGATGACAAATTGTTTAAGGCCATTTGTCAGGGCCTGCTGGAGGGTGATCAGCACCCCAGCTACTTCCGCATACTGACTAGTCTTTGGTCCTAGCTTATAGCGGGTCGGCCCACAGGGAGTATTGTCTTGCCAGACTACTCCTACCCCTGCTAGCACCTGCTGTTCGTGGCGAAAAGAGCAACCGTCAACATAGGCCATGGGTAAGCCCTGGCCCACGTTTTCATCGTAGTACCGGTGATTGTTCGGTAGCTCAGCAGCGGGAATTGTTTCTGGAGCTTCCATGTCAGTGTCACAACCGTGACACACTTGGCCCAAAGCCAGGCCCTGTCCCAGGTACATTTTCTTGCTCTGTGCATAACGTACCTCTATCTCATAGCCTTGTAGGGCCATCATCCATGCCACAATCCTGCTATTTGACACCCTGCCCGCTTTCAGTCTCTGGCTATGCAGGAATGTCACAGGTTGGTGGCAGGTTTCGATGATGATCTTTTGTCCCCCTACATAACTACGGAAGTGTTCTACCGACCAGACCGTAGACAACAGGGCCTTCTCGCAGTCCAAGAACTTTTGCTCCACTGGGCTCAGGGCTCGACTGGCATACGCCACCACCCTTCGCTCTTGGTCATATTCCTGACTCAGAGCAGCCCCAAGGCAGTGCTCTGAGAACCCTGCTTCAAGGTAGAAGACCATATTTTTGTCAGGGTAGGCCAAGCACGGCGCACTTCCGAGTCTGCGCTTCAGCTCCATTACAGCCTGTTCTGAGGAAGGTCCCCACTCAAAGGGCACGTCTTTCTGCAACAGCTTGTGGAGGGGCCTTGCTATTTCAGCGTAATCCTCAATGAACTGCCGGGAATAATTACATACTCCCAGAAAGCTGCGCAGTTCAGACAGGTTAGTGGGCGACTTCATATTCTGGATAGCTTGGACTCTGCTGGACTGTGGCTGTATGCCTTGGGCTCCAACCAATAGTCCCACGTACTCCACTTGGGTCCTACACCACTGTCCCTTAGCCAGAGACAGTTTGGCCCCTGCACGGGAGAGCTGGGTCAACACATGCCTGATCTCGGCCATGTGTTCTTCCCAGGTCTGACTCCGCATCAGAATATCGTCCACATAGACCAAGTTGCCCCTGGCGGCTGCATCACTCATGGCTTTGTGCAGAAATATGTTGAACTCCGCTGGGGAGTTGGAATACCCAAAGGGGCATCGATTCCAGGTGAACTGCCTGTTTCCAAAGGAAAAGGCCAGTTTGTACTGGTCTGTCGGTTCTACCTTAAGGGTCCAGAACCCATTGGCCACATCCACTGTGGTGAAATATTTCGCTGTTGTCACCTTGGCTAACTCCTGATCTAGGTAGATCATTGGCCATCGTGACAAAGGAACCTGTTTATTCAGCTGCCGGTAGTCAATGGTCAGACGCCACTTACCATTGGGTTTCAGCACCGGCCACAGTGGGGAGTTATAAGTGGAGTTACACTCCCTTATGATCTGACGCTCTAGTAGAGCATCCAACGTCTGCTTTATGGACTCGTATGCCGTGAGGGGAATGCGATACTGCCTGACATAGGTTGGGCGGGCGCCAGGGGCCGTAGGAATGCGCACTGTGTGCAAATCCGTCACCCCGCAGTCATAGGCGTCCCGTGCAGACACTTCCTGGAAATCCTGGAAGATCTGACGCAGCTGCTGACGCTGGCTTTCCGTTTCCAGGGCATCTGCCTTACCAACCTGTTCCTGTACCTGCTCTAGGAACCCCGCTTTTGACGGCATGGCGGTATCCCGGGTCGCACTCTCGGCTGAGTGGTCCGTCGGAACCCCTGCGTGTACTGTATACACAACCATCTCATCCTTATCGCTAAGGTCCACTCTGCACACTTCCTGGTTGCAGAATCCCTCTTTTGGCATAATTGCAATCATCCGCCGGGGGTAGGTGTAGTACACCTGCTCGGTTCCCCCCTCCCTGGCCAAGGGACCAGGGAGCTGCCCCAGTACTGGGATGGCCAGTTCGAAATCATAGAAACCATTGTCAATTACCAGTCCCATGTCAGTGCGAGCAGGGATTTTGACATCTTGTTTTGCTATGTTTTGCACCAACAGGCAGGTGGCTCGGCCATTCCTTTCCAGTCTGGGGGTACCACAGACTGCTAGGTTCAGTCTGATAAACTGAGCTGATGGTTGGAAGAAAACCATCTCAGCATCCATTCTCTGTCCCTTCTTTAGGACAAGGCGTACCGGAAACCCTGCTGTTGACGCAGGAACGATCAGGTCCGATTCGTTTACTACCTGGCAGGCCTGAGGAATCGTCTGACCTGACCGAATGTTCTCGGGGTCGCCGCTTAGAGAGTGGGCATCTGGGTTCACCCGTGTCCACAGCACACTGTTTACTGTGTCCAGTTGGGCGCCCAGTCGAACCAACAGGTCTGCACCAATACAGACCGAATGGGTCAGCTGAGGTGCTACCTGGAAGTAGTGAGCAAACTTCCTTTTTCCGATGGAGATGGAAGCTGCACAGCTTCCTTTGCTCCAAATAGACCTATGAGGTGGGGGTGCCCACCACAGAACCTGTGATTGCGTCACCAGGGTCACCTGACGGCTTCGCGACAGGTCCTCGAACAGAACTTCACTGATTATGGACTTCTCAGAGCTGAGGCTGAGAATTACATCATCAACCTGCACTTCTGCCACCTGGACCCCTCCCACCACCATGGGGTGGTAGTCCTGGTCCCCCTGAGGTACCAGGGCGCACAGAAAGGACTCCCATTCATTACCGGACAGGGAGATCCACTCTTCTTCAGGGATGAAAAAGGGGTGTGCTTTACCTGGCGGGTCAAGCAGCTGCTCGGAGCACTGCTCCTGTAGTTGGGAGACCGTGGGAGTGCTGGCCTGGGCAGGACTTCCCTGTAGTTTTGGAAAGCAAGAAGAGACATTTATTTCTCGTCCAGAGGAACCAGGAGGATCCTCCAACTCAGCTATAGTGTTCAGTGGGCACTGTGTGATCACAGCATAACCACTGAACCCCCCTTTTTGCTGTACGACAGGCTTAGGGTTTTTGACCTGAGCCCACAATTTTCCACGCTGGCAGTCCACCAGAGGCTCCAGCCTGTCAAGCAGGTCTTGGCCAATGAGTAGTGGCTCTGTTTTAAACCTAGAGATGTAAACAGGATGCACCACGTTCATTGGCCCGAACCTAAGTGCCACCCACACTCGGTGTGTGATCCTGGCATGATCCTGGGTATAGCTGGAAATATCTATCTTACACGGTTCTACCTTAAGTCTGATGCCTTTTCCTTTCGCTACTCGTTTGAGCTCGCTGAGTAGATCGGCTGACATCAAACTAATTTCAGCCCCAGTGTCAATCAGTGCTTCTCTATCTAAGATGTTTTCAAGAGAAACCTTGATATAAATACGCCTTGCTTTGCCTTTCTGGCTGAGATTCCCTAAGAATTGTTGGAAGCCTGCCTTTTCTTTGACTTCAGGGGCGGGGTCAGCGCCCAACTCAGAGTCACAGCCTTCTTCCAGGCAGGAACCCTCCCACCCAATCAGATAGACTGAGGGAGGGGTTTGGGATGGATCCCCGCCTCCTCCAGTGAGAAGGGGCGTGGTCCCCCTAAGCTCATTCACGCTTCCGGCATTCGGTGCGGAAGGTTTACCCTGTCCTGATCTCTCAAGCAGGGCTTGTTCAAGCCTGGCCAGGCGGGTTGCAGTCGACTCCCTTCGTCCAGCCTTCTGATAGGCTCTGCCTGTGCCCTTGCCTTCCCCGTAGCGCTCACGGCGGCTCTGACGCTTAGTGCGGTCCTGCCTGCCTATTTTGCGCCGGGGCTTAGCGGGCTCAGGAACCTCAGCTCCCTCGAGCTGAGGCGAGTCGTCAACCCTGCTGGCTTTAGTGGCGAACACGGCCGTTTTAGCAGGTTTTCGCTCTGAGGAAGCAGAGACTTCAGCTCCCCAGGCTTTTTGAGCCAACCTTCTAATGTCAGCCATTTTCATCGCTTTTGCATCAGTGTGCATCACAATCATTTTCCTGATTGAGGGATGCAGATTAGCAATGAATAAACCTTTGAAATTCACGTTCTCTTCGCAACCCTCTTCATTCCGCCCTGCAAAATAAGTGCGCCTAAGCCTCTCATAATAGTCGCGAGGGGCTTCAGCTTTTTCGTGCTTAATATGGTGCGCAGCGGCCACGGCAGCTATGGGATCGATAAAAGCCGAAAATTCTCCGATCATTGCCTGACACAGCTCCTCAAAGCTATTACAGACCTCCGGTCCTTGTCTAGACATCCACTCGTGGACCGCTCGGCTAGTAGTTTTCCTTACTAACATAGCCTTTTCCTGTTCGGACGCTCCGGGCATAAACTGCAAAGTGTGTCTCAGCTCATCGATGTAGGTTTCCACATTATTCCCTGACACTGACGGGTCAAACCTTTCTACATCTTTGGCTAACTGCCTCAGGGAGTGGAGGTTAATTTTTACGGTTTCTCCGCGGGCAGGGGGACGGCCGTGATCAGGAGCAGGGGGTCTCTGCCTGAATTGCATCGCCCTTGCGTCTCGCGCAGGACTCGGCGATCTCCCCCATGCCGATCCGACCACAGACCCTGGCCGGGAGAAACCTCCCCCCGGCGCGCTGGGTGAGCGCTCCGGGCTGCTAGATGGGCTGGCATGCAAGTGGAATCTAGCCTGTTTTGCTTCCAGTACGGCAGCATCTAACTCCTTTTGCCTTTCCTGGCTGAGATCATTTAAACGCTCAATTTCTTTTTCTTTTTCTTTCAAGCTCGCTTCCAGGTCTCTCCTAGCTACCTCAGCCGCAGTTTCTCTAGCAGACAGGTCATCTAATTTACCTAAAACTTCCCTGAGTCTGTCTTCACTTTCCTCATTTTTCACTCTCTTTTCTCTGATTATATCCAACAACTCAACTCGCTCCGCCTTATATCTTTCTAGCTTTCCCTGAAGCTTTTGAAACTTTGTCAGCTCGGACAAAGACAGTTCCAGCTGTTTAGCTAGATTTAAGGCGAAACTCGATAGGACCTGAACTGCGTTCACGGACCCTCCTGTGTTAAGCTGGTTCGCTACCTTAGCTACTAAATCTACTTGCAGCTTCTCAATATCATCAAAGTTCAACTTTTCGATACCGCTCCAGTAACCAGGATTGTCGTCGCTAGAAATAGTACTTATAAGCGACTCCACTTCAGACATTTTAGCAGCCATTGTCATTACGTCAGAGAAACTTTAAGAGTATTACTTTTTTTTTTCTTTTACCAAAATACAGTATGGAATCTAAACACCCGAGCAGATGGATTTCCAATCAGCACACGTTACACTAAACGCTAGAAAACAGGGGGATTTCTTTACGCAGTTATCAGCACACCCGGTATTCGCGTATAGAAGCCGCAGTGCTGTACTGAACTTGAACTCACAGCAATATCAGTTATTCTGTGCGATTGATTCTCATTTCATTCTAAACTGCCCACCCAGGGACGCCATTAAATGTAGTGGTTTGATGGGTTTACTGAGACAATTATCAATTGTAGCAGTAACCACGAGGTTGTTCGTTGGGGCTTTTAGAAAATCAATCGTCAGAACAACTAACAACGCACACACACGGGTTCAATACACGAGATACATTTATTAATATAAACTGTGCACCAAACATATACTAGTCTGCCTGGATACGAGCGGCAGACCTTACTGTGAGGGTTATCAATATACAAGGTATATAATCTCGAAGAGATGCAAACACAAAGAGATACACAACAGAGAATATATGTCAATATATATCGTTCGGTTACCAAATCGCTAATCAGTGTTATTACCCACTGTTACTCTAAACTCGGAAGTAAATACATTACTCATGAATTAAATTGATAACAACTTGTGTTGAGGTACAATTAAATTCTCGAGACGCAATGTAGAACATGGGGTTTACTTATCCACTGTGTTTGGATTTGGAATTTCCCGGCACGAACACCAAACCAGCTGACAGGCTCTGTTGCAGCGGTTGTCCAATGGGCGTTGTGTCGGCGTCCTCTGGCTACCGGCCAACCAGTCGAGGTGCAGCTCGGAGTAGGACGGGCGGAGGAATCTGACTGCGGCGCGCAGGGCAGTCGTTGCTCCGAGGGGATCTACCAGCAGTCCGGCTGGCTAGTAGAAAGTCTCTATGCACAGAGTGTGACCGCGAGTCCTCACAAGTCACTCTTTTGCCTGGGAAGAAACTGGTTCGTTCCCGGTCCAGCGCTGCTTCTGAATAAGCTATTCAGATTGTCGACGAGGGTCCAACTGTAGGCTGCCGTTGATCAAGCGGAGCATTCACGTTGGTAGAATTCTGAGTACGTACGGGATCCTCGGCCTCGCGCTTAGAACAAAGTCCAAGTCCTTTTGCAGACAACAGCAGTTGTCACGTGATTGTCTCTGAGGATGCGCGAAAATGGCCAAGGAGAGCCCAGAACTGAGCTTGCGCTCCCTTTTTGATCAAGACCCAGATGTGTGCTGATTGGTTGAGAGTTTGGCGGGCATTGGAGACCCACGTGGTATTACCAGTCCCTGATTGGTTGGTCAAGGTGAGATATAAGTCACTTACTCTTGACACTTAGAAATGCAGTCCAGATGTCCATTCGGCACTCCCTAGACTGATAGGCGCCAGTGGATGACCATTGATCATGATAGCCAGGCTTAGCTAATGGCATCCCCGTCTTGGAGCTTGCTTCTTATCAAAAGAAAAACATCTTAAATCAACTTGCATGAATTCTTTCTCTGTGGTTGCACCACAGAGATGGAGGGTGAGATGGGGCCTCCTTTAGGAGCATACCAACGCTTAACTCTGTCTTATTACAAGCATTGCCGCTACAAAGTGATGAGCAGTTTCAAGTCTGAAAGCTGTGCATTATTACAAAGGCAGCCGTTGGCATTGAAATTAGGCAGCTGGCATTTCTGGAACAGAAACAGAGGCAGGTTTTCCGATATATTTGGAGATGCAGCTAATAGTTTGTCCCTTTACACTGCAGTCATGCTGGAGAAGGAAAGGGCAGGAGAAATCCCAAAGAAGAAGAGGGTAGCAAATAAAATCGGAACCACATGTTTTCAGAAAGAAAGGTTTACAACCCCTATGTTTCATTTGCATGGTGTTTGTGCTGCTATTGTACCATGCTTACAACCTATGTAAATTAAAAAATAATTCTTTTTATGTTTAATAAGTTGGTGGAAATTTCTATTAAGGTCTAATTTTACACATATTGCACTTTATTTATGCATATTGCATAGGCCACTGTAAATAATGACTTTTTAAAATAATTTTTCACCAGCTAAGTTCATTTTAGAAAGCGATCCCTTAAACACATAACTTGTAGCTGCAACAGGTTGCTTTTAGAGTGTGATTTTTCCCAACAATGGGTATCACTTTTAAATTGTTTTTCCCTGTGTGTATTGGGCTTTACCAATCTTCTTTCTGGTTCCCGATATTTTTCACCATGACTTCTTGGCACTTTAATTTTATTTTCAGTTTTACTTTTTACTTTATTGTACTCTTATATGCAGGCAGTGTAAGCTTTTAGTTGGATAGGTTTCCTTAGGATGGGCTGCCTTGCACAGTAACCAAAAGGCATGGTTCAGATTTTACCCAGTACCCGTTTTGAGTAAATACTGATCTGTAGGCGATCCTTTTAACATAAACATGATTGCTTTGTTCATTCTTCTTGATTGGCGGAATCCTATGAATCGAAACCATTTGCTTTTTTCCTGATATATCCTCCATTTAGTTGCTCATGTTTTTTCTCATTTACTTTTCATCCTTTATTGCCAGGCCAATTAAAACTTAATTCCATGTACTACCACTGGAGGCAAAAATGAACTGACTTACACAGGTGTGCTGGCAATTTGTCTGAATGCTGAAACTCTAAAAAGAGGAAGGTTAAATTTTAAGATTAAAAAATGTGCAGTGAGCATTGATACATTACAGCCTCTTGAATTCAGCATCATTTCTTAGCTTGGACAATAACCTTTTCCATTTCAGTTTCACTTCAGTCTCTTCCTTAAAAAGATGACTAAAAAACATTATAATCTTTCATTTGTTTACATGACAGAGACATGTTGGTGACTGATTTTAGCATGGATGTATCCTGGAGAATAAAGCCGTTAGAAAGTAATGTTCTTATTTGGAAAGGAAGATTGTAGTTTCTCTTATGCACTTTCAAGCTATAATTAATGCCATGAACCTGCATACTTAATCACAGTCAGGCATTAATCAAGTGGGACTAAAATATTGCCTCAAAATGTAATTTATTTCAAAGTCAATACCATATTGATTGTGATTAACTGAGAGGAAGCAAGTTTGGGGCATCTTTTTGTTTAGGCAGGGTGTTTACAACATGAAATTCCAAAACCTAAATAACCGGGTGAAATGAACGAAGAACAAGAACAAAACAAAACAAAAAAACTTCTTTCTTTAAAACACAAACTCCTTGTTTGATGTTGGACAGCTAAGCCATCTACCAGTATGTAAAAGCTTCAGGAGATCAAAAAACGTAATAAAATCATTGTCCTTCGACACGGGCAAAAAAACCTGAACAGATTCTTCTCCGACAGTAGGTCAGGCTTCCAAAAACTAGAATTACAGTCCGTCCTTCAATACTTCATGTTATTCAGTCTTCCCATTTTCTTTGGAAGACTACATAGTCTCCTCTTAACCCTATCAGGTAACCTTTTCTACCTTGGTAATGCTGCAACACAGGTACGATACATGAATTCAGGACTCATTATATGTTGTGACACTTAAGAATTGTGGATCTTGTAGTTTCCAGACTGCTCTAATCACCATTTTTTATATAGTTTCTTAAGCAACACGCACCTGCCCTCTACAGTGCTCATTATTATGCAAGGTTTAAAGGTAATACCAGCATGTAACACATGCACTTGGCTTTGGTGGTTGTGGAATATCAGACCTGTATAGTATTGTCTTTACTTAGTGCAGCCAGCTTAGTTTGGATATCGCTAAATGTAACATAAATACATTTAAATACATAAATTCCAGAATGTAAGCTTTTTGGCAGTAGAAATGCCAGTGAGCCCATCATTTTACCTGGCACTTTTCAGGCTGGAGCTAGAATGCAGCCTGCTGAAAGAAGCTAGAAACTACAGTACTGTCGAACCTGCTAGGCATTCAATAGAGACTACAAAGAGCTGTGAAAATATCAGCGTAATCTAAAACTTCTACATGGCAACATATCTCAAAGCTTCTTTAAACAGCATTAATATGAAAGCTCTGTTCATTAAATATACTCATTCGCTGTCATATGCCTATAAGCGTGAGTTTATTTTAGATGTTTATTTATAAGCAAAATGTATTTTAGTAGAAAAGATTAAAGTATTAGCATGCAGTAGTAAATTCTCATTAACCAGATCAATCTGATACAGTACCTTAAGTGTTTATTGTATTTTACTGTGATCTACAGTACTGTATATATATTCTCAAATGCGTTTACAATATATGTTTAGTGGCATGTTTTTGTCAAAATTTCTCCATTTCATAGTCAGTGAAATCTATTTTTTAGCATTTCTTAATCTTGTATGGTACATACATAAACACACTGATTTACATTTATTGTGATCATTTCAAATAAATCCCAAATTAAACCATCACAGTGGAAAAGGTAGAGGGAATAGCTGCTGGCCTGCTGTCAGGACATTGTGGCATGCGCAGAGAGCGTGGGCTGGAAGAATTACATCCCTACAGCCTAGAACAAAAACAGACATGGGGACTGGGCTGAAATTTATAAAACCCTAAACGGTATAGATAAGGTTGGTCCTAGATATCATTTCCACTTCTTTACGGTCAGTAGGGCTACAGGGCACAAATCGAAATTGAGTGAATGTACCGTAGCTTTAGAAAAAAAGGAAATAGTGGGAGGAAGAATATATACAGGCTGGGCACTGAGCAAACAGTGGAGACATTAGGCTTATAAAAGAACAATCAGCCGCTGCCAGTGCCTTGTGTCTGGCAAGGCACGGTCCTTGATTGGCACGATGGCCAATTTTCTTCCAATTCTGGTGTATTAAATTAAGGTAGAATTAATAATAATGTATGAAATAAGAACGGGGGATGAACATACAGTATATACTGTAAACACAATTTGATTATTAATTGATTTTGTTCCAATGAATTACTGTTGCATAAAACAAAGTGGTCTTCTTTGTTCTTTGATCTCTGTCTAAACATAATGTGGAGTTGAGCTTTTAGGTAGTTCAACTTTTTTCTATAGAGGATTTGCTAAGGTGACACTAGAAGATTCTGAATATCCTGAGGTTGTTAAATGACCTTTCCAATGACCATTCACAAATTGTATTGCCATTTTGAGGAATACAATAATTAATATGAATTAAGTTTAAGTAATCTGGTTAGCTAATTTAGGCATTATTAACATTTTCACTGATTTTTTTGGTCTCTATTAATCCATTTCTCGTTAAAAATTAAGGGTATGTGAGTGGCTCCTTCAAATGACTTTAATAAAATGCTTCACCATAGCTTTGCACTGACACATTGAGAACTGAATGGTCTCATTTCCAGAAATAGACATTAGCTTGTCAGACTTTGCATAATATAGCACGTCTGTAATGGTCTCAGGTAATTTAGCTGAGAATAAAGAATGTAACGTTCCAGACAGTGCTGGTCCATCTCATATAATTTCATTTTTTGCAGAGAAAATACTAACACTTTCAGTTATATTTACAGACAAAAGGAGGCTCTTTGCATTTGTAAAACTTCAAGATGTAGAAGCACCTTCATATCTAATACAGATAAAGTAATTAAAATTTATGGAAATTTTATGATGGAAATGTGATGATGTCCCTAAAAATTAAGTTTGGACATTAAAAATCAGCATTGGGGAGGCTGGGTGGGCTCATTTGTTTGTTTTTGCTGAATTCCCATTGTGTTTTAGCAGGACAAGTGTTGTATTCCAGTAGTATACAGTAGCTATGATGGGAAACCCAGGGATCCAGAGGGTTAAGAGAATCCCTTAGTCAGAATATGAATCCAATCAGTTTTATTCACTGCCTTTGCTGATCCAGTGTTTTTGCATTAATCACCCACCTCAGCAACATTTCAGCATCCGCTGCTAATGGGAATGTAGTGAGAGCCTGTAGGTTCAAAACTAGAGGGAAAAAATGAAATTGTCAGCATTTATGTGAGACAAAGAATAATACAATTTTACACACCGAGGCAGAAGAATAGTCTCAAGGAAACATGGAAAGATGACCTTTCAGACTCTTC
Source organism: Atractosteus spatula (assembly GCF_055471065.1). NCBI lineage: Eukaryota > Metazoa > Chordata > Actinopteri > Semionotiformes > Lepisosteidae > Atractosteus > Atractosteus spatula. The sequence goes on along the minus strand of NC_142725.1, from coordinate 15,041,464 downwards.
CTAATGCAGAAACAAGGCAAGGTTTGTGTTTGTGGTGTAAATGCTGTTGTCTTGAATGAAATGGATCATTACGGACTCTGGCCATAACAAAATGTTGAGTTCTGCAGGATGTCTGAAATGTATACTGTATATTGTATAGAGAAAAAGAAGCTGAAATATATTTATATTTATTTATATATTTTTTTTAATTTAAAGGCTACATACTGTATCTGTGGTGATAAAGGTATTATTTTTTGAGAGGGGGTGGTGCTGAGTAGTGGTTAGGACTCTGGATTCCAAGCTGCAGGGTTGTGGGTTCAAATCTCATGTTGCACACATTGAAGGTGTTCCCTTGAGTTAGGTGATACTTTAGCTCCAACTGCTCTAATCCATCCAGCTGTCAAAACAGGTACCAACCTTGTCCAGGAGTGACCCTGTGGCAGGCTAGCATTCCATCCAGCTGGGGTAATGCATAGTTGCATTCCGTTTAGCACTGAGTAAACTAGAGTAAGCTTTGACTTGCCTATGGCCAGGTATGGACTTTGACGGACGACAAAGGTATGCAGAGAACTCTGGAGGTTGTTACTTTTTGTGTTTATAAATGATGAGCCATGCTCTGGTGTTTTCTGCCTCTTCTTACCCCAAGTAAAACGAAAAGCACTATCATTCTAAAAGTTCCAACATTCAGCAGACTGACCTTGTTTCCCGGTTTTGTTAGTATTGTAACATCACAGGAAACTATCAAAGGCATTTTATTGTATGTCTGGGGAAAATAATGTTGCATTTCCTCTGAAGTCTTACCGATAGCCTGATTGTGTTTGTGTTGTAGTAATGTGTAATTGCCTGCTGGAAATGTTTGCAAAAGCTGCTGGGGGTATTTCATGTATTTTGTTACAGCAAATATTTCAGAATGGGGCAAATGTCAGGTCCTGTTTAGGTAATCATTGTTAGTAAGAGAAATGATAATGACATGTTTTTTTTTGTTCTCAATAAGTATTGCTATGTCTCCACGTAATAAATTGCTAAATTATGAAATTACATTGTCTCTTCTCTCAAACCCAGCATGAAAAATGTTTCATTATTCATCAGAGCATTGTCTCGAGGCTCACTGTATCCGATTCAGGATTAGGCCTTGCACACAATAATGTGACACAAGAGGAGGAGAATCGTGTGTCGATAGTTTCTTGTCCAACATACTGTAAGAGGAAAGGAAGTTAGTGATTGATCAAAGTTCAATGGGGCGTATAGTATAATTGTATTCAAGGTTTAAACATTACAATCTGGAAGAATGCAACTTATGATTGAAATATTTTTTGTATATTCATTCGATTTTCCTTTTTTTAAATTTACAGTATTTCCTCCTTTTCTTCTGTGACACATGTTTCTATGATATCTATGATAATTAATATATACTGTATATATTTTTGATTTAGTGAACCAACTGATATTGCATGCAAATGAAGAGATTATTTGTAGGTTCACATGCCTGGTTCCGCTCAACATTGAAATACTGCAATTAAAACATAGTTCCATAAACTCCTAGAGCTGAGAGAGCTTTACAATATATTCCTGCTGACTTGAAATAGTCATTTACTGATGCCAAGTGAAATACAGCTTTATAATTTCACTACATTAAAGCATTGGTGTTCACCTTTTTACATTTAACAATGGCCTTTTGTAATAGACAGCCAGTATTCATTTTCTCTCAATGGTTTGCTTGTCCTTTACATGAAATGCAGCACATTGCATAAATACCGTGCATAGAACGTTCTGTGTTAAGAATAGAAACAGTACATATGTTTATGAAATTAGACATTATACAGTATGGGGATAAAGCATTTACTGTAAAAGTCCATGTCTGATATAAAGAAGGACATGGACATTAAAAAGAATGTTTATATTGTAAAGAGAGCTTTCTGTTGCAATGATAATTTAGTAGCTGTCTGCTTGCATTCCTTAAACATTTTTTCTTTTTGCCCTGCACCCTTGTTGTGTAGCTAATAATCAAATGATAATTTGTTCATCAAAACACTGTGCTACCCGCACCTTCCTGTTATCTATTAGACTTTTCTAATTACATTAACACATTCGTCCATATAAAGGCACATTTATATCTCTAAAAATACTAATTATTTTTTTTAATGTGAGTATTTATTCCCAAATATGGCTGTTACTATGGTATGTAGGTCTTGAGAATAATGTGAGTTTATGGGATCTTGAGAATCTCATGAGACTCCAACAATGTTCTGTCTGCATGGTATTTTTAAACTGTGAGTATGAGAGTCTGCTTGGCCCTGCCTTTTAAGTCATACATACAGTACAGTATAACACTGCTCTTCTCCTTCAGCAAGAGGAATGAGCAGTCTGTGCGTCACAACTGTCCTTATTGTGGAGGTGATTTTCAAGTGTGTTTCAACTGTAGATCAGTGGAATGTGGATGTTCACAGAACAGATATCAGCAGGGCTCTCTGGGTTTCCTACCACAGCTTTGTTGAGACCCCATTTCAGGAGGCTCAGATTGAGGCTCAGCAAGGACCCTCAATCTGAGCATGAAGTAAAATTAGAAATATAATGATTATAAAAAAGCACTGCTAATTGTCAGATATTAAAACCAAAAATGGACATCATCAAATTATCAAAAATGCATTTCCTAACATTATAATATTTCATTAGATTTCTTATTTTTTAACCAAATGTGTGATTTTATTTAATGATTTTCTGTCCTATCATCTACTGTAGCATATTAATTTGTAGAATGTGAGGTAACCAAATGATACCCGAACTTTAGTCTTAAGATCTACCGAGCACTGGCATCAGTATGCGCCTGCCGGGTTAAAAATAACAACAGAATAAATAAAATAAAAAATAAGATACCATGGGAAATTATAGGCTGGGATGTGGGAAGCAAACATTTCCAGGGCGGAAAGGTCATTCAGGCATCAGCTGTAACACTATCAGATCTTCCCAGAGGCTGGTTATTGATGCAGATTGATAACATTGATGATGTGCAGCCTCTTGTCATTTGGGAGGTATTAAAAAACATCAGGTTAAAAGTAAAGTGTTATCTACCTGGATATGCCAGCCTACAAGGCACTGTGACATGGTGAAATGTCTAACTTTGCCCTCTTGTACATGACTTATTTAGAGTCTAAGTAGGAAGCTTTGAATTGTCATGTCAGAGATTTTCTGCTTCATTTCTGCTGCTGGTTGCAGAAATTTGACTTAAAGCCAAGTTTAGTAATGTCCTGGGGGGGTGAGGGAGAAAATGTATTTTGCCCCCACTCCTCATTAATACTTGTGAACAGATTTGTGAAGCACAAGGGAGATGCATTTTTACCTAGTAGAGGGACTGGAGCTGAATTTCTGTAATGTCACCAGGGGCTGGGGGCTGCTTGTTAGCAGTGTAATGCAGGGTCAGGGATGAATTCCCATCTTGGACTCCAACTTCACGGATAGAGGAAGGCATGATGGTTCCGAGTGCTGGAAAACGACAGCTTCCATCCGGAAGAGGGTGGAAACATTCCATGTCAAGTGCCTCCACAGAATGAGGAGTGGTTTCTGGTCTAACACCGTCCTGGATGAAAAACAGCTGGAGTGGAGACTGTGGGAGTGCAGACAAGGCCCACAGGAGGGACCGAGGCAATGATCATGATGGAGAAGCAGCAGCTGGATGTACAGTAGGATGAAACAGGACCCATGGGTGGCTGCGATGGCGCTCCTTCAAGGACTGACCCAGTGCGACAGGATGGAATGAATGAAAACAATATGATGTCTGTAGATGCCCAGCAACTGATGCTGCAAATTTTGCTAAATTCTGGGAAAGAGGCTGACATGCTTTCAATGTAGACAGTCAGTAAATCAATTATTTATAAAAAGAGACTGCAGCAAAAGGGAAAGAGTGATTCACTTGGGTGTTACAGAGTCACTTGAAAACTTTTTGTGCTTTTAAGATCCAATTCCCAGCATGCAGTTTTATACTAAGTAGGCCCAATTTTTTTGTTTGCACTAAAAAAGTAAACCAATAAATTTAATATTAATAAGGCATGGAACCAAAATAGTCATGAGGAATCTGTGACTCATTTGTAGAACAATTTCTAAAAACATGAATTGCTTTATGCAGACAGTGGAGAATGATGGACCTCTGTGAATATGCTAATATCGAATACTACATGTGCCCTCATATGGTTCAAGTGCCAAACATCTTACGGATGAATGATTCCACAGTGTGACAAGTCTATATCTGCTGGCATTTACTCATTCTCTTGTATATGCAAAATTACCTGTTCTCTTGAGAGAAGCAATGGTTAGTAATATTGCTAACGTATGCTTTTGGGAATCTTGGATGAGGTCATTTTACTCACTTTTTCTGGTTTATGTTGTGCAGTTACGAGGTTTATTTATAAAAAGCTAAATGTTGCCCATACACTTTTATGATAATGCATATTTGCTTATCTTTATGATAATGTGTATTTGCTTCTCTCTTAAAGAATGTTTAAATCATGACGTTTTTGTTGACACCTATGTGTTAGCGTGCTTGCATATTAACATGTTATGGGGACACTTCAGCAAAAGCATTTTCTAGTCGGTACTTGTGAGCTACTTAAATGTTTCTCTATTTGAGCCTTGTTGGTCTGCAGGGGATGAAATTCAATGGATAGGTCTCCAGCATCAAGTGGCATTCCACTGCAGCCACTTGAAGCAGTTGACATTAAATGACAACAGATGTTACTGTATATTGCCTATGGTCAGAACTACTTTAGGTACGGTATTGCCTTTTTGAAGGTACCACAGTGGTTCTTTTCCATTTTTATTGGTGGGAATAATCAAACATCAGCCATATGATGCTGTCATACAGTAAGTAAGAGAGATCCTTCAATGCTCTAGAATGCTAAAAAAGCAAACAAGTACCATTTGAAATATGAAAAAATACCAGCTCTTTAATGAATGGCACTTACAGTACAGTACTGTACATGTCCTAAAGGGCCATGTTCTTATTGAAGACAATTGTGCATGTTGAATAGTTCTCTCTGATTTTTTAAGTCTGCTCAAGTAATACTTTGAGAAAATCCACTAATAGTAAAATGAAAATTGACAATCTATATTAAATGTCCTAAGGACCGGTTCCTATCATTAAAACAAAAATGTTTTTTACATAGCCTTAAAATTAGGTTATTACTGCCAAATATTACCTCACAAAAGAACTCTGTTTGCAGCTTCCTAGATTGATATAAATATGGCAGAGGCTGCTTTGATATATATTTACAATATATGTACTGTGTATATTGATATATGTATATATTTAAAATACTGCCTTGATATTTATTTACCATTAATATGACATACATGGCCATTCGGATGTAAAGAGCCCAATTTATTGCCAAACGATAAGACTGGGGATCTTGCATCAGCTTGACTCAAGCTGTGTTTTATCTAAATAAACTAGAAATAGGAAGAGAGTGCAATGCCATAATTGGTTGCCTGCTGATAGATAGCATGAAAAAAGATTGTATTGTGACTCAGAACCTTCCCTCTAGCTCTTGCACATTTTGATAAAGAACCGTAAGTACGGAGATGCCAAATATTAAAATATGCTCAGAATATGATAGGTCAGAATACTTAAAATGTGTTAATCAAGTGTGTTATTGAGCTTGCCATCCATTTTAAGGGGTTTTTGGAATGAAATACAAAATTAAATCAATGCACAAATTATTGAACTACAAGAACCTTTCAGATATTTATTCAGTAATGTCATATACTGTACCACCTCTTATCATGACAATCCTGCCCTAAGGGAGCTTTAAGCAAATTATTTTAAGTTTGAAGCTTTTGTGTCAAAATGACATTTTATTATGCATGGTTGGTACAGTATTTGACCTTTGCTAAAAATGTAGACATAATGCAGGAATTAACAGCCTTTTTAAAAGTCACTCTTTTTTTTTACTTAATGTTCACAAATGAACTGATGAAAGTTTTGGTTAGGGTTTATTTATAATCTCTTCCTTTTACAGACATGCCTAAAACTGTCTGCTTGTTGGCTGTTTATACCATTGATCAATCAATTAAATAGAATAATTTTCAGCATTGAATCATCCGTCTGACTGCAAGGGAGAAATAGGCATCTTAAAGAATGGTGAGAGTTACATCCATCCAGAGACCTGCATTGTATTTTCTGCTTATGAAAATGGTCACTTCACTAATATGCAAGGATCTGGTCCAGCCATTTTTTAATTGATCCCAGGGAATCCCAAAAGATCTTGGATCCTAATGAAGCAGAAAATATACTGAAATGTAATAAATATATGAAGATGGCTAGCTACCAGAGCATGCTATGCAGCTGTGTATTAATAATCAGGATATTTTTGTCCTTTGATGAGACCCATAGTTGAAATCGGCACTACTTTGTCAAGTAGGAATAAGAAGTTGAGTAAAAACACTACAGTAAAAACTGTTAGTGTTTTCATGACAAGTGGCAACAGAAAAACTCAGACTGGAGTCATGTTTATATTTCAAAAATGTACTTTTGACTGTAACAGTGATATTTAGAGGCAACAAATTATTCTCCTGGTACCAAAATAGCTATCAATATCTCCAAAACCATACTGTAGTGCAGTCCAATTGTATTGTCTTTCTTTTATGAAAAGAAACAAATGGAAGTCCACCAAAGCTCTCAATGTTTTTTTCCACTTTTTGTTTCTGCATAGAAACACCTTCATATTTAAAAGCAAAACTGTGTAAGAAAAAGACAACAATGTAATTAAAGTAGGCAGCATCCCTGGTTGAATGAACAGGATTTGATAGAGTAGAAGTTTATTATGGAATGCTTTTAAAGCAATGCTGTCTAGTCAGGAATGTAAATAGCTGATGAAAAATGAGTTGTAAATTGTTGCACATGGTGCTTTGGCGTCACTGAAGCTCTTTTCATCTTGACTCATTAAAATTCTAAGAAACTAGAAATTATTTAAATTGGACTGTTTGACTTTAGTCTAAGTATATACTTAAAGAAATACCTGATTAAAACTCAGGTAAAATCATTCTAAAAAATATTTATCATGTATTATGGATCCATGTACTTTACTGTAGGCATCAATCTCTGTAATATGTATTATATGTACTGTACAGTACATGTTACAAGTCAAGCGGAGTGCCTTCCAGATGGGTTAGACCATTTGCAATGTCTGCGTTAACAAGATTCACTGTTGGGAAACACACAAGATCTGTTAATTCAATAAATTATCAATGTGATGCACTTGATGAAAATGGGCAAGAAAAATGAAGAACTTTTACACAAAGGCCTCTGTGAATTACAGTTCCTTGGAGCAGAGCTTCTTTTTTGTATTTGTTTGTTGCCTTAAATGTATTATTTTTCTGTTGTAGGTATCCAGGTCTGTAGGAAGGAGATATGACATTGTCTTTAATTCTTTTTGCAGTCAATCAAGATTGACCATGTTGCTCACGAGGGTGGCCTAGCACTTATCTGAGTTCTTTTCACTCTGCGCAGACCCAAAGTCTGTCCTTTCCTGGTAAACATTGTTGATTGGTGCTACTGTTAATGCGCAGCCTGGTAGAGGAATCTTTCTTCTTTGTCTCAAACCAGCACAAATATCTCTTGAGCCAAGTGCACAGTGAGGGAGGCTGAAGGTACAAGATGATGAACATGTACAGTACTTTATATCTTCTGCAGAAACATTAAAGTCATTTGACTTAAGTTGAAAGAACTGCTGGTCAAGGAGAGCTGGAGGACTGCTCTTTTATTTCCAATTCAATTGAATCTGACTGGAAGTAGTCTGTAGATCATAATCAGAAAGAAATATTGTTTCAAAGAAGAGCTAGTGGCTACCATTCGTTAACATCTTTTTTTGTAAAATGCTAAAAGGATGAAGTCCATTTAAGTAAAGAATTCTACATACAAATTGATGCAGATTACAAAGAAAGTGTACTACTGTGATAATTTGAGCTATATGAATATAATTATAACGTTATTAATTTCTTTAGATATGCGATTCCATATTATATTCCCTGTTAATCAAATTCTAAAAAGTATGTTTTTTTACTGCGATAACAAGCGCAAATATTCATAGAAAAGGCCAATCACATACTGCGGTACAACGCGGTGAACTGTAGATAATTTTGCACGGTACGGGGTTGTACCGTGCATTTTGAATGGCTGCATCTTTATACTGTATAAACGTAGTATAGTATTGCGTAGAATAAGAGAACTCTAAGGAATGAGAGGCATAGGTCCCTGTGGGAGTCATTACTGTATGTTTGAACAGACATTTTCTACTTTGTATCTTGCAGTTAATGAAGTTTTGTGTGTTTTGTATGTTTAAAAATTCAAAGATTTGAATGATGTACAATACATTCTGTAATACCTTTACTTGAAAAACTAAATGATAATGTTAAACAATTAATAAAAATGTGTGGGACTTCATTCTGAAACATTGCTCATAAACATCTTCTAAATAATGCATTTGGCCATGGATTATTCATGGGATTGTATTTTAATTGCTTCCTTGGCTGATCTGATGACTCAAAAACTGTTATCAAGTTTCATATCAGCCAATTAAAGGGATAGTTATTTTATTTTAAATGATAGATATTTATGAGGCCCAAGTTTTACAGAAGTGAAATACAGACAACTCTGATTTCGAAGATTCTGTTTGAGAAAATAACTTTGCTTCATTTTATTCAGTACACAATACACTGCCTCTTGTATTTGTGTACATCTTAAAATCCTAAAGCATTTTGGGAAAGTTTAACCCAAAAGATAGTATTTTGGCTTGTTCTTCAGTAATAGCAATGCTGAAAATTCTTAGTCTAGGGCAAGATGGTTAATGTTCAACAAAACCTAGAACTGTCATGCCACAATCTAAGATTAAATGCCGGACTTTAGTGTTTATTGGATCTCCATTTGATTACTGCTTTCCAGCACCACTGAATTGTTCTCGGGCAGAGATCCATTTATATAAAATTCTTGTTAGGAACAACTAATCGCATGTCAACAACATTCATTAAAGCACTTAGTCAAGGTCTGCTCTTAGCCTATGCCTTGTAAATGAGAGGAAGGTGTAAACGTATAAAAGTTTTAATGGTACTGGAAATAATGAGAAGACCAATTGGTCTTTGTTTTGACAGCCTGTTTTCTCTCTCCTGATGATTTAAATTGACTAGAAGGAATTTTTATAATTTATTTACAAGGAAAGGAAGTAAAATCTTATTTATCTTCGTCTCTGCTGGAGTACGTAAACAACAAAATCTGTATTTATAGCTAACGGTGTATTACCAGAGGAATTCCCTTGACAGTTTTTGATGCTGCAGGGCGACTTTTCTTTTCAGTTTTTCCCACTGAGTTCTTGCTGTGCAGTAAATTGAAGTGGTCAGTTGACCATAAAACTAATTATTTACAGCTATTATTATCCTAACCTAATTTTTAACCTCCATCGAAGAAACACAAGTGACCTCTATCAAAAATAAAACTGAACAGAGATCTGCTCCAACTCAGTTAAGGCATCAATCACAGGGATTACAGGTTTGGTTTAACAAACGTTCCGCTCTGATTGCTATGATGTCAGACGCTTCTTTTCATTTCTGAGCACCGACTGCAGTGTGTTGTTAGCAGGGGCTTTGTGAGTGTATTTCATTAGGCGGGTAGACTTTGCACAGAGCAGATCCCATTAGATTGAAATGAACATACAGTATAGGTTATATCCTTCAAGGGATACTATGCCAATGCTACCTTTAGCGCACTGGAGGTAACCTTTAAATGAATTTAAGAAGTTAAGTTAAACATAACCCTTACTCATCTATAATTCTGGTTTTCTTAAGATTGAAACCTTTATATGGTACCTGTATTTGATATTGGTATGACCATGGAGAAAGTTTAAATTTTTGGTTACCTTTTATGAAAGCACTTGACATATAAAATAATAGCTCAAAGCTCAGAGCTGTATTTTTAAAAACAAACCTGATCTAAATAAAAGAGTAGGTTACTAATGATGTCAGTAGCCACCTTTCTGCATCCTGATCAGTTTTCGTTCTGTTTTCGCCAAACAGGGCTGTGCATGGGCTGATCAATAAATAATCTTAAATGCTTTCTGTTTCCTCTTTCATCATTCTGTGATACATTTGGATTAAACTCCATAGAATACCATAATATCAACATTCTATCAGCTGAGACTGATTAATATTCAGTCAATAAAAATTTCTTGAATAGAAAGCACCTTATCATCTGTTGCACAGACCATTACTATTCAGAACACATTTTACAACTGTTCAGAGACTAATTACTTTGAAAAAAATAGTCTGTTAAATACCAGCACTTATATCATATTTGATGCACTCACTGTGTGTATAAAACAAAGTTTTAATCTAGAAGTCCAATAAAACGTAAACAATATTGTCAAGTTCATCTAGTTTTCTCTTTGTAGGTACAGTGGGTAAAATGTCCACTATCTTATACATTCTACTCGCTGGGAAAATAAGGTCCATTTTTTACAGGAAGGGTTCACATTGACAGAAGTTTGATGATAAAGATTTTGTATTTTTATTAAGTAAACAATTTAGTATTGTTAAAGGAGAGTTTTTTATACAAACAAGTTTCTAATACTGTATCTCTCAGATGTAACCTTTGTCCTCAATCAGCTGCGTCACTGATACCAAAGTTAATTGACTGTCCCCACCTCCCTCTGTGGCAGATCGACCTTGGAAATGCTGTCTGGACTATTCTGTTTCAGACAGCTTGCAGATTGAGTTAGGCTCCAAGTTACTTTCACAACCTATCGATTCTCTGCACAGCTATGTTCCCTGAGAGGACCATGGTAGCCCTTGGTCTGTCTCCAAACCAAGTGAAATTTGTTTTTTAGTTTCTATGAAGCAAACAATAGAATAAAAAAAATTAGAACCTCTTACTACCTAACAGAAAATGTGGTTAATAAAGCTGAAATTCTCTGCTAGTTTCTACCCATAATTGCTCCTTTAAGATGATACTTTGAGATAATTTGTTAAAACAAATCTCTTTTTTTCTGTTGCAGTGTTGCATATAAAAGGAACCTACTAATTTACTGCAAATTATATTTAGAGCTGGTTATAGTGTTTCAGGGAGAAAGTATTGCTTGAAATTTTAAATGAACGAGACGATGAGACATTCTGTGACACTGGCATATTATTTAGCCTGAGGGGATGTTTAGTTCCTCTTTTGTAGGCTTTTTGCAAGGAAACTTGCTATCACCTTTGAGCTAGATTAATAATGCAGAATTAATCAGCTCTAAATTGAATGTATTGCTTCAGATTCTAATTAGTTTGTGTTGCTCTGAGGTAGCACATTCTGTTAATTTCCAATAGTGGTAGCTAAATAATTTGCTTTCTATATTGCATGTGCCTGTAGCTCCAAGTTATTTGAATTTTCAAATTTCAGTTTGTGCGGAATTCATCTGGATGACCTTTCTCCCGAGTTTTAAGCAAACCCTCTACATTTTTTCTGGTATCCTCTTTGATTATAAGTTTTCTTCTTCCCTTTTGTTCCATTTTCTACTGGATGACTTTTATAATCAGAACTTTCTCAAAACACAGGCTGTTGTCCTCTCGTGAGATCCAAAGCTGTGTAAATGACGTGTTGCTGTGCTTTCTTTAGTCACTGCAGCAAACAGGGCAACAAATCATATAATGACATCCGTATCATCATGAATATTTATATGGTGATGTTCTTTTTGTTTCCCACTGATTCGGTTGAATTAAAAAAAAAAAAGCTTTCTTGGATCACATGAGCTGGTATCATTCAAACTAAGAAGCTCTCCAAGGCAAATAAAGAATGACAATGAATTAGGCCTGTTCTGGAATATTTTTTTAAACCGTAAATACCAAGCATTTATAAAAATAAAATGCAATGGGAAAAAGCACATTATTGTGCAACAAATATCCGAGTACATGGTTTAATATGCTCTGCTTTGAAGAGAGAAGGCAGAGATTGCATTTTATTGAGGAGATTTCCTATACACATGGGGATGGTTTAATATAAGCCCATCAATGAATATTGATATCAATGGACTGTAATTCACATGCTTTATTCTGTTTGTGTCCTCAGTGTTATAGGAGGATTGGGGGTAGAGTAAAAATAAGAAAATCATGAGAAAATGCTGTTCAATCTTTAATATGTATTTTTTTCAAAATATTGTATTCAGATGCCCACTGAGACTGAGAAACATTCCCTATTTCCTTTGACCATGATCAATTAAATTAAAATGGGAACTTAAAAAGATTTAAGATTTAATAACTAAATGTTAAAAATCCATCTTATACAGTACGTAAAATTAAAATACTAGGTAAACTCCAATTAACATTAATAATCACTTGTTAACAAATTGAAAGATCCCTTGGGTTAAGGTTGTCATGCCTGTAATTCATTTTTGCTGTATTCAGCAACTTTGTAAGACAGATGTTTGTAAAGCAAAATAAAAACATACACACACACACCAACCCTTTTCAATGGGAAAACATGAAAAAACAACCACACACAGCAGCTGACAAAACTCACATTTCACAGTTTTAAAATTAAAGTGTATGAAGAAGTATTTTCAAAACATTTTAATATAGTTTTGCTAATCCCTATGCCTGTGATTCCTCATTGAACTGCTTTTATCATACATCTTCATTGGATCATATGGGGAATTTTTGTACATTTGTATTTCAAACGGAGAAGGAAAAGGGAAGAAGAACAAATTGTATGAGTGTTTGTTATAAATCAAATTTTATTACGTTCACTGCCTTCGGGCTTTCTTATTCCTTCACAGTACAGTATTGCTCCAAAGCTCTGATGTTTGAGGTCGGAGATTATGGAAATAGTGATTTTAGCTGTAGGAATGGCTCTCTGAGGGTTATTGGACGATAAAGCAATTGAAAGTGCTAAATTGTCCATAAAGGTAATCCATTTTATAGCAAACAGGGAGCTTATACAACTCATTCTACACTATGGATGATGAAGAAGGGTATGTCTACCATACAATTCATTAAATTGAAACTGGCTACAATCAAGTGAAACATTGCAGGTAAACTTGCAGGAAGATGAGATGCACCCTGTGGCATTCAAACATGTTTTGGACTTTCTTTGCTTTTATCTATTGGTTTTTGAAAAGATAACATTTCAAGTATAATGTGATTCAAATATCTATCCAGGTGTTTATTTCTCTGTCTGCTTGAACAGTTTGCTATGTCTGTGTCTATCCTATAAATTGGATTAGAAGAGAATGTTTCTACAGTATAAAAAAGGATACAAATCCTTTAAATATACAAACCCCAGAATATTGACCAACAATGATGACATTCTAAAGTTACTTAAATATTAAGCATTAAGTTTGTAAGGAGCTCCATGTTAAATGGTTCTGGAAAACCAGGTACAATACAAAGTACCAGGACATGCCAAGTCATTTCAGAGCAGAAATAGTGTTTTTAACACCCAGATAATGTATTTTGCTGCGCATGTGTTGTAATAACAATCGCCACAGTAGAGAAGATTTAGTGCTGTCTTCCATTGCATATGCTTAGTGATGGAAGGGTTGATTTAAAAATGCAAATTTACAACACTGAACAGTATAACCAACATTAATGCTTAATCCTTGAGTTGATTATGGTCCTTTAAAATAATTTAATTTAATTTTTGTTTTGTGTTAATTTTCTGCAACAGTAATTGACAATTCCAGTCCTTGAGGGCTGGATTCCTGTAGTTTTTTCCATGTGCTATTCAAGTAGCATCAGATTCAGACCTCAGAGAAGGTGATTTGACTTCTTATCCAAATAATTAGTACAATCTAATAATTCAGAGATGGAATGAAAACTCCAGAACTTTGTGGCCCTCAGTGTCTGGAGTTTAATGTCCCTATTCTAACAAAAATTCTATACTACATAAAAGATAAGGAAGGCTAGTTCTTGCTGCATGGTTTTATTAAAGCTTACTTATTTAAAGCTAACTGCGTATTCAACATATTCCTTAAAGAATCCCATAGCATGATTATGCAGTTTGCTCTATATGCCCATTGAGCATTGCATGAAATGCCTGTTAATGCCCTTCTGCACTTGTCTTTTTGACCCAGGTCAGTCTCGAGAAGGCAAGTGCATTCATGTTGCCATTTTATATGATCCCAGCTTAAACTCATCCATGTACACTCACAGGGTTGAGAATTAGCTGCCAGATTTAGATTCATAGGAAATCTAAAATAAAACAGACTAGAACCCCATATTCAGGATATTAATGTTCCATAGTTATTTCTGAAGAATATGATTAGAGGGTATAAAATAGTATAATATCCTAGTACAGTTATGCAAAGGAATAAGTAAAAGTTGAAATCTTCTAGTTTGTAACCTTGACTGTGAAATGCATCTGTACGTTGTGTATTAGTTAGGTCAGTACATTCTCGGGTACAGTTTTGTTACCCTTGGTAAAGCAGTGCAGTTTATACAGTATATACTGTAACTACGCACTGTTTTGCTGTTTACAGTGTTGCCTTGGCATTTTTGAAAGGGAACAGTGTGGGACTTGTAGTCTACAGTGGATACCCCCCAAAATAGACTTAAATGTTTCTAACATAAATTTTACATTCCATAGTTTTGACAGGATGAATACTGGATGTGAATAAATACTATGCTATTAAACCTCATTTGGTTACCATCACAGCAGGAGCTCAATAAATCCTCGTAGGAGTATGCTTCTTTTTTTGTCTTTCAGCAGTTAAGGCTGTATTTTATATAATTTTGTGAATTGAGTTCAAAGGAATTTCTGTAAACAGTATAACGTCTTTATAATGTTTTAACAGTGGACCTAAACAAATATTGGCTCATCAGACTCACTCTGGCTGCTGCTTGGTGGGGTGAGCTAACACTGGCATGGTAGCCAGCCTTTGCTCCACCCACCTGGAGGTGATTTCCGTCTCTGGTAATTCAGGGATATTTAAGAATTGCTCAGAATCTGTTCTACACTCTTTGGACTCTGAGCCTCTGTGTTCTCAAGCTTACTCCCTAACTTTGCCTCCCATGCCGTGCCTTAGACTTCTGACCTTTGTTCTCTCAGCTATGACTGTGATCTCGACCTGGATCTTCTGGCTTTGTTAATGCCTCCCCTTGTGCGACCTGGATCACCCGACTCCCAAACCTCCAGTGCTCTGACTTTGTGCCTACCTGGTTGGTTTTCCTCTGGTTGTTTTGCTTGTCTCCACCTTGGCGGCATGGCTGCCTGGCTGTCCAGCTGCATCAGTGTCTTCCTGTCTGACTGCCCGTCTGTGTTCTTGGCTTGCTTGCTACAACACCGTCCCGACTGCGTGCAGCACCACACCGCATCTACTGTCAGAATGCCTGATCCGCTGCTAGTCCTTTATAGGCTTTAATAAACCATAGACACAGATTCCCCCCTGTGTATATTCTAATCAGAAAATCCCACTACTAGTATTAAAATGATTATATGGAACCCTTTTATTGTTACAAAGGCTACATTTATGTATAATTGGGCCTGAATAGTTTCTGGAAAAAGTTTGCCATTCTCTGTTTCTCTGTTGCCAAACACAACCAATACATTTACTACTCAATCATTCTTTTCATCAGAAATTCCAAAGCACTCTCGCTTGACTAACTACAGTGCCCAATTTCAGTATAAGTTTTGGTGGCTCAGCTGATTTGGTCTGTGTAATTAAATCACAAGAAGTCACAAAGGGTCTAAAGGAAAGAATACAGTAAATAGCTTCTGGGTTTTAACAGCACCAACTGATTTTTTTCCAGATCAAAAATGTTATTTTCATTTAGGTGTTTTTCTGTTTTGTTTGCTGGCAATGAAAATGTGCTTTTATGTCAAAGAACATGAAACAGGTGCAGAGAGTGAATTTAAGTTTTGATAAAAGGAAAAGGGCCTGTGATCACAAAGCATCAGTAAAGTAATTATTTAAACCACTTTATGTTCCCTTCATATGCAGTGAAATCTATGTAATCTATAATTTTGCAGAGCTTGACATTTGAAAAAGGCTTCCATTTTTGGCTTATATTAATTTTTGACAGCCTTGATTATATTATACTCTGAATTACAGGTACACATTCTCTTCATATATTGGCTGCAGCTAATCAGGGAACAACTTTACTAACAATTGGCAAACCAGTCATATCAGGTTATTATCACAGATGCTGAATGGCAGTTCTCTTTAAAACCTAAAAGTAGTTCCTTAAATGACAAAAAAACATCTAAGTGGCATGTTTGTGATGGATGTTTATGATTAATCAAATGCTATTATGTTGTGTAGCCCAAGGCTGCTGAGGAGCTAATAAAGACAAGTGCTTTCCCTGGCTGTTGTGTAAGTGCCTGGTGGGAGTCCTGTGAACAAGGAGGATGCAAGGTCTAGAGGGATTTCTCTGCACTCTAGTTACCATGGAGAAACTTTATGATGAATTTCATGCCTCTCTTGCAGAGTTCTCTCTGGGTTTTAGTACACATCAAGTCGGAGAAAATAATGCATTGAGTGGGAAAAACCATATAATCTGAGAAATCATGTTATGTTCAGTGTCTGCTGAGTGTGAACAGCCAACAAGAGCGGGGATGATCCGAGACACAGGTAGACAGAAAGAGCTCGGACTGCCAGGATAGATGAGATCGCATGATACTTTTTCCAAAGGGAATTGAACCTGGATGTCATGCAATTGATGGATAAGATCACTATTGTGTGTCTAGTGATTGTGAGAGTATTTGCCATTATAGCTATTTTGGGCTCAGTATTACTTATCCAAAGTTAAAGATTTATTTGCACAGCTTACTATAGGACTCAGAACCTTTTCACAGAAAGACAACTTAAAAGAGTTCTGAACTAAGGTACTGTAAAAAATAATGGGAGCAGACCTTCTAGGCTCAAACTGAGAAACATCTATAGGAGGAGACTAGTTGTTTTTTGCTGGGTATGACCACTGTAAAAAGAGGTTTGGATTCCCAAGGTTTAAAAACATTATTATTATTCTACATTTACAGTATTTTGACCCATTCTAGTACAATTATTTTTTTCATGTTTGTGACTGTGTTAATAGTTTGTTACAAAGGAATTTGCCAGAGATCTGTGTCTTGGTATGCTAAATGGACAAATATTTTAATATCAGGAAAAAAATTATTCTGCACTCATTTTATCACTAGCATCTGTTTTAATCTCAGTTTTGCCTGGTTTATAAGATAGTGTTTCTGGATAAATTTCTGTCACATTTTCTCTGGCTTATATTTTTTTATGAGAGAAAAGATGTTAATATCAGTTTATCATTATAAAAGGTTTTAGTCTTGATATTCCATTTTCTTCATTTGACAATTGATCACTTTTCCTTCTTTGTCTTTGCCTTTAGTTTAGCGTGTTTGTTGTGTTTGTCAGAAAAAAAAGATCTTTTAGTAATGATTGATGCAAAAGATTAAACTACAAAATTAGAGGGAGTCTCTCCCAAGGCAGTTTTATAATTTCATGTTATAAAAAAACATTGAAAATCAATTGTTGTGTCCTTTTTCATTATGATAGATGGTTAAGAAGAAATCACCCTTTCTTAAATTTTAGGTTCTTATAATATACAGTATGTTAATAGCTTTAAGACTTACCAAAGCGTTGAGTGCTTTGCTATGTCTCAGTTTTGAGAACTGATTTGACCTTAATCATCTCGTCTTGAGAACAATGCAACAGGAGAATATTATACATGTAGTGTTTAAGAGTGTGAGTAAGTCTCTATAAAAAAAAAAAACCTAAATGTAAATACTTTTTATTTCTATAGTGGATGTTCCATAAGATTTTACTTTTTAAAAGAATTCTGACTTATTGTAAATTTATAGAGAAAATCAAATACTTTATACTCTCCAGCTACTGTACAAATATTAACTACCAGCCGCAAAAGTATTAACGGTAACAACAGCTATGTAACTGGAAGTAAATTTTCACAAAAACAACATATTATCCTAAATAATATTTGATGTTCACGCAATTATTTGTTGAAATGAAATTTTTGAAATTTTAGAAGCAATATATATTTTTGTTGTTAAAATCAACCTTTATTTGCATTGTAGGGTACGATTGCATGTGGAACTGTACACATTAGTAGTCGAATTTGCCTCAGATGAGGCTGCCTTTTTTTGAAAATCTGTAGGAGTAAACAAATAGTTTTCCAAATATTCTTCTATAATATGTTGCAGCACATATTTATTCATGTTTGGTCTGCTTTAGTAGTTAGAAGCAGATCACTAAGGTTTGCTGATCTTTTGTCACTCTCCTTTTAAATGAATGATGAATTGTTGAGTTGGAAATGTCAGAGAGTGGCAGCCTGATTGTCTGTTTGGGATTATTCATTATGCATCCAAATGAGGACAGGGATAACTGGGAAGGTAATCCAGATTTAGCCATAAGCAGTTTCTTTTGAGTGGAGGTACAGTAGGGGGGCAGTTTTCTGCCTTAAACACATCTTCTACTTTATTGACTGACTTCCTGATGTAGTTTGCCACATACTAGGAACACCTACTGGTATGACACATAACACTGAGATTCTAGCATTCTAGCAGGACATGCTGAGATAGATTAGGAAGACTCCAAACTGAACAAATGGATTAGAATACCCCCAATTTATAAAGTACATACCTGTAAATGCACATAGAATCATTGTGAGATAAGGGCATTTGTTTCCTGTTTATTGTACGTTAGAGCACTTTTTTGTTTTCCTCTTTTTCAAAAATACATCTTCATTAAGGATCATAAGGATTTGTATTATGCAGGGCTGTAGATGGCTGGAAATCAGCAAAATGACAGTGATATGCATGTTTGCATTAAATTTAATAGCCATCTTGTTCATTTAAATAATAAATCATGACATGTAACAGTCATTAAATAAGGATTGATGTCTGGTACAAAAGGAAAGTGATGTTATGTACTGTAATTTTAATTTAGTTAAACTACTTTATAATGCATTGTGGTGAAGTCCCAGTTCAGTAGATAAAGTGATAACATTTCATCTATGAAGTGATCTGTTAGCACTAATATTGGTGTATAATTACTGTACTGTAGTTCAGTAATGGTAAAGGTCGTAGTATTTTGTAGTTGTATTTCAGTACTGATATTGGACGATAATCTAGACAGAACTATAATACAGGCAGACAGATATTGTATTTTACCTACATTTTTAGCAATCATTCAATTTCTTACCCCATTATTAGGAGTTAAAATTATGTACTTTATCTATTTTATATAAATGTGCAATAAATAAGTGTTTGTATTTAAGAAATTCTAAGAAATTAAACATTTCTGTCGGGCTATGTTAAAGTTTGAAACAGCTGTGCTTGAAATGAGAAGATGTCTGTTATGGCAATACATGAACGTGTCCACTGGGGAACTAAAGTCCAGAAGTGGTAGGTGGCTTGGAAAGAGAAAAAGATCCAACAAATCTTAATATGAATTGTAACAAATCTCTTCCCCTGAAAATGTACCCTGTCAAGGTGAAATAAAGACATCACACTGGCCCTGCCAATGGAGGGGAAAAGCTTAGTTTGACTGAGCAGACCCAGGTGCTCAAGACAGAGCAGCTGTTCAGGGGTTAGTTACATGCTCTTTGCAAATTCATTGACGCCACAATCCAGCTGAGCCAAAGGCCTGTTGGAAGCTCTATATTTAGTGCCTTGTGGTTAATTAATGGATTTCTATTAATAACAATGGAATCTGTTGGATATCTCTGTTCTCAAAGCCCTGTATGGAGCTTGTGAAAAATTGTAATGCATTATTGATTAAGCTAGTCCAAACAAATGCATAGCGAATGGGAGAAAGTTTGGAATTTTATCTTCTCAAAGAAGTGGGAAGAAGAAAAAATGTTACAGGATGAAAAGTGTTATTGTCGCTCATTTTTTACTCAATATATCAGTGTATGTGTTGATGAAATTCAAATGTTTTATGCTTTCATGCAGTCTTGCTGGCACATCCCCCCCACCACTCTCACATTTAACACACTGATTACTGGTTGTATAGTTTTCTCTCAGCTGGATGGCCTCTACCAATAATCTTTTTCTCATAACAGTTCTAGATCTGTTTTCATTTGCATTTGTTATATTATAAGCTATAATAAAAAGCAGTGTTCAGCATGCAAAATACTCAATCTTTGCTTCCACAAAACATTTTATGATCATTATACAACATAAAATGTATAATTTTGTTATGCAGGCAAATTTGTTTTAGCCTCCTTTATACAGTACATTCACATAAAAATGAACTTAAACCTGTCATTTATCGGAAAGCAGCTTATTCCTCATGAGGGTCACAGTGAAGAAGATCCTAACCCAGAAGCATAGGGTGCAAGTCAGGGCACCTCTGCTGTGGAAGAGACAGCAGTCCATCTCAGGGCAGTACAAGTACAGTGCAATGCACATGAGCACAGCAATATTTGCAGTTGGAGACAACCTCACCAGCACATCTTGGAATGTGTTAGGAAAATGGAACATCTGGAGAATACTCACGTAAGAAGAACATGAAAACTGTACTGTAAAATACATGTACAGTATAAGGTGCCCCAGTCCTGAATCGAACCCAAGAACTGCTTGCAGACTCCAAATAAAAGCCATAAGTATTGTGTTTGATTAAAAGGTGCCAGAGGCCCTATTTATAAACTATCATATGTATGACGTTTTAAGTAATTAGGTATTTCTTTTCTCCATGTTTGAATGGTCATTTAAATTAATATTCGACTGTAGTTAGGGAAAGCTAGTAATTTGACATATTTTGATGCATCAGCTGATTGTCCCCAATGACTGTGATATTGATATGCACATTACAGTACACCTATTTGCTACATAATCCGATACATCCAGTAAATTGGAAAGCTACTTTAGGATATTTTTCCTTTTGGACAAAAAGGTCTAAACCTTTTAAGTGCACGATAAACTTAAAAAAGACCAAGTTAATTAAAATATATCAATTTACGTTCTTCTGAGAAGATCAAGTACAAACGTTTTCAACTTTGCATCTTGCATTTGGATATGACAGATATCCAAATTGCTCTGAGCATATAGTGGGCCTTCCCCATTCTGAATTTTATTGAACTTTTTAGATTCATTAGAAAAGATTTAGGAAAAACACAAGTCAACGGTCAAACTGTGTCTGTTCTAATGGCATCAGTGTTTTAGACTAGTCAGGTGCACTTTATTCAAGACAGGCTGCACCACTTCACTGGTTCAAAACTCACCACCTCCTGCACTCTTATTGTATTAGGAGTACATCCTTTTTTTCAAGCACCGATGAGTGCACAAACAAAAAATCCTCTTAAAATATCTGAATGGAATAAATAATAAATAAGCATTCTGTTTTGTCCATCAAAGGCAATTCCTTGATGGTTCTTTTTTTAATATGTACTGTAGTATCTATCCTGGGGGATATGGCACTATAAATACAGTAAATGTTTGAGATTCCCTTTAGGTGAGTTGTTTCACTTGAACTTAAACTACGGGTGGAGGTAAGCCGTGGTAGAGTTGAGTGGTAAAGAAATTGATATGATGTACAGTATTGTGGGGAAGGAAATTGGAGCCTGATTTCAACATTTGGGCTGAAGGAGTATCCTTATGGTTAAACCCAGAGGGCTTTTTTTCTGAAAGCAAAATCTGAGGAAATCTGGATCTCTATTTCTTGAGATGTTAGCTTGTGTTCTTGCAGTTAAAACTGTAAATCCAAACTGCATAGAGTGATTATACAGTACATTACTTACAGTAGTACAGTACTGCATGACGAATACAAGGCACAACAGTAGGGTGGATATCACTGCTACCTTACATTTAAATTAATTCATCTGGTAGACAGTTTTTCCGAAGACGTACCAACACATCTGGTATGCAAAGAGTACACATAACAGTAGCATACACCAATAATTAAACCACAAAAAACAGTATGCACAGTAAGTGCTAGGATGTTGCACAGTGCTAATGACAACCTTACACCACTGGTCCTGAAGGATCACTGTCTCTTCTGGTTGTTGTTCCAGCTGATTTCTGAGTCACAGACTAATTGATTTCAGTTTTCTATTTGGAGCACACATTTTTTCAGCTTTTAAAAGTTCAGATGGGATTGGTCATTGTTATTAACCCTGTTTATGAGTTTCAGAATTGCTTTCATTCTGGTATGTTGCCTATTGGACCTTTGCAGAAGGAAAACAGGCTCATTCTTGGCAGTCCATTCCCATCTTTGTCAATCATTGCAAATGCAAACGTGACCGTTGCTGCTCCACCACGCCGGTTCATCCCACAACACCTGGGCGCAAACCCAGGTCTCCGGCATAATGCAACAGGGAACCAGCCGAGTGAGCTAAAGGAGACCTCCCTCAACCCAGGTGGCTGAGGTCCCTGCTAGGCGCAGGGAGGGTGATGGGGCGATGAAGTCACCGTACCCAAACTAGCTCCCCTACACTAAGAAACAAATTAAAGCTCAGGTGGACTGAAAACCAGCACTGTATTCCTCCAGGACCAGGGTTGGTTACCACTGGTCTTGTGTCCAGGCACCTGTCTCCCAGTCTTCTGGGTTTTTGCGAGGTGCTCTGGTTTCATCCCCTCTTTCAGTTGTATGCTGGGTAGGTAAACTGGCTGCTTTATATTGTTCATGTTGTTCATTTCACTAGAAAGGGAGCTACATTGCCCACCTCCGCTGCGTTACTCCACCCTGCCTGGTTTAAATAAACTGCTCTTATATGTGAAAATGAAGAAATTAAGGTTCTCCTGTGAAGCTATAAAGCAGTTGATGGTCTAGTCCAGGTTACTTGAAGGAGTTATTGCATGAGGTTGAAGAAGACAAACCCTGTGTCTCGTGACATCTAATATCATCCAGACAAACACTCTTCCACTCACGTCAACGATGGGATCACTGCATTCATTTTTTCATTTGGCTTTTCTTTTGTGTTATGCAATAGCTTAATATTGTGAAGTTAGATACTCTGACACCACCTAGGCTAAATTGGAGTCTTGTTCTCCCCATTAGGGGGACCCAGAGGTGGGGTTTAGGGTTTGTATTAGCCCTTGTATTAGCCCTTGTACTCATGGTGATCAATCTGCGTTGTTGTAAAACAGCTTATTTTACAGTAGTCTTTTCTAGCACACTGGTGTGTTTGGTTACCAGAGGTATTTTTCAGAATTTTCCATCATATTGGTCAACTTTATGGCCTCAGTGATACTCTCTAGGACAGGTTTATCACAATCAGTGAACTCCAACACCACAATCTGAAATTGGCTAAATCAGTTCTTCTTGTTCAGACTTAGACCAGGTTTCACACATTGGGCATTAGTGTCTTATCATATGCAGCTCCATGATAGTGAAACCTGTGACTCCATTAATTAGTAAACCTTGCTTAAAGACTTTATATTTTAACTATGGATTGTTAAAAATGTACCACTGTACATTTGTTTTGAGTTTTTTTAAAAGCCCTTATAAATAGAAACTATTATTATGGAAGAACATTTCCATGAAAAATGAACATTTGGCAAAATTATAAGGGATTCTTTGAGTTTTAAACATGAGATGATTTTAATTTATTAGATTAATAGACTGAAGTCATTGATGACACACATATAAAAGACTACACACATAAAAAGAGAACATTTCTATTATGTTTATTCAAGCTAACGTATTTTATTATTGCCAAGTTGTCATTTTCTGTGCTGATGAGAAGAAAGAAGTATTTAATTCAGTATTATTCTGCTACAAAACAGTGTTCTTGCCTTTTTTAAAGGCTAAACATCTTTCACTGTTTCTGGTAAGTGTCCAGCAAGTTAATACAAAAGTTCATTGATCTCATAAAACAAGTGGAAGTAATTTTTAATGAATGGCACTGTACATTGTGAATTACATCCATCTGGTATTGCTCTTGCACTTGTGTGGTATTATAAACCCAATTGCCAAGATTCAGAGGTCTTTGATTTGTTTTTAGAGTTTAGAAATACCCCTTCCTTTTCTTAAAAGATTGCTTGATGTCTTAACTTTGACCTTTTTCTTCCAATATTTTTTGTTCTTGTTTGTACTTTCTCCTTTAGATATATCCGGGAAAAAATTGAAACTGCAGTGTAAATGACTACACTGTTTTTGCACAGTGTGAAACAATGCACAAGTTGTGAGGGTAGATCATGGTAATGGGGGGAATAAAAATCAAGGTTTTTGCACAGATCTAGGGAAATTAATCATTAGTGTTTGTGAGAGAGATTTTATTAGTCAGAAAATCTAAAATGTATTGTTTATTCCACTTAATAGTTCTCCCTTAGGAAAATCCTTTTCTAGACCACTTTTTAGTCATGCAAAGTACATTTTATTTTATCGATATCCCTTTGTTTTTGGTAACAGCTTTATCCAATACAGGGTCGTACACTGGAGCCTAATTTGGCAAGCACGTGGTGCAAGGCAGGATACCAGTACCTAACAGGGTGCATAGATAGACACAAACATACAGTACACATACTGTATTGTACTCCCACCAGGGCCACTTTTAGAGCAGCCATATTACCTTCCTGTATGTCTTTGGATTGTGGGGGTAAACCAGAGCACACGGAGGATACCCTGGTGAACATGGACAGAAGACACAAAGTCCACACAGATAGCACCCCAGATCTGGAATTGAATTCAGGGCCCCATTGCTGTTAGGTTCCTTTAAGTAATTCTAGGTGCTTATAAGTATGCTGCAACAGTATATTTTACTGTAAGTAAATGGTACAGAAAATTATTTTTCATCCATGTTTGTACTGCAGCTCCATTTTTTAAATGGAGACTATTTAAAGTGTTACACAGGAGCCTGTGAGCTTGCTGGCAAGTAATATGAGAAGCTGTTCAGGTATGACATAGTGTAACAGTTTAATTTGTCTGTAGACAGGTAAATTATATAATTGGTGTATAATGGCAAAACAATACAAGTAGAAATCGTAATCTTAATTTGCTGTACATGTAAATAAGGAACAACTAGCGATAAAAGGTATTTCATTATATAACAAAACCACGTGGTTTTTTAAATGTGTTACCAATAGATTTGCCACCACCCTTTCCTCCAACATTTTTTTATTTTGAAAATGTGATATTAATCCATTAAGGAAAGTGTTATTTCATCATCCTGTATGTGATATGTTTCCTTGTTTAAGCTTTGTCCTTCCAGGTGATTGTTTGAAACAAATCCAGAAACGCACTGTGGTGATTCATCCTTTTTCACATTATTTTGAAAATGCAGTGCTGTGATAAATTTTACACAGGTTTACAAGCCTGACATATTAACTTACTGCAGCAGGTTTTCTTTAAGTTATTTAAAGGTTCCTCTTCCCTTAAACCAATAGTTTTGAAAACTGAGATGTATTTAATTTATAGAAAATAAAAAAAATGTTGAAGTATTTAGATATTAAATTTCCTGCTGACATTATTTACAGTATTTTCCATTTTATAAACTGTAAATCAAGCATTCTCCACAAGCAAACAAATGACTACATACATTAATACAGTATATTACAATATGATTTGTTCCATCTTGATTTGACTAAATGATACTAGTCCCATAATTAAATGAGACCTTTATTGTCTTAAGGATTGAAACTCTTTTTTTAAATTTCATTTTAACATTATTCAGACATTCAATATATTTTTATGAATCGAGGCTGCTGTCCTATCCAGCGTGTATCCTGCTTTGTGCACATCTGCAGTTTCAATAAAAGTTGAGCCAACATTTTTTACACCATTCTGTGATTAAAATATACATGTAGAATGATAAATTGCTCATGGAGTCACATAAAATAGTAAAATAGAATGAGTTTTAAAAGAAAATGATTAATTATATCCTTAAGACTCAATTAAATATTTCCACCAAGCCTAAACATGATTTTGTAAGCAGAATTACCGTTCACAGCTGTTAGTTAGCTTCCCTGTTTTTTTTCCCCAAAACCTCAGTTGAATCAAGGATTTGGGACTGTAAGTAAATCAATTAGTAAGTCACATCAATTAGTAAGTTTAAAATTTTAGCCCTTTGCAACAATAAAAGCGTAGGTCTGACAAAATTAAAATAAGTGTTACACATGCAGCCGCCTAGAGTGCATGAGGTGTCAGTATACAGCTGTAGGTACCGCAGTATCCTGGACAGCAGCACTTCGTGGCTTTTTAAATTTTTTGAGTAATTTGAAGTAGGACTGCACTACTCTGTAAATAGTCCAGGTGGTGCAATGAATCCTTGAAGGACCGCAGCTGTGTGTGGTTGTCAGACAAATCAGTACAGCATTATACTGTATGTTTATCAGCCCATTAGTATTTTCCTATGCTAATCATACTGTGTGCATACTGTACCAGTGACAAACATTTCATTAAATGCAATGATTACATTGTTGAGACAGGATGTTGTTACCACGTTGCTACCACAACTCCAAATGAGATTTGTCACAATACTGTATACTTTAATACCAATATAATTATTATTTTTGAATTACATACATTACAGTAAACAGAATTATTAGTGATTGTACATAAATAATAATTAGAAAACAGATAAGTTTTAGATTTTTATTTAATATGTAAAAATATATTCTACATAGTGACTTTAAAAAAAAATCTAAAAGCAAATGTACACGTAAAAAACAAAAACGTATGATGAAGGCATATGAAGGCAGTACAGCCAAGAAACTGTACAGCCACATTACAAATAAAATGATAACTAGGCTATGTGTTTTATATAGTGTGTCAATTTAATGTTGTGGTTCCAAGAAGTATAATTAATAGACCAAGAAAAAAATAGATTAAGTGAAGCTTCAGATTCAGTACCATTTAACGCAACACACGTGCAACCTATTGGTCTTCTTTGAGCAATGATTAGTTGAATTTGGCTTGATGAACTGAACTACAGTGTATAGTACACCTCAGTGCGATTTCTGCTGATGCAAATGTTGATACAACATTCCAGATGGCTGCCTCTCTATGTAGTTTCGAAAATCAAAGAAGACTAACGCCAGATATTTTCCCGAGGTCCCCTGCTTTCAACCATTATTGTATGTACACTTACTGTACATCTGTAAATGTCCTGCTTATCCTGTGCATTTCCTTTGCCTTGCCTAGGTTTCCCAATGTTTATACCATCTCTTCATACTACATCTCTTGTGCTCATCATAACTCTGTGTGATTTTAAAGAGACTTCACTCCGATTACACCATAATGTGGTCTACTGGTCATGTTAATTTTTAAGGGAAAATGTCTGAAAGCGTTATTGCAGTCTGATGGCCTGGGAAGAGCCATCAAGATACTGTATTACTTATTTTTGCTATTATTTACTACCACGTCCTGTTTTAAATATGTTTTGCTTAGTAACAAAAGGTGATTAATTTGTAATAGGCAATCCATCGTGTCAAAGATTATTGTAACAAGACAAATCTTTTCTTAACTAGAGTAATATCCAACAATGACACTAGTTTTTCTGTATTAGATTAATAAGACTGGTTCAGCATTAGGCCCATTAATCACCACCAACAACATCAGACTATTACAAGATGGATTCATCAGTTTATGTTATTTATGGCTCAACACTTCATTGTTGTTGGGTGGTGTGTCAGGTCTGTACCAGCATTAAATCTTTGGAACAGCAGGATTGCATGTCTGGAATACTGTAGTTCTTTCCACTACGCAGATGGAGTCCTTTGTGTGTGATGAAAAAGATAACATTGTCTGCTGTTGAATTGTGCAGAAACTTACTGTTCAGGATTAAATGTTATTGAAGTAAATTGATAGAGTTGGCAAATCTTATGGAGTGCAAAGCAGAGAATTGTTGCATGTAAAACCTTTTTATTTGTTCATACCAGTGATGGAGCTTTTATATTTACTGATATACTCAGTGTTTTCCATGTCAAACTGCAAATCTCACTTTATGTTTTTGAAATTGAATTCTATAGAGCAGTTAATATTCTGGATATGTATTGATTTAAAAATCAGATATTCTTTAAACAAAATGATTTTTTCACCAAATAAAAATATTCTGCATTAACTTGAGGGTAATTGGTGTAACTGGATGTTGAAATATAAACTGCTATATGTTGTAGAGAAAAGGGCTGAATGTCAGGAAAAATGGGTTTATTTTTGCATAGCAAACATTTTACTTGCAAATTGTTGTCTAATTAGATGTTTTACCTTTTTTTTCAGTAGGAATCCAGATGGCTCCTGAAAGCTTTCAGAGTTTTATGTGTTACTTTTTGCACAATGAAGGGATTCTCATTCATCAGGAAGTGTGGTTAATTAATTGTAACATTTATTATAAGAATAGGGTATATGGGGTATTTCAGGGAATGCTTACACATGTAACCTATTTGTTTTTAGAAACAGCCACTGAATTATTGAATATCTTTACAAGGA
The DNA here is from genome assembly GCF_055471065.1 of Atractosteus spatula. Classification (NCBI taxonomy): domain Eukaryota; kingdom Metazoa; phylum Chordata; class Actinopteri; order Semionotiformes; family Lepisosteidae; genus Atractosteus; species Atractosteus spatula. The sequence goes on along the minus strand of NC_142725.1, from coordinate 15,013,148 downwards.
GAACATACACACTGTTTGTGAGAAGCCTTGCACGTCATATGGGGATTTGCTGGTTTTTGCCATTGAGACAGCCTCAACTGTGTGCAGTGATGTCATCAATTACTTTTCTATCAAATTGTAAAATTAGGTAGTGGGTGGAGTGCAGGTACAAAAATCTTAGTTGAAGATTCTAAATTAGATTATTCAACTACTATTAAGTACTCAATATTTGAATGTACTGTACAGTATCTGTGTTTTATGTATATCAGCATACAGAAACAGCAGTTGTCTCATCTTCATTGTCATTTATATGCTGATGCTCTTCAGTGGGAAGGAGTATAGAAACATAGCAAATAGCCATTTTCTTCTACACAAACAGTGTCAAAAAAGGTCAGGTTCAAGTCCAAAAACACTAGTTCAACGTGTATGAGCCTTCAAAATATGACTAAGAACTCCAGTGCCTTCTCCTTAACAGTTTTGAATTAACATGCAAAGTCAATATAAGAATAAAGAAAGGTACTGAAGTATTGGTAATAAAAGTCTTGGCTAATTACAAACTGCAAATGCTGAGTACAGAGGAGAAGAAATGTAACATGACAGAGTTAAGAGGTTTTAGTAATCTTCATTAGGAAAGCAGAATTTTTTTTGCCAGTTTCATCAGAACATGTAAGTAAGAAAAAGATTTCCCTCTGCTGTAAGTGTTTCTTCTTGTGATGATAAACCTAGATTGTGTTTATGAAATGAACTACAGTAATACATCAAAATCACATGCTCCTTTTGATATTCACTCCAGAACACTGAGTTCAGTATATTTAATCTGCAACTCAAAAACCTTAATCACTGAAATTAGTTTTTGGGCTGTGTTTTTCGTTGAGTATTGTTTCATCCATGTGTTATACTGTGTTGTGACATGTCAAGCAGGGTTTTAGAACAAGCCTGTTGGGCATAAGACAACACGAGCTTTCATAAGCATTAACACATCCTGAAAGACAGCAAAAGTAATTTGGTTAGCTAACGGATTGTCAATAGGTTCCCCCTTGTCAAATTAGCCCCCTGCTGTGACTTGTGTTTATCTTCATGTCATCTTGGGTAAATGTCATGATTAATGATATACTGTATCTGCCCAGGTAGCATTTAACATTGACAAGATGGCCAAGAATAGAGAGGTGGGCTGTGATTCAATGTATTAACTGGAACATTAGGATGCTTACTATACATATGTTTTATAATGGTAACAGTCTCACTGTTTAAAATAACAGCGCAGAACATCAGTGAAGAATTAAAAAATAACTCTTTAAATAATGCTGTGCAAGGCTGAACTGTGTGCTATATGGCCTTGCATTATTTTGTATTACAAAAACTAAATTTGCACAGAATTCTTAATCATTAATTTGTCCAACTGCACAATGGCATGTTAAGGAGTTTTGCTAAATTTGGTGTTCAGCAATAACGGTATCACATTTATTTAAACATTATTTTTCTACCATGATTTGAGGCAGAGCTTTAAGCAGATCTGAGTAAACAAGTGTTTTTTGCACATAAAAATGTTTTTGCATAATACTGTTTTGTCTGTAACGTATATAGCATGTAGACAAATCATTTGAAAATCAATAAATCAATCAGTTGGCCTCCAGTAAACAGTATTTACCTGAACGGCATTTTTTTGTATTTTAAAGTCTCTCATTCTCCGTGAAAATTAACCTTCTGCACAAAAACCATTGCTGGACTAACTCACTTATTTTTAATGGGAGGTAAATGAACTCCAGCAGAATCCTGCTGACCGGCACACAATGAAGAGCAGCACTGACGCAGATAGCTGTGCTCACTAAATGTTATTTTTAAACTGATTCCATTGACCTACAAATTGCATCTTGTACTTCAAGCACGTCTGTACTTCTGAATGTCAGCTGGAGCTTTTCACTGTGGCGAAGAAAAGGCCTCTGTAGTCCTGTAACAGGGGGCCCAGGGGTAGCTCCCTTGATTCATGTGGGAGGAAGAGCACTCCGGTAAAACACTGTTCGCACAAAGGAGCAGTACAGCCCTTATGAAAGTTTATCCTAGTCTTTTGAGACTTCAAACATTGATCTACTTTATCATTCTGTTACCTGTGGTTTTACCGTGCTTTACTACACTTGATAATGAGAATACCATGATGTCTACCATTACTATGTTTGGCACAATAAGCAGGTTCTCTTTTCCCAGCTTAGCCAAAGCAATTGCACATTTCAAAGTGATGATTAAAGCAAACGTTTAGAAATGCAACATCAGTGTCAATTTCTCAGTGCTTATGGCTAGTTGAAGAAACTACAGCTGAGAAGGAGGTCAACACAGCAAAGTGAGAATGTCAAAGAGAGCTCACCATGATGAGATTTCACAGCACATAACCAGATATCTGCTGAGGAAAGATCTGCTCAATCTGCTTTTTTACAAACTGCTGAATGGACCAGATTGGTTGATTGGCCTCCTCTCTCATTGGTAACCTTTTTATTATGCCAAAGTTAGAGAGTGCACTGCGTCCGTTATGACTTCAGTCACTTTCGGGTTCTTGGAAACTCAACCATGAGGGAGAGCCAAAGAGTATCTGTAGTACACTGTTAGGTCAAATGGTGCTAGCGGGGTAGAAATACTTTAACTTGTGGGGGAGGTCCACTGTAGGCAGTTTTATAGTTACTTGAGACACAATTAACTGTAAAGCATTAAATCAGTTTCAGTTCATTTTATTTCAGTTCCTTATTTTTATTTTTTATTTATTTCAGTTATTTGTTGTGTTGCCTAAAAGACAATATAAAGAGGTAGGACAAGAATCAGTGTCAAATGTAATCTTCCTTTTAGGGATGTTTTCAATTAACAGAACACATGCTTGAAATTTAAAACATAAATCAGGAGGAATTCACTTTCTCATCTGCATGATCTTTGTAACATCTTCCTCACCCTCTCTTCACTATCAGAAAAAGTATTCATTTTAAATAGACTTGCACTGTATTGCACCAACATAACAATTAATCTTTCTGGGTGTTATTAAATATAAAGACTCCTCACAGGGCAATTAGTCTTTGCAATCACTTTAAATATTTTGGAAAGGAGAGCCAATTCACTGTAACTGACTACTGAAACTCCTATCTGGCTGGCCTCACTTGCGCCAGCTGCCTCTTTTTTCTAGTTCATCCAAAAATAATTTTGAACCTCTGACATAATCCTCCAGAAAAATGGTTGGTATTGAAATCTTCTGTCTCGGGGGGCAAGCCTTTTGGCATAGTGGAATTCACCACAGTTTGGAGGTGGAGCTACGTGACTCCGAGCAGGCAGCAAACTACAACTCCGTTACATTCTACCAGTCAGTCAATTAGTGATTCTTGTCCTCCTACTGGTTTTCTCATGACTCCCTCTCCTCCTGCCTCTGCTACTGTGTCTCCACTCTTTATCTAGTCCCTCATCTCCACTTCATTTTCTCTGCTCATCTGCTTCTGGTCGCTTGGCTGTGACTTCCTGACATGGTTACTCCATATGCCAGAGTTATATTTTTCAAAACCACTCTATTCAGGCTGTATTGATAAATGTACTGACTCTCTACATAGCAGCTACATACAGCAGCACTGTACTATTTGTATCACTCTTTATATGTGAAATAATGTTGATGATATGTGAGCAGCATTTAGGGGTTCAGACTTTTTTTCAAACAAAATTCAATTAAAAAAATAACCCACACAGGAAGAATTTGACAATGTCAGCAGCTGGACTTAAGTGTGAAAGTTAGGGTAAAGATGACTTTAAACCTGTAACTGAATATAAATACAGTACATGAAAATACCCCATTTTTACATGTGATCATTATTGAGCTCTTTTTATAGAGCAGATCAGCTTATTTCTTGCCATGGTACAATACCTTGTCTTGCCAGGTAAAATACCTGGACTGGACAGTTTCAATATATGCCACCAAGTCAATTATTATGACTGAGTTTGATGTACATCTGTCCTGTGCTTGCTCAGTACCTATGGAACAATATATATCTTCTTGTACGTACTGTATGTCAAGGGTTTAAAGGTCTGTATAAAGTCCTATTTTCCATTTAAAACGTACTGTATAATACCACTCGATTAAAACACTGAATCCTTAATTGACCTAATAATTGTTTTAATTTGATCTCTTTGTTTTCAGGTCTTACCAATGTAGACAAATTTATTTTTGAGTACCTAAACGTCTCCAGCCCTTGAATAGAAAGAAAAAAAGAAATTCAAAAGTTCTAGCCAAGCAATTTGCTGGTTCAGTTAAGGACCTCAGCTGCCATGAAAACCCCAGGACCCCTGACTTAAAGCACTATTGCACATTGAAGGTCTTGATGTTTTCCCCTTGCACACATTGCAATGTATGTGTGAAACTTCTTTATGTACAACTGTCATGATATAATATTACACAGAGCTAAATTGCACAAATGATTTGAGCTTTAGTGTGAAACTCAGGTGGTAGTTTATGTAGCAAATTAAATTTGCTGCCACTTCAGAGGTGTGAGTGAGATATGCCAAGAAAACACTTTTGAGCACTCTTCGGATGCTGTGCGTGGCACATTTTGTTTCCTGTTCTCACAGTTATGCTGAGCTGGAAGAAAGAAAAAAAAATCTAAGTTCATTATCTCCTGGCACATAGCACCACTCCATCTGGCACAGAACTAAGCAAGGCAGATTAGAGTTTAATGCACAGGGCACCATTCATTTACCATTAGCTGTGAACAAAATGAAATATGAAGTACTTAGCCACACATTTTTAAAAGCCATGTGTTTGTAAAGGAAACTGAAATTTCAAGTGTTTGTAGATCGTGGTTGCAAAGTTCTGCTGGTTTTATTTCCAGGAGAATGTATCTCAACTCTTCAAGTAACTGGTTTGTAATTCCCGTCTGACCTTTGCATGGTGCAGTTTTTCTTCATATACTGTATATCCTATCCAGCTCTTGCAGGTCTTCCACTGTTTATTCTACTATGGTCAGGAATACCATCTTCTTTTTTTAATGAAGACAAATATTGAAGAAGTTTGTTTTATGAAGTATTTCATATTGCTTTCTCCTTGTGTCTATTTTCATCATTATACAATAATTACTTTGTTCTCCAAAATCCCCTTAATTGAAGGATGATGTACAGTAGACACATTTTGTTTTACTTACAAATAGGATTTTTTTTCTGTCCTGAAGGAGTTAAATCATAACCTGACACCTAACCCTTAATCTTTTAGCTTGAACACTAACCATCTCTGGTTAGTCTGGTCTCAAACAGGCACTCCACACACTCACTTTTAGTTGTCACTGTCTCTCTACACTGTGTGCGTCTCTGTGTGTTTGCCTAGATCTGTCACATGATTTCTTTTGTTACTATGCTTATTATGGTGACCTAGTGTTCAGCTCCTTTGTTCTTCATGTTCAAAATATCATGACCAAGTCACAGCAGAGGCCCTTAAAAAAGGGTCAGCATGAGGGTGATAGATGCTGCCATGGAGGTTGGTTGGCTGTTTAGTCTTCTCAAACATTGCTTGACACGAAGTGATATGACCTGCCGTTTTAGAGAGCTGCGGCTGTCAGGTCTGGCTGTTGAACCACTTTTGACTACGATATAGCAGTTCAAGCCACATCTGGTCGGCTAAGGAGAACAGCAATCAAACCACGAAAGAACAGTTAAGCAGAGCCAGTCAAACCTAGGAAAATGGGAGCAGCTAGAGAAAACCCATGGGGTCATGTGGGTTTTCTGTCAAACCCCCAAAAAGTGCCTCTCACAAACCAGGACTGCTCTTTATAAATAGATGCATACTCTGGATCATACTTATGAGCAGCTTTGCTCAGATACAAGTGGCACTCACTATACTGTATCAGTAACACTTAACATAAATACAAAGATGGCCATTCCTTTACAAGTGCTTATTGCCATCTCATCCAGGGAATAGTTTTGCAGCACTGGCCTATGAATAGATCTAAGCCTACTCTTTCTGTATTGTTGTTGTTATATAAGTAGTGATATCTGTGTTATGTTCAATGTTTAATGACATCTGGTAGTCACAGTTCCCTTATGGATTGTTATCTTAGCTCTTCAGTTCTATTATCTCTAAGACAAAATAAATGGTTAAATAAATACATTTGCTGCTGTGCCAATTTCAGCCTCACCCTGTTGCCAAGTCAGGATAATAATTGCCAGACTGTTTTTATCCTAAGTGTCATCATATGTTCCCTTGCATAGCATTTTGCTTTGACGAAGATCATTACTGTCCGGTTTGCTCCACTATTCATTAAACATTTACCACTAACTTTGCTTTTTTTAACCTAAAGAGCTTTTATTATACAGTACAGCTCGTCATCGATGCCTCAGGGACTGTAGAAAAAGAACTCCTACTTTCACTTTATCTTTTTTGGTGGGGAAGGTTTTGGAAATCTTATGTTTGTGAACCGGCTGGGTATTCTGAGCACCTCATTAATACTATTAATATGGTTTCAATTTGGTAACATTATTACTGCCAACATGATGTGGTGAAATCTGACAGTTAACAAAATGTTATCTGTCTCACCCAGAGTAAGAATGTCTCTGTGTGCTCTTGCTCGTAAATATCAGATAAACAGTAACAGTGAAGCTTACAGAACCTTTGAGTGTCAGGTTAATATAAAATGAGTACATAACTGACCTGCACAACCTGCTAGCATGTATTTTAGTGTCCTGCGCTCATAGTCTATAAGAGGTTATATACGAACTCTACAGGCAGGGTCCTAAACTCCTAATAATTAGCATAAATTATCCAATGTTAAAAACATTCATATTTTGTTATTTTGGAATCTTTGAATTAGTTTTGAATATATACAGTATAGCTGACACTATTATGATTACAGTTTTGCTGGAGTATTTCATGCCTTTCAGACCAGACATAAAAACATCACATTTCCTTGTATTTAATAAAGTGCCTTTGTCGTTTATTAAGTAAAACTGCTAGGTGCCTGGGAAAGGCCTCTCATCTTCTTAGATAAGAACGTCCTGATTGTATCTAAATGTAGCTCAACATTTAAAAGACTATCAATCAAGAAAAAAAAATCATGGCGGCTTAAAGCATTTGTCCCAAAAAGGCCGTCTCATTTTAATTTCCTGTGACAGTAAGATATTAGCTCTGCCGCCTTGCTCAATTATAATGGCAAATGATTATGGCGTTCCTTCCTTTGTGTTTGAATGAGAGTAATGTACCTTCCCCCTGAGTTCTGCACGTGTATTCTGTCTGAGCTGCCCTCAGGGACACTTTACATCGATGACTGTTTGAGTATCTTTTAAGGCCTACATTTCTATATATTTGTTCCACTCTAGCAGCTCTATTTCTAGTCCTAAACCTTATGTTGCATGCTATCCCAGGGGCATCCCTGTGAAAAGCTGTGAAATTTTTTCCAAGTACAGTAAGTGGGACAGCCAACCTTAAAACTAACTGACTGTGAAAGGATCCGCTTATAAAGAAAGGGTTTTCTTTTGTCTTCAATGGTATGCTCTGCTTTTCTTGCTTTTCATTTTTTCTGCACTCCCGTATTTTTCAAAAGGTAAGAGATTTCATTCCAAATGTGGAATAATGCCAGCGTGCCCATACATATATGAAGTGAATGTGTAAATCCAAATGAAAGTGGAGGTGTGATCTGTGAGAATTTTTCACATACTGTATGGGTTTTGATTATTCGCTTCTGTTTATATTATTACAGTACTAGATACAGGTTGATAGAATACTTAATTTAACTTAACAGAAAAAGATGTAATATACAGTATGCACAGAAGTATTTTGCTGTGTAAAGCATGCAGGAGCTGTTTTTACAGTTTATTAAAGTGATCACAATTACTGCACCAACGGGATATATTAGGACAGTTTCCTTCCCTACCGTATCTTGGTTTCAGAGACACCTTCCCTGCCCACTCCCTCCATTTCCAGTCCTCACCCAAGATTAAGTGGTTTCATCCTCCCAGTAGCAGGTAATATAAATCAAGTGGAAAGGGTGATTATGTTAACTATATCCTTGCCAGGCTGAAAGATTTGCAGGTTTGTTATTGTCATAAATTTGTAAGCATGGCATCCTAGAAAGAAAGTAATATTTCTCTCATGGCAGCATGGCTCTGCAATTATAATATATTTAAAATGCCAACTGCAAATTTGCTTTCTGGCCACTTTCTGTTTTGCAAATTGCACTACAAACTCAGAACTTAGCTGATACAAATTGATGATATAATAGTCTATGTTTCACCCAAAACAGTCAGCATTAAATGATAAAGTAAAGTACTGATGCTTAAGAATAGTTGTGGGAGTATGGAACCACCTACCCAGACATGGCTTTGATGCCAGTACCCTAGTTGTCTTAAAGAAATGGCTGGAAGAGACCTTTGTTCACTTTGCTACTACCAAAAAGGCTTGATGGGCCAAATGGCCTTATTTTTGAACCATTTTTATGAATTGAGCCTTGCTGAGCAAGTTATTAGCTGTGCCATTAAATATATTTACCTAAGGCTTCCCAATCCTAGTCTTCACAGTCTGTAGTCTTGTAGTCTCCTGTTTTAACTCCAGTAAAGTCCTTTCTCACTTAATTCAACAAGCCTAATTAACAGGAACTTTTCCTTTGTTTACAACTCATCAAAAGTCACAAATTTCAAACAAGTTGAATGACAAATAAAAAGGTCATGCAAATGAAAAGTTCATTTCCATTTTCTCAACTTCTGATTTTGTTGTTTTTTTACTCTTATTTGGTACTTCCTCTCCAGAAGAGGCAGGTTAATGTTAAAGTGTCCCTTTCTGAGGATGATTTGTTCCCACGATGGCTAAATGGCCATCACTCATTTATGACTGAGCTGGTTTTGTGATGTTTATTTAAGTGCGTTAGTGCTCAGTTTTAGTGAAAAACAACACATATTTGTAGTCACCTACACCAAATATTAGAAGCCCTGCATTCAGCCATACTGTATGATATCATACTGTTGTACTCCAGGGCACTTTGTATTATACCTAATATACCATCTATTGATTGCACTGCATGTTTACATTAATAAAATATTCTGTTTAAAAAATCTACATTTATTGTGTAAAGCATAAAGCAGTACAAGTAACAATAAATACTAATAATACCACAAGTAAAAAATAAAAATAAAAACATATACAGAAGTAAAGCTCAGCAAGATATTGAAATGTAGATATCAAGTGCATGTCTTTCAAAATGTTGTAGACCACTTTAGGAAACAAAATGGTACAATAAGAGAGTGGTGGAAATGTAATCATTTTTTGCCCTAAGACTATTGCAAACTCAGGTGGCCTGTACTATATTATCAAAGTGTACTTCTGCAAAGGAGGATATGTGTTTTGCAACAACAAAAAGAGAATCGTGTTTCTTCTTTGCAAGTACAAAAAAAGAAGTCAGCTAGGCACATTAAAAAATAAAAGCTTACACAGTACAAATATTTGTAAGAATATTAAAACTACCATAAGAAAAAATAAATAAATGATTAATCACTTTTGTAGCACCTCAATTGACAATTTATTGTTCTCAAGATCTAAATAACAAATTATGATATAAAATAATAACTAATTAAATCACTTTAAAAAGCAGTGATAAAAAGTATAGTCTGACAGTATAATTGCTACTGTACTGGGGGATCTGCAGTTCTAGGAAATTATTTGTATAATTTATGTAAAAGCAATATAAAATGCAAAAAAGATCATCTGATTGTCATAGAAGACAAATGTATTTGTTCATTCATTCGTATAAAATTTATAATTAATTGACCTTGTTCCAGTACAAGCACATGAAAGTTTTTAATGTTGTTGTATTCCTCCGCTTGTACTGATAACTGAGCCTATGAGTGTCATTCTAGTGTCTTACATTCCTGTATTACAAATTCCACTGTCCCTAGAACAAAGAGAACTTATTTGCATGGGGGCTGACACATGTCTTAAATAGCTCATTCGGCTCACTATAATTCCACCATTTTCCCTGCTGCTACAGAGGAGGGAGTAAATTAGTAAGGCTTTGTTTCTTATGAGATTAAATGGCATCAAAAGGCATGTGGAAAAAATGTGATACGGTTTTACTGTGAAGTACTTAGCAGAATCTGAAACTACTGCTCAGTTGGAGCAATGGCAAAGCTGGTAATCTTAAGTCTTGACGTATTGAGAGAGAAGCTCTCTGATGCCTGCCTCTCGGAAAACATGCTGACTGAGGCTTCTGTTCAACAGTTTCAACAACAATTGTAGCCCTGTGGGAGTGGAGAAACTGAAGACTCCTTTTTTACAACACTGTTCAACTGACACTCCTGTGGAAATCTTTTAGTCTTACCCCTCTTACTAAAGGAAAACACATGGTCCCAGTTGTCACAGGACAGCATGCAGAGTACAATGTGCTGTTTCTTTGTTTGACTAAGTGACACATGAAAATGGCCCGTTTCTGTTCGGTGTGTGGTATTACTTCCTGTCCTTGGGCAATACGTTTAATGCATTCTGTGTGAATGAGCCTAAAGTTTTTGTATCACTTATAATGACAGCCAGAGAGCTTAAATGAAAGAAAACTGACAGAAAAACAAAATGCATCAAATCAAGAGAGAAATGTTTTTGTCTTGGTTAGTACATGCAACCCTTTTACAGACATATTCTGCTGCATATTTTTACTGTATGTAAATATAATCATAGAAATATTATTTTATCTATAATTTATTTTGAATTTAACTGTAAAGGAAATGTCTTTAGGGAATTGAAAGACTTCTTTAAGTGTGGGTTTTAAAGCTGAAATGTTAGTTTAGAGCTGATAAGTTCTAACTAAATTAGATTAGTTAGTTAGTTCTAACTGATTTTTAAGAATATTTTAAGAATATTGGATTTATGTTAATTCATGTATGAAGAATGCATCTTTAATTCATACCTTGAAATCTGAAAGGAACATTTTCACCTCCTGATGGAGACATTGCTGTCCAGGAAATAGTTTCTGTTGCTTCAGTTCATTTCATTATTTTGATTGTAGTGCCTTCTCTCAGCAAAGCCAAGGCTGTTTCTAAATCCTGTTCTTGTATGATCTCTGCTGTGCTGACTTTCTCTCTCTTTGACATCCCTGTGTCCTCCCCCTGTGTGGCCTGCGATCTCTTCCAGCCGTGCCTGAATCACTCTCTGAGACTGTGTCTGAAAGCAGAATGGAAAGATTTCTGGGCTACTAAACTAAATGGCTCTCCACTGTGCATTTTTATGCTACCCACTTTTCTGCCTGTGGAGGTTCAGACCTGCTGCCAGCACATCTTTTAAAACCTATGTGAAACCTTGTTTTTCAGCGCTAGTGTCACTTAAGTGAAGTTCATGATTCCAGCACCATGAGTCAACACATAGTGGTTTCAAATGCTGCAGCTGGAGCTTATGTGGAGTATGTGTGTATATTTCAGTTTGCATCGAGGAGTCTGACAAAGAAGGCAAATGATTTTATTCAAAGTTATAAAGGTCTAATTCTGAGAAGTTGAATGACTGACCCTTATTAAAGCCATTTATCAAATGATTTGTTTGATTTTTCTGCAAAAATTAAAAATCGATTATTTCTAGATTAATGTATGTTGTAGTTTTTTTAATAGAATGAGGCTATTAAAAAATCACCTTTTTACATTCTAACATTGTGTGTTTCTTATTTTTTCTTTGGTTATTGTTGTTCCTGCTTATACAGTATAACCTCAAAACTATTAAATGAGAAAGTTCTCTATATTTTACAATAATATTTTTATTATGTTCCAATGCCAAACCATGACATTAGTTTGGTTTTTTTGGGTGCAAAACATAAAATGTGTAAAACAGTGTAAAATGTTTAGTACTAGAATAAATTACTAATCTTTATTCTATTCCTTGTAAAGGAAGAATGATCTACAGTATGGCAAATCATCTCAAATAATTACACAGAGTTTGGTGAGATCGAGAATATAAACCACTAACTTCTAAAGATTTGGAACATACTTTAGTTGTGGTCTGTTAAGCAGGTAATTAGTGCTGATTAATTTAGAGACTATTAGAGACTCAAGCCGGGTACCAAATCTACCAAGGGCCAGAGTTGTCTTAATTTAACAGATTGTGGTTTTGTTCTCTTGCTGCTACAGATTGCAAATTGAATTGGGCCCCTCCAGGAGCAGGACTGGACACCCTTGCTCTGGATTGTTGTCCTCTTCTTCCTTTAGCCTTTGGCACACAGTTGTGAACTGTATTCTTACACAGGGAATAACAACAGGCGATTCTGATGGCTAGGTGGGCCAGGGTACTGTTCATACTGTATGGTTTCTGCACCATGTAACAACATTTGTGGCTCTTCATTTGAGAAATCCCTTCTGCACTTTTCCTTGTATCGCACATCCTGACACGCTGATTAAATTCTTGATTGACAGATTCGGTGCACCATATCTAACAGATGTCTTGTGTAGGGATGAGAGATGGTAGCATTCCTATGTCCTAGATAGGAAGTGGAAGCCAAAGTCCCCTTTTGCACACACACCGTTCCAGCTGTAACTTGTGTCAATTGCTTGTAAAAATGTTGCCTCTGAAAGAGCGGACATTTGTTTGCAGTGATTCTGTGGTTTATTTGCCAGCTATCGCTCTCTCATTACAGAGGCATCCAACTGGCTCAAGAAAAGCTCTGACTCCCTATGTGTCAGCTGTTGGAGTTTGGTCTCATTTATCAAACAGCTGCTTTCTTGGCTGGTTGCTTCTGATTGTCTCTTTTGTGCATTTGTTTTTACCAAACCTGTTCCCTTAAACTCTGATACCCCAAGTGACTTCCTGTTTACCTTTTTCTGTCGATGGTAGGCAAATGTTTTTTTTTCTGTAGATCGGTGCACAAACTCAAAAACTGCAAAACCAGTCACGGGAAAGACTTCAAGACAGCTCTGACAAAGTTGTATATTAGACTTAATGATAATTTTACAGCGTATATTTTGTTTATCAACATTGTAAGTCATTGTAGACCTTTGGAATTCTGTGTGTTTCCTTGTTTTTGTTGATTCTTTTTGTACCATGTCAGCTCTAGATTTCTCTAGAAGAAAATAGAAGTTATAGGTCAGGTAGCTACAGTAAATGTGTTTGTAATGGGTTTAGTGACACATCACCAATATATTGTGTTTTTTATTATTATAACAGCTTTGACTGGTATTAATAAAGTTACATTTTGCTGAGGAAGAACTTAGCTTGTCATTCATCAGTCTTTATTTTACAATAAACAGAATTGCAATAATTCAAGGCAAACTTTACATGAACAGTTAGTATTAAGTAATCCATCACATCTGCCAGTCAGCACTAATTAATGTCTAATTATCCAGTGTTACTAATTTTAGTAGTCTGGATTAACTCTTATCTCAAGACAAAATAAAAAAACATCAAAGCAGGCAGTTTCCATGGAATTGTTTATTGGCATAACAAAGAAAAAACATCGAGTGAAAAGAACAGAGCAATGGAAAATGTTTAAACCTTTTACAGAGCCCTGTATTACTGCAGTGTATCCTTTCTGTTTTATGGATGCATTTTGTGTACAAGAAGTACTGTAAAGCATAAAAAACTGTCATGATAATTTTTTAGCACAAAGTCATAAAGGTCTTTGGAACAGTGCCTCAATTATTAATATTGAGTTCTCCTGATTCACAGGGTTACAGTTACAAATATGAGTTACAAACAAGAGGAGTCTCTTTGTTTGTAGCACATTTGGTAGTTACTGTAACATCCTGCCTGTTGGTAGCTAATTGATTTAAGGATCAAGAAAAAACTAGCAACACATCTACTGCATGCCACACATGGTAGTCATGGTGAAGCCTGAGATTCTCTACCTTGTAGCAGTTTTGCATTTTGAAGCAGTGATCTTATTACACTGCTTAATTCTGATAAACACCTTATAATGCAGGTTCTGCAGTTTTTGTGGCATTATGAATTAATTAGGGCTCTAATGACAAATAAATGATGCATCACAAATAATGTTGCTATCATCCACCACTAACAAGTTTTTTTACATGCACTTCAATAAAGCAGCAATTCGAAATAGTGTTTACAGGGTTCTATTTAAAACTGTGCACAACAGCTTCAATGCTGATTACTAAGTAAGCATGAGGAATTCTAGCCCTACATCCCCTTCTGTTTGTTCTCCAGGCTCAACTTAATGGAGATCCTGAACTGTGACTGTAAGACTATATGGATTTCATGGGGCTGTCAGAACATGTTACAGTACTTCAAGGCATTTTCTTTAAGTCCTGCTCCCTTCCTGGGAGGTGTAACAGCAGTTTCTCTTGAGCAATATCAATTAAATCAGATCTTGAAACCTGAAATTGAGCCATTCATCCCTCTTTCAAACATTTAGCACAGTATATGGTGCTTCACCATTTTTAGACTTTAGACAGGAAAATGTGTTCTATAACTCACTCATTTCAGAGAGAAAAATTGCAACTACGTATACTGTAACAATATTCTATTTAACAGTTGTATAAGCACTAAAGCACCTCATTAGTGAAGGGGTTGAATGGGTACAGGTGATAAGATGATATAATCTGATGAGTATCAAGCATGATGAAATTAAGGAAAGAAGATAACAGAATCTTTATACCTCACTTGTCAAGAGAACAAAACTTTTGTGGCATTGGATGATTTGGAAATATATATATATAGCAGTATATACAGTATACAGTGCTCCTCTTTAGTGACAAATCAAGATTCTGTGTTAACCATTAGAAATTAATGTTAGAAAGTATTGTATTATGCAGAACAAAATGTTAATTGTTGTGTACAACTCACCAATTGATGTGGTGGTCTAAGAGTGATAGTCTGGGCAAGAATGACTAGTTGCTGTTGAGCTCTGCTTATCGTGATTGATGGCTGCCTGACTGTATAGTGCTGAATTAAATCTTGGGACCTCACTGTCAGGCTTGCCTTGGCTGCTGCTACCGTTGGCACGAGCTGGCATCTGCTCCACCCACCTGATGACCTGGAGGCAATTACCCTCTCGCCTGTCCGTGTGATTCAGGGATATTTAATGGCTGTGCAGACTCTGCTTTTGGGCTCAAATACTGTACTGTAGTGTTTGCACTCTGAGCCTCTCAAGTCTCAAGCTTTTCCTTGTTTTCTCTAGCTTTTCCTTTGCCTTGTTCCTTTTTCCCTAATGTTGCTACCCATCTTTGTTTCCAGATTTCCCCTATTGCCCTTTCTTTATGTTTCAGAGCCTGCTTGCCTTCGCGACATTGTCTCCTGGATTTGCCCTTACTATGGATTGTTCTCCTGTTTCCTGACCTAACCCTCGCTAGCTTTAACCAAGCCTCTTGGATCTCCCCTTGGCGCTTTGGACTGTGTTTCTGTCTCACCACCGGCTTCGGCCCTCTTCTGCTCGAGCATTCAGCTCTGCTACACCACTGAGCCACAGCTACTGTAGCTAGCCACAGCACCATGGCTAACTCAGCTGGCCTGGCAGCAAGTGGTCTGCTACTTCTCTTCAGAGGGCACGCTCTCCCTCAGCCCCATTCCTGTAAAAGCACAACAGTGCCCAGCTATTCCCTGTCATCACACTGCCCTCAGCTCCCTCTATTCCCTCTATGCTGTAACGATCCTGCTGCTCAATGGGATTAGTAGTGCAGCGGGAGTCATAAAGAAGATCCCGTGTCCCCAGATCATGTAACAACAGCTTTCTTGCAACATGATGGTGTCAGCTATGCCATGGATGCCCTTGTTGCCAAACGTGAGCTCCAATGAACATTATGTGGGCAGAGCTAGGAACACCTATACTGTGGCATATAGTTAAGACTATCACTTAACACTAGAATTATATTCCAAATGTACTGTATTTACCTCTAAAGGTGTTTTGTTCATGAAATAGATAAATTGGCTCACATTGAAGAACACAGGGAATTAAAACTTAGCTTGTGTAAACATTACTCTGCCTGAAACAAAGTCTGAAAACTTCTATTTATCAAAATAACTCTTTTTGGATCTGCACTATTAGAAATTGACAGCTTGTCACTTTTGTTATGCTGACAGAGATAATGAGCTGCTAATTCAACTCCATGTGTCATGTCTGAGTATGTGATAGAAGCACTTGTTTATAAGAGAACAATTCTCTGTCTGATTCTTCGTGTTCATGCTGAATTTTGTTTGAATTACAGATGAAAATTATCTTTGGTAATGTGTCAAGTATTTTTTAGGTTCTTTGATATAACTGACAGCTTAGTCTGTAGTAATGTGTAATAATCATTCTCTGTCATTCTCTGTTTCTGGGCACATTTTAATGTAAATCATAGTTTCAAGAAATTGTTAATTTTCTCATTTCTCCAACTTGTTTTTAAGGACTGGAAGTCAGTTGAACTAATAAGTGCTGTAATGTCGACAAAACTGCATTTGCTATACTGTTGTAATGTAATGCAGTGCCCTAATTTTATTAAATAATAGTGCAAAGTCATAATTCTTGTGTTTTTTTAGATGCAGTTGTGTTTATATTAGTTATTTAAGAACAACTGGACATACATTTCTATAGGTACTAGGCTGCTTAAATGAGGAACAACAAGTTTAAAGTGTGGCTTTTCAAGAGACCTGCTTAATTTGTTTTCCAATTTTTTAAATTAATATTTTACAATGATTTTTGGTATATCATATTTCTCTGCTGCTTGTATGTCTATACAAAATACAAATGTTCCTTTATTTCAATCAGCTGTATGAAAAAAAACCCATTGAAGGCGTAGTTCATGGGGAGCTTAACATGATAGAAATGAGCTTTGAAAAACATATTATTCACAGTATAAAACGGAGAGCAGAGTGCTATGGTTACTTTACTCCCTTGATGGAGAGAGAATATTACAGAGAAATGAACAAATGTTCTCTGAGAGTCATTACCTTCTCCTCTTGTGTCATTTACATTATTATTATTATCATTTCTCCTATCTCAGCAACAGTAATGGGCAACTTTCAGAAGATGAAAGGGAAATGTTCTGATGTAATAATTTAATATTTCACTTGCATGTCTGTCATGAAAGAAATTGTTAACATACCTCAGGCTGAGGAAAGACATAGTTTTATATTAAATACTATTTGCATAGAAGAAGGATGAACAACAAACAAACTCTTTTGGTTCTGATGATATTCTGCTAATTGTTTTGAGTGAAATGGGATGTTATTTATATAATCAAACTATTTCAACATTGAGTTAAACCAGGAAGAATGCCCATTAACTTTAAAGTGCTAATGTAGAATCCATACACAAAAATAATAATAAAGCCTGAACGAAAGCCTATAATGATAAAGCCTGTTTCTAGCTTAAAGCCCATAAAAATGGGTTTTGAAAAAATATATTATTCAACACAAACTGAGTAGAGTCCTATGGTTTCTTAACTTTATTGATAAAGAGAGCCAGTATTACAGAAAGTCATATTGTCTTGTGTGATTTACATACGTTATTTTTCTGCCATTTGTCTTAAATCCACAAAGGAATATAAAATGATTACAGAATTAAGTGAAATGGCTAACTGTAATGATAACGTTCATTTAAAAGTCTAGAACTCTCCTCGTTAAAACCACCGTTGTCTATGAAAATTCATCCCTGCCCAAGTCTGTGCATAAGCCAGATGATACCAGACACTTTGTTGCCAAGGGAAAAAAAAGCATAAGTAAGTTTGGTCCAAGACTTTCAAGAATTTGTCTTTACAATGTTTGTAGCATTTTTCTGTCTAGATTCTGTAGAAGTACTTAAAGGCATAGCTCTGAATTGATTTGTATTAATTACAGTATATTGGCTTTATGATATTTCTTACGAAAGTGTCATTTTGACTGATATTGTATAATAAACAGCTTTTACTAAGTGTACAGTCTTCTAATTTGAGTTTAACAAAACTTAATCTTCTTCCATCCTGTACATTTTCTTACCACAGGAACAAATTAAATGTCTATGACATGAATCTCAGAGTCGCAAAATGTTACTTTTGCATTTTAACTGTGACACAATGTTGGTTAGTCAGATTATGTCACTTTCCAGACTTTCTCTAGGGCACTGATATTTGTTAGAATTGATTCCCTAAGAGGGGAACCATAGGCCACATGCAGACACCTCAGGCTGAATGGAGCACAATGCAGTATGTGTGTGGTTCTTATAGCAGAAGCAGTGGGAGTAAGGCCAAGGTTTGATGTTCTATCACTATTGTTGTGGGTGACAGCTCTTTTCAAACGTTTTATTTTTTGCATCCTTGGGTTGCATGGTTTGAGAGCAAAAACACTAGACAGTGCAGCTTTGTCATTTTGCAATGCCTATTGTTCTCCTGATAACAGCTGTTGCTGAGCACTGGTACTAGAAAATCTGGATGCCACATGCTGGCCTGTAAGACCAGATATTCCCTTAAACTTGCCTGCGTACAGTATATCCATTACTGTTGAGGTTTAAGTATAAGGTAATGGTAGTGCATAATGTCGTTGATATTTTTTACTGTGCAGTATTGCAAATGCAAACAACTAGTTGAAACCTTTGCTATTGAAATTGATTATACATGTATAATTATCACTGCCAACAGAAAAAAGTACAAATTGCTTCTAGAATATATACTATTAAACTATATTTAAATAACATACCTGATCATGTAACACTATATACTGCATTTATTCTGGAGGTTTATTGAGATCAGAGAATATATTACCAGTATCGTATGATACAATAGCAATTTTGCTGGTATTTAATTTTATTATTGATAGTTAATAGCAAATATGCTGTATATATTTACATATTGCATTTGTAATGATCACAATCATTTCTTTTTTACTTTATTTAGGATTTTTTTTGCTGGCATCTTAGTCATTCTGTTAGTGACGGTCTTTTCCTTATAAAAACTAGAAATTATAAACAGTGGGCTCTTTGTAGTGACATTGAAAGCTGTTGATCCACTCTGCCTGTGGAAAGCCTCATTCAAAAACGTGTCTGTGTTCTTCCATTCAGTCTGCATTTCACTGATCCTTCCTTCTCCTTAATGGGAGGCCTTGAAGATGTCTATGGCAGGGTATATTGTAAATGTCACCACAATCTTTTCAAAGACCTTACATGTCTCCTAAAACTGAGAAAAGACTGGCATCCGTGACAAAACTCAGTAAATGGAAGCTAAATCAATTTACAGGCAGCACAGGTGGGTTTTAAGTCTTTGTCTTTGGATGTTTAAAAGCACTTAAGGTGAGTTATCATTTCATAGAATAACTATCCATAAAATCCATAAAGAGTTCCACAGATCATGCAAAATTATTTTAATTGAGCCTCAAGAGCAGTACATTATCATATCTACAATTATAGAAAAAGAAATTCTCCACACTAGCCATGATCTTTTCTCCTGGGAGCTGCGTGTTAATTTGCAAGTTGCTATGAACAGTTTTAAGCAGAATGTGTTGCTCTTTGATGCTTTTCTCTTTTAAATGCTCCTATCAAAATTATTTTGTGTTGCCTATACAAAGCTATCTGTGCTTATCCCAGAAGTTATATCTGTATCACAGTGTCTCACTTTGTCTCAATAAGACAACCTTCTCTAAAGTAAATGTTTTTTTTCCACATCCTCCTACAAAATTTCATGAAACTTGTATTCTGAAATAATAACACTTTTATTCTTAATTATGTCCATGCTGGAGTTAACATGTACTGTATACCCTCTGTGATTGTGAGTACTGGTTTGACATTTTGAGCTGGAATGCACATAATACAATTAAGTTAGGCTATGTTACTGAAAAAAAATAATACACAGAGGAATAGATATAGTGAACCAATTTACATATTCTTTTAAATTTCATGAGCAAGAATGCATACTGAAATGTAAAATATGAGAGGAATTGGAAGAGACTGTTGGGGATAAAATAAAATGTGATGAAGTCTGCATTTTCTCAATCCAGAAAGCTCTAAAAAACAGCAGGTCAGTACCCTTTGGACATCTTCCTAAAACACTGCCTGTCACTTCTGGTTTGGGAGTGTTTCTTTGTTTTAAAAATTCAATGTGTCTGGGCTTGCAGTTCTGTAATGTGATGCCTATAGTGTGAAGTAAGAGCATGGCTGTTATAAAAAAAGATACACAATGAAGGATAAAGAAAATGAAAGCCTGAGGCACCATGTGGCAATGCTGATTTTAAAAAGATGAAGCTGAAGAAAAGGTTTAAACATCCCACCAGGTTGTGTTGTGGAGACAAGCAGAGATAAACAAACACAATCGGAATAGCAATGAGATATTTCTGGTGTTGACATGCTTACTGGAGATGTGACTTAATTGCTTGACTTTGGGTTTGGCTTAATCTGAAATGTAGCTGAGGCGATAGCCCTGGTGTCAAGCTGACATCCAGAAGAAGGTTAATAAAGCATGGCCTTTGTAAATCCCAAAACTCCTAATTAATTATTGTACAAACACCATTTCCAGCTTGGTTTTCCTCCTATACCTTTTCCCATGAAGAATTGTGAGGTTCACACTGAATAAATATGATAAAATATATTGAAAAGTGTTTATTGAGTCATAGTGAGTTTGGTTTAACCCGCTTGGCTGAGGGTCAACCTTCTGTCCATAGGACTAGGAGACCTAGACCAGAGATGCAGAGTTAGGAGTTAATCAAGGGGGACTTGCCAAAGTGGAGATGAGGTGGAGGAGGAATGCAAAAGATATATGCAAAGGAGAAAAGTCTTGTTCTGTGTTAGAGCAGCTGAGGTGAAATTGAACTTGGCTTCTGTCTCCATTCCCAAACGTCTGTTGTAAACTCTCTTAAGAGCTTGTACAGAATTCCTAATACACTTTAATTCAGAGACATCTTCTTTGATTGAGGGATTGATTCATATTTCCTTTGGTGAAGCTACAGTAAGAGATTGATTCATATCTGCCTTGGTGAAGCCAGCTGACATACACTCTGCTTGAATAGTTTAAATGAAAGATGCTATATAAAGTTGGAATATAATGAGTTGAAGTGTGAGGATCGCCTATCCATATCCCACACTCCTACAAGGAAGTACAGTAAGTAGCTTTAAACGATTCTTCGGAATAGTAAAGAAATTTCACTCAGTTCAGGGTCATGCTGGAATCTCAATACTGCAAACAAAAATTAAAACCTACTTATTTCTGTTTTATATTCTGCTTCCTGCTATGAAATATAAAATATTGGATAAATTGTTACTCTTGGCATTTACAGTAGGTAAAGCACTATTTCCTATATACTGTGCACTATTATGTGAAATTAATTTTAGAAAATCACAGGAAAAGGAGCATGGAGTATTGTTTCAAATGTTGTTTCAAATGTTTTGTGTTGTGACTAGAAGATGTACATGCAAGACGTCCCAAAAATATCAATGAATTCAAACGGTTCTGTCAAGAGGAATGGGCCATAATACCCCCAAACCAGGACTGATCAGCGGCTACAGGAAGTGTTTGGTTGAGGTCATTGCCGCTAATGGAGGCTCCACCAGTTACTAATTCAAAGGTTCACATACTTTTTCCAGCATAGACAGTGCATGTTTAAACAATGTATTCAATATAGACAAGAAAAAGTAAAATTGTTTGTGTGTTATTTGTCTAATCAGACTGTGTTTATCTATTATAGCTTAGACAAAGATCAAATCACACTTTAGGAGCAACTAATGCAGGAATACAGATGATTCCAAAGGGTTCACAAACTTTTTCTCACAACTGTAGTTGGACTTTCGTTTTTCATCTGATTCAATGACTTTCAATTATGAAACATAAAAGACAGGAATAAGGCAAGAATGTGCATGCTCTGAGGAAGATTAGCCATTTTAAATGCAGTCAATAAGAAATAAAAAGGTCCCCTGTTCCACTCAAGATTAGGCACTACTTTATGGCTGTCTCACAAGTTAGCTGAGACTGCAAGCCAAACATACAGTATAATGGGATGGCCGTTTTAATTTCTCATCAGTTTCAAATTGAAACTTTAATGGTTTCTTTCATTTTAACTATGATGTAAAACCTCTACTGATCTGGTAATGTGCTCTTAATAATGCAAGCATCTATGCCAATTACTGAAGTGCCAGCTGGATTAGAGCTGGGGAGCTTGTTTCACTTCATTGAGTTTGGTGTTGTCATTTTTGTTTTGTGCCTAATGAGGTCACGTGCATTTACTTTGCTGATGTCCCAATCTGTTCTAGAAAACTATATGTATTTCATAACAAATTGCTCATATTGAGCATTGGCATGCAAACAGTAACACTGTGTTTTTATTTAGTATTTCACTGGAAACACAGTTCTGTATTGTATATCAAAAGCTTAAGGGGATAAGACAGTTACTTCATAAATTATTCGGGGAGATTCAATAACTTCAGTACTCAATAGGCTGCCACAGTATAAATTACATGGCAGATGGAAAAAAATATGCCAGTCCTCCCAATTCACTGCCTAGAAACTGAGCTACACTTTATCCAGCTGGAGCACGAACCCCGCCTGATAGAAATAAATATTCTTACTAATTGTGGTCATCGGAGAGACCATTTAATTTATTGTTATGTTTTGCCTCTTGCATTGAATCATGTAGTTGCTGTGCAAGGCTCATTTTCCAAACACATATTTTCTGTTACAGAAACTCATATTCATCCTGTAACTATAGTACAGTGTTGATACACAAATTAATGCATCTAGAGTACAATCAAATTACAAAAAAAAATGTTTTTTAAATCAGCTTTAGTTTTGTTGAGATGCAATCCAAGATAATTCAAAGTTGTTTTATAGAGTAGATGAGATATTTAAAAACAGCTGTCCATTTTAGTGTTTCATGGATCATTTGTAATAAATTGTTGGTCCATTAATAAAATTTTACTAACAGAGGACTGCTGTAATACTTTAAACTGGGGGACATAAATAGGATCAATAAATCTTGGGGTATCAATGTTTTGAATACTACTAACATACTCTATACTGAAACCTTTTAGCACAATGAATGTGGGAATTGGAGTTCTTTATGTTTGTCAGTTTATATTATATACAGTTTGTTTTTATTTCCTTTAATCCGATTAATCAATATTTCTGATGTGTAATATTAGGAAGCTAACCTACAGTATAGACAAAATAAAATTATGGACATTTGCATACAAGACAACATATTTAGGAAAAGGTGCTTGCAGGATGAAATTCATTGCTGTGCAAATTACACATCGTTTTATACAGTGGATTTCTTTTTGACATGTACTTTTATGTGCCCCCTGAAAATGACAAATATTATATGTTGAAGGCCCTTTATTTAAAAATATTGCTGTTGGGCTGCTTATAGATACCTTCTACCCGAGGGGAAATTACTTGAAACCTGCTGCTGAAAGCAGTGCTGATAGACAAAAGAGCAGTACACAGTCTGCTTGTAAGGAGTGCAGCAGCTGTACATCCTCCAAAGACCTGCAGTAGGGAGTCTTTTACCATGAAATAATTGAACTGGCCTCACAAAAAACATGGTAACCTGTACAGAGATCTCTGTATTTTCCAATTATTCCAGCAGGCCTTCTGAGGTGAACCCCAATTATTGAGTGAAAAGCTGTGCTGGACTGTAAAAGCATCACTTTCCATCACTGCTGAAGAGCTTATGAGAGCAGAGGAGATAAAAGAGGAAAATCTTAATACAGAGATTTTAGGTGGATGCTTTGTTTCTTGAGAACTTTTCCTCCTCTTATCCCTTAATCTGAAAAAAGCAAACTATCTTTGCTCTCAAGCAACATTCTCTTGGGTTCAGAGAACAAGGTATATTTGAAAAAACATGTGATAGTTTAGAACCACCTTGTGAATATTATGAATTTTTATACAACATGCAGTATTTTTCAAATCAAAATTTCAAATTGTTCATTGTTGCATATTACACTGTAATCATTTTCAGCAATCCATTTCAGTAATTTAGTTCATTTCAGTTATGCTGTTATGATATCAATAACACATTAGCAGCTCAGTCTTTCTTCTAATACCTCTGCAAGTTGTGACATAAATGTTCTTCTCTTCATATTTACAATGTTTTCTGTGTCTTACAAAGGGAGAATCAGAACCTGACTGAATGACAGCACATTGGCAATCCATCATTGAACCATATCAAGGGTAACAAGCTGTCTTTGTAGCTTGGCCTTCAAAATTGTCAACTACTGTATGAAAAGCATGCCAATACCAAAAGATTTTAACAGAATTATTCTACCAAGATTTATGAACAGAAGAAAGATATTCCATATATCACAGATTGCAAACACCTACGTCTGACTCTCGTGTTTCACTTTTGACTTCTGCAGAATGATGAGTTTCCATCAGTGTCCCTGTGATTCCAGTATGATACTCCAGTCATAGTAGCAAGCACTTTCCTGCTGTTCTGTGGTTTATGGAAAAGAAGAGGGTACAGTTTTTATAATTTGCTTCTACGTTTATTTTAGTGCTGAGGTGCAAAAATGTGTAGTAGAAACGGGCATTTCAAAGCAGTAGCAAAAAGGTAAATAATATACTGTATTATTACTGTATATTTTTAAAATACAATATGCAACGTTTTCCATTGCTTTTTTTTTCTATTCTCTTTGAGTCACATCTGCTACCAACAACTACCATCACACATAAATGTCAGGTAATAATTGGGATAATAACACACAGAAAAAAGAATGCAAAATCTGAAGGTACAATTCAGCATTGCAAACTGTCTTGTGCCCATATCTAATCTGTGAACACATGCACCTTTTTCAAGGACTTCCAAATTTTTCGACAGATAACTTTCTGCATATTTCATCTCAGTGCAAACTCAGCTGCCATTGTGATCCGGAACATAATAGATGTTAGAAATGCCTGATTTGTCTCTAGAGTGTAGTTCTCTGGTCTATCAGTCCATCATTCCATTCACCTGTTTAATGGTCCTTACATCTATCCATTTATGTTCACATCTATATCTGTCTTTTCTCTCTGACTGTCATTTTCATATTCATTATATTTAGACTTTATTAAATGTTTAATTAAATGATTTGATTGAGTCTTACTGTACTGATCTCGAATATGGGAGGCCTTGACAGTGACATATGTTTTATTATCTGCAATGTGCAATGGAATTCTCCGTGGTATTCTGGGACTTCATTAATGAATCATAACGCCGTTGCCATCAGAGATCTGGTTTATGACAGTACTCTGTAATGAAACTGATATTGTTTTTAAATTTTTAAAAAAGAAAGAAATAGTTGGCTCACATCAATTGCTTTCAGATTCATTTAACTACCCCATCCCATCTGTTACAAATTCCTTCTAACCTGTGCCGTCTGAATTGAGTTGCATCCAAGGCTATTATCAGAATGTCATGAAATTAAATTGAAATAGCTTGTTTTTCAGAAGGCTCCAATTTAAATGACAGGGCTAGCTTCTATCCTAACAAATATCTTAAAAATCTGTGCAATTGACCTAAACGACTGAGTCAAATTGTTTCTCCTTCTGGTATCATTAAAGCATGACTTTATTTACTTTTTAAAGTATCTCGTGTAAGCTGCTCACACTTAGTGCTTAAATTACTGGTGGGGCTTTAACCCCAGTGCATAGTGTGGTGATCAATGGGTTCTCCAGATGTTTAAGGCATTACATTTCTATATATACAGTAATTCATTTTAATTTGTTGCACGTGGTATTATGATCACACTCAAATAATCCCCAAGTATAAACCACTAGCTGGTTTCAAAGAGTCATCTTTCTCAAGCATTGGGGTTTCATAACTTTATGCATTGCATGTAGTTTATCTTTTAAAGATAGCATAAGAAACTGAACTGAGGTGCTTGAATTATGCCCCTCCACCCCAACAAAAGAAAATTAGTGATATTTGTCTGTGAATACAATTTCCTTCCCTCCCTGCATATTTTACGTTTGCCAGTTAATTTGGTGTGCCCTGCTGCAACCATACAATAAGGACAGGTAAGAAGTAACCTTTTGTGCAACCACAATGTATAAGCCTGGAGCACTATTTTTGTATAGTAGTACCATGGTATAAGGAGCACAAAGTGTAACTTTTCATCACTCATGAGTGCTTCAAGGGCTGGCAGCTTTGCAAATATACAGTGAATACTTAATACAATAACACGCATATACTGTATAGAGATGAAAGACATTATACAGTATACGTTTTTACAGATATAAACATTCAAGAAAGATTGCTTCTTCTTGTTCACAAAACATCTTTTCCACTATCCTGTTAGTTATTTTTCTTTTGAGCTTTTGCTCTTGGCAGTTGCACAAATGTACAGAATCCAGGTCTTCTGAAAGTTTAATGGTATTTAATAAGGATCTTAACAAATGCATGTGCAACTAACTGGAAATGTGGAAAATTGCTTCACCACAAACTTCTCCATTCTGAAAGCTGAACGTATTTATTTAGCTAGCTTGCTGTTTGGAATCAAAATATAAATGTTTCTGTCATGGATTGCTTGCTGGCTTAATCTTTGGCTCCAAGGCATCTAATGCACACTCACACCCTATCATTCGCATCACAAACAAAACTGAAAGCCTCTTTTTTTTGCGTTTCTAAGACTTTGTAAATTGATTAACCCTTAAATAGGCTACTCTGCATTTGTTTAAAAACACCTTTGTAAAAGATGAGGTTATGCAATTGGTGCCTGAATTGATTTATTGCTCACATCAGTGGGTGAGACTCTCATTAAGCCCTTGGTGCTTTATGGGGCATTATTGTTGTTCAGATTTCCCAGGCTACAGTGTTTATAGGATACAATTATGGAAATTTTTACAGAGTAATTAGTGTTTTAATCTGCTGCAGTTGTTGGAAAAATACATTTAACTGCACACATTAGGGAAAAAAAACAAGCTTAAGGGCTTTACAAAGCTTCACGGAGATGTCCTTTGGCCTACAAAGAAGGTAGGATTTTCTTAGATACTGTATAGTATACAGTATAATATATACAGTACAGTACAGTAGTAGGTAGATATGTAAAAGGTATCCATTGGAATTTGCAAGTTCAAAACAAAACTGTTTGTATGTCTTATTATATGAACCTTGTGGCTTGGCTATTTTCAAAGGCATTTTTAAGTAATAGTACTCAGAGTTGAACTGTGAACTGTCGCTTCTTACTTTAGACAGCTGTATTTTTCTTCCCTGTTATAACAGCCTCCTGCCTCTATGGGTTTGCTAGAGTCTCTGTAATATTAAGCCAAACTGTCTGGGAGGGTTTATTGCATAGCATAGTTTATTTATTGGTTGCTTGATTTAACCACTGTGGCAGAACTATACTAAAGTATTGTTATCTTTGATAGCACACAGGAACAGTGCAAACTCATGTTTGCTATATCTAAGGACACTGTCACAACCAGTTCACTTGAAAATGACTCAAAATGTGGTCTACTTGCAAATAGACACATTTTTTGTCAGTTGAAGTTCAGTTTCTGTCACATCAGGAAGATTCAATCAAATGTCAGTTTCTTTGAAAACGAATCTGAGTTATATTTAGTCCCCTATATTGCATTCTGACGATGAATAGTTGCTGTGGTTGAAGTCCTACAGTAGTACTGGTCATGTCAGTTAGAGTTAAATGCCTAAAAGAAAAGTTTGTTTGGTATTCTTACTGTACAGTACATGAAAACTTCCATCTACATTCTTATATATTCACATTAAAAGCAATAAAGAAAAGGTTATTATTTTATTTGTACTTCAATTGGCTGGCAGTTTTTTACAAGTGTTTAAAAAAGCTATAACCTCAGGAAAGTAGAGAAAGATGGGTTAGTCTAGTGTTTCATCCAACTGATTGCAAACTGTGTAGCTTGTACTGTACGTTTTCTACAGCGCATCGTTTTGACAGATTAGTCAACTTTTCCCTTTAACTAATTTTTTCTTGAATGAAAATGTTCTGAGATGTTAATAAAAACATTCCAAGAGCAACATTTCCTTCATTTTACCTGGCAGTTGTCAACCTGAGGACAGTGCTGTAATTAGGGTGAAATGCATTTGTTTTTTAAACTGCATAAAATAAGATAGCCGTTTCAATTCAACTTGACTCATCACAGTTCATAGTAAAGCATTAGAGAGCTCTTTGTTTGACAACAGATGTGCATTAGCATAATGTAGGAACTGTATAAAACTAGTCAGTACAATGCAGCACTGCATAACCCTCATTAGGCACAGTAGTGTCAAGCTGTCTTAGTGGCACATGAAAATGGGATGTATTATCTCTGCTTCTGTTCACTCCTTTTCTGGATTCAGGATCTTATTTCAGATGTTATTTGGGAGAATAAGCAAGGAAAACAAATTCCACTTCTCACCCTTATCTAATGCGAGATGGCAACAACTTCTGCATTTGTTTTTTGTTTAAGGATTGGCTAACCTGACTTTAGAGAATAATGATTTCTTCCAGTGCCTTTATGTTACACCCAATAAATGATGCAATTATTTGGACAGCACTGCTGCATATGAGTTTTCATACTGTATAAAATACTGTAATTAACCCTAATGGTCCTATTTTAAGTGCTTTTTTAATTTATTTTCAACAAGGATACATAGAAAATATAGATGCCATATTACACAAGAGAGAAATCAAAGACTTCCTCCTGAGTATAATGTGCACTGTAGATTGTGTTTGTGAAACTGGATCTATGTTTTATTATTCTCCAAATGCTGCAGGACTGAGGTCATTGTTCTCATATAGTCACTGTGGAGCAGTAGCCCATGTATTCAGTTTGGTTTAGACTCCTATTACTCCCAGTTACCTGGCTACCCTGACAACTCTGTCTGCAATCTGTGGCTCATGCAATATGCTGTTGCCTGCCTGTTACTTTGATAAATCAAACAGCTTCCTCCCAGCACCACTTCAGACACTCCAGAGTCTTCCATCTACAGAAGGGATTAATTTTATTGACTTCCTGTCGATGTATATTTCCATGCAGAAATGCAAGGCAGTGGCCTTTTATAACTACAGTAATTGACTCATCCTCTGTTTTGACACCTTTTGTGCTGCACAAGCTGTAATATATTTTGAAATAACGCTCTAACTCTTTACATTATTTTTTGCATAGGAGGAATCTTGTTAATCTTTGTGTCTCTGTACGGATTCTGCTTATGAAACAGTTGTGATTTTTTTTCCATGATGTTACAGTATATATCTCAGCGGCTCCCTCAGTTTGTCAGCTACAGAAAGCTTAAGTAAGCAGGATTCTGACAGGGACAGAAAGTTGTCAAGATTGTGATCAGGGTCGGGACCCCTGATCTATTTCTATTTCTGCAAAACAGCCTCTACTCTACAGTATTTGGTCAAATGACAGGAAAATAAAGTAAGTGAAGAGGGCAAAAGACAGATGCCTCAGTCAGCACCTTTTACAATTTAAAAATCCATTTGTCCGAAAAAATTGCATTGGTTCTCAATACCAGTAATCTCTAATTTCCTATTATTTGCCGAAATGTGTTATTTTCTAGGACAATATGTAATAGAAGTTTTCTTGCTTAATTAAATAATTAGTACAGGTAGCAGAGAGACATCAATATGCAGTATCATTTTCTCAGCTGCCCTCATTTTCATACTATGATTTTGAGTTAAAATTTGAACTGTGTGTGTTATTAAATATGTCATAATCAATCTTGAACCAGCCTTGAACCAAAATGCTTTTCAGATCTGTAATCACCTGTCATGTCAAAAATTACTGTGACTGAAAAGCTAAAAAGCTGCCATTCCCCAACTATTTAACATTCTCCCAAGAATGTAAGCTACTTTAAGTTTAATGGTTGTGAGGCTGGAAACATACAGGTATCAGTGGCAGGATGGCATTGTGTGGGTTTGTTTAGGTGATTCATGATGATGCAAAAAATATGCTGTATTTAAAAGAGAGTTACTTTCTTACATTTGCTATAGAGTAAAGTAACCCCTACCTTAAGGAAAACATTGTGTAGATCTGAAGTAAAATGTTCAGATCTACAGGTATTCATGTGATGGATTCCATTTAAACTAATGGTCAAATCTGACGAGAATACTTTAGATTTACTATTTTTGAAGAAATCCTTCCTGGGCAATATTATCTGCTGTGGTTAGTGGTCTATAACTAAACAAAGCAACTGACACCATATTTGCTTTAAACTATCTATTTATCTGTGTCTCTCACAAAACCATATAAACTGAGATAAAAATGACTTAAAATTCACTTTTGTTGAAGACCGATTAATTTTGTATGTTTCCACCACATTAATGATTAATGTGATTAATTAAGTGATTAATGTTCATAGTCCTTTACTGTCAACATACAGAGATTTAATGTAAAAATACTTTAATGCCATTTTGTAGCAAAACATCATTACAAAGTGAAAAAGGTGTCAGCAAAATACAACTGGAGAGGAAATAAGGAATTAAATTCAAATATATTTAGCATGACAAAACTAATAGTAAAATGAGTAACCGCACAAGAATCCCTGGGGTTTTTCATATACTGTATGCATTATGAGAAAGTGATAAACATCTTTGCAAATATGTCTTTCAGTTTGGAAGTCAATACATTGGGCATTAAATCTGTTGTCTGTTTGCTTTTACAAGTGATTTTGTTTTAAGCATCTAATGATCCATCCATCCATTTTCTAACCGTTGTATCCAATCCAGGGATTGCAAAACCACGGGCACGAGACAGGATACTGTACACCCTGGACATGATGCCAGTCACACACACTCACACATGGACTATTTTCCAAGAAGCCAATTAAGCAATTAACCTACGGTATGTCTGGGGAACCGGAGCACCCGGAGGAAAACAAGCATGAAAATGGGGAGAACATATGGTATAAATTCCATGTAGATACAGTAGCCCCCCAAGTGCAGAATTGAACCCAGAACCCTAGTGCTGTAAGGCAGCAATGCTAACCACTGCACCACAGTGCCCCCTGAGTATCTAAAGATGTTTTGCATGATTTTATAAAATAAGTTCTGTTGCTGTTTTCTATGGTTTTTAAGATTGTAAGAGCTCTGAAATTGTGAAAACGATAAAACCTACTACAAATCTATGATAACTGATAATTATGAACCAACACAGTAATTAAGTTGAATGAAATACTAAATATTACACAGTATTATACTTTTAGTCGCAGAAAATGTTTTGATAATGGATATGGTTAAGCTAAGCTGTGTTGTTCAGTTATTAATGCTTTTTATCTATTTTTCAATTAAATTTAACCTGGAAGATATAATAATAAATTACGTTGTATCAAGTAACTTTTTCGTTTGTACTCCCTGTAGTTTTTTCATTAAGATATGATTATAAGCAAATTAAAGTCAAGTAATTATAATTAATGCCAGGAGCAGGGACACTATATGATAAAATATGTGTTAAACAAATACTCAGAGCAGCAGACTTTGCAATCACACCAACTGAAATGGGAAAGATTGCTTTGCAGTATGTTCTGCCTTCTAATACCAATGGTAAACAATAATATATAAGCCATTTGTGGATTTAGTTAAATATCTGCCGTACAGTATTACTCAAGCAAAGGCAAACAGTTGATTTTTTAAATGTCTAACTTTGTTATTCAGTGTACGTTCTGGATAAGGGATTCTTTCTTTTGTCCTCATTGTTACTAGATACTCCATAATTTCATAGAAGTAGACAACAAGAGCATACTAACTCATTCCCTACAGGGTAGGCAGAATGTGCAGGAAGTTACACAGCTTATTTGATAAGTATTCCAAATCTTAAGGCCTTAGTGCATAGCAGACTCTGCGCACCCTGTGGTGAGAACTATTACAGTATATGTCTATTATGTGCCATTATATGCTTTGAAGATAGCTTTGTTAAGGAACATGGCAAAGTTAAATCAGCTGATGTTTGGGTCTTGCTTTTATTCAACCAGTTCTAACCATATAACTGCATAACACTCAGATTTTTCTTCTTGGAACTTGCTTCCAGATAAATATTCCCAAAATTTTCCTTTATCCATACTAAAGGATATCCTGTCTCCTTACTGTTACGTTCTCCTTTACACTGTCCTTTGTAATTTAGACAATTTGTAATTTGTAATTCCAAATGTCTTAATAATTTGAATGCATACTGTTTGTGCAAAAAAATTCTGTACATACATTCATACACCTCAAGAACTTGTTAAGGCATCTTTAAGTTGTTGTACTATATCCGAAGAGAGCTGGCTGGTATTTTTAGCGCGATAAACTTTGCTCGATCCTTCCATGATGCTTAAATTCTCATAAGCTCTGAGTATTTTTTATCACTTCAACATTTCCTTGTGAGGTATCGCAAAAGCCACCATTGTGTGTTTCTTTTAGATCCCAAAGGATTTCCATAAGTCAGTTCTCCTTTTGCTGCTAGGTGCCTTTGTCAAAAATTGAAAGCTCAGATACCTTCAAGGGCAAGAAGCTATTTTGTGAGGAGGAAGGAAAGCTATCTGTCAGTCTCAAATCAAATGGCTACTGGGAAATTACAGATGCTCCTGCTCCAGTATTGCAGATACAGATGTCTCAATTCAAAAGGAGTTTTTCAGTTACCTTCTATCTATTGTGGACATATATAGTATATGGCTGTGGGTCTGAGCCTAAAAGTGTAGATTCTTTATACTGTACATAACATTCTTATACAGTGTAAGGGACCTTCACAATAAATCTATAACCAACAGAAAACTGTAAGTATATATTTTATGTTTATGATATTTATTACAGTATAAAATATTTCTGTACAGATATGCTACAGATGCTTTGTGCTATGATATTTAAAAGCTCCAGAAGTCAAATGTTTTTTTTTCTTACAGAATTTAAAAGCATGCTTACCTTACTGTAAGTAACCATAATAATCATGGTACACCAATTACTAGTGAATTAAAGTAAAAAAAAATTGATTACATTTAGAACCCAGCTGTACATGTGATACTGTAAACCATACAAATACTGTATTTGTACTTTTTCAAAGTACTGTTAAATATTCAGCTTTGTATCTTATTGTATTTACCATGTATCGTAAGACATGTACTGTAGGCCAATAAGTCTTTTTCAAATATAAAACAATATCAGATTGTACATTCATGCTATTATAGTTCTACATTTTGTCATGCTGTGATTTCAGTCTAATTTTTTTTCTCTGTGACTGACTCCTTTCTGTGGTTCTGCTTTAACTGAGATGTTTGAGCACAATAGACGGGCCCATAAGCATTTTGTAATAGCAAAATATGAATAAGCTCTGTGTTGGAGAATATACAGTAAACATCTCAGCTACCTATTATTGTGTTTTTGATGACTATTTCCATGCATTTTCCTGGGGCATCCCTGTATTTTTCTAGGTGAATAGGTGAATGTATCAGTAAAAATCAACATCATGAAGAAAAAATTACTTTCACTAACCCAGCGCTGAAAGAAAAGAGCACTGAAAGCAGTCTATATTGTGGAAACGGCAAGAACCTCCAACCTTCACAAGTAAAACAAAAGGGCCAAGAACATTAGAGCATGTAAATGAACATGAAAGTAGCTGAATGACTTTTTAATTTTGTAAGAGGAGCTAGGCAGTATCTCCTTGGATAGGTCTGGCATCTGTTGCAAAGTGTTAAACACTGAACACTGTTGTTCAACATCCAGACAAAACAGCTCTGTATGAGAAAAGGTTGTCTGTAAATTCCCCCACTTTTGGCTATCAATTCTCATACCTTTAAGGTTATCAAAGAATTTAGAACTTTACAAGTCTGAAAATCCCTCCCTCAGGAGTGTGTTTTTATGTTTCTACAGTAAGTGCAATGACTAATTCACCTATGTGAATTCAATATGAAGTAGATATAAACCTATTACTTGTTCCTAAAGTAGATATGTATTAAATTAACACTTCATCAATAATAAATTCAAAGTAATATTGAACCCCGTCAAAACAGATCTAAGACTGTGTATAAGAACTTGGCTTGTCTTCTGTTGGGTTTGTAATGTAATTAATGAGGCAGCAGTAAAATGCAGTAATAAGGTAAACGTATTTTTCATTTAGAATTAATACAGTATATATGTATTATATTTTCAATTAATATATAAAATAGCTTTTTAAACTCTGTTTACACAGAAGGTGCAGCTACTGGACTGCTCTTGTTCAAAGTAATTCTAATGTCAGTTTTACCAGTAGGGGCAGATTGGTGCCTGGTGTGTATCCTCTGATTTGCAATCCTGAAATCTCAGTAAGTAACATCACTGATACAGTAGCTCAGGTTCATTTAATGAATATGGGCATGGCAAGTGTCTTGTTGAATGATTTAAAATGTGAAGTTAATATACATCTTGCAAAGATTTCATGACTGATGTTTTCAAAGGACACAAGTGGTAACTATATGGAGATTCTCTATGAACGTGTGGAAGCCCTTCTTTACCAAAAGGTTTGTGGGAGTTTGAAACAAGCTACTTGCCTAAATGTTTCTGAAGCTGATAACCTGTTTTTTTTTTCAAGAAATGGATGGTGTTACATCCCAGCGTGGTCCGTGTGTTTGTTTTGATGTTATGTTCCACACTTCCTGACTTTTGGTTGTTCTCCCTCCCCATTGGTTCATTAATTCATCCAGCTTGCCGTATTACGTCATCATCAATCAGCTTTTCGACCAATCAGAACTCAACGTCTTCAGTATTTAACTTGGAGGTTTTCAGAATGAAGGGGCCTTTCGCTCGACTTTGGTTCTGCTCGGCTCAGCTTCGATTTCACATCGATTTTGCTTCGGCTTAGTCTCTCTTCGTTCTCGTTCGTTTCGTGTTGTGTGTGTTTCTGTTAGCTTCGGCTTTGTTGTTTTGTGTTCGTCTCCTTGTACTTTTGTTTGTTTGTATTATCCTGTCTTTTGCCATTACCTTGCCCAAACGTATTATATCAACCTCTGTGCTCGTTTGTACCCTATTCCTTGTGTCTACTCTCATTTCCCTTATTTGTATTCTTAGTTCACTTGTGTATTTGTGTGAACTTTTGTGTGAAGGGTTAGTTGGGTACATTCTGCACACGTAGTTGGTCTTTGTATTAGTAACACTAGTTTAGGATGGGTAAGTGCCTTTTGTCTTGTATGGTTTTGGGTAGTTAGTGAAGGTTAGGTAGGGCATTTCGGGTAGAGTGTTTCGGGTTTTGTTTTGTAGTTGGGTCAGCTTCCCCTCACTTTATTAGCCAGCTCCATTTTGTTTGTTACTTTCTTTTCTTTGGCACCACTCGAGTTCCTTTTCCTTGTGTGTTATTGTGTCCTGTGTCACTTATTCACTTTTAAAATAAATCCCTTTTGCACCAAACTTGTTGTCACGCTTCCTAAGTCCCTCACCAGAAACCCACCTGCATCCTAAATGTTACACCCCTTTACCCCTAGACACCTGCGGTCGTAACAGATGGGATCCTTGGATTTATTAGCTACTACCAAACAGGCAAGATAGGTCAAATGGCCTTGTCCTATTTGTAAACTTTCTAATGTTTTTATGTATTTACTGTATTTTCATTCAGTAAAAACATCTCTTTGCTTCTCAAGCTTGACTGTTTCCTTCCTACAGTCCAGATTCAATCCAGCTGCCCTGCTTGGTATTTTATGTGTTTTTCATAATTTTAAGAAAAACATTCATTTGATGATTACTGAATGTATTCTTCACTTTGGAATTTACACATTCAAATCCCTTCTATTTCTAGGGAGTCTATTCATGTAGCAAGTTATTGCTAAGAAAAGAAGCACCTTGGTTTCTCATGTCACCCTCTTAGTGAAATGAAATCTAAAAGCTCTGGGTATCGTTTGTAAATTGCTCTTGTGCAGTAGAGACATTCTTAATGGATAAAATTCCCTGTTTCAACATATCTATTGTGCTTTATGCATAAAACAAAGGGTGATAGTTTCATCAGACTTAGGAATTTCATGGTGGTGAAATGGATTGGAAAACAAACTTTTGTCAACAACATTTTAAAAATACCTGTATTAATTTGGCTCACTTCTATAATTTTCTGTTACCTTTTCAATCTAATATAGCATCTTAAAGATGTTTTATTCTTGAAATAGCAATTTTATATTGTGTTCCTAAGGAAATTCATAATCAAGATTAAAATATTGATTATTTGATATTCCTTTAAAGATATTCCATTATCCATACTGTATACTGTACTGTTTATTTCTACAGCTTGACTAGCGGTGTTCCTTTTTTGAGAGCAAGTTTTTTGCCATCTGGAAATGATTAAAACAGTGCTGCTGTGGAGTATTATCTGGAGGTAAATCCAAGAACTTAAACAGCTGCTATCTCTATATCATTTCTGTGCAAGTCATTACCAAACAGATCAGAGACATGAGTAAACATTCCATGCTTTGTATCAGGTTGACAAACAAGCACTCAAATTGGAAGAGGAAATTCTATTAGTAGAAGTAGTGTTTATTTTAATAAGTATTTTAATGAAAAATAAGTCTGAATGAGATTCATTGTGGATTTTTTTGGAAAAAAAGTCAAAAAGATGGATCCAAAATGATGGATTTCTACATTTATGAAGACTGTTAAAATTTAATAGAGGTTCTTTACATGTTAGTTTACATGTTCTATAAATTGATTAAAAAATCAATTATTTCTGCCCTCTTGTCTGCTGTAGATGTTCATTAACTGAATCTTTAATTATAATTTATTTTCCACAGTGTCTTACTTTAGTAGTGCACCCCATTTAAACTTTTTTAAACCATTACAGAAGATTAAGACACCTCTGGAATTAAAATCATTAAAATGTATGATTTCTGAGCTGTCTTTTCCAGGTCCTTCCTCTTTAATCCTGGTGACAGACAGCATTCTTCTCGTTACTTACAATCACTTTACACAATTCATACCAAATCTGTGCAGTTTCATTCCTTTTACTTTGGTTAGTCTCTTTCAGGCAGATGTTTGCCTAATTTTGTACACGGTTTGAATCTTTAAAATTAATGTTTCTTCAAAGTTTGACACAACTTTTATTTTAAATGATCAGTGCATGGAGTGCTTATACAGTACAGTACCAATAAGACTTTTTTGCTGAAAAAAACATTTATCCAGGAACGACAATAGATTCAATTAGAAAACCAGACTGCCCAGTGTTAAAGTAACTCAAAGGTACTGTACTGTATATCAGCACTGTGAAATGATTCACATCATTGATCTCCTTAATACATTGAGGTGACCTCTCAATTATTCTGATCAAACATCATTATGATTGATAACCCTTTTTATAATACCAATAAGTCTTTCATAAAAATGAAATTAAACATTTAATTGAGATTGTTAATAAGTTAAATTAATGATTATCATTCCTTCACTTCTCATTGAATACAAAGATAGTATTTCCTAAAGAACTCTACCTTAGTCACTTTGTCTTGAACAGACACATAGTTAGCATTTGGATATTTGTTGGATGTTTGTTCCTCCACTATTAATTAGAATGTCCAAATAATTCAACTGGAAGACAAAGCAGCTATGATCAAACAGGTATTTTGTATCTCTGCATTTGGGTATCCTGGCAACACCACTCTTAGTCAGAGATAAGGCTTCCTTTCAGAATCGCTGCCAAGAGTTACAAAAGGACACAAAATGATATTAAGACAAGGTTGTTTATTAATGATAAATAAAATGTTAAGCTTCCTCCATCTCTACGTCTTACCTTAAGGATCTTGCTGATGTCATCAGCTCCCTCATCCCCAATGGCAGAAAGTTTAAAAAGAAGCTGCAGTTCAGTTTCCCTATATATCCTTGATTCCTAGAGAAGGGTACCAAGGGAATGTGTAACTGTCAAAACAAGAACTGCGATTGTGATTATTTCAGCCCTCAAGTTGAAAGGTTTGTATTCCAAGATGAGTGGCCAGAATAATAAAATGAAAGTTACATTGTGTAATTGGTCTGGTGTCACAGTTCATAGTATGTAGCACATTTGTGTCTTTTGTGTTTTTAAGTCTGACGTCTTAAGTATTTCTTGTCTTCTGTCAGCTGTGTAATACGCCATGTTTCTGTGTTCCAGAAATCTACAAGACACTAATTTGAGGGATAAGGCACTATCCTGTTTTACAAACATAATTTCTGAAATAGTACTGAATGGTGCTATTAGTAGATACTCAGAATTATATAGGCTGAACCAGCAAAAAAATAAAATGTTTAATATGGAAAAACTGCCTGTAGTGTTTCTGAACATGGTTATCTCAGTGCCAAATGTGCCTACAACAGCAGGGATAAAGGAAGCAAAATTAGCTACTTTTAGCTTATTTGCCCAAATTTTTAAAATAACTATTGTTTATACATATTTTGAAGATAAGTTTGCATGGCAGTTTGAATGTGAGTGACTATGCATTTGGTTGCTAGTGTGATACTCTAGTGCAATATGACTGCTTTTCAGTATGGTATTAAATCTTTCATTTAGCTGTAGCTTAGTGACTCTATTTGTAATTCTGTAAGGGCCAGAAGGAAATTGGTAACATTCGTGAAAAACAATTTCCTTTTGCAATCATCCCAGTTGGTTTGAAACTGACAGTTATTTGATATAAGTGATAATGTGACTATTACCACCCTGTTTTTTTTAAAAGAAAGTTATTTTTTGTAATGCTGATGTACAGTATATGTATGTGATTATCTTGTGATTTAAAATTATTTTACCAGCTGCTAGCAACAAAGAATGAAATTTTCTCAAGTTGTTTAAATGCTATGAGACCTCATTGAACACCGGTCTTATTGCTGAATCTGCTGCAATAATCCAGCACAGTTGATAAATGAGTGTAATTTTGGTGTCTGAAATCAATGCTCTTTAATCGAGTCAAAGTCTTGCAGATTAAATTACCATGTACTTCGAAACAACTTCCAAAGCCCCCAAATAAAATTTGAGGTTAAATATTAGCTCTGCTCAAAACATTTTGTTTTCTTTATCATTGCATTTATTTATTCTATTGTATTGTATACTGTACCTACAGTATCATGTTTTAGGATTAGTAATGGCAATACAAAATACTGAATATACCATGCAACCTTATTTTAGGAGGATGCTAAGTACAGTATAAATAAGATTATTTTCACTAAATTCAGTCACTTTAGTTTTGTACAGTAGATACTGCCCATTGCTCCTTTAATGGTGGGAATGAAATAACAGAAATTAATTCCTGGTGAATTGATTTCGACTCCTACTAGTGGCTGATGAGTTAGAACACCTTACTAATGAAGTGTTAAATGGTACCATCTCTATACTAATACATACTATACAGATTGTTGGTCTTCTTTACTGAATGCCTAGAATTTATGTTCCATAAAAAAATGTTGAAATTAATATAAGTCTCCAATAAATAAAAAAAGTGCTCTTCTTTTTTTTACTTTTTTCCCAGTTGGTAGTTCTGAAGACTTCCAAGCAACCTAGAGTTTTTACAAAGTGTAGTAAAATCCTAAGTTAAGGAAATGAAATCTAGATCTCAAATAATTTGAATAATTTTTTTAGTAATAACATATCTGATCGTTGTCAGGATGGCTAAGTAGCTGTTAAAATGTTATATTATAACTGTGTTCCTGAAATGCTATTGCCTTACCTACACTAAAGACTGTTTACTGATTAAAGAAAAACAGTAGCACAGTACAGTAGTAGTAACATGCAATGCCCTTCAAAAGTTAAGAATCAAAACTTTTATTAATTTATCTCCATCATGCTTTAGAATTTGCATGGAAGTACAGAGATGAGCTAGTTGAGTT
Organism: Atractosteus spatula; assembly: GCF_055471065.1. Taxonomy (NCBI): domain Eukaryota; kingdom Metazoa; phylum Chordata; class Actinopteri; order Semionotiformes; family Lepisosteidae; genus Atractosteus; species Atractosteus spatula. Next base: position 14,973,636 of record NC_142725.1, on the reverse strand, counting down.
TTGAAACAAGGGTTTATGATCAGATGAGCTCAAGATAATTTTTTTAAAGTATAGAGAAAGATAGAAATTGCAGATGCTCTGAAGAATACCACTTCTTCTGTGAAGCATTGCCTGGCCTGGGCATGCATAGGCAACTCTGGAGATATTCACTCTATTAAAGATGTAATTAATGATAGCATTAGCAGGATGAATTCTAAAGTCTGCAAAAGTCTGCATAGTTTATGTTCATGTAGAAAATGCTTCCATACTTATTGGGAAGCACTTTGCAACTCTGCAAAGCAATGGCTTAAAACACATAGGCAAGGCAACCAAAGAGTTCATTATGAAGAAAACCCAGACTGGTCAAGCCTATCCTCCAGATGTAAGTCCAGTTGAGCATGCGATTTACAAGCTGAAGAACATAAATAAAGTAAGGACACTTCCAGAGTAGATAAAAACTCAAAACAGCTGCAGGAAAGCATCTCATATGAGTTTGGTGAGCTCAATGGGCCAATGTCATTATTGCTTCAAAGAATATGCAGCCAAATATGGACATTTATACTCTGCAATTTACTTAAAGTGAATGGGCCCCAATACTTATGGTTACTTGAAATCAATGAATTGAACACAAAGTATGTTTTTGTTCTAACATGATCACATGTACTGTATGCATGGATTTTAATAAAACGTACAGTATACTGTACATGATTCATACTAATCTCATGGTCCTTATTACAAATCCCTTGACCCTAAAGCCAAAATACCTGTTTTGTCTTTGCTGTACTAACACTTTTTGAGGGCACTATACAGTACATCAGTGACACACTAATGAAGAAAATGTCATGTTGCAAAGCTATAGTAAATTGCTATCTTCTTTTTTGCAAAAAGTCATTCTAAATAACCGTGTAAGCAGGAAGGAACTCACAAAGTCCCACAAAAGATATATAAATTGAAAAATATAAAAAGAAGCTATAAAAAAAAGTTTGATGCTGTAATTTTTGCTTATTTTTGCTGTTTTGTAGTGATTTGTACTGTGCTTATACAACAGGTTTATATTTGTTTCATATTATGCAATTTGCCCTCTGTTTTACCTTACTTTTGAATGATGATTTAAAATTAAATTAAAATGCAAATGCATCATTTACAGGGTTGTTGGAGTCAGAAACACAACATGATTAATTGTACTATTTTTCTGCCACCTTATCTCAGATTTAATGGTTCTTATTTATTTGTTAATTATTATTCTTTTAGAAAACAGGATGCTGAAAGATCAAGTTCCATTACTTTCCATGATAGCCCATTATATTAACTTCAAGGGCTCAGTACAATTAAAAAACAAGTAATATAATATCGTTATATATTGTTAGCACCAGAGATTCATACTTGCTTTCCTAAGCAGAAAACATACTTAAGGCAATTTAATTACTCCCCTTTCAACAGTAGAACAATCACACCACATTTTTAAAGATAGTAATTATAACAAAGTTACGATAACCCCAGATGTATTCTTAGAATGTTTTGGTATTCTTTAGCACTTTGTGAATTATAATAGAATCTAAGCCAATGTACTGTAATGAGCTACACTGTAGATGGACCCCCACTTGTATATGACTGTTCTTATGTAATCAAAATCTACTGTACCTACTCCCTATTTAAAATGTGAATAACTTTATGTGTGTATTCAATTAGATATTGATGTTCTAAGTATAGTATTGTGTTTTCAGTGTACATCAATATATTATACAGTAATACTTAACATTAAAGTTGGCTATTGTCATCCCTCCCAAACTTTCGTTATAATCTCCATTTAATTTTTTTAAGCTTATTGATTGTTTGAGTAGTTTTGTTCCCTGAGATAAAATACTGAGCTCAAGTCATGTGATTTCATAAAAGCACCTGGTGTTCAGTGGTTAGTATTTAAGTTGTTTAAAATTGATGAGTTGATTAAGATTCTGTATAAATAGCAACTGAAAAAAGACATGGTTTTAATTAGCACAATATGACTATGGCCCACTTGACTAATGAAGATTGCCTGGTTGATATTGCCCTGTCTGTAAGAGAAGCTATCCTGAGAATAAGATGTTCTGCTTCACTTCATCGGCAAACCAGGAAACCAGTCCTGTGAGCCAATGGACTTTGTTTTGCAACCCAGCTGGAGAGCTGTTTTTTATTGCAACTAATGCATGACATGGTAATGATAGAAAAGTAACACTTCAAAAGATAGATATTCACAAAGAAAACAAACACATTGTGCATTCAGAAAGTCATTGAAGGTCATTAAAGTTAAATTCAAGCGTTAGACATGTTGCTCTTGGTTGATGAACAATTTTTGAAAAGGACAACATCTGCAGGACCCAAAGGAAGAGCTGCATTAGTTTTAACAATGCTGCAGGCTAAAGGATAGAAATTGTGCAAATTAACCCTCATTCTACTGAAATCAGCTGCTTAATTGCAAATGCTACACTGACTGGCCATATTATTAGGAATCCCTACTTAATGTTACTTTATTCATTCATTCATGATATGGATGGACAATACCGATTCTATTGACCAATTGCAGAAATGTACTGTAGCTTGCCTATTCATTTTCACATGTTGAATCAAGACTCCTGTATCCCTGTCCTGAAGTAGACATGATCACTGTAGGCACTGCAGTGGTTTTCAGTCCTGGAGTACCACTACAGTATGTCTGTTGTTTTGTTTTTTTTAACTCAGAACATAACAGTGGACTTTTCCTCAGAGTTCCACAGTCTATGCTATTTGATGTCTTTTTGAGTGGGGCAAGCCATGATCATACATTTTAAAAAGTTACCCAGTTGGGGCATTAAACCTGGGTCAACAAATCTTCAAATTATGAAATTATCTATTTTGATTGGAGTTATTTAAATAACAGTGACGTCATTTATTTAAATCCATTTAAATAACACCTACCACAACCCTATACAAAATGATAGTGTGTCCTGTGTACTGTAGCAAGGAGATAAAGATATCTGTAACCTAATTAAATCCTATTCAGGTCTAGCAGGGACTGGAGGAAAAAAAAGCTTCAGAGCCTCAGGGATCAGTGCTGGAAAAGTCTCTTCCAATAAAAAAGCAAAAAGGAAAAAAAAAAGCAGATTCTCTTGCTCAGAAATGAGATTGTAGTTTTCTCAGTTTTGGTTTACAATATTAGTGTCTGGCAGGAAAACCATTTTATGAAAATGTATTCTATGTGCTTAAGAAAATAAACCCTTTTAAAGATAATAGTTTGTTTATACAAGATTGTTATTGGCTACGACTGCAGAGGAACATATAAAGAACACACTGTGCTTATTTTATGTACGTACAATGCTGTTTGTTTTCAAAATTTTTAGTACAGGTAAGTTGACCTAATCAAGGGGCTCAACCACTGATGTGGGATATAGCAAGTAACTGTATTAATTCCTGGTATACTTTTATGTTAATGTAATCTTACAGCACATTATATATAATGTGCTTCACAGTTAACATGTTACTGTATATTGCCAAAATGTATCGGAATTAAGATATATTTCTTCTACATAAAAACATTAGTAAGGTTATAAATGAGAGGATGCTGTTTGGCCCAGCTTCCTACAATTTGGGGGTTTCAGAATCCACAGCTCTTTGTGCAAGAGGTGTTCCTTTATTTCAAATCTAAATGCACTTGCTCTTAGTTTCCATGCTTGCCATTAGGTGTTAGTATCTCAGCTCTGGGTTGACCTTGACAGTATCTCTCCAGGGTCTGTATAATTTAAAGTCTGGATATAATATACTGTGTTTTACTGTATTACTAGCTCAGATTTTGTGGTAAAGCTATGTAAGAGGGCAATCCCTTTAGTTGCAAAGTGCAAGATGTACAGTAGAATAATTATTGAAACATATGCATGGACTCAATTATTATTAACCAGATGTGACCAATTTATTGTTTTCCTTTTTGCTTTAAAAGAAAATAATTTCTTGGAACTTTGAAGCTTTCGTTCTGAGGAGAAAATTGAGTAGGCATTTTACTATTGAAATTTAGAAAATCACATTTTCAGTAAATAGGTTTCTTGCAGTCAGATCCACATAATATTTTTTTTTTCTAAAGGCAGATCAAAAATAGAAATGTTTGGATTAGAAATGATCATGGCTTAGCTAAATGGGCCATAGAAATTAATTTGTGCAGCAGCATAATGTTCACAGTTATGTTTAAAAAGCTGACACGTATGTAAAAAAGATATTTAACTGAGAATATAGAAATATAATTGTCTTGAGCCAAGCTGCAAGAGATTGCATTGGGTCTAAATTCACTGGGGGCTGGAATACATGAACATTCATGTTGCATGTTACTGTATTCCCAGAAATGATTATGTTAAGAAAAGAGTTTCATCATGTATTGTATATCTGTCATTTTACTGCATTCTAGGTTCAATATACTGTACAGTAGATGAATGTTAGATACACTTAGTTTGTTTTTATCCTAAGAGTGAAATCCATGTTTATAGATCAATTATATATACAAATTGACTACAAATGGTGAATTACAGTATACAACAGCAACTGAAAAACACATATTCTCTGAAGTTGTGGTTATTAATATTTTTGAGATTTTAATTTCTTATTAATGAATTGGGTGATGGTAATGAAGAACCTTTTCACATTCTGCCCTTGAGTTTTGTAAAATCATCAGTCCTGAACTCCTTAAGTATAACAATGCCTTATACAGATGAGAAAATATTGCTGAATCATGATTAATGTTTTCAATGGTTAAATGTGAATATGAAACTACTAAACACAGTAACTTGAATACATAGGCTTGTCTTTGATTCCTGTTGAACAATGGCGTAATGCCTGTCATAATTAAAAATGGTCTTTCTGCACTTTCTGCATGGTTCTGTGAGTATTTTAAATGTTCTCCTGTAAATGTCTCCCTGGGTGATGAGCTATTCAAAATGAAAAGTAGGGTTGCAGTTCACAGAAGTATGCTGACAAACAAAAAAAAAGCAATTTAATCTTTACAGTATGTGCAGCACCAACACAAGTATCTTCAACCAAAACAAAATCCTACTGTATTTCTTGTTCAGAACAATGACTTAACTTCTCCTTGTTCCCTCTATCGCAAAACTGAAGCAGCTGTCCTGTTCCCATCCACAAAATAATTTGTCAACTTCTGGTTGACCCATCTTCCTGCAACCCCAGCACAGAAAAAGACAATATTTTCCTTTCTTTTCCATAGTCTGTTCAATAACCTTTTGCAAGCTCACTCATCTGGTTGGCTTTAGGAAGGTCAGAAGTCTCTGCCTGCATCTTGTATCAGTAAGTAGCCAATAAAGCAGAAGCAAGTCATCAAGCCAGGCACTGTACTATCCATCCCAGCCTGTGACTTGCCATCAGGATCACATGTCTTTTAAAATGGGGCATGTTTTCTCCATTGAAACATAGGTATTTTCACCTTCTTTTGTGTAAGATTTTATAGTATATTGTACAGAGGAAAACAATTCACAAAAATTGACATAACTGATATTTCATTTTGTATTTCCATCCCTTTATACTGCATGTCTTGACCAAAAGTGCTATAGAGAGCATTGTGAAGCCCAACGAAAGCCCTTAAAGTAAAGAACAATAGTGTACGATTATACTATTAATACACTATTAACATTACGATTACGCTGAGCACTTCTAGTCCCAGTATAGGGAACAGGGAGCCAGTCTAGAGCTCTCGTGGTTCCATCTGCCAGCAATGGTGATGCACTGATAACAATAGCTCTGCCCCTCATGGTGCCATGGTGTACAGAGTTCGCTGATTGACAGGGTTAGGATTTCCCTTAATTTCCCTTATATCTTATTAAAAAAACTTCAAGTCAATTTCAGCTTACTGTACACTCTTTTACTATGTCATTTTGTTGATGCTTTCTGTGTGGAGTTGTTCCCTCACCTCCTAAAGACATGAAAATAAGTTTTGATTGGTCACTCTAATTATCCCAATTGTTGGAGTTTCAGAGGAATTCATATTTGAGTGGTTTCTTACCTGTAAAACTACTGGCTGTGGAACAATAGAGGCAGAATGCCAAATGAGCTTGATGCACTGAATGGTTTCCTCTGATTTCTGAGCAATTCAAAGAATATGCAGGAAAACAGTTCATGTATTTGCATCGTCAGGCACCGATGAGCTTTGTTCAATTCCTGTTTTAATAAAAAAAAAGTCCTCTGTCCTTTGAGAAATACTTGAAGGACCAGAGGATGGTTTAATTATCAGCCCTTTAATCATAATGAGTGTACTCTCCAGCTTGGAGGTCACCTGCAATCTCTCACTGGCAGAAAAAAAAATGTTGAAAAAAGGAAAGAGTTTTATTTCTTCTATAAAGGGACCTATTGTGGAATTCAATTGCTCAGCCTGCGGCATGTTGTCATCTTCTTAGTGAATTCCTGAGTGAATTCATTCAATATATTAGCCATTATCTCAGAATAAATGTAATATCCAACTTATTTCAAACAAATGGGAAAAGGCTCCAAACCATACATACTGTATGCTCACCATTTTGAAGTGTGTGTGTCTTCAGTGGAGTGTAGGGCTATCTGTTGGTCATGTGTGTTCTGTCCTGGAGCTGGGTATGTTCATAATTTAGATCTCTTCATCTCCAGTCCTTTTACTGTGAAAACCCTGTAATCATACAGTCCATGTCATTGCTGGGAGTTATGTAGTGATAATGGTGTATTATGAACTCTCTCCTGTACCCCAAATTTTACGGGAATGTACTGTAACATAGTCTATTTGCAGACAGCATCAACCTCAGCCAAAAACATTGCTTTGAAGCTACAGTATGTCCACTGCATGGATCTTTTAGCGTATTATATTAAAGTAAAGTTGAATAATTTCTTTTTTTCCCTGTTGGAAATATTTGGTAACTTAGGGAGTTGCTGAAATAACATTTATTTGCATTACTTTGTTTTTGTACCATATTTTTTAACTAGAAACAAAAACATTACAAAGTATCCAAAAACACAACATTACAATTACAAAATACAATAATTGGGCACTCCATCATTCATAGGCATCAGTAGCTGGAAGCACATGTTGTTCTGTAGGTACAGGTCCCTTGTGCCTGTTCAGAACAAATTGCAGTATCACTCACACATGACTAATGCTTATCTAAATTGTCTGAGAAGTCACATCTGCAACTATTTAAAACCATTAAAAGTAAAGCTGTAGAAAGTACTGAAGCGGTTACCTTCTGCAACGGGAGACGGTTTTGTCTTACCCACCAACTTGATGAAGTCTGATGCTGTTGTCCAGTATATCATTCAAAAATATCTGGGCACCTCTAGACCCATCAAGCACGTCGGCCCCTGTCTGACAATCTCTCCTCAAAGATACCCTTCACAGCTAACCCTGCTGATTTTGAACTGTTGTGTCCTTTAAAGTTGCAGACAAGGTGAAAAGCTCATTACCAGCCTGGGAAAAGTACCTATCGCTTTCTCATTTAGCCCCCGGGTGATGTTTGTCGTAAACAGCAAGGCTCTGAAGTTACAATTTCACAAGGCAAGAAATAATCACCATGCTCTCCTCACACTAATCCACAACAGATGACAGACTGTCCAGGTCTTTATCACAAACAAATTGGCTTGTTCTGCATTCTCTGGCTGTTCTTGAAGCACACATCGCACACTTTTATTTCTGTTGAGATAGAGAATGAGGAGAATGCAGTCATTTCACTTCCATAAATTTTGTTAAGCTGTCTACAACAACATATAAGTGTCTCTCTGAAGAACTGTAATTGCTAAACAAAGCTTTTATTAAAAAAATATTTGCATTTGCTCTGGAAAGCTTCATTTTGCACATCTGTGAAATAATTCCATTGTTGCTTACCATAGACTGTACCTTTAGTTCTTGTATTTATTTTATTGTGATTCATGCAATACAAGACATATCTGATTTTAATATCAGAGTGATAATGGAGCAATGTTATGTTTCAATGGTTTAAATTCATATCAGTCTTCTATGCATAATCATGACGGTAAATTACACCTTATATTTAAATCTTGCTAATCAAGTTAGCCACATCACATATAACATTTTAAAACCTTCTGAAACTGGCTTTTTAAAAACTGGCATTAATTTGTTAATAAAAATGCTTTGTTAATTGCAAGTAGATACTTGGTCATCTACTCTCCCAGGAGATCGTAAAAGTAAGGCTGTTTACCCCAGTGTCCTGCCCACTTTTTATTCTGGGTTAGCACAATCCAGTCTGTCAAAGGTTTTCATTTGTTTTTTTTTTGGTATGAAAAGCACTATAATAAAGCAAGGAAGTATTAATTAAATTAATTGATACAATATTTTATATAAGGTCTTTGTTTTCCTGCAGCAGTAGACATTTCTCGTGGTAAGAAGTAAGACGTAGAAGAATACAGTATCTTAGAGGGATGGGTTTGTATTTATGTTGAGGGAAAAGAAGGAAAGGGTACTATTCTTTGTAATTAATTAATATCTTCTTGCTAAACTTCAGCTATTATGCCAGACTAAATATGTGTTTTTGCAAAGGGTCAGATGATTGAAATGACTGAACCCAAGAAATTATATTTTCAGAATGTACTGTAAACTTGTAACAATGTTCATTGGTGGTTGGGAAAAAAAGCAAACTCTTTCGCTATTGCCTCTAAGAATAGCTGACGTCACTGTCTTCATTCTCAAAGAAATGTACCGTAACTGCACTAGCAAGCCCTCCCAGTGGTAGAGTGATTGTGAAGGCATGTCCCTATGAGTCACCTCAGGCTCTGGGCTGTGGCTTTTGATGATAGATTAAAAAGTGAATTCAGAAGTCTCCTTTCATAGCTGCACCTGAAAAATATAGCCAATATTTCTTGGCATTTAATAAATAGGAATAGCTGAAGGGGGCCCTTGCAACCTATTTTCCATCATGTTATATTTCTGTAAACACTCTGTTCTTGTAGTTTCAGGTTGGTCTATGACCAGGAAGTTAAACCTTGAAGCAGTGGATGACTTTAAAATATTGAGTGAATGAGGCAAAATGTTACCTCAGAAAATGTAATTTGTACTTACCAGAACACTAAAAAGTTTAGGGGGTGCTATTTAAGAAAAACTGGGCTAATATAATTTACTTGTGAATGTGTTATATTTGTGGAGAACCTTTTAGAGTTTTAACAAGTATCAAAATGCATAAATGATAATGAGGAGAAACTCTCCATTTTTTGTTTTTTTCTTAATTTTTCTGGACATTTTGCCCAAACCAATAGAAAAATGTCGCCTTGTTACTTGTATGAATTTCCACCTGTTGTTTTATTCAAAGATTTTCTAATCACCTGATACAAACAAGTTGTGTGTTTGTACAAATATAGTACAACAATTATATAGTATGAATCATGTATTCATTGGATTTTGTGCACTTTATGTGGAACACCAGGGAAAAACTGATAATGTAGAGAATATTTTCTGGGGAGTTTCACCATGAACATGGTTGCTCTTAAGTGACAATGTTTGAGTGAAACCATTCAAAGAATATACAGTGCTACTGTAAGAAAACAATTATGAATCTCTAGACTGGTATATGTTCCCATATATTTAGACCTAAAAGATAATTAGATCTTCATGATAGCCTTATTAAAGATGAAGAGGACTTGATTAAATCAATAACACAGAGAAATATTATATTTACAATAGGTTATTTATTAATAAAATGATCCGATAGTAAATATCCCTGTGCGATTAAGTATGTGAACCCTTAGATTCAGTAACTGGTGGCACCACCTTGAGCAGCAAGGACTTCAGCTCATTTTTCCTGTAACTGTAATCAGTCAGTCTCATGGGATTTTAGGGAATTGGGCCTATTTTCCCTCACATAACTGTCTGTCCTTGTTTCCTCTGGCCGGGTAATCCTACCCCACCTTAATGAGCGCTCAGACAATTTTATGCCAATGCTTGGGAAATCTCAGTCACAGTCGGCTAGTGACATGAGTAATCTCGAACCCGGGTTCTCTGACCTCATCCCAGTGAGTTGCATTACCAGCTCAGACACTCTAGAGGCTCCAAGACTGCATTTTTTGTTCTAAAATGGCTACTTTTCTTTCTAATCAGTGTACACACCATACTGTATCTGAAGTGTTTTTGTAATGTCCTCTATATTATAGAGGAAGAATTAGCTTTAAGAAATGTAATATAATTTTGTCTATTGAATTATAACCCTTGTGCACCAATCCAACTCAGTAGTGCATTGCATAGGATTGAAATATGCAATTTTAAAAGTTAAATCTTAATTGTAATAGAATTACTAAAAACACATAGAAATATTATATCACAAGATAATTGATAATTGCTAGCAACATAACAATAGAATAACAGCAAATGTTCTCTTTATGTTAACCTACTGTACAACAGCAGACCCATGCAAATACACTGATGAGTGACCAGTCGAAAAGGGGGAAAGTAATTTAATTCATTCCCACTTTGTTTTATGGCTGCTGCTGTATTCATTTTCAGCATGAGGAGAATGTAACCCTGTTATGTTCACATTATTTTACAACGCCTCTCCTAGGCTGAAAATTCTCTGCATTGTTAGCTTGCAGGGGTGAGTTCACAGTGGTTTGAGAACTTCTACCTGCAGTAGGTGAAATAGAATATGAGCAAGCTTGCCTTTTTGACCTGAGTTAGCAAAGTGAAAAGAAATGTGAAAAGAACTAAAACCCAGCAGGGTTAAAGGATTATAGAGTTTTGTGCCAAGCGTCATATAAATTGCTAACAATTTCATGTGAAATAGTTTTTCTTATGAATGTTTTCCTGTGCTTTTTGCTATTCATATTTGAAAACTGAATTTACTTTGTATTTGTTAGTGGCTGTAATATTTGCAAAAAAAGCCTCTTTTGAGCTTTTATCATAAATATGCAAAAAAACAACAGTACAGGGAAAGTCCCGAGCATCCTAAAAATGTCTACAAGGTGCCATGTGTTTTCCATTTTATGTACATTGAATTTTCATAGGACTTTACAGCTATTGAGTCAGTGGCTCATAATTATTCTGTTCACCGAAATTCCTTTTCTAGAATTAGCAGCATGGACACATACTGGTCTATACTGCATACTGCAGAATTAGTTCCAGAATTGTTAAAACGGGACTTGACAAGGCAACCTGAAGCCAAATAATCTTGAAGAAGCTTTCTGTTTCTTCACAGCTCTATATTTTTAAAAATACTATGATGGATGGTATTGTATAGTTTCCATATGAACCTCTCTAAAAAGAATAGCTCCGTCAAATTGTATTCATTGGCTTGGATGTAAGACCATGTTCAGTGTGCAGACCTACAGTTCTTTCATTGGAAGGATAAAAATGTCTTGGCAGCAGTATAAATGATAAAGTCATGGAATTCAGACCTTGTGTGAGGACTCTGGGGACCGGGGACCTGTCACTTCTTCTCTATTGAAAATCATAATACAAGAACTGTGCATTCAGTAGGGCATATTCCTGGCTCCCACTTCATTAAAATCTGAACAGAACCTACCAAAGCTTTTCTGCTGGGGATTTGGCTGCATATAACAGTGTTTTATCTTTGGCATTGTATACCCCTTCATTGGCAGTAGTCACATGAGATACGAAGAAAACGTTGAAGAGCCAAGAGAAGAATAAAAAAAATAAGACAACAGGGATTATGTCCACTTTCCTTTCTTTTGTCTGGCTTTCAAAAATACTTTAATACACTGGAAACAAATCTAAAACTACACAAAGCAGAAAACATTTTCTGCAAGGGAAAATATTCAGTTTATACCTCTAAGAAAAAGCACTAGTCATCCCTTGTTTCTAAATATGACTTTTGTTGTGACAACAAAGACAGTGTAATTTGCTGTATGTGTGAAACCAGAGCTGCTGGGAATCCATCATCTCAATTACTTTGTAACTTATTGAAGCCTGGGTACTGTATTGGCAAAGATAGAGAGAGGGTTAAAGTAGTTTAATAGCTAGCTCAACTGAACAGGTCTTGTACTGTATCTTTGAAACCCAACTTTAAATGCTAATAAGGTATGAGCTCACTAGTATAGTTTTGCTCTTAGACCTCAATCTGATGCATCTTGTGTGTGAATCTAAAATCCATTAGTTTCTAAAATGTCATATTAATTAAAGTTTGAGCAGAATTGTTGAGAATTTGCTAATTATCCCTGACTTTCTTTGCTGAAATTACCATCCAAGCAGCCTGATTATGTAAGTTCACAGAAAGCAGCTTGGTGATATACTGTAGAGTTGCATATATACTGTAAATACAGTACTGTATACTTTAATGTACAGTTTGTGTGTTAAGCATAGTAAATTAAAGAACGAAAGATATTTATAACATTTCTCCAAGTTAATCACCAAACTTCTAACCTGCACCCAAAGGATTCTCATCTTCATTTTCAAAGTGACCCAAGACTACATGGTTTCACACAAAGCTAGGAATACTTAGTGAGTTTTCAGGAACATTTAATGATTTTTAATGGAGTTTGCATTTTCTTCCTTCTTTATCTGTGATTTTTACCTTCCAAAGATTTGTTGGCTGGGTAAATTGGTGTCTCAAAATTGTCTCTGTGGCTACGGACTGTTGTCCTGTTTTATTCCTTAAGCTTCTGGGATAGCCTCCAGGTTGCATCTGCTCTTATCAGGCTGTCTGATATTGGATGAATGAAAAATAAATGCGTTATAGACGTGTAGTTTTTCAAAACATTCCTTTTATCTACCTGGGAAATATTTTGTGAAATATTGCATATTTTTACATTGCATATGCATGCTATCAGCAAAATTACAAGCTTAATATTCTGCATTTCTATACCTCACAATAACATGCAATTACTGTAATTATAGCTTGATTTTAATCATGTATGTGATATCATATACTAAGAACTACACCATTCATGTACTGTGTAGTGTAAAAACAAATATTTGTATCGTGTGCTTAAAGCAAAGCCTAGATTTTGATAGGATAGAGACATACAGTACTGTAAGTACACTGCAGAAAAATAAACATTTGAGCTTTGAGACTAATAAAGAATCCCATTGGCTTTGGCTTTTAATACTTTATCAGTTTTTAAACAAGTGAAACCATTAAAAGGCAGGTTCATTAGTATATGTTCAATAAAAATAAACATCCCATTTCAATCTGTTACTCTTCAGGTTGCATTTAAGCCTTCTCTCATCATAACAACAAACTTGAGCTTTGATCAAGGACCTGGCAGCCTTGCAAGTTGTTTTAAAAATCTTTGAGTGGCTCATTCCATGCAGATACCATAGCTGTGCAGTGGCAACAGGCTGTTCTGAGTTTTGCTTTGAAAAATGAGAATGGGGAAGTCAAGAATGCTAAAAGGATGTGAATGTTAGTAGCATTCAAGGCAAGTTCAGTGGTGGATTTTAGTTGCTGATCTTTTTCCAGTCGCACTTCATTTTGGAGCTGAAGCAGAATGGTCTGCATTGATTTTGTTCATTTCAGAATTGCGTAATAGAGCTCTAGGTTTTTGTAAGCATCACTATATCAAAACTTACTGCCCGTGTCTACCATCTACTGTATGTTAAACTTTGGTTTTCCAGGGATTAAGTACTGTATATTAAGAGTGCTTAAGTGCAATTTTGAGCCACATCCACCATCCCCCCCTCACAGGTTTGTCAGAGATTTTAAAGGCAAAGACTATACAGAAGGTTTTGCAGTAGTGTATTTCAAACCTCAAGTTACATTTTGTTCATTTTGTTTAATTGCATACATTTGCCTCAACAGGGTTTTGTCTTCTAACATCGCCTTATATTTGGTTAGCTTGCTTTGTTGCAGCTGTTGTTTTTAGTATGATGTAGATTACATTCCATTTTCTTACCCATTAACAGTCACTTTGGCATTTCAGTTCCATGATACCTGTTTCGTAAGGGTTTGGCTCTGATGGAAACATTTGACTCTTGATAGACTCTGGTGATGACACAGTGAATATTATAGAGTTTTCTTTTGTGAGCAGGGTGACAATGTGTCATGATGGTCTGTCAAGGACAAACAGCAGGATTTTGACAGCTCTGACAGTACTGTAAATGACTTGGCTTGTCGTTTAGCGTTGTTGACCTTGCAGAATAAATGGTGACGTTCCATCTGTCAGCATCTTCACACTGAGATTTGCATATCAATACCGTCAACCACAAATAAATCAATAGATCAGAGCATGTCTTCATTTCCACTGCAACACTAACCTGCCCTCAGCTACCCATTGATTACCTTTGTCATGCTCTGTGTCATTGCTGATCAATAAAAATATTCTAAAGTAATTACACTTTATCTTCCTTAAGCCTTCCAAATCCTACAAATACACCTTATGAAAGTCCATTAAGAAGATGGAATAGAAAATGCTATTTCGATGACAGATCCTATATGATTTATAATTTGAGCCTATTATTCAATACTATTCTTGATTTCCAACTAATGCTAATTTCACATGAGGGGTTAGGAATAAGATTTTTGTTTTGAAAACTGAAAGAATTGTAAGGTATGATCATAGACGTTTTCCAAATCAATGGTAAATACAGTTACAGTAACAATTTTGCATTCATATTTAGCAACTGAAATATCAGCTGTTATAATATTCCTTTAGCTATTTTTGGGTCATTGTGACGTAATTCGTATCCCAACCTGTCAAAGGAAATTCCAGTTTAATGTGTACTAATTATCTTTTCCTATTCTGTATATTTTGTAGCTATTAATATCTGTATCTGCCCCTTTTCCTTATATTCTAAAAGCTAGGCTTCAAGTTATTGAATTAATATGTCGTGGGCTACCTGGAGTGCATGTATTTATATTAATTGCACTCATTCCTTCAAGATAATTGTTGGCCTGTGAAAGCAGCCTGTTTTTAATGAGTTACATAAAGTAAAAGTTTTTAATTTTGTGTCAGTTATGGAATCCCATTTGCTTTGTACACATTTGTACCTGACACAATGTGGTGTTCATCTGGGTCAAATTACTCTCATTTCTTCAGAGTGAAAATAGGAGAGTTTCCCATAGACAGCACTTTTCTTTCTTGACATTGTTTAAAATGCAGCAGAACCCATTAAATGGGACTGTTTATTAAAAATTTCTAATTTGCTGAGAATCGGATTAAAGGGATTTGTGCAGAAGCCATAAGGTTAATTATACTGTAGTGTGAGACATGCTTGCTTCACATTTCTACAACATATGTTTTATGAGAAGCTGCAAGCTGTCTTTAGAATCAGCAGATTCATTCAGGTGTGGATTTTATGGTGACTTGGTAATGTCCTTAAGATTTTCACATATTTCTGCTTCTTTCAACATATACATATGTTATACATGGTCAGCTTTAACATATTCCATCTTAATTCAGGTATATGAATTGAAGGCCTTTACCTGAATAAACCCATAATTCAAAAAGAGGTGAAAAACAGAATAAATAAGTAAATTATCCATTTTATTTTTGCTATACAGTACTACTGACATACTACAATACTACTGTCTTTCAGGTGAAACAATGAATACTGTTTCACTGCATTTTTTTTCTTTTCTGTGCAATCTGTCTTTGTATAAACATAGTCTTTGAGAAGTAAGGCCTGCCCCTAGCTGTTACTGCCTGCAGTTTGTGTTTGCGGTTCCAACACCTGTGTAGCACTTTACGAGGGTGGAATTTCACAGGACCCAGTAAGTGCAATTGAGCAGCTTGTGATAGGCAATGAATAAGTCCAATTTTAAAACAGCTGGATTCCACTCACAGTACCGGTACAGAGTTTTGTAGAGCTTCTCATTGCAAGTCATGTATTGAATTCTTGTTAGTGTATTTCAGTCTTTTCACTTGTGTTATCTACTGTAGCTCTCTTGTAATCAGTCCATTCATCTATTCCCTCAAGTCTAATGGGGCTTATTTGAAATAGTTTGTGTGTGACGTGGGACTTACACTTGAAGTGACTGAATGTTTACAGCTCCTTTGGAAGGGGTCTTAAGTGAACTATTGTACAGTTTCCTGCTTGCAAGTGGATAACCTCCCTGGTGTTTAGAAATGGAACATGCAAGTGGGTAAGAGCTCAGCATGTGAAAAAGCCATCTGCCACAAAATCACAAAAAAGAACCCATTACAGTCATATTGTTGTATTAATCCGGGGACACAGCAGTAAACATACAGTAGGTGAGTCATGGTGTTACGGTGAGTTATCCCATTGAAGGAGCAAAGACATTAAGTTTTTTTATGGACGCATACTGTATAAGCAAGATTGCTTCTTGGGGAGAATGAGTATATGTTGAAAACAGGGATTTGACTTATATAAAATTTAAAAAAAGTTGAATCTGTTATATAGACCTAACCTTGACTTGGTACATACAGTACTACAGACTCTTGAGTGATTAATCACCAAACATGTTAACCAAAATGTTTTCAAAACACATTTTTAGTACCACATCTTAGTATTAGCAGTTTTCATATGATCATTTAGTTGATTTCACAATATATTAGATTTTCTATGTTTTTTTGTCATTTATGAAATGTACAGCTGAGTTTAGTTTAGAGTTTATCTTGTACAGTATTTGGAAGTAAATAAAAGGAAATCGTTTTTCTAGTCAAACTTAGCACTTCCTGAAAAAGAAAAAAATATTATTTATTTCTGTATTCTTCTATTACCCATTCAGTCACAGTCCTGAGAATAAATTAAAACTTCAACACTCACCAATCACCAATTCCAAATGCAGGTCTTGCTGGGCATTTTCAATCTGAAAAGCTGCTTCTTGCAGCCACTGAATAGAAATCTGGCATTAACCACTGGGATTGGAATTCGTATTAGACATTAAGCTCCAAATCATATGTTCTTTTAAACATATACTTTATATATGAAATTTGGAATGTGCTGTTATATATCTTTATATACCTGTAGCAATTACAACATACACAGTATTCATTTTTTACTGGCTGGCTTCCCTGCAACCCTGAAGGAGTTAGAAAATGTATGGGCTTGTTTTGCTTACAGTATATTATCCTAACAGTATAAAAACTAATTTATTTATTATTGTACTGTACCTATGCTTTTGTTGTTTAGCCTGGAGAAGAACTGACAGTTTATTATCTTAAGTGCAAATTTGTTCAAAGTGTTCATTGATACTTCTGCAAATGTCTGCGTACTGTAGTTCCGAGTTTCCGTGTACAGTACTGCTGGCGTGTACACTCAATTTTTGACTCATCAGTTTGCTTCAGTATTGCTTGGAACTTGTACGTGAATCTTGTAACTTCATTTATCACAAAATCGTAATCATGTAGTTGAATCCACTGATTTTACATAAAAAACAGACCACTCATTGAGCTCATGTCTGGGCAATTGAATATCTACAGAAAACAGTCATATTTGTTGTTTACTGCATTGACAGTCATTCCTAAATACTGTTTCATGCAGCTGCTGCAGTGAATATTTTTTCAAGGTATTGAAAGTGCCTTGATAATGACTCCTGATAAGTAAGAGGTTCTGTATGTAACAGGTATAATCAGAGAGATACAACTGAATGTACGTTTGCCACCAGCTGTGCCAATGTCATTAACATACCATGTCATAGGATGACTAGTGTAAGATAATTGGCACGTGTTGTGTTCTTCCCCTCAGGTGTCTTTTAGGTCCATAATTATCCTACAGTGAACTGATCTATGGTTAATTGAAGCCATTACTTCCTAAAATGTTGCGTAGTCTGGATGTTTAGTGATCAGGACCTTTGATGTTACAGTGTGTGCACTCAAACAGCTTTGAGGGAACACAGCTTGAATTTGCAGACGTCTAGGCCATAAAGCTCAACCCTACTCCAAAGGGAAACAGTCACCTTTATCAGTTCAGCCATTCTGAAGCTTCCATTTTGATGTATTCTTGGCCTTCCATGGAATCGTAAAGTGTCAACAGAGGTTTTTTCCCTTGGGAGGGTGTTAATCAGTAGGTTATGCTGCAGCGCTGGAACTTCTGGGAAACCCTTCTTGTTATTTGTGGGGCAGACAGCTTTCTTGTTGTGACCTAATGCTTTGTAAAGCTAATGCAAACTCAGAAGGGCTCCCCATGGCACATCATTCACAATGTACGTTTACTGAGCTAAAAAGACATACAGTCGACATATCACATATAAAAAAAAAACTATAATCCCTCCCTTACATCAAGAAACAAAAAACTTTTTGTGATGCAGTAATTGGTACAAAGTAATGGTAAGGTACTGTACCATGTTAAAATGTGCAGTGCATTATATTTTAGTTTATACAAATCTGGCACTTCTCAACTTTATCAAAAGACTCATACTGAGGAGACAGTAATCTGTTGCATTCATAAGGATTTATTACAGGGTAGGGGCAACAATAACACCTTCATGTATACAGTAGAGCGTTATAAGTTTCCCAATGGAAACAGATATTTACTATAACTTTGTGATGTTAGATGTACCATGTCAACAAATTCCTCTTTCTGTGGGCCATACTGAATAATAACAATCTTAGGGATTCACTACCCAGTGCAATAAAATAGGCTGTAAAGATTTAATGTTCTCTCTAGGGTTAACAGTAGCTATATCGACTCAAGAGCCTGTACTGCTGGCTAGTGTTGAACCTTAACCCGCAGGGAAATTGGCCTCCCTGTTTATCATTTGCTAAATCTTTGCATTGTATCTGCAAAGTATTAATTAAAATGCCCCCTTCCTTGAGTAATTAGATCACACAAGCTGGTGATCCTCCTTATTAACGTCCTCTGTTAAAAGTGCAATTAAAAACCTGTTACCTAGCTCTGGCAATTTTGTTTTTTTGAGTTCATTATTAAATATGTTCATTGTTCAAAATGATACACGCAGCAAAGTGGACTACATACATGTAATTTTTCTGCACTAGCTGTTCTATAGATTTTTTAAAAAGTATATTTCATGTTTTGGCATTCATTGGCTTCTGTTTAAATATAGTTGCAGTTCTATAGAAAAACAAATATCTAGATATTTAGAATTGAAAATTTTCTTCTAAGTCTTTCTGAGAACAGGTTGAGATGGTAAACTCTTTTGTGGTAAAGTGACTGTAGACCTAAGGACAATAAAACCTAAAATGGAAACAGATTCTGTGAAAAAAGTAATCCAATTGGTTATATTAGAAGCTGGAAGAGAATGAGTGCTGTAAAAAACAATATTATCTGGCTAAGCCTAGGAAAAGGAAAAAACATCCTCAGAACTTTGCTGCTATATTTTACCTGATTGTATCACCTTCTGTATCACAAATTGAAAAAGACTTAAATTCCATGGACATTCCCTGGTATATCTTAGAGTTTAAGGTTCTGTAGATTACAAATAATTTTCTGGAAATAAAACTTTGTTTGCAGAAGGGTGTTGATTTGGAAAGTTACATTAAGAGAAGATTTTCCATTGATCAATCTTGTGTAAGCTTACTGTACATCTATTTTTATTTTAAAGTCTGACATACTTTGTTGTACAAAGTAGCTTTTCAGTGCTGCTTTAAGATGTTCCTTTGAGCTTTGTGCCTTCTACCAGCTATGATCCTTACTCATTATAATAAGATGAAATAGGAAAGCTACTTTGCAAATACTCTCAATTCTGCATAAATTTTATTAAAAATAAAACTCTTCAGTGCAGTGCTCGGGCTTGCTGGAGTACAGAGGTAGCGTGAATGTATTTTTCTGTAGTTTTCATTTGTAATCTATGCTTTTACACTGCATTACAGAAGGAATGATGTGAATGCAGGCTTGCATTGACTAGAGCAGTACATTTTGGAATGTAATCATCATCATCATCATCATCATCATCATTGTCATCATCATCACCCTGCATTTACTGTATGCTGTGTCGTCCATATTAGTTTCATAGAGCACAAACAGTAGGACACTTGCTTTGTCCACCTCTGAGCCACCTCTGAGCCACCCACTTAAACTAGATTGGGAAACATCATGAAGTTAGACAGCATTTTGGGATGTTAATGAGCATGAAGGCATCTTGCAAACAGTCAGTCAGCCAAGTCCAGGAGAGTACAGGAAGAAGACAGTGTTTGTTGGAAAGCAGAATGGTAGATTTGTGATGCCCTTAACGTAAATTCTTCTTTGTCCTCGTATAGAATATTGTGTTCAATTTGTGCTATCATACAACAAAAAGGACAGTATAGCCTCAAAGAAGAGCAACAAGAATATTTCCTGGTTTCAGGGGATCATCATATTCAGTTAGGTTAATGGAGTTCAGTCTCTTCAGTCTGGAACAAAGGAGAATAAGAAGAATTTTAAGTGCACGTAGTGTCCATGTATATAAAATCCTAAAGAAAAATTGATAAGCTCAACGCAGGGGACCAGTTCACCCTCAGTAGGAAAACAAGAACAGATGATCACAATGACAAAATAAGAGAATCCATTTATGACAGAAAACAGGAAACACTACTTTACACAAAGAGTTGTACTGTAAGTAAAGAGTTTCTTTAAGAGATGGCTAGACTAAACTGTACAGTAGGTTCACTGAACAAGTTTTATCCTGAAGGACCCGGTATATCCAATCCTGGTCATGGAGAGTGGTGTGTCTACATACAGCAGTCTTCACAGCACCAACACCTCCTGAGCTTGGGGAAGTTGTAAAATTGGACCAATCAAGACAATAATATACTATAATGTAATTAAGATCTGATCTGGAATTAAATCCCGCTAAACCACTGGGTCTCTGAAACTAGGGCTGAGCACTTCTTTAGTAATGAGCTAAACATTTTGGACTTAGCCTGTCCAAATCCATGATTTTGTGCTTTGCCCAACCTCTGATCAACTGCCCGTTCATTCATAGTGATCTTTTACAATGCTGCTTGTACAATAGGTGATATTTACTACGATGCAGTGAAGTATTGTGACTGATTCAGTCCAAGTGCCCTTATTGATGGAAAATGTCACACTTGTATTAACCAATATGGCAGCTCTCTGGAAGATTGAAATGTTTGATTGACAGACCTTTTAAGTATTTTCCTCCCTGCACTTTCCATTACACCTTCTATTTTGTCTTTGATTATTGAGGAATCAGAACAAAAAAGAAATACTTTTCAAATCTCGGTACCTATAATTAAGGTAAACACTTCTGGGAAGACTGAACACAAGTGCACGGTAATCCAGAGAATGCACATAGAAATTCTAGTGTGAAATTGACATTTAATTCAAACTGACATAGATAATTTTTCCCAAATGACAGCAAAATCTTTAATCATTTTAATCAGAACTATGGGTGGAAAGGTGCCTTTTTGATTAATATATATAGTACTCTAAGTCATATATTTAGATTAGGAAAAAAGTGGTAGGGTTCCTAGAGTAACGGAATTCTGTTTTTTCTCTGGGCCTTGGGGGAGTTTGTTAAAAATGACACCAGGTAACTAATTATTCAGACAGCCCCTATCAGTCTCACCTCGTTAGTGGGAGTTCAGTCGCTGTCAATCAGTATTTGTCCATTGTTTCTAATACTTCTATGGGAACCTTAATAGCATGTGTTGATGGTGACTGTAGTTACAACTGTTGATGTTTTAAATTTTCAGAGAGTAATGAAACATGCAGTGAATCTTTAGAGAGGGAAAATCGAGTTGGGATTGCAGACAACGGCCTTTTCATTATTAAAAATGCATTGCTTAGCAACTGCTGATCAGACTTGTTTACCGCTGTTTGTTTATGTGCTCCATTAGGAAATCATACTCCAGCTTTGAACCACTATTGTAAGTGTTATCTGGCTTTGGAATATTGACTGATATGGATATACTGTATCGGTAGGTTTAGCCTTTCAGGCTGGTAAAAAAAGCTAAGGTGTCATAGCCTTTATTCTTAACTTCTGTTCGTTCATCGTGAGTTTCTGTTTTGCAAATACTATCTAAGATTAATTTTAAAGTTACCAACTTGAAAATATCAAGCCATGCTTTGCGTACTTACGCAGGATTGAATTAATTAATCGACTGAGTTAGCAGCAGAAAATGCGTTTAAAGCATAAATGTGATACAATGGATGATATTACAGCTGATAGATTTTCTCTGATAATTTGAGAAACCATCCTTAAAAAGGTTTTTATTTGAATTACATTATAAATATACTGTACAACTTTATGAAGTTTTGCATTTATATTTCTTATTTATAATGAAATGATCAGTCAGAATTCAACTGTCCCACCTTTTTGTGTTAGATTTCTCTAGATAGTTTTATGATTTTTATTATTTTTTCTTGATAAAAAGAGGGAGGTGTCATCTTTAAAACACTGTGATAACAAACTAGTCATATTTGAATTATAAAGAAGAACACTTGGGACTAGAACTATTCTTTGCAGTTTTACAGTTATGTTTTCTCTCTAAACTTAAAATAGCTGACTCGAATCTATTCTAAAGCTCTTTATTCCCAAGTGCAATTATTCATGTGAGTCTGTACCCCAATCCTGTGTACTAAGGCATTGCATCCTGACAAGAGCTGTATTAAACTAATCTCTGTGTCAACGTGTTTTGTTTAGTTATGTGGCTCGTAAGTTGGCATCCCGCTAATACTGACGGTGGAAGCTGTTTTTTTTCACAAGTAGTGAGTTAAGCCTAAGATTTTAATGCATGCTCCTGTTTCACAGGCAGTAAGTGAATGCCTCTGCAGTTACTGTCATTTAAGGTTATATTCATTAAGCCTTTCTATGCAGAATATGTATAATATATGTATTTGTTTCTATGTTGTTTGTTCTCAATTAATATAGTGCAATATATTAGTATTGTGTGTTCTGATTGTGTTTTCTGCCTTTTTAATGGCATCCAAATATTTTTAATATGTTTCCTTCTAGAGAAAACATTAACGCTTCTGACGCACAAGGATACAATAAAAACAGATTCTTGTCAGATCCCCCTCCTCAACTCACACAGGATATTTACATCTTTCATTTTCTTTCCAGGCTGGAGATTATTGCATTTCATTATTATTAGTTCCTACTGGAGTAATTTATTTAGATTAAACTGTACTTTTGTACTGCTTGTTTTTAGAACACATTTAAAAAATATTAAATTGTCTAAAGGTGGGGGAGAGAGAAAGAACATGAACATAAAATGTATTTTTATTAACTGGAAACAAAACAATGTCAGGCCATTGCAGACAGAGATAATGTCAATTAAACAAGAAATAAAAGAGAACTTGTTGTTCTGTAAAAAGTATAATGATCTCAGTTGAAAGGCTGCCAGCGCTCTGGAATTTCATATTTTTTCCGCTATTTGAAACAAGAAACTGGAGTGTATACACATTTTAAGTAGTGGATAAATGTAATGAATGTTTGTTTCACATGCACATTTAAATTTAAGACTTGTCATATTTAATTTGAAGATGGATGGTTGTGGTTATGCCCTAAAATATTCCCAGCGGACGGCCAAAGCTTTTGACTCTCTGACCTCAATACTGAAGAGACCTGTCAGAACCTACCCCCTCATAAAACCCATTGTCTTCGTATTTCACTGTTACTCGATCATAACAGTGTGTGGGATTACATTATGAAATGAATCTGTTGTCAATGATTATATTATGGGATGAGTTTATTGTCAATGTTTTCTTGTTTAATAAGTGACATACTATATACAAGTTAACAATTATACAACAACCAAAGCCACATAAAAAAATGTTCTTTTTTTAAAGCAGTCACATTTTCTGTATTCAAACATGTTTTATGCTCTAGTTACCAAGTAACATGTGCTATGTTTTCAACTAATTAATGTTTGGTAAAGTGCTGTTAGATCTGTTCTGAGCTACAGGCACATGTCCTGGTGAGGGTTGTTTGTGCCCAAATATTGACAGCATGAAATAAATTATAATGAAGTAGAGAGTTTGTCCTGATCACTTGATTGTTTTTGAGCAAGTCACGTATGCAAAATGAATTAACAGCTAAGACCTACTGAGACATTTGCATTACAGAGGCACTACTTGGGCTGCAAGAAGAGCAACAGCAATAACAAACAAGTTAGAAAACATTATCATTGTATAATTCAGTTACATGCTCTCTAAATAGTAAAGTTTGGAGCTGGATTGCAAAAGCCATATAGAAATTTGGCAGCTGTAGACCTACTTATAATGCCAATGTATAAACTGAGCTTTCTTGTCACAGGGGGATCCCCTTGATTATCCTTGTGGAATTAAACACATCACTAACCTGACTTGATATTTCATGTTCCAACAGAGAAGAGCACCCTGTGAAACACTGTCCACATTGGGTGCACACAAGCCAGAACTGTATACACTCATAACAAAATCAAGCCAAAAAGTATGAAGGAAAACTTAGTGCATTGTTTTAAATGTTGTGGATATGAATTCAGCTGTATCAATTTTCTGTTATCACAAAACATTTTGCGATGTAATTCAAGGTCTAGTCTATGTAATCTAAAAAATACCCTTATAAAAATACCCTTATTTTTCCTCATGCTGCTATTCCCTTTGATTTTTCTGTGCGGGGTTCCAGATGGCTGTTAGAGTCGTAGTTCTGGATGCTGGTACAGACAGGTGCTGTAATACCGTCTCATCTTTGAAAGGAAGATTAACTCTTCTTCTTCTTATGTTTGAGGAGCACCAGTAATATTCTGCTCTTCTTCAGATTTAGGGATATTTGTAGAAGATAATTTGACTTGTCAAGTGCAGTATGTTACTCACTTAATAAATCAACAATTATATGATATACAGTTTATGGGGAGAGCAAAAGCAAAAAGTTGCAGTTAATCATTCAAAAAGCATTCTGGGCTATTGCACATTATGTGTGGAGCTTGCATGTTGTACTGAATGTGCTTTACTTTACTTTCATCCATTAAATACATTTTCACTAAGCTGGTTCAAATTGTCCCTGTGTGCAGTATTCCTGGTGCAGTCCCACCTTGCACCCTATGCATTCAGGATAGTCTCTAGTTATTATGAGGCTGACTAGGAATAAGTGGCTTTCTGTTAAGGGATTGATGGATTTTAAGGTGTATGCAAATTTTCTTGGCACCTATTACCAGTATATTAACTTCACAGACATGCACTTTTGACTGATGTATAAACTGACATATTGAATGTCTTGGAGCAGGACAGTAACCGGACACTACGATATTCTTGGATCCTCAAGGCCCATTTTTTTTTACCTCCAATGCCTTATGTCTTTTTACTTGGGTGAATACAGGGCAAAGGACTTGGAGAAGGCGTGGCAGTATAGTCAAAATATGCTGACTAGTCAATTGAAATCAGCTGAATGGCATGCAGATTGCACTCAGTTCCTGTTCCCAGCAGGGGACAGGGGACAGTAAAAACTTTAAATCTTGATTTCATAAGGAAATATGTACAATAGGTTGGTATTGATTCTCTTCAGTAATGTCTTTGCAACTTTCTGTCTGACAGCTGAGTAATTCTGCCTCTTATACAAGCCCCCCAAAGCAAGATCTGTAGCCAATACCATCTTAGTCAGCCAATTTCATATTTCCATGTTCGATTACAAATGGATCAGTAACAATCACACAGCTTTTTCACCTTCTCTTAACTTACTTGTCTTTAACAGCTTTTTCTAAACGCTTTCTACGGCACACTAAGTAGCAATGAGATTTATCCTGTCTTGTTAAGAAACATTTTATCAATTTACCTTTCCCTGCCCAAACCTGGCTGTTCTTTGCCATGCTTCCTTCTAATGTCAGAAAACATATTTGCAATTATTCTTCATGTTTTTTCTTTAGTGGATATAAATGCAAGTTAAAAAAATAAATATGTGAGGTACAGTAATATTGCAGCAGTCCCAGCTTCAGGCATTTAATACTAGTGGGGAGTTTAGTTTCCAAGGCAACTGAGCATCCAGGATTGCCAAGCACATGGCTGATAAGAGCTTAAATATATTTTTTATGAGATTATATAAATGAATAAGGTGGATAGAGGATAGTGGTGTCATGATAGTTATATAATCACTCAAGGGAGAACAGTAGGCTAGCTCATTCACCCTACTTATGGACAAGAATTTAACTGTTTATCAATCAAAGGAACAACTCAGACAACAAACTCACTTCAGCTGACCTACTGTATTACACAGAGCTCATAACATATTCAGAATGAGCTGGTTATATGCTTTTACTTCATATAGTGCCACACCATCAGTTTTTGAGAAGAATGTTTGCTCATTTGTAACCAGCACCAATAAAGGACAAGGGTGGGTTGTTTTTTTTAATTTAGCTCGAGCAATCCTTCTTGCCGAGTATTTGTGTATGGTTTCATTTGATAAGATGCAGTGGAAAAGACAGCCCCACACCCACCCTGCCTAGGGCAAGCCACCGGTCAACCAAGCTGGACATCAGTGAGTTACTTCATGGAAAGGAGTAACATAAAGTGTAAGACCCATGTGATGATTTAGTGTAACAAAATAATTCAATGTAACATTGTAATTATTAACAATGAGGCATAATATTATGTGCTCAGGTCCTGCTAAAAATAAATAACTGATTGTATTATTTCCTCTGGCTGTGACTCATGCTGTGAGGTCAGTTCTAGGGCTTACAGTGAACATCTAAAATTTTATTTTGTATATGTATGTATTTTATCACCATGAATGAGTGAATGAGTGTTCACTAGTGTCATGACATATACAGTATATACTGTAAAATATGAGGTACTGTGTATGTACATTCATTTCTATTCTGGCAATATAATTGATGTTGTGTAATGTCATTATAATACAAGCTATCAAAATGCTATTTCACACTGTATATTGAAAACTGAAGTTTTCTCAGCCATGTCCTGTAAAGACATTTTTAATAAATGTGACATTAGTTCTTGAAGTGGACCTGTTAATCTAACTCTTTAAACATTCCACAGTCTGGAAAGATGAATGGGAAGATGAGAAAGTTAAAATAGACTTTAGGTTACCACAAAGTGTAACAAATGTCTTATACTGTATGTTTAAAAGATTGCTAATTTAGTCTTCAAACAAAGCAGATGTTGCATAGAACATTAGATATTAGATGCCTACTGTAGTCTTTAAATTTGCAGGTGTTTCCTGTAAACAGTTTCATACAGTTCTCAAAGGTTGTAATGGAAAAACAAAAAAGAGTCAAACAACATACAGTAATAGAAGTCTTTTGAATGAATGCTTTCTTAAACGTTTGCTTTGTTAACTTTATGTAACTGAAGAGTTTAATTTTTTAATGCTCAATATAAGTGAGTATTCAAACACTTATTGTACAGTATATAATTGCAATACTCCATTTTGCTTCTGAAATTAGAGTATACCAAAGAAAGCTGTGCAGTCACTTTTAATTGGATGTACTGCAGGTTGTCGTTCATATCCTACTTTTTCAGCTACTCATAGATAAAGCTACTGCCACTGACTTACAACATTGCACTGTTTTAATACTTTCCTTATTGGGCAAATGTGAAAAAGCATTTGCATAATTTATTTCTCAAACTGTACTCATTAGGTTGAGGAACAAATGAATGTTGTCGGAAGAACTGAAATGCCATTTTTCTTCATGTTTATGTGGTTCTCAAGGCATACAAATCTGATCTTTTATTGCTCTTTATTTGTTACTATCCTGTAAAACACTATTTATTTTGTTCTAATTTTCATGTATCTGGTATGCTTAGTTGGACTAATGGATTTCTGAGATTCCTCTCCCAATCTGCAGTGTTGATTTTTCATATCTGTGTATAATATGGGAGAATCTCCCAATTAAACACAACGAAATGTGTGACAAAGACCAGGAAGTTGTTTCACAGTGCGTTGGAACCTCTTTCTTTTATCCTCATTTGGTAATTCAGTCTGGGCAATGATGATGCAATTTTATGTCACAACATCGCATGCCTGAGGCAAGAAATAAAATCTCCTAGAGTTTCAGTATGAAGTTCCAAAAAGCTGAAACATTTGACTGTACACACTGTACATATTGCAGATTTCTTGGGTTTCAAATGGCATTCTAGGAAAATCTATTTAAACCATTATTCAATTCAATTTAGATGTAATATTTAATCACTTAGCTGCAGGTCACCTTTCCCTGTATTTTACAGTATGCATTCATACTCGGTATAAAAACTGTGCCCCTTAAATCTGTTGGATATTTCGTCAGCAGAAATGAATGTAATTATGCTTTTCAATATCCGTCTTCTATAAATGAAAACGTTGAAATCAGACATCATAATACAAAACCTGGATTAATTCATTATGTGTTTCTAGCTTTCAGTTCTCCAAATTAGCTTAGTGTATTTTAGCCTGCTCGATCTATAACTAAGGAGTTGGATCCTTTCTATGATTAATTGCAAATTTTGTCAGATTCCTCTTGTGTAGAAAACATTTATTATTTATATATTTTTATAATTAATTATTTTCTTCAGTTAACATATTTGCTATGCCTTTTAAAAGTGACATTTGCTACCCCTAATCTAAAGTGTAGAGACAGGAGCTCTTGTCTCCTCCTGCCTCCTAGCAATATGAAGGTTAGTTTTGACCAGCTGCTCAAAATCGTCCTGTCATCAGAAGAGTTTGCTCCTGAAAAAAATCAGTGGAGAATGCTGGCCTAAATGGTTTCCTCTCATTTCTAGTTATTCTGGATTCAGCTCTAGTTCTGTTTTTGGTTGTTCATCACCTTTTTGGCTTTACACTAGAATTCTGCCTTTTTCACTGCACACAGGTGGCCAAGGTACTGTATCTAGATGATAACATACACAATGTACTGTGACAACACAGTAACCAGGAAAATAATCCAAATTATTACATTCTGTGCACTAAATATTGTTCTCATGTATTTTTTATTTTTGTAGCACCTGCCTGTTATACTAACAAAAAAACAAACATCAGAGACAATTGTTTTAAACATATGGAATAATATTATGGCTGTTTCTGGCATTTTGCTTCGTTACAGATGATTTCAAGTGCTAATATCAGTTTTTATTTTATATAAATGTATATATATATTATCAAAACCCTCCAACAGTATAAAAGGACTCTGTGGTATCTAGTACTAAAATGTATTATTTGTTCTAATCAGCAATTAGTTTCTGCTCCTAGTTTTGTATTTCTTGATGTAGGCTTTACACATTTTTACTCTAGAGTGTGAAGTATTGTTTGAAACAATTTGCAATTTGCACAAGCTCAGTATTATACAGTATTTCACATTCCTTGTGAATTAATGAGAATTATGCTACTTTATTTTCTTAGTCCAGTTTTCTTAGTAAAATTTCATTTGAAAAGTAGTGATACTGATTGGAAAACCTAATAATCAGAAATTACATTCCAGTTTTGCCTCTCTGCATAATAGTCTCTTTTTCACTGAAAATAACCCTTAATTTTCTCACTGTTAGTATCCAAAGTAGTGAAGTCAAGCATGTAATTTTTTAGCTTTTAGAATGAATTCGCCAGTCTGTCAAAATCTGATTTTAGCATTTTAATTAACATTGTGGCCTGATCTAGGAAAAAGTTCATGGCTGACTATTTCACACGAGATTTTAATTTTTGCACATGTAAAATTCTTTGGCAACTAAATGAATGATACAAACTAACTGCATGATGTATATTCATTTGTTGCTTTCGTTTTTCAAAATCTCTGAAATCCCAAAGTCATTTTTTAATTAGTTTTTCTGCAAGAAAGCTAAAACGGCATGAACTACTGTATGCACTTTGTGTACTATACAATCAAATAAATATATTTCCCTGAAATTTTAAACTCCCATGTAGAGTGGTCTTCAGGACCTATTACAATGCACTTGTGAGTATAAATTATAAATCGTCTTTGTATTTCATTATTTGCTGAAGCTTCACAGATAGTAGGTTTTAGTGAAGGCCGAGGTTTAACATTTGCCAAACAAAACTGTGTCTTACAAATCCTTATAACTTAATGGCAGTAAGTTATTTGCCGGAAGAGTGTTTAAGAAAATAGCAGTTTGTTGAGTTCATCTAGAGAGTGACAGCTGCTAGGATGTATGTGATTTTGTTCCACGAGTTTACCTGACATTTTAATTCAGATCAACTGAATGGACTGAAATTTACTCTTAGTGTAGAGCCTACCATCTGCAAACAGTAGGATGTCAAAAACTTTATTCAGCACTGTGCAATCAAACTGTTTTAGAGTCACTAAATGTGCACCTATTCTTTTTGTTCTGAAAATTATGTTTTTTTCAGATTTTGTATGTGGGAAATCCTCTGATTTCTGTTCACTTGGATCAGACTCCAGGCTTGAGTGGCGAACAGTTAGATTAAAGAAGGAGTGGTCTGATGAGCTGAATGCTGAATTTGAGGAAGTAGAGGGAATGCTGTATGTCCACCTGTGTTATGTGTGGCAGAAAACGCAAAGATGTAAAACTGTTTAGAAATAAGAGATTAATTCATAGGCTTCTCAAGGATAAAACTGAGGATAAAAGGGAGAAGAGAGAAAATGAAGTTAAAAAATTGGAAGACTGTGCTCCCTCTGTGCTGAAAGGTTTTTATGGTCAACAAGCATACAGTAGCAATAAAGCACCTCAGGAGTGGCTGGTGGGAGATGAAAAACCTGTAGAGCCCATTTCTAAGTCACTTTAATACACAGAGCCTACCTTTGCACAGTTGAAATCTAATTAAGAAATACAAACTGGCAGTGATGCATATTCCACCCCCTGTCTTTCCTGAAAGGGAGTGCTGAGAATGTGCACTAAAGGGATAGTGACCTACATAAGGTTTTACAAACTTTTCCTCCTGTATCCTTCACTCCACGCTGTCTCAGCTATGTTCGTAACTCATGTAAAATCCTACAAGCAAGGTGATGAGGTGGATCTTAATGTGAATCTAATTAACATTTCTTTTCATTTCTTTTTAACTAAGACATGCAGAAAATGATTAATTTTAAGGGCGGTGAAGTTCAACTTGAAAGCACATCATTACTGTAGTCATAGGGTTCACTGCCCAATTAAGGTAGTCATTAACCCTGAAGAGGTTTAAGACTGTGACTAGCTGACTGACTAGACTGTTTTATGCAATGTTGGCATATCGAGCTATAGCAGTACACATCTTGCCTTTTTAAAACTGAATCTAGCCATGCTTTCTCTGTTCACTCAGACTGCCATAGTGATTTCCATAGTGAAATGTTCCTCCAGGCTTTCTCTAAGCACTCACTGACCACAGTAAGTTCCTGTTTGGGGTAACAGTGAGTGCAGGGAGATGTCAGTTCGCTTCTAAGCCATGGTGTCATGGATGATAATATGCTTTTTTTCTTAAGAAAGAAGAAGGCTTTTGACATCTGCAAATGTAGTATACTCACTGACAGTAGATGCTAGATGTACTCCAAATTTTAAAAGCAGCCCGTCAGATCCCATTATATTTTCTTGTTTCCTGTTCCTTTTTTAAAAAAGAAAAGTCACTCTTTGACTTCTCTGTAAAATGAAATGTCCCAAATGCCAGAAGTTGTGTTCTTTCAAATTGCAGGACTGGCTGAATAAATGTAAACAAAAGCCAGCACCCAGGGATTGGCCATTTAAGCTGACAGAATTTTGTTTGATAAGATGGTGAAGAGACCAGAGGAGCTCTGATTTGAGCCAACTTGAACTGGATTGGCATTTTACTCATATGGGCTTTGAGCCTTTGCATTTCCTAGTTTGGCTTACCAAGTCACTGAACTGTAAAGCAAGCGGTTGTTTAATCTCCTGTCACATTTTTCCAGAAGAGAGGACAAGCTCAAGATGTGAGGCGGTTCCTGTTGAGAGCCAGTCAAAACCCAGAATAAATTGCCCTGTTTTTCAAAGCAGATGGTTGATTAATTTTGCCAATCAATCAGCACATCTGTGCACAAAATTCCTATAGTGAGAAACATCAGATTTACAAAATGGAATCTCCACTTCTTTAGAAGGTCTAAGAGATTGACAGTTTGTGTTAATTTGCCATACCAGTAAGCCTACATACTGAATAAAGTAGAAAATGGTGTCACATTGGGGAGTATATTCACCGGTGTGATAAGAAATCAAAATATTTTGACATCTTGTCAAAAATTTCAATTTAAATATGCATTTGAAAAAATGAAATATGTTTTACATTGTGTATGCAAATTGTTTTTAAAACATTCACAAACATTGCCAAACGTAGGTCATCAATTAAATATTTTTAATTAGGTCATCAATTAAATACACTTTAATTCCTATACACATACTGTAAATTGCTGGAGCCTTATTTTGTGGACATATTTTAGATACCCTGTTCATTATTTTGCCATTGCAGTCGACCTAGTTTAGTTTGGATTAGCACTGTTGCAACACAATAACAGCCCTGTTCTCTGTGGAATTTGCAAATATAAAAGTCTGCTTTTCCCACTTTAAAGCTTTATCAATTATTCACTACCTTATACAGATGATACTCTGTTATCTAAAACACAAGAGAACATGTTGTTCGATGGTCAAGTTGACAAAAAAAAACAAAGCAGTTTATGATAAATGCTGATAAACAGGTAAAACAGGTATTAATTTTTACAAAGAACTGATTTAAAAACTATGTGTTGAGTTTAAAGACTTGTATTGATATAGTGATGAAACGAAAATAAATCAAATCTAGTTGTAATTTAATATGACTTCAGATAGCATCTTTTGCATTTCTGTAAAAGCAGACTGGACTCTTTCAACACTATTTCTGATAGACTTCCAATGCGCAACACCTTGTTAACTTTGAGAGTGTATTCCTTTCTGAATTGTGTACCAGAGAAAAATACAATGAATCGGGCCTCTGGCAAAATTATTTTTTGTGGTCTAAGATTTTGGTCAACTTTTTACACATATATTTTAGAGCCTAGTAGTTCAGGTGGGTAGCTGCGTCAGCATGCGTAGGCTGCAAAGGAACAAGTAATAGGTTTATTCCATGCTGAAAAAAAGAAGAAAGAGAACACAACGTTTCGGCCGTGGAGCCTTCTTCAGGTGTCATATTTTAGAGCCTTACAAATGGCAACAAACGCAGATTTGTGTCTGCTTCAAATGGTTTTGCTTTTGGAAAATGTAATTAAATATACTGTAACATTCTCCTCAGAGCATAGAAGTCACTTACTGTACAACATGTTTAGAAATAGGAATGATTGCACAGATGTTAAATAGTGATGTTGGTTAATACACTATTCCATACTCTATACTATTGTGTTAAAGAAGTTCTTTTACTCAGATCCCTCTTATTTAACCAAGTGAAAAGAGGCTGGTGATTTTTTCATAAAAAAGTAGATATACTGTATTACAACTGTATCTTGGACAACAAAAGGGTTAGGTGCTAGGGATTGATATTTATGTATCACCAACTTCTTGTCCAGTTTGTAGTGAATCACTCAAATGCAGAACAGATTTAAGTAAAGTGAGCATAATGATGCAACTGTATGCAAAAGTTAGCTGGCTGCATGCACTACTTCAGTTTTTTACCCTTACTGTAAAGTACTAAAACAAGCTGACACAAAGTCCCAGGAAACTTCTGACCTGTCACTGAAGTACTCTTAACCTGCTCTGACTCAGATACCATTACTTTGCCATTCAGAGTTAGGTCTCCAGGTTCATTGCTATGTTAAACCTCCCCTGTGGCCTACATTGACACATCTCGAACCGTACTTCACAGCACTATAAAAGTCCAACAAGGTAGATTTGGCTATGCTGGATGGTTTTTATGATCTATGTTTTATAGCAGTTTATTGTACTGAACAGCCAAACATAATCAATGTCGTGAAGCACTTAACATCAACCTAAAAAGGGATCAATTTTTAAAGGCTTTAAATGTGCCTAATGTGCTGAGTGCCAGAGAAATGATGCATTGAACAGACAAAAAATGTGAGAGGTATCCTGTTAATGACTAGTAGTACAAGAAAATAACATTGTAAGCCAAGCCTGAAAATATATATTTTATTCTGAATACAACCAACACAAAAACATTTGCAAATATTCTAATTTTTGATGTTGGCATTTTTTAACTCTAACCATGGATTACTTACAAAATGAAATCCAATAAAACAAAATAGTATTGCATGGCACAAAAGGCATGTGACACGTTTAATAAGGTCCTGAATTCACAAGTACATTATTTCCTGTTTGCAGTATTTATTTTAAAAAGTATTCAAATGCTATCGGAATGCTCTTAGATTAAAACTGTCCGTTCTTGATCCATTCCAAGTTTGAAATGAAACCTCAGGTTTTCATGCCAATTTATAAAACCCGTAAATACACCAGTCCCCCAGGATCAGATCTGAACACCCTTCTTTATATAATATTATAAGAGAGAGATACTGTACATTAATTTACCTAGGGGCATGTTTTCTCTGAAAACAATAGTTATTTTCTTCTTTGATACCACATCAGAATGGTGGCCCCTATTACTGGCAACATTTCAGCAGCTTTGCTTGTAGTCTCAGAAAGTCATTAAACACTGGCTAACACAGGCATCATTTAGTATTCTTATCCAAATGGAAAGCTGGAACTAGTTTGATATTTGCCAAATATTCATCCCCGCTTGTGAATATCTGGTTCTATGACTTAATAAGTAATATACTATACAGTATATACTTTTTTTAAATGGAAACAAATTATTAGAGGACTGGCTTTCCTATTTGGATAGATGTTGCATACATAGGTCATTGCATTCCTTATTTGTATTTTTTAATTTAATAAAATAATATTACATTGTTCTACAAGAAACAGAGATAAAACAGGTTCTCATCAAATATGGATTATAAATGAAAAGGTAACGGGTTTATTCCATGCTGAAAATTAAAGAAAGGAAACACAACTTTTCGGCTATGGAGCTTTCTTCAGGTGTGAGCCACCCTCACACCTGAAGAAGGCTCTACAGCCGAAACGTTGTGTTTCCTTTCTTTTCGGGATGGAATAAACCTGTTACCTATTCCTTTGCAGCCTACAGTATGCATGCCGGCACAGCTACCTACTTGAAATATGGATTATGCTGTACTCCCTTATAAGGATATACAATAAAAACAGAGCAAGCATATAGATAATAGAAGGCAGTCAGTCCGTCTACGTGATGTTTATTGACGAATTATGCAATGTGTTGTACAGTACATCGTACATCATCAAGATAGAGTGCTAGTATTTACTAGAATTCTTACGTAGGCCTATTAGTTTATGTTTGTCATTTTTTGAGTGTTTGTGTAGCACTGGAACCATGAGTGTTTTGAAGTGATTTCAATTAAAGCTCAAGTGCAATGTATATTTTTACATTGTGTCTATCAGAATACCCAATGTATTATTGTGCATCTTTTGTAACATTGGTCAGGAAATGGGCATTAAATGTGACAAAGTATCTTCTCTGGAGGCTGTGTTCAAATATTTCTAATGTGAAAAATAGACAGCTATTGTCCTTCATCTGCTTTGTGGTTTTTGCTTCATTAAGAGAGTCTTGTTTGTGCACCTTAATGTAAATGTATTTAACCTGATGGTTATGGAAAATGAGGAAGATTGACTTTTCGATCCTTCACACCCACTTGAATGGTTAATCAGCCTGTTGATATTAGCATTGCTTCAGCCCAGCCTGCTTGTTACATTGGTAAACAAAATAACTCATTCATTTTGTTAATGCGGGTAGGTCACAAAGACTTGAGCACTCAAGCACATTCCTGTTTCATTTAGTCAATAATGTAAATACGATTATGCTCTGAAATGTTGAAGAACTGCATTGCATTTATTGTAAATCCACAAAAAATCACAAGGTTTTATATTCCAGAAAAAACAACTCACTACTAGCCTGTTTGAAAAATTCTTATCCTGTAGCAATTCTGATTTTGTCACATAGCTGTCTCATAGTAACAAATCCAAATTCACCACTGATGTTAACAACCTCCTTTTTATGCAAAACTTTTAAATGTTCGATTCTTTTTAGAACTGTTAACAGAAGTGTTCAACTCAATGACCTGACAGCAGTCATTTTAGAGATTATTAACACATATCCTCCTTCCAAAGAATAAAATAGCCTGTAACTCTAAAAACACACAATACAGAAATGATGAAAGACATTTTGAATCGTTTATGTCATCATTATAAAACTGTTGGTATCTCTTCTGCCAGATTGGGTGAAGATTGATTGAGAGTAGTGTGTGTGTTCAGATTCCCAATGGATAAAGATAAAACATGCAATACTATTTCTCTAACAATAGTGAAATCGGGGTGACCCTGTCTTTTTTATCCAGCATCTTCATATATGAAGTTATATGTATATTGGTCCAAAATACAGAACAGACACAGTATATAAGACTTTCTAATAATACAAAACACCAATTACAGCAGAATTAATAGCATGCTTTTTGGATTTGGATTAGCATGTTGCAGATATAAAACAGGATGTTTAGCTAGGATTGATTTCCTGAGCAGGTAGGAAAAATATATTTCCTAAGCTTTTCAACAAAGAGACGCTGTAGAAACTGTCTTGGGGGGGGGGGGGTAAAGGGTGTCTTTAGTGTTCTAAAGTGTTGTTGTTGAAGGAGGAACATAAGCACTGCTATTAACTGAAGCAGTCCCAGCTTTTCCCTTTCCTGTCATCATTTTCTGACTCTGCTGCCTGCAGGACTAAAGCAGCTAATCCATGTCATTTCTATCACTCTGGGACAATTTATTCCACACATGCAGAATGCACCACTGGGGCTTCTATTTCGATTTATTGTTTATAAGTTGATTTCTTATTACAGATGTTCATGTAGTAGAAGCTCAACTGAGTGTGGAGGTCAGTGCGTATTTTAGTATGACATTTAGTCCTCCAAAGATTTCTAGATGAATCCCAGCAAATCTGCTATAAGACACTGTATATTATAGGAATGCATATTAATCAGCTCTTGCTCTTTCACAGTGCTGAGGGGGTAGAACCATCTAAAAAGGCTTCTAATTCTGTTTGTAGCATGCATAAAATCAAAGTCTGCAGCTACGGCCAGCAGTTTTGCCCTTAATAGGGTTCATCGGTGTGACATAACTAACTTGAAACCAATTAAATGGATGTTCTTGTTGATCTTGCAAAGAACATAGTGTCTGAATGCTCTTAAAAGACACTATAAAGGGTAAAGCTTTAAGATATTCCTTGTATGATGGATATACTGCATAAATACAATATTGTATTTTATGGTGTATATAATGATTAAATAATTAAAAATAAATCTGTTTCAGGATGATTCATACAAATGCCTTCTTCAGCTGTTTAGAGTGAAATTCAGGTAGATTCTCACACAATTTAATGATCAAAGCACCAAGGTAAAATAAACTGAATATGAAAGTACATTTTGAGAATGTCAAAAAAGAATCTTTGAAGATGACTCATTCAAGATGACCCAAACCAGGAAAGTGAAGCTCAGGTCAGTATTGTTTCAAGTGAAAATAAATTATGTTCCCTTTGGAATTTTGGATTGGCTCATCAGACCCCCTTGTAGTTAAGAACACAGCTCAGTTCAGGTAACCACCTTTATCTTAATCCTCAAGACTTGGATGTGCTCTGTGGCATTTACTGGCCCCTGGAAAAAAATGATCACGCAATAAGAAGTTAAATTCAGGGGAAGAAAGGTGCTGTCACATTTTTCTAGACTGACAGACAAACTAATATTTTATGGTTGTAACCAAAAAAGCAAACAAAAATTCTCAAACTGGATTTGTTTTTAATCTACTGTCATCCAATTTTGTGTAATTAGTCCCAATGGGGATATAATCTTATTTTCTCCCCTGGTATGTACTGTATTTTCAGAGAGCACTGTTGCAATGCAGCCCTGAGCTTAAACACTTGACACTAGCAGCAATAAAGACTGTTTCTGCTCTTTGATCATCTAGGTGAAGCAAAATATGCCAGGCACTTGGGCTCTGTTATGCAAAACCTCAGGTTGTTAAGTAACTGTCCCCAGCTTCACATGTCATTTCTGTTTAAAAGTTGTTGCTTTAGTTTCTTTTTATCACAAATGCTGCAATGTCACTTTTAATTTGGGACACCAATGTATTGCTTTGATGGATGTGATATATTTGCTTCAGTGATTGAATGTGAGTAAAAAAAAATCAGATTGTAAACAAGCTTTAAAATTTGGTTTTTTTATCAATTGAGTTTTTTTTTTCCAAGGCAAACAAACACGAAATGCCTAGAGGGTTTAATTCGCTTAAGATTCCAGGTTTTGATAAAGATTAAAAATAGCTTGTATTGAAGAAAAATCAGACGACTGGGACTAGTACCGCAATGCATAATTCAGCAAATTAAACTAATCACAAGCCCGGTAACTCAAAGTGTCACAGTCAACACTCTTAAGAACGTCCCCTCAGTGATGTTTTAATTAGTTGATGCTATAAACTCATGTTAATACAGATATGTAAATCAGATTTATCCTAGTGGAGTGTATAGTGTAGTTTTTTTTCCCTTTTCTAGAGTGTAAGATTTTGGGCCATTTTAAATGAACCCAGTCAGATCACAAGTTACTTCACAGACATTTCCTTTGGAATGGTTTATACAGTAGAGTATGATACATTACATACTGTATCATCCCCTGTATATTGGCTGAAGTATATAGAGGCATATAAACTAAACCCCTAACAATCTCATTTACAGTATAAAAACTACAGCACAATTAAGAAGAGATTGCTGAACTATGAATTATGCATAGATTTCATCTTCTGGGCTCTGTTTAATTCACTATGGACTTGAACAATCCAGCCTCAATAAACATGTATCAGAACTCAATTGATGAAGCAGTTTCTCACTCCTCCACCTGATCTTCTGAGTCGCAGGGCTGCAACAATTCCACAGAGGTTTGTCCATTTATTTGGACTTTTTTTTCCTTGAAAATAGTAAACTCTTTGTGCTATATGGTTATCAAAAGCAGCACCAGGAAATGGCCAAGAATAAACAAGAAGAACAGAGGATAAGGAAGTCAAGTTGTAAATTAGAATACTTTCTGCTGCATATTAGTGCACCTTTCACAATTTCTGCAGAATGCTGTATCTAAGATATGGCACAGCAGATATTTTTTGGTAGATAAAAGAGGAACTGATTTGGCTTGTTCACAATTAGCAACAGTGGCAGGAGATCCTGCATAACTTATCATTTTTTTTTTCCGGAAAACAGGGCCAGTTCGTGGCATCTGCTGCACAGCTTCAAAATGTTTTATTCATGATCTTTGATATTTATGAGATTTTTATTAGGTTTTATTTCTTTTTTTTTTCTTGTGCTTGTACAAGTTTCCCAAGAGCTAGTAAAATTTATTCTAAAATGATGAAGGAAGTACAAGGAATGAATTTTGCATGCATTTATGTTAAATTACGTGAACCAGACAATTCTATCAAATCTACCTGCACAGTTATATCCATAATGAAATTTCCGATCTCATGTATTCCTGACCAATAAAAAGAGCATGGCTGTAAAAATACAGAATGGCAGTAATCCACATCTCCATACACAAGTGTCAATTAAGACAAAGAGGTAAAGTTTGAATGAAAAATTATCATCTAATATACTTGGTATATTTCGGAATGTCACTTTAGTTATAGATTTTGGTTATCCATAATTCTCTTTGTTATAATATGTTGTAATTAAAGACTATTAATATGTCTCCTTAATTCAAATATCAAAAGCTGAGTAATGTCAGGGAAGACAACAGCAAATTATGTCTTCAGTCTTATCTTTAGTGTTTGAAAATACTGTATAGTCTTCTAAAGTCTAAATATTTGCAAGAAAAAAATCCCACACTTAAGATGTACAGAGGTTCCACGTATGCTAGTCATAAAAAAACACAAGATTTTGCTTTCGTTTTGCTGACCGTCTCTGTGTAACTGCAGAACTGACAAGAAAAAAGTGCTGTATTATCACAATTCAGTGTTGTCCAGTGTTGTCTACATTTGTATGTCCTCTAGCAAAAAAGCTGTAATGACAGGGTTATGCTTATTATAAAGTGTGATATTTCCATGTTTTTTCCTAATAAGCAGTCTGATCTGTTGTTCACTAAAGTCAGTACTAACTTCATATGTTATTCAGTTCTTGTGAGTTATCAGAGTTTGCTTTGTTGCAACTCTTCCCATCCAAATCAAGTTGTTATTCATGTTGACAGGGGCAGAAACTTAGTGACAGCCAGCTTAAATAATGACTGGAGAATTATTCCATTTACAGTATTCAAATATCTGTCTGTTCACTGGGAATGTGAATGATGCCTTGTAGTTGTCAGTCAGGCCGTTTCTGTATTTCTCTATTTTTTTAGGTCTCTTCTTACTTTTTTTGATGGTTGTTATGGAAACACATGAGGAAGAACCTTAAAAGTTGGCCTTTCTTAGCATTTTATTGTACTTGTCTGAGCACAATATTCCAGGCTACACTTTTAGATCTATCTGTTGTAATCAACAGGTGCACCTTAACTCTCTTACTCTCTTACTTAACGAACGGGAGGAATTATTTTCATAAACGTTGGTAAAAAGTAGATGCTTAACGAGTTGTAGGGAAAACATTATGGTGTATCTTGCCCTGATTCATTCATTGATGGACAGTTGTACCTTATATTCCACAAATAAACTAGAAACAGAGGCTCATGGATATTTTCCCCAGAGATACCTCTTGGTTAAAAGGTTATTGACACAGTCTTTCGTGTATTGTGTGTTCAGTGCAAATTACTGTATATTGTATTTTCTGAGAAACACTGAATTCCTAAAAAAGACCTCCTAAATTAATTAACATTTTTGCTGTATCATTTATTAAAATGTTTACTGCAGTTTATATCACTCACAAGTTTTGAATAATCTTAAAACTGTGCACTGAGAACAAGTAAAACAAGCACATTAATTAGTATAATTAAAATTGTGTGATTACTAGTTAAACAGGAATAAAAAAAAATGCAACATATTTGGTCTTTGGCTATTGAAAACTACTGTTTCTGAAACATTTCAAATGAAGTTAAAGCTACCAAGTTAAAATCCACATAACCACATGAGAAGAAAGACCAGAGTGACCTGGAAATGAATAATGGCACAATTTAGATCTGGCCCTTCTGTGACTTGAGGGAGTGTCATTAGCAACACTAATTGGAAAATAATGACTCTGTGCATTTCATTAGAGGTGGGGATGCTCAAAGGGACTAGTGCTCTAGTACAAAAAGTTCAGAACTGCCTTTCAATGCCAAAATGTGCTGCATTAAAAAAAAAAGGATTATGAAGAAGTCCAAAATGATTGTGCTGCCTTAGGAAAAGTTCTGTGTGAAAACATCTGTTTGAAGGCTACGAGACAAAGAACTGAGAAGTATCTATATAAAGCACAAAAGCATCTACTATAAAACCCATCTACTGTAACTTTTTAATAACCCCTCTTGTAATCAGTAATGCCCAATTTCCATTAACAAGCTTGTTAACATCAAATTTAATTTGATTAGAACTATTGATTTTTTTTCCACACAGAGTGGAATCTCACAAAGCTTTATCTAAGAAAAACCTGTTGTATAAAATTTTTTCCTACTTCTGCATGGATATGGAAAGAGCTTATGCAGAAATGGCGTGAAAAATCCAACAAGGTGCCAGTGGTCGGAGATTTAGTCAGTGTATTTTCTTAGCTGAGTAAGAAAGGCAAGAAAAGCTTTTACACTGGAGGATATGAAACAGATTAAATGACAATATAAGACAATTCATCCATTAACATTTTTCAGTGGGCTTCTGAATCCTGTTTTTTTATCTTAAATATGGACAGACCATGCAACATGTAATCCAAAGCAAATGCAAGCCTTTACATTTTCAAAACTTCATAACATAAAAAACAGAATTTGGAGCTGTTTAGAGCTTATATTGTATATTCCAGTGTCTTACAGTCAAGTTTAGTAGCTTTGAAGAAATGGGTTTCACAGATCCTTTGTCACTCTAATGTGGAACAGGAATACTCTTCTGATTTGTAGTAAAAATGTACTCTCCTCCAGAAAGCAGTGAAAATATGGAGAACTTTTGCCTCATTCCAACTAGAAAGTGAACCCTGCATCCTTTGTCATAGCACAGGAAAAGCCAAGAACGGTATTACCCAGTATTACCCACAAAATAAATGAAAGAGGTTAAAACCAAATGAAAGAAACCAAATCCAGCCAAGGAGTCTCATCCATGTTTTCATCAGCTGTACTTATTAATATCTGATTTAAGAGCTGGAATATTGCATGTGTATAGTAGGAACTGTTTTGTATAGTTTTCTCGGATACTGAAAATTTCAGTAAACTGCCTTCTTATAAGTTTTATATTAGCTTGTTATTAATTTTTCAAAAATGCATGGGAGAGAGACCATGAAGGTGTCTACATAGAGCCATCACATGAAGCACAAACAATATACAAATCTCTTAAATGTAATTAAATACACAACAGATTCAATATCAATATATTGATTTAAGCTAATAAGTATTTTGATTGAAACTAAAGTTGGTCTGCTGATTTTATTCTGAATTGATAAATCATAAACCAATTGATATTGTAGTCTATAAATTCCTTTTGGTCCTTACTCTGCAGAAAAAAAAATAATTCCATATATGCATTTATATTACTTAGATACTTTATATCTGTAAAACCTCACAGATAACACCTGAAAAGTATATGGGTGTGACAGACAGCTATAGGATTATGCAGAAGTGTGCTGAATTAAGTTTTTCTTGTATCACTGGAAGGATAAAATTCCAGAAACCAACATTAATGCTGTGGTTGCCTATTGTATATATGGAACAGAGTGTCCTTTTATCTTTTTAGACATTTTTTCCCCAGCAAGCGGTGTTTTTCTATTTTTTTGTTCCCAGGTTTTTTGTTGTTACTTTTGTTTTTACTCTTGGTGTTTGGTTTCCTGACTTCCTGTTTTCCTGACTTCCTGGTTTCCATGTTCCCTGGTCTCCCTGACCCCTGTTTCCCTGGTCTCTTGGTTCTTATCTGTTGTGAGTCTTTTTCGTATGGTTTGTTGCCCTGGTCTCCCAGGTTTATTTTTGTTGTGCATGCTTTTTTACATGTTTTGTCTGGACTCCCGGAGGTTTCCTTTCAGTTAAATGAGGTTTTTCCTCCTCCCAGTGCTGTGCAGCTCATTTATTTTTTGGGCGTTTGGAGCCACCCTTGAAGGGGTGGGGGGGGGGGGTACTGTTACGGCCTCCACATCTAGAGGGCGCTCCTTCCCTGTCCTGTTCCTAGTTTCCCTGTGCTTTACTTGTCCTTCTGGTGTATCTTTGTGTGGGGCTATATATTTCCGGGTCTCCCATTGCTCCTGGCTCAGCATTGAGGGTACGGATGTCTTGAGACCCGCCTAGTACCAGGTTGCCTCTCCCGTGGCCTGAGGTCATAGGTTTCTACCCCAACATCGTCTGATCCCTAAGCTAAGCTCCCTGTTGCCTGTTTTGCTGCTATGCAAAGGGTCTCAAATAAAACTGTGTTCCCATTTAAAGTCGGATAACTTTTAAATGCACAAACTAACAACATTTGTGTCTATATAATAGAAATTTAAGTCAGCTTAAGCTGCTTCTTGAGTTTGTCTCAACATCTATTAACCCTTAATGGGATAACTAACATGACTATGCCAAAAAATACAGTATACAGCATATACAGTATTGAAACTTCCAGGTAGACCAGGTATCCTTTTCTTC
This sequence comes from Atractosteus spatula, assembly GCF_055471065.1. Taxonomy (NCBI): domain Eukaryota; kingdom Metazoa; phylum Chordata; class Actinopteri; order Semionotiformes; family Lepisosteidae; genus Atractosteus; species Atractosteus spatula. Next base: position 14,930,223 of record NC_142725.1, on the reverse strand, counting down.
CTCTTAATTTAATAGAATTTAATTATCAGATACTGCTATTAAGTTAATGAATATTGTCCATCCACTGTTACTGAAGTAATTTGAGTTGTAATTAATGCAGTATATACATTTGGTGTTTAACATTTTTATTGTTTAATAATATTGAAGTATTCATGTAAGATTTATTAAGTGCACAGCTAATAGAATGTGTACACCTTAAAAAAAGGACGAGTTTAATAACTTTTATTGAAGTGTTAAAATAGCAGAGCAGCAGTCACTTAATGAACCACATTTGTTTGGAAACTGAAATATGTTGAGATAGAAAATCTATATTGAGTACATCCATTATCGTTTGTTTGTAATCCCCTTTCCTCAGGTGTCAGAACATTTTTGCATATGTACTATAATATTTTATCTGCCTTAACAATTTTAATGTGTTTTAAAAACAGCAATTAAAAATGTGGAATACACTTGAATAATAATAGAGGTGTTTAAAAAAAACATTGTATAACAGATTCCAATGATAATGGCGAGGAATAAACTGATGGTATTGTCTCACAGAAGCTACAATAAAAAACAACATCAGAAGCCACTGGTATGTCTCTCTCAATAAGTTTAATTTTCTATAAACTCTACAAAAGTAATCTTTCAATCATTCATTACAGTGATTCAGACTTTAAACATTGTGTGGGATTGTAATTTTTAATGTACTGCTTACTGTATTCTCAAATAAATGTTTGCTTTGGATACTAAATAACTTACAAATAATCTTAAATATTCTCCAGTGGAATTAACATAAGCTTTTCAGCCAATGACTGAATTCTCTGGATAGAAACTGAATGTTATTGACAAAACAGTCATGCATTTTTTGTCTGTCATGAATATTATGTGAAAACTACCAAACAAGCCCTTTTGCACATACTGTACAGTACATTATTCTATATAGACTTGTGTGTCAGGGCTCAGTACACTGAGCAAGTTACGGATGTCGCCCATCTCGAAATCTAGATAGTGTAAAACTCTGCCACAGCAGAGGACCTGGTCTTTGGGTACAGCAGTGGAGTTATCCAATGTCTAGGGAGTGGCACTGTGCATACTTACAGTACAGCCCACAAGATTTTGCTTGGCAGCATCCCTGGCTTCCAGCCTCTGCTCTGTGCAGCAGCTTCACCACTCTGTGTCGCCTGTTGCAGCAGCTTCAGCTCCTAGCCTGATCTCCGCATCATCTGATGCAGCTATCTCTGATTCTAGCCAGCATTTCTTTCTGCGCTTATGCTTTTCACCGGTCACCACGTCGACCCTCGAGTTTGCGACCTGCACCCCTGGTACTCCTCAGGGCTACTCTTCCAAACCTGTTTGGTTCCTTTTTTCAGGGCTCTCGCTATTCGGGTCTTTTCTATACCTGAGACTCCCTTTTTTTCCTGGATTGTGTTTAGCAGACTTTCTTTCCACCAGAGATGCAGTTAGCCTGGCTTCTCCTGGGATCATCGTTCCCTCTCTTACTGACTGGCTTGGGCTGATAAGCCCCACTGGCCAGTAATTCATTATCTCATTTTCACCTTATACTTTGCACTCTCTGGTCTCTTGCACTTGGGTTCTGAAAAATCATCACCTGGGTTGCTTCCAGCCATGAAACAAACAGTTTACTTTTGTTTATCTATGTCCCTAACTGGCTTTTAAGATTATAATAATACTATTTACTGGGCAGGAAGATTTTTTTTTAGGATTTAATAGTACACTGTGAATGGTATAAAAAGGGAAAACTGAAATCCAAGATGTTAGCTGCATTTTTATGGTTTCCATTACTGGAACATGGTCTTATCAGAGCTATCAGCATGAAATATGAGTAAACCAGGTTCATGTGATTAAATCTATGCAAGCTAGTACCTTTCTAATCAGAATCATTTCCATTTTAAAGGTATTCTAGAATTGCAGGGCAGGAGTTATGTTCCTCCTCCTGTTAAGATTGCAATCAGTAACCAGATGGAGACAGCCCACTAACTGAAATATTACAGGGCAATAGTAAATCAGGGGTCCTTTCGATAATAATTAACAAACTCAAATTGAAGTGTCAACACAGGCTAATAAAAATTCCAAAACATAGTCTGGATAGCACTCTGGAGAATAGGATGGCTTTTGTTTGCATAACATATTTAGGGATTGCACACTTAGCAACTGTTAGAGGTTGCCAGTAAATGCAGGACTGAAAGCAAAGTGGGTGGCAATGTTTGAGCAGCCTATCGAGTAGGGATTTTGCAAGCAGGCATGTTGGTTAGGGGGTTCCTGATTTTTCTGTTTAATAATAACTGTCACAAAGGTCTGAGAACCAGTTGCAGATGACGAAGAGGGCACAAAGTCTTTGACTCACATCTGTTACTGAGCGGAACATATAATCCTAATTATGTCTGTCTTCATAAAGCGTTATTCACTTGTAGAGGATGAGGAAAGGAAATGAATATGTTCCCGTTTTCACGTAAATCACGGATGTTGCTTTGCCTGGAACTAAGGCTCATGAAGAAAAAAAATGTTTCCCTTGTGGCAACTGAGATGGAAAACAGTATAGCATGTGCCCAGCTTTGTCTGACATCTGTTTTGTCCATTTTCAAACATCAGGGTAGCACAGTATGTTGTATAGAGAATGGCAAATTACATTATTTTATTTTGGATGATTATATTCCTCTTCAAACCAAACTTCAGGCATCTGTGTGAAGATTATCAAAGTAATGGGGTTTTTAAAGCCTCAAATATTTTGTTTATTGTCCACATAAACAAGATTTACTAATATTAAATATTAAGAAAGCACTTTGAGAAGTGTTAGCATTTTAAATGTCATATACTGTTTTTATCTTTTTTTTATATCTTGTATTCACCCCTAAGACTAAACTAGTCAATTAGTCTATTGTTGCAGTAAGAGTGAATCCTTAAGCATAATCTAGAACAGAGACAGAAAATCAATGTGCTTATGCCTTACAGAAATTTCCTGCAACAATTTTCTAACTACAAGCACATTGATTTTGTACATACTGTAATAGTAGAGTTAACGGATAGGCAATGCCTTGTGTAGGTCTGGCCTTTTCTCCCATCACATAGCTGACAATTTACTTTTGGGTACACATGTAAGGCATACAAAAATAATTGTTTTTGGCATTTTAGAGAGTCTGTGTTTCCCCCAGGCATCCTCTGATCTGGAACTGTTTTCCGTAATGGTTGTGTCTTTAAGCTTAATATTCCAATAGTTTTAAGGATTTGGAATCTCATTCTCTGTGTGAGTCTCAAGAGTGCTATATAACTGTAACTTACATTTACCCAGAGACCTCAAAGGATTTATATAATTACCAATTAATGTTGGTCTAAAAAGTTCTGAAGCTTAAGCCCAGCTTGTCACATTAGGCAGAGCCTATCAAAATGATGATAAACAAATTCCTCCTAGCTGACAAGAAATTTCACTGGGACTATAAAAAACTCTTCAGTGAAAAAATGAAAATAAATTCATAACCATGTTTGAAAAAACTTTAATTACATTTTTTTAAGAAACAGGTATGGGTTATTTCTATACACAAAAGTAAAAGATAATTAATTTGGCTATGGTACTGTTTGAGAGAAAAACCTTGAGAAAACTAGCGACTGCTCTTTGTTCCTGCCTCACGACAAACACCTTTTAATTTGTGCTGCAGCTGCTGCTATTTATCTTAATGATCTCAGAAGGAGAAATTACAGAGCATATTACATTGTTTTCCCATAAAAAGCACGTATTGAATATCTGAGACTTGATACAGTAGCTGCATGAAACCATTGCAAGGTAACATTTAATGATGACCTTTCTTTCATCTTTCCTGGATGCCACAGACTTGCCAGACCAACACACTTACCAGCAGTGCGAAAAATAAATAGCTGGCATGTAATAAATGAGTAAGTAGGATGAGAGTCAGAGCCACAACAGTGTTGAACTGCTGTTATGCTGTCCTTCCACAGGGCTATTCAAATCCTCCATTTAATGGGCCTGGCCCTTCTGCACAGTGGAATCGATGCTTTTGGACTGTTTCATACAAGCCCTTGGAGTCGTCCCTAACTCCTGAGGTTAGAACAAGACGTCTGACTGCACATGGTACTGTACCTAAACCTTGACTCTGGTGCCTCTTCACTTTAGAACAGTTTGCATTCTTACAAATGATCTTCCTTCTTTATCAGTTGAATGAATCTCAACACCAAAATAATTTACTTCCTGCAGTTGCAGTGTCCTTTTAATATTAGACTAATTTTCCTAGCTGATCTCTGGAACAGATTTCCTTCTTTTAAACTGTATTCAGCCACTCTCCTCACTTCACTGGTAAGCACTGGAAACTGATTTGGTAAATTGTTGCTGTACTTCAATGATCTGTGTGGCTGGTACCCCTTAAATGTTAGCGCCACTCTGCAGGATTTACTGTACATATATTAACCCCCTGTTAACAAGTGGCTTGCACCCTCCTCTATCCTGACTTATAGAACCGTATAATAAGCTATGGGGAATAGCTAACCAGCCCTGGTGTAGTAACCACTCCACACTAACTTGGTCTGTAACCTTTATTAACCGGAGTTCCTCTCATGTCTATACTTCTGTAACAGGAGAGTAAACTGTTCTTCTTCTCCCTAATCTCTTAATCTCATAGAAGAGTTAGCTTCTCCCTTCTTATTCATGGGAGAGTGAACTGTGATCTGCCTCCCCCTCCCCAACTACAAGAAATGCCCTCTTCAGTCATCGTCATCATGCATTTAACAGTTTACTCAGTTCTCACTTTGACTAGTCTGAGTCATAATTAGAAGATAGAATCAGTGACCTTTAATTATTTAAAGCAAAGTTTAATTGAAATCAACCTTGTGCAAATGTCTGGACTTATTTTCTTACTAAATTGTCTCTAAGCCACATACAGTATGGTACCAGCAGCTGAAGCTGTTGCAGACGGCTTACACATACAACTACTTTGTTACAGTCTGATACAAACACTGTACAAAACAATGTGTTTAAATGGAAGTATAATAAAAATTTCATGCAATACTTACAGTATAAATTAAGGCATAGCCACAGTAATCAAATATTTTGTGTTCTACTCTGGAGAGAAAAGCTCACACAAAGATATTATACAAATGGAATACAAGTATAAATTGCAAGCAAAATATTGATACTTCACTTTTGTTTTAGCATGCAAATTATAGTAATTCTTTTATAATGCACAAAGTAACATGAAAATGTATTTTGTGTTACATTTGGTATAACAGTCTTAATATCCACCTTAACAAAATATAATAAAGTAAAATAATAATGTCAAGACCTTAAATTTATGAGCTTGGTGAAAAGGTGTGAACACCAAAGCAAAACCCGAAAATATTATGTTTTATTTGTTCAATTCTTCACATGAATGAAGATGTAATCTTTCAAATATCTGACTGTCTGCCACAATCTGGTGATTTGAAACTGTCAGGATTTAGCTCCTGATTAAACTCTCGCGGGTTTATAAATACTGTAGGGTGACTTTTGTTTTCAATATCTGCACAGCTGTGCAAGAAATAAGATGGATGTGCCTGCAAAAAAAATTATCTTCATGTGAAATGCCATATGTTAAATTTTTTTGTCATTTTATAAGGTTGATGCTGCTCTGAAAAGTGATCACCACCCTAAAGCAAGAATTGAGGATTTTTGTTCTAAGTTGGAATTGCTCTTGAACATTTATAAAATATACAGTATGTATAAACAACACAGAGTCTGAAGTGTCACCTCCCATGGATGATTTTGTGATTTTGTCTGAAGTGTTATTTTTCAATTTCAGATCAGTTTCAGATCCTGATGATTAATTAACATCATATCCATACAACAAACAACTAGAAATGGTTTTAGTGTTATTTGTAGGTGTCATGAAGCATCTAATTAGAAACATTTGTGGAAGCTATTTGACTATGTACTGTATACGGTATATGAACATAGTATCTTAATATTTATTGGACTGCAGTGAGACACATTCATATTACACAAGTGGTGAAGCAGTGATTCAGATCTTATTAATATTTTTATAACTTAATTTACAGAATACAGTCAACACTTAACCCATACATGAAACTTCTTAACTTTTGAAAGTCACAGTAGCCTTTCATGAGTCTGGCTTAATGGGTTAGCTAAACAGAAGATATGAGAGCTGTGTGAGAGTAGGAAAAGAGCATGTGTATTGATTTATCTCTTTAACTTGTTAAACCTCAGCAAGAGTAACAGCCCACAAAGCTGTAAAAGTCAAGAGAGTAACTCACTTTGTTAACAAATGTGGTTAATTGCAATGGTGCAACACCTTCTACAGCTTTTAATTTAACCAGGCTTGAATTAGTATCACAAATGAGTGCCTGAGTACCTTTTGTAAGCCTTAAATGCAAGTTTTTTTGGTAAATGGTATTTTAAGAATTTATAAACTTTTTTCTTTTTTTCTTTCTATAATTATACAGTTTATTAATTGTCAAACAATAATGTATTCTTCAGTGTTATGTTTAAGGGTGTATATACAGTATATAGTATGTGCGTAGACTTAATTACTACTGGGCAAGATGAATATATGATATTATAATATACAGTATATATAATATATATTAAACATGGTAAACGCCTTTTGTTGAATTGTTGTTTAATAATCAGTGTCCGTTGACAGGACTTACCCAATATCAGGTACCAGTATGGCTGCAATGGTAAGATAACAGGGATATTGAGGTGTTTCCTCAGCTGCAGTGGTAAGAAGTCAGATATGGGCCTGATCTTAGTGGAGATTAGATAGCTGGATCAGTTATGAGGAAGTTATTTATTAAGTCATTTCAACTATATTGGTACCTGGAGTGAGGGAAGTTACCATTTAAGAAAAGGGACACTAATTAAAATGAGCATTTTAAGACCTCTGACAGGCCATATTTGTCATATTTAATATAGAATTTTAAGTGCTGGAGGCAGAGTGCGCATGTTCATATTCCTGAGATTATAGTGTATACTACACTTGATTAAAATTTCTAGGATGGCTCCTACAGTAAGCCAATCTGAGAAACATGGGAATGGTATGGCTGGATTGTAATCCATACACGTCATACTGTAGAAATGAGAAAGTGTCATTCTAGTCATTCACGATCCCACTGCTTAGGGAAGATTTTGCTTACGTACCATTGGTACTACTGTATATATGGTGTCCTTACAATGTGATACAACACACCCTTAAAAAGTAAAGTCATACATAATTCTGGAATGTCAAAGTAAATCATAGAAATTCACTCTTGTTGCTTCTGATGAATAAATGAACAAAGTTTTTCATCTCCATGATTTAGGCCTTCATCTCAGGAGATTTAAAAAGCCAACTTAAAATGCTTTTCACTTGCCCCTGTGCCTGCCTTTGATAACAATTATTTGTCATCTAGCAATCAGCATATTAAACTTTCAGGCAACTGTGGCAATGTTATCAAAGACCATTCCAGTGCACATGTTGACTTTTAAGGACGAAAAGAAAAAGTGAATACCGAGGAATTGCCTCTTGAGACAAGAAGAAAGACAGTAAGAGATTTGTGGTTTGCTATTAAAATATCATTAAAGCCATCATGCGCCGTGCAGAATTGAGGGCTGTACAGTACATTTCCAATACAAAGCCCTTTTTGAAGTCTTGTAGATAAAACAATCAACATGATCAAAGCTTTGACATGATTCATCTAATCATTATAAAGCTACAATGAATCTTGCATTCCTAATACGATAGCCTGTAACTTACTGTACGCAATTTTTTTTTCATCAATGTTGGCTCTTCTCACTGTGGAATTGTACTAAACAAATGCTGTTGGAATCTTAATTCTTAGAAAACTTCAATGTCTTACTAATTAGTAATAACAATTTTTCAATGGGATCCAATAGAAGACCTATATATTTATGGGCTACACAATTTTTTTGTTTTGGTGCAAAATATTTGTGATTTGTTATGTAAATTGGTTTGTACTCTTCATCATTACCTTCATTAAATTTACATTCAGCCAATTTTTATTAATGCTGTTAAATATACTGTATGTTTTGATTTATAATCATGATAACAACCATTCCACTGCAAATGTAAACAATAGGGTTCATTTCTAACTTCATACAGAGAATAATAAAGAAATAGTATTAAAGAATTGCCTACTGTAAATCCAACATACAGTAGATAGGTATTTAAATGCTGCAAAACAGCAAAAATAAAACATAATGTACAGTACGGGTACTGTATGTCTGTCACAGTGCGTTGGTAGTAATAACTCCACTCCATTAAACTACAGTATGTGTAATAACGTGGCTTTCTCAGGTTGATTTCCTGTCAAAGCGATGAGGGATTCAACCAGATCAGTCTTAATTTGAAGCTAACAGGTTAAGCTGAATAAGCTTTGTTTTCTCTTAACACGACGAGTCCATGAAATCTGTAAACTGTAAATTTGTCTTGGAAAACACAGCAATGCCTGCTGTGCACTGCACTCCAAAAAAATGGAATGTCTTTATCATGTGTCACATTGTATTCAGATGATTGATGCTGCTTTAGCAGATCTTTTAACATCAAAGCCTTCTATTATTTTTCTATACATATTTTATATATATATTCACAAAGTTAACCAGAAAGACAGGGAAACAGTCTCACTTCAACCTTGAAACTTGATTTTAGAACAGCCAGGGAACCACTGGCTTCTTCAGAGTCTTATCACAACAGTGCAGTACACAAATTCTTGTCACACATGTCCCCGTCAAAATATGGTTAAGGTTTCCAAAGATGTGTTACTCAAATCCTCCATGATGATTTCAAATCAAGCGGTTCCTTTTTGTCTGTCCCTGGCCTTTTTGATAAGGATGTCCCATTTGTTGTGTTTTTTTTCTGTAGAGCTCCACATGTCCTGTTTCACCATGTACTATATTTACCCAGAGGGAGTTGTGCTGAGGGAAATGGTCATGCAAGACTGAGCAAGTGAGTTTTTTAAAATTAAAATAAAAATAAATTGTGTTTCTGCACAACAAACACCTTCTCAAATCAGACATTAATAATTTGCTGACAAATCTTTTTTTTTCTTTTCCAAAACTCAGCAATTTTTTCCAGTCCATTTAAATGTAAATGAAGATATTTGACACTAATATTTTGGAACTGACAGAGGGATGTTTCCCTGCCTCTAACTAAAGACAGTCAATAATCAGTCTGTTTAATGTGAGATAAATCGTTTGAACTTCGACAGATTATCTGGAATCCTCCCAGTTGCACCCAAGCTGAGTGCAGGGCACTAAATGCTTCTTCTGAAATGGAAAAAGAAATAAGATAGAGACAATTATTTATTAAAATACTGTATTTGCTTCTGATCGTAAATGTTCAATTGCCTTAGATGAGAAAGAGTTTTTAGAGGCTAGAATTAGTATACTTAGACTTGTGAGTAATGCTGAAACACCAGAGAGCCAAGAGATACAGTAATGTGATTTAGGAAATCATTTGGTGCTGTATTTTATTACTAAGTGACTGAACCTGAGGCATAGTCTTGCTTCACCACTGTCATTGGTAGTCCAATATGGAAAACAATTGCAGTACATCTCAACTTGGGTAAGAAAATATTAGCACCAATTAATTGTTGTAGTGAAGGTTTTAATCCTGGGACACAAAACATCAAAGCTGAAGATAAAATAAAGTCAAATGTTCTTTAAAACTGGTAATCATATAAGTGTTTCCTAAACTATTTCTCTATCTCTTCTTTTTATATGATGCAGCAATATTAGAAGCTCAGTATCCAATAAAGCATTCTCAGAGTTCCACCCTTGAAAAATGCATCAAATTTTAAAATGCCCGAAGCAAAGAAAAGAAAGGCACCAGAGGTTTAAGATGAAGAAAGGGGATAGTGGAAAAAATCTGGGTATCTCCCTGTGAACTTGTGGTGACCCTCCATTTTCTCATGGGGCAAATGCAGCAGGTGTAATTTATCTTTTATGAGGGGGAAGCCTAAGCTCTCCCTTCTGCCTGCTTCTTGTGTTGTGAATCCTGTCAGAAAACATTTAACCTTTAAAATTCCTCTTGGGAACGGGGAGCTGTCTATTCTGTGTGTAGTCAGCGAAACCTTAACATAGCTTAAATATATATTGCCAGGATAGTGTAAATCCCCTTTATCCCACCAAATGAGGTTTTCAGTTTTTTTTTTAATTTTACTTTCAATAACTAAACCAGAAAAGACTTATTTGTCTTTCCTTAAAGAATAATCACGTCACTGGGGGAATAACAGGCAACTGTTTTTGTTGTAAGATAACACACAACCAATGACTGTAAAGTAATGAGTCTGTGCTTGAGCCCATTACCTTACCAGGATAGAACATACTGTATCCTGGTTTTGGTAGCATTAAGCACACTGAAAGTACATAACTCCATGCTTGATGGACTCTATTCTACCATAGTTCACCCTCCAGTGACAATACCCATTTACTGAACTGATTAAATTGTAGTAAAAGGGATAAGGTCCCAGGGTGCAACAGCAGTTTCTTCAGTGGGGATTTTAACACACAATCCTCCAATTAGTTCATAGTGTGAACCATAACACTTCACTGCCACTAAGTCTTTGCATTATAGTTTTGGGACATTGTAGAAGGCTATTATCTTTTTTTACTTCCTTTGAGATGCAATTACTGTGTTTTCAGTGGTAACTTCTTTAGTTGACAATGTCTTTGAGAAGATTTATTTTTTTACTCTACCCTCTCTAAAAGCATTGTACACATTTCACATTTTGCAGTCCTTTCCATTTCTCTAAATCCACTGCGTTAATAGTGTCTATCTGGTCAGCCAGCCAGCTCTTTAGAAGGAAGGGAGCCTTTTGAAGCATTGCAAAAGTACAATGTATACCAAATAGAAAGCTTTCAGAGGACAGCACTAAGCTTGCTCTGTCCCCCCTGCTTTTATGCTTCCATAAGCAGTGTTAACAGTCTGCATGATTTATTCTTTATAGCTTCTTGAGATAAGCATCATAAGTAGAGTCTGAACTCAGCATGCAGAAAATTGATTGGGTTGCTGTCAGGGTAAAGGACATTAAGATCTTTTCACAGGCTATTACCCACAATCCCTTCTGATTAAGGTATCCTTATGGGACAATTTAATGAATACTTGGCATTGTTCGCAAACTCCTCCCTAAAATATAACTAAAGTGCTGGTGAAACTCCTAACTCTCACAGATTAGGCCGGTTTGGGCATTTGTGAACAGAACAAATAAAAATATTTCACTTAAATGTCTATCTCCTGAGTTCTTGAATGAAAATAGCAGCCATTCAAAGTCTTTTATGCTATTTATCGCTACCAGGCCAGATCAGGTGTCTTCTGTCTTTTGATATTTGAAGCTATAACCCATGATATAAATATTGTTCTGCCAGTTCCAGCACAGAAAGCAGTTTCATTCATTGCATCATTTTTAAAATAACCAACATGTTATTTATAATCACTTGTTCATCATTAAATGTAATACATTGTAACCTGATAGAGCCCATTATGAATTGGAGATATGAAATATTACATCTGTTATTGAATTAATAAAATTTGTATTTTAGCGAACTGATTGTAAAATCTCTGTGTGTTCTCTCCCTGAGAGCACTAAACTGCTCTCTCTGTCTTTTTACAAATAGTAGATTCACCAAGCAGGGGGGGATCTAATGTATTATTCCTTTTAAAGTACAAGAATACCTTTTACTTTACTTCTGTGAAGCAATATTACAACCTATAAAAAAATCTTATGATTTGATGTGTTAATGCATATGACTGGTGTGTGAAAAAGCAAATACAGGACAATTTCTCTTAGGCATGAATTGTATGTTGTTGGAATGTTTTCTTTTCTGTTTAAGAAGCTAATCAAGCAAGTTATTCAAGACTGCTATATTTGAGCCTGGTGTGGGTGGGGGTCTTGTAAACTTTACTGCATCTATAGCAGCAGAGTATTCCCTCTGAGACCAGCAATGTAGACCTAATGCCCTCTAGTAGTTATCACAAACACAGTATTGTAGAGCTCGCTCAGATAAGACACTCACCCCAAGTCTTTTCTGCTCACCGGTATCAACTGCTCCAGTTTCTCTGAATCAGCTGTAATTGAAAACTTAGGCCTACTGCACATAAATAAAATTGGAGAGGGTGGGGCCTATGTTAGTTCAAAGCTCTTGATTTTCTCTGTGTATGAAATAAATTCAAATGAAGTATTTCAATTATCTTTCACATTGTGCATGCTGTTCTCATTCCTTGTGTTTCCTGTTTTCTGAAAACATGGGAATAAGTGAAACAATTATTATCGTTATCCATATCTAGCCCTGGTTTGCACCTTGAATGGAGCTGTCCTTTCAGCTCCATGAAGAGAAAGTACAGTACATAAACTGCAAGGAAAAAAGTTCACAAATGGATAGAGATTTTGTTTCATCTTTAAAAAGAAGGAATTATATTTGTACTGTACATAACAGCACTTCATTACTTAATTAAATGTATAATGAATGTTTGGGAGGGATAATAAAAGCATCAGTTCAATCAGACTCAGCTGTCAGTAATTCACAATCACTCATGATGTAATTTCCTCACCTAAACACTATAAATATACTGTGCATGTTCCCCTTCTCTCCCTCACATATGTCTTTTTGCAGCCCACCTCCACCCCATCCCCACCTGTGCAGCTGCCCCTTGGTCACTCCTCACTCTGCAGGGGGTCCCAGCCTCCTCGTCCTGTGGCCAGAAGGTCAGCCCTCAGGTACAGTAGGCAGGTTTTGACTACACACTCCATAATCCTTCAGCACACTTAATTCTTGGGTGTTGTTACAGGTATTCCTACTGATTTACTTTTATAATTGGTGCAACAGGAGGATTCAGAATCAATCATTGTAAGTCAGTGTAGAAGTTTCTTAAGTGACAAATTCATTCATTTATATTGATTCTTTATTTCAAACAGCAAAAAAAAATCAGACTAAGCATCACAAAAAAATCAAGTTAAACCTAATGCTTGAAAAAGAGAGGAAGTACAGACTTAAAATTTTTTACTTTAAAAATGAAGGAGCATGAAAATGGAAGGATGTGATTTCTCAACAGTTGCACTTAGTTTTCCCTTTTATAGAATGTCTCATACAAAAAGGAAGTGGTGAAGTGCAAGTTTTCAATATGCTCTTTGATCTGTGTTCTTCCGTTATATAATTAAGCAGTTTAACGAGATTTATTGACACAAGCAGCAATATTATGAAGCCAGGCAGAAAAAAAATCCCATCAAAAACTGGTATTTGATGAACCTCTGAAGGGATATGTTTAAATTATTCTGCTGGAATGAATTAATTTGTTCTGGTCTTCTAATGTGTTACTTTGAAGGATTTGCAATATGCTGTGAGGTACAATGAAAGCTGTTGAAGTGTGGCTTCCAGATATTGTTTAATTTAGTAAAAAAAGGTTTTCTGATTAAAAGTTTGGTTTGAAAGTTTAGAGTGGTTATCACGTGGGATTGTACTACATTTTTCTATGAGTCAAATACTTATCAATATATGTCACATCTATAGTTAGAAATGCATAAATATGTCTGTGAAAAATTAAGATTAGAATTACTGTGTTCTAGTGAGTGTATAGATTTATGATAGCGGCCAATTCACTTTTATATAAATTCCAAACACAAATACAAAAAAGTGCAATTTTCTGCATATTTTTAAAATAATTTTATAAAAGAAACAGTTGCTGTGTACTGTAAATGTTATATATGAGTGAAAAAGGGTAAAAGATCTAAAGTTCAACACAAACCCATACTAAAAGAGTGGTTCTTTCTTCTTTCTATATGAACGCACATATATAATGGATTTTTGTCAAGAATGATAAAAGACCTACAATCCTCTGCATTTAAAAGTCTTGACATTAAAAGGCTTAATTAAAATGTCCATTCATTTTTCTCAAGGCGTGTGCTGAGCATTTGAAAAGAGTTGTTTGTAGAATATCAAATTAAAGCTGAAATTCTGCAGTGTAATGGCACAGTGATGTGACAGGAAGCAGCAGCAGTTAAATCCTGCATATATTAATCTGTCAGATGCTGTATATATTATGTCATTGCTCAACATAATGTGTGAAGCTCAAGAACAATAGAAACAAAAAATAACTGGCAAAATCCTTGACAGGCCCTTTAAGAGGAAAGAATATTTTCATCTCAAAGCAACTGATTTGAGCAAGAGAGCATGCTCTTTAATATAATATTACAGTCTATGACATAATTACTACTTTTTGTAAGTACATTGTCCCAGTGAGTGACAAGTATTAATCTCTGTAGTGAATTATTCTGTAATGGTTATTTTTAGTAGCTCAATTTTAGGATTATGCTTTCAACTTTTTTTTCTAAAAGATAAAGTCATACCAGCTAGTATAGCCATTCAGAATTCTGTGGCCTTCTTTCAGCAAAGCTGCAGCTTTAGCTAATTAACAAACACACAGTCCTTCCCAACTTTTGATTGTATGATGAGATCGAAGCCCTGTTCACAACATGATTCAACTACATCTGAGAAAGCTTACCATTTCTCCTACAGATCCTTTCCTGCTACCGTAAAGATGCTGTAGCTACTGTAAATTGCTTGTAAGTGGTGGTTTAAGTAACACACTAGATTGAGTTAACACTGCAACTATTATACACCCAGAAGGTGTTTTTTTTTTTCCAGTAATACTGTGATTAAATATTTAATCCCAGTGGGTATCTTTCTAAATATTGTGTGTGGAAGTATTAACTTTAAGGTTAGTTGTATATGCTGTAGTGAATTAAATTTCACAATATATGCTGGGAAAGCACTTGGCAATTCAAGGACTTACTCGGATTCATTCCTCCAAATGATCTGATGAGCAGAACAATATGCAATGTGAGATTTGCTCTTAGTAATTGAAATGGAAATATATCTGCTGAAGTGGTTTGCTGTAGAAACATTATTGAAGTAATTGTGAGTTCAGGGATCATCAGGCAAATCCCATGAATCTGTCAGAGGAATTATGAAATCATCCCTACGATGATCAGAGCTTCAAAGACAAAGTAGTTTTTGGGGGGAATATTGCTTCTGAGCTTATTTGAAAATATCACTATTATTTTGTTTTTCTACTTCTGTGTCTCCATGATTCACCAGTCATGCTGCTACTAGAGACAATGTTTGATGATGTAATTTTATTGCATAGCCCTGTCAACACTCCCAGTTCTAATGGAATACAGACCAACTGTATCTAAAACAATAACAATACAAAAGCCATAACATTCTAGAAAAAGAGTGATAGGGCAGACCTCCCAAGATCACCCCTTTCTGCCTAAATATAGAAAACAAGCATGTTGTTCATATTATTCATTGCTTTGCCTGTGCCATATTTCCCATTTATCAATTATGTGATTCTGTGAGGTTTGTTTAAAACTATTCACAGAAATTCCTTAAGGAGAATGTAGAACGATATGAGTGGGAACTTTCTCAAAAGTGACAAAATCTGAAAATAACATAAATGTTAAGTTGTGTGTAGCAACTTTGATGCAACAGAATAGATGTGAATATTACTATGGTAGATTAATTGCTAGTAAAATAAATTATTATCGCTCTATGGAAGAACTAATTTTTCTGACTGTGATTCTCTTTGTATGGGCAAACAACTGTCCAGCATTGGTTTGAGTTGGCCAAGATATACCAGGATATCAGTTGTGACCTACAGTATGTTGTTTTGAGGACACCTGTCATGGGCAGGAGCTGCTTCATTGAACTGTGAAATAAATGTAAGAATATAAGGATATACCTATACCTGTAGGAGCATAAGAAGCTCGTAAAGATTGATCGAGAAAGTGGCTCAGTAGTACACATTTTTGAGTGTACTGGCATGCATATTTTCATTCCTCTCATACTGTGATTGAGCCCAGTTGAAAATTTGTTAATTCTAAAATGAGGTCACAAAAAGATGGCACCAATTAAATGTCCTCAAAGTTAAAGGAAAATGAAAGATTACAGAACTGCTCCATGGGAAAATATTCACTCTGATAAGGTTAGAGTTTCAGTTTCTTTTTGTATAAGGCCAACACATTTTGAGAAATTGTCCTTATTCCATGGCTTGTGCTGCTAAACTGAAAAACAAGCAGGTCAATAGATCACTAAAATCATATAATGTCAACACGATTTAGTCTCCATCCTTGGATGAGACTGTCAGAGCTATGATCTTAGCCCTTTTCATGGTTTATTACCCACAATTCTTGAATATAGTGAACCAGTACCACCTCCTTCTCAAAGTTCAGGACCTACGGTTATCCAGCTGAGCCTCTAAATGTAGCTATTAATCTGTGGGGGAAAAGAGTTTTTTTACATCATGTTAAAATTTAAAGGAAATTGCCTTCAGATTTTTTTTAGAAAAGAGAAATGTATTATTGAAACATCTGAACTGAAATATTGAAGGAAGGCAGGAAATGGAGCTTACAATATTTATGGTTACAGGAATCTTAGACACTTAAACAAAAACATGGTCTTTGTTAATATGGTAGCGGGTTCATAAACTGAAAATTATTCATTGATTAAAAGTTCAATTGACATCAGAGTTTGCATCAGAGTAAGATTTTGTGAAAGGAAGCTGTTAATGCTGTCAGTATGTGGCTGGCATTACCAGATAACTCCTTATGGTTATATATGGTTGGCTTTTGAGAGTCTGGTATAAATTTGTATTTTGCTCAGCTTTTCTTGAAACAGCAGCTTTATAAGCTCCAGTGGCAAATCTTAAAATTCTATGAAATGCAGATTTTTAGACCTTTTGTTACTTTTTTTTATTTTGGATATATCGTGTTAATGAGAATTCTTTTCCACTGTCCAAATTATTGGAATGACTTGCAAGGAGTGTGGACACATTTCCCAGAAATATGTTATGAAGCCAGATTAAAAATACTGTTTTTAGCACAACTAAGGTTAAACTGTGAACTATACTGATATCATAATACCAAACAATTAGACATGTAGAAATAATAGCTTTCCTTCCTTACTGCTAGCCTGTTAATAATTGCTTTTGGTCATTAGTTATTAATTGGTTACTGTTATTTTTACATTGAAACACCAAGATAAAAGACGCTTGCAGTTGTCTAATACTATATATAATCATCAATACAATTCTATTGCTTACCTAAGGTAAGGAGTAAACATTTTGGTCTCACTTCACCTTTGAACTGAAGTATCCCCATATACAGTGAACAGGAAAAAGCATAAGCATCCATGCACTGTCAGGTTGCATGTTAACTGTTAACTGTTGCATGATAACTGTTAGGTTAGCAATTGGTAACATTATGAAACACTATAAGGAGCTCCCAGATACATTTCTAAAGGGTTTGTTTCAAATTGCTTCAATTCGTTCCTTGGGAAAGGTTAAAAAAGCCTATGCAATAGATTGTGAAGAACAAAACTACCACTGAGAACAATGCACTTAAGACATGCACTAAAACAGCCTTTGATATTAACAGGAGAATAGTTGTGCATTGTTTTCAGGAATGAATTCCCAAGACAAGAACCTCCAAGGAAATAAGTAATTAAAACAATAAAGCTTTTATTGGAATTGTGGCCCTTCGGGATGGGAAGTGCTGATCCATTTCTTGCGGGATGCGTCAGTGGGAGCAGTAACTGCGATGTGTCCCTTCTACATATTGAAATGACTGCATGGTGAGGAGAACTCAGTCAGCCCATCTGCACCCCTGCTGAGCTGGAACTGCAAAGTGGTGATTAAGTAATTAACAAAAGACTCCTTGTGTCTGAAGGACGCTACTGATTCAGGAAATGTTGCACATCCACTCATTATTGAGATGTCTACAGATTTGATTTGGCTGTCACAGAAATAATTTAAGCCCCCCACCCCTCCTTCCCTTCATTTTCTTTTACTGTTGTTGCTGATTTGCATTTTTCCTTTGGGCCAGTTAAACATCTTCTAATTTTGACTCAAGAGTGGGAATCGCATTATCCCAAATGCCCCCCATGTGATATCTGCTAACAATTAGCAGCTCCGTGTTTCCCCTGCAGTTCCTAATAGCAGTTCTATTTTTGTGGCTATGCCATGATGTGGAGGGTGTGCAGATGTTGTTTATCTGGATCTGTCTCATTTGATGTCTGATTCAATTCTAAAAGTCACTGAGAAAATCCGTGCAAGTGAGATAGACTTTGTTGTGTGTGTTCAACTTAGTCACAAACACCCGAGGGATTTATGTTGCATATTCATCTGTACAGCTCACAAATGTGTTTTTTTTATTTCTGACACGGACGATTCCCTCATCTATTTCTTAGTCCTGCATTTCTTTTTATCTTTCCATTATTGAATCCACCAATTAGGTATGGGCTTCTCTTTTAATATAATCTAATCTCATTAACAGTACTGTAGGTACCAGTTCAAAGCTGCTTGGAAATAGTAATCTTACCATTACAGACCATGATTCCCAAACTATATTTATAGTCTATGTTTTCCTTAGCAATATTACAGTAAACAACATTATTATTTGTGTGGTGCCATACAATTCTATTTAGATTCAGTTCAATTTTATTTTAAGGAATGAAGGCAACAGAGATTCACAAAGAATAAAAGTTACATCTAACTTTAATCTTCTAGTTTATTTTTATTTTGTATATAGTACAGATATGCCTTTGCATTGAGCGACAGTACCATCTAGCACCATTGAAAAGTATTTTACCATGAATGATTATTATTGTGATGTGCACTGTTGTGAAGGCTTTTTTTTATCAATATCTTAATGGTAGTCTTTGTGGAAACCCATAATCGTGTTTATTCATAGATCGAAACACTGCAATGTAAGAACTTCAAGGATATTACTAAACAAAAGCGTTCAACACCGATTCATTTTCAGTTATGCAACCTGTTGTCTAAAGCCAGAATGCTGAGGTCAAGGTGGGTATTGTCTTTACATGTTCAATTGTTAAAGGCAAATGTTCTTTAAAAAAGTGTTATCTTAAAAACAGACAGGATCGAAATCTAAAAACAATAATGACTACTTGTCACAGAACTACTTCTCAGCAGAACTGAGTCCTATTGTCGTTTAAGCTTGGTCATCCTCTTGTATCCATTTCCTTTTATATTGTTATAGTAGGTCTACATGCTCTTTATATTAGCATCTAAAATGTCTTGTAAGGAGAAATAAACTGTTAGCATTATACTTGATCCCCATTAAATCGAAATCTTTACTCAGATAATTCAGAATTGTGATAATTTCCGTGGTGCTGATCATATTAAGCCATGGTAAGAGTACATACTTGAGATAACAAATGCTCCCATATAAAATCATGTGAAATTATAATACTCTCTTGTTTTTCATTGACTGATTTTGCATTGCAAGCAGAGCAAAAAAAAGTGATTAAGAACAGATCTTATTGTGCACTCCTGGTAAATATTTTCCATATATGTTTGCTTTCTAGTCATTGATTTTAATCATAATAAAGTTATGGATCACTCATTAGAGATGTCTTTAATTAAACACACAATTATTCATCTTTCAGTGCTGCTGAAAATTATATGCACCAGCCATTTGCTGCATTTAAAGAAAATCAATTACTTCCTGATATCTAGCTTCTTTATCAGTAATTATGATCATAAAAACACTTTTCTGTGAAGTTCTAATAACTTCTAGAACTAACTTCAGACAGCTTTTAAATCCTTCTTAAAACTAAAACAAGAAAAAAGACTTCTAATTTTATAAGAACTTATACCCCTATTATTTTTATTGTCTCAGCATCCAGGAGTCATTTTTTTTAGATTTTTGTTTGTCTCTGGAGTTTAAGTGATGTAGTGAGAAGGTTTGAGCACAAATCCTGGACAGATTTCTACTTCATGTAACAGAACAAATTTCAGTATCAGTGACGTAAAGGAGTTGTTTATCCCTTAGAAGTACTTTCCCTCTGAAGTTTCTGTAGCAGCTAAAGGCTTTAACAGGGGGTTCAATCTCTGTGGTTTTGGAAACATCAGAGACTTGTTTAACTGTAAAATGGTTGAGGATTTAACATTTTAGATTCCATAATGGGGAAGATAGAGTTCATTAACAACTGATGGTCATTTCCTGGTAGGACTTTAAACATTAAAACCTGGATGGATTTTATGTAGTAATTGTGAAAAGTTTGGGCAGATTGGTGTGATGTATCAGTACCTTGGCAACAAAACATGAAACTAAGCAAATTCCCTTGTGTCTCTCTCCTTGTGTCTAGATTCCTAGTTGACCATCTAAAGAGATTTCTGTTTAAAATTGTATTTGCAGTAACTATTGAAAGTATTACTGTATTACACTACAGTATTTTTAGTAGTTTTAGTTTTGAACAGAGAAAACCTAATTTAAAATCCTGAAAGGTATTTTGAGTAAAAGGCATCAACAAAGTCAAGGCAGTAAACTCAGAATGAACACAACCAGAGCACACAAGTGGAAACTACAGGAAAGTGCACTGATTTACACAAAGGGTTGTGAGCATGTGGAACAAGATACAATACTTACCCATGCTGTGAAGCCAGAAGTCAACTCAACTGATGTGCTTTCTTTTGTGTTAAGTAAGAAATTCTGTTTTTTTTCTATCAGTGAAGTTACAAGCAGACTTCGTTTATGATATATGTGCACAGGGCGCTTTGGCATGATCATCTGCTGGTGCACATTCAGACACGAAACAGTGCACAAAATACTCCTCCTATGTTTTCCATTGTTTTTATGTTACATATAACCTAAATAGAAGAATGAAACAACACTTGTCTTTTTTAAAGGAAAATTACGTACTGTACCTGCTTCATGGGAACCTTCATCTTTCTATGCAAACTTCCTAATAAAGCTCAAGTGCCTAATTATTTTTTCAGCTTCTTCTTGCTGTTTTTCTCCCAGGTAATAACACCATTGCTCTCTTATAATGATTGACACTCTCTGCTTGAAAAAAGTCTTACTGCAACTGTTGAAAATGTAAAGCTAATAATGGTTTTCTTGTTGAAAGGTTTTTATACGTTTTTTTATGTATTCGGTACATGCATCAGAGAACACAGCGTATTTAATGATTGCTAGAGTATGATACCTTTTAAAAACAATGCAATAGATTATATTTATTTTCATGTATTTTCATATGAAAGGATCCCACATGCTTTATAGTATAGGAGGGGACCCACTTCATCCACCTATGAATTTCATTAGCAACCCCTTTTAACAGCAGATCAGGAGGCAAAGTGAGAATTACTTTGCCAATATCAGAGTTATATTACTAAGATGTGGCCTTTTACCCTGTGCTTACTGAAAATAATATAAGCATACAAATTACAAGGAAGTACCTGCAGTCATCATGGAAAAAGTAAATTCCATACCAGAGCCCCAGCAGCTATTCGGCACAGAGGTCATCCTAGTTTCTGTAGGATTAAGCAGAATACAGAGCAGCAGTCCTCAAGTGAAAACCACCTTCCATGGGGCTATGTTACACACCTCTTAAACCTAATGCATTATACTGTACACTATGGATTGTTTTCAGTACTGTAAACTGGTCTTAAGGTCTAAAATAGTCAGAAACCTACACTGGAACTTTTCTGGATTGATGTCATCTCGTTTAAAATCAAAGGTGTCTTATACTGTTTGCTGATGGTACAATTACTCATTACTTCAGTTTCAATGCTGACTATGTAATTAAAAAAAGAAGACTGAACATTTATCTGGCTGGTTGAAAGTCCTGATAGACTCATTCCTCATTCATGAAAATGGCAAGCTCCCAGTCAGATGGCTCCTGTCTAAAAATACCACTTAGGTCATTAGCCAGCCTTATTACAATCAATATTATCTCAGTCTTCAGCTCACTTCTCTTTATGCTGTTTAACTTGAGAATGGCAACAAGATTGCCTATTATGGCACTGGGTAAGGTGAAAGTGTAACCTCACACATTAGCTTATACTCAGTTAAGGTTTTTATGTGCAACAAGCATAATGTTTAAATGAATGCACACTGCTAATCACACAGATTGGCTTATGCATGTAAACACTGTACACTTTTTAAATGACACTCCACTTATTGTGTTTTTTATTCATTTGCAACACAAGACTTAAAGCTCATCCAGTCACAATTATTTCTATATATATACACCGAGAAAATAATCCAATAAAACATAACATGCAGGCATGCTAAAGTTCTAATCATTGTCCTCTGTACTCAGAGATGTAAAATGATAATGAATTGTAGGAAGCTAGCTGGTAAAGTGCAGAGAACTGGTATGATAGATAAAGTATTGTAATTATTTTTGCATTATATCTAACCTGAAAGTTTCCTTCCAGTGCTTATTCTTTATTCATCTTTCCATTTATTTGAAAACTATATGGGTGGCTTATGGATTAATTCCAAATGCTCCAGAAAGCCTTACTGAACATAATTTCCCTCGGTTCTTTGCACTTTTAAAGTGCATTGAGATCCAATCTCCTGGAACAAGGCCATTATAGATTATGAAATAAAACTTTACAATCTAATCTACCACCAGCATGAGTAAGTGCTATGTAGTATCTGAGTAATAATAGTTGTACATTGTACATTTGTCTGGTGATTACGGTCTCTCAAGAAGTAAAGTTTTGTCTGCTATTTTGTTTGCAGCAGTTTGCTACAAAGACATAAGCAACTGAGGTGTAAAATGGCTTCAAGGCTCATTAAAAAAAACTAGGAATTAATTTTTGAAATTATACAAAAATAAGGCACTTAGGTAGAGTGTACATAGATCTGCCATAATCGTCATACCCAGGCCTTTCAAGTATTTTAGTTTGGTTTGTCAAGAAACCATTGTACTCTATGTTGTCCCATTAAATATTTTACCTTTTAGTGTAGAAGAGTAAAGACACAAGATTGATTGTGACTCATTGAAAGCATCATATAATGAACCTGAAATCTAAAAAGAAATAGTTGCCAAAAAGGGGACTAGACTCTTAGGTCATTTCTCTAAAATGCATCATGTTTGACCTTTATGGGAATAGTACAGACACTTTACAATATAGAATTAAACACAGCACCAGATTAAAACAGCATTTTTAATCTTGTATTTACCCGAAGGAAAGCTGTATTGAAGTATTAGGTTAAGGATCTGCATGTGCACTGTATATTCTCTAGCTGGTTAACAACAAAAATATCTTCATCAAAAGATAAACCACCAAGAAAATGAAAATATACAGTACTGTATAGATAAATAATATTATTTTTAAATGAAAGTTTCTTGTTTAAATCAATAGAAGTATCCTTTTGTGGTACAACTGGTAAATAAATTAATAGAAATCATATGGTCCATGCCCTTACTCACCTATGATTTGTTGAGGTGTTTAAAAATTAAACTAATGATTAACCAATGTATTTTGTTATGCAATATGCTAATCTTCTGCGATAGACGCCATCGGGAATCTGTGTCTCTTGTCTGTTTAGACCGCAAACGGAACTTAAGAAGTTTACTGAGATGTCTGCCCTCATTTCAATGTGTTAGTTGTGTTCCCCTGTGTTCTCATTTTAAAATATAACTCAGAGTAATGAAGATTCAAACTGTGAAAGCATTCCCAGGTGCAATGGGAAAATGTTCTGATGTCAGTGAAGTAGTAGGATGTACTGTATATTAGTGGCTCATATTTTAGTCTTGTTGTCTAAAAGCAAACATCCAGCTGTAATCCTGATGAAAGGTACTTTTTAATTAGCATTTCTACTGATTTACAGTATAGGTAAATATAGTCAAAAGAGGGTTTCAAGTGTTTTGTATAAGTGTTTGTCATGCTGCAATTTTTAAAAGTATGTGGAGTACAAACAACAGCTTAAGAAGTGTACAGAATACTGCTTGAAGGATAAGTCTAAAAAATACTGTCAAAACAGTCGCTCTGTTTAAATAAATATAATAAAACATCATCACTTAAGATAGTCACACTCTAATTACTGTAGTTTCACCACAACATAATATGGCAAGAGCCACCTAAACGCAGCCTCTTGTTTAAAGTAATGAAAACACTCTTCACGGATTAGAGTCATTAGAGGCAGAATGGGGACCTTTTCCAACATCTCCAAGCACTTGTTCATACTGTACCACAATCCCACATTTGTTATTCATTATCACATTTGCTATTCAGTGTTTTCCCAATCCTGGTTCTGGAGTCGGCCTGTAATGTTTGGTTTTCATTCCAGTTGAGCTCTCCTTTTATTAAGCTTGTAGAATCTTTAATTGAACAATTTTCCAAAATTGTTTAAGAACTTAAATAGGATGGGGTTAGAAATTGGCACGAACCAGTACGCTGAGTTTTCAGAGCTCCTCATATTTAGCATTATTGTTTAGAAGAGTGGGTAGAATTGAAACCATAAGTCTGTATATTACAGGAATGTTTTCTATGAGAATGTTTGACACAGTGTCATCCCTAATCCCATGTTTCTATAAATTCATTGATAATCAATCAAGAGTTAGAGAACTATTGGAGAACAACAATTTTAAGCCAAGTGGAAAAAAATATCTTTCTTC
This sequence comes from Atractosteus spatula, assembly GCF_055471065.1. NCBI lineage: Eukaryota > Metazoa > Chordata > Actinopteri > Semionotiformes > Lepisosteidae > Atractosteus > Atractosteus spatula. The sequence goes on along the minus strand of NC_142725.1, from coordinate 14,905,793 downwards.
CATTTCTTGGAGGCAATACATGTAAAAGAGATTGTTTTCAAACTCAGTCCTGAAAGCTGAAAAAAATTCAGATGATACAACTGGCTAAGTTAGGCCTTAATCATTTTAAAATTCTTAAGAGCTGAGCTACAATAAAAAAAACAAAACAGAAAGCTCAGATCCTAGTATTGGGAAGCCTTCTCTGCAGAATGACTCACTCCAAAGATTCTGAATATTTCCAAATTCTCTTTCCCAAAATACAGCATTTTCATTTTCAGTCACTGTTAGTGACAGCTTTTGGGGAAAAGCATACTGCATACAGCACACCTTAAAGTTGTTAATTTTCTTGTGTCAGAAATTAGTGTGATGTGACTTTTTATTTCAATCATGTTGCCATGTTTTTCATGTACCAGTAACACCAAGTAAGACGTTGTCTTTTTTTAGCAGTTTAAAATGAAAAATGGAATGTGCATTATAGCATTTTAATGGCATTGCAGCTTTGTATAAAGTATAATAATCAAAATTCCAGTGTACATTAAATAGGGGCAGTGTTGGCGAATGTCAGTTGTCATTTTTCTTGACTCTGAGAGATTTCGAATTAATGTGGGCTTATTAGAGAAACAATGTTCTCAGCAGTTGAGATCTCTATTTTTAATCTATTTGACAATGGCTGTTAACCAATTTGGCATGGTTTCAGTTGTTCCTGCTTACCTACCAAGCCCACATAATTAAGAGCTAATTAACATTGTATCCAACAGTATAAAAACATCTGGACTTAATGACTTTTATTAGTCTAATAGCAGGCTAATTAACGCTCTCTTATGGAAAAACTCTAGACTTCCTTTTTCACTCTGATTGTTTGTGTCATCTAAGTAATCATGAATTGCACCAGGAGCAATTCAGTGTAAAAGAGTATCATGTTATATTGAACATCAGCATAATTGTAATGATAAGAACATAAGAAAGGTTTGTTGTCTGGTATTCAGTCAACAGATGGTTGGGAAAATGTGTTTTTCTTCTTCAAGCACTGCACTTCATAAGTAAATACAATTCATGGTGTAGCAATTCTAGCATGTAACCTGCTGCATAAAAAAACAGCCCTAGAGCTACAGTATCAACACTGTACCAGACACCAATCCTGATGAAGGAGTTTTAAACTCATACTATACTAAAAAAGAGCATTTGATACAATAAAATAAGTAGCTCTAACTTGTAAAAGTCCCCTACTTTTACAATTTAGACCTCCTGATCTGATTCCATCAAATTCTTCAAAGCTACACATTTTGTTTCCTCTGATACTTTTCACAATGTTTTTCAATGTTTTAATTTGCCATTTCTAATCTATTGCAATGCAATTCTTGTTATGCAATATGTGCTTTTCAGTGTAGGCGGTCAAAGACAAATAATAACTTGGAAGTCTTCCATTTAAAAAAAAATCATGGGCAGATGAGGTTATGCCTCCAATCCGTCATTTTGTTTTTGAGAAGAATGTTTAAAATCAGATTGGCAGTTTTCTCCCTGAAGACGTGTGAGAAAAGTGTAATAGGACAGCTCTTCCCTGCCCTGCTGTATTGCTGGGGTGCCAGCCAAGTATGTTCACATAGAATTACTCTGGCCTCTGTGAGCAAGGTGACCCAACTCTTTTCTTAGCAATAATAGGTTTAGATAATAAAACCTAATTTGGGTGCTACAGCCATTGGTGATTTTTCTGGAGGCATGTTTTCTATATGATTCAGGTCACCTGATAAAGTTCTTAATTAATCAAGCTTCATAATTCTGTTGGCAATCAGGGTTGCTTGGATTCAGTTTGAGAGTTAATACATTAAGGGGGGAAAATGTTTTTTTTTCTTTTGAAATGTATGATTAATATGCAGTAAATAAAGAACTGTGACTCAACAAATCCTTAAATAGGATTAATTGTTTGTCCGGGGGTAAGCACAAATACACAGCTAATATAACTCAAAGAGTTTCAATCAATGTTATATTTTGCAGTTTTTTTAGATTCTGACAAGTATTGATGTGATACGTCTTTATTTAAAGTGTAGAAGACAATCAACAATATAAATGCAATCCTACTACCACTGTACTTCGACATTTTGTTGGATTTGTGACATATACAGATGTTGACTTAATATTACAAATATCCTTTTGTGATATATTTATATTTTCTCATTTCATTTTTATTCAAGAGCCTACCAACTAACTACCAACCAACAAATAAAAACAGAAACTGTTCCAGATGGTGTTTAAGACTAATAAACAAAAATAGATTTTTTGGATTTATTTCGGATGCTTTTTTGAGAAACTTTTTTTTACATTCCTGCTTGTGTCAGTAGTTAACGCATCAAATTAATTCCTAAATCACCTTGGGAAAATGTAAGGCAGAAGAGGTGGAACTTAAAACCCCATAAGTTTCATTTTCTGCACTGTATATGAAATACAGCTGTAGGGGATGCTAGTGCTTTCAACTCTGAACTTCAAAATACTTGGATTGTTATTTCTCTTAATATATACAGTATGAACCTTTGCTCTCTACTCAGCTCTGCATCTTAGCACAATATTATTATTACTACTACTACAACTACTGCTAATAAGTTTTTATTTATTTAGATTGCATCCAGCGTGACATACAATGTATGAAAACTTTACATTGGCTGTAACTACAATAGATGCCTGTGCAGTCCAGCTCTAACACAGAACGCTCTAGTTCTTAGAAGCAGTCAAAGAGAAGCAGGAAGCAGCCACCCTCCTCCTGGGCTCCTCAGCTGGTAGCTCACTGACTCAGCAGGACGGTGCCTGGAGTTGTTGGAACAGGGAATATCTATTGAGCTACAAAAGGAAAAAAAGCACTTCTGGGAGACGGCCAACCTAATATTGAATAAGCAAGGGATGTGGTTTCTCCATTGTGCTACAAAATCCTGCTGCCAAAGTTTGGTTCATGCTGTGTTTGTGCCCATTTTTAATGTTCACAGTGTGTGGTGTAAGAAGTCCCAAAACAACAGACCACCCCTATTAGAAAAAGCCCATAGAATATCTGTCAGAGTGATAATAAGTTTTGCAATACTGAGTGAACGGAAGGAACCAAAGCCTCTCTTCACAGGACAGACTAATGAGATGGGATGCTTAGCTTCCTTCCTAATGAGGCCCAGGGATTGAACACTGGGAAGAACAATCCAAAGTAACCAATCAAATATATTATGCATGTCTTTGAGCAGTGGGAAAAAGTTGGAAAAGCTGGAGAACACCCACACAAACACAGGAGCAAACATGCTGCCAGACAAATTGAACCCAGGACTTGAACTTAGAACAGTGAGAGCCATATTAAAGGTGTTATATAATACAGTAGACATGATAGTCTTGTCAGAGCCAGTTGCTGTTCTCACCTATGATTGTAGCTGTCATCAACCACGGTGACAGCTGCCCATTGACAATAATCACTGAAGGGGAAGAAAAAGATCCTGGGGTTATCTAAATAATTTATACCGCACTTGATTAAAGGCTTGGTGTCTTGAATTATTGAGAAGACAAGTCTCCACTGAGCCATAGCCAGGTCTAAATCTTGTAAAGTTAATGACTTACTTTTCACTCAGTGCTCAAGTCTAATCCCCCGTGTGGGCACTCAGTCAAGCGGGATCTCTTCTATGAAACACTGTGAGAAGATCACAAGATCCCGTCATACATTTACACTGTACAGCACTGAGAATGTATGTCCACTCAAAGGGTTGTTTGTACATTATTTGCTTTGTAAAATACAAATCCATACATTGATTTTTCTATGCCTTTTTCCATTAAATCATGTATGCTCATATGTATATAAATGATTGTTTTTTAACTAGAAAAGTGCTACCTTTAGCCCAACATAGTATTTTTTAGCAGCATAGTATTTTTTTTCTGGTTTCTGTTTTCTCCCAGCCTAACAATCATATTCATGAAAGCTTGGTTTTCCAACACCTCATCCACTTCATCTTCTGCAGTGACAACATGTTTTTACACCACGATGTGAACTGCCTACAGTCTGTAAAAGGTCGTCCTTGTTATAAGAAAGACTTTTTTTGACAGAACGAATGCACCTTCTTGTTTTATAGTTAAAATCTGTATAATGGGTGATCTCCAAAGGACATTTGTGTCATCCTATCACTTACAAAAGCATCAGATATCACCCAGACTGCCATTTGTTAAATGCAATCTTATGACTCAAAAGCAGAATGTAAAAAAGTTGATCTTTTCAAACATTCCTATGAACCAATCTGGGGGATTCTGGAGCTTTTAAGGAAAAGTAAAAAGGGGGAACCTGGAAAAACATGTTTCATTGTACTCAAAACTGATCAGTGTGTTAATTTATGCTCTGTATTATCAGCATGGCCTTTGTAAAATAAATGTACCATAAGTACAGTCTCGCTAATTAAATCCTGAGATCTGCTAATTGATTCCCTTACACAAATCATTGAATGTCATCAAGGTTTCAGTGCAATTTAGTGAGACTTCTAGCAGGATGGTGGTGCTGTTTATATAACGTATTAGAACACAGTGGCCGTGTCAGATGTATCAGCTGTAAGCAGAAGTAATATTGTTATCGATATGAGAATCATTATGGTCAGACAGTGAGGGTTTTATTTTTCGCTAATGTTCTGTTGTGTGGTTGGTTACCAGGGCAATCCTCTCATCTCTGTCTAATGTGTTGACATTTGACATTCTGGGACACTTGCTAAGCTGATAAAAGCCTCCACATCTCAGTTAGTTCCAAATCGAAAAACCAAAGATGAAACTGGCTAAAACGAATGTTGCTACCCTAGGAATATCGCTTCAAAGAAATTAAATCAGAGATCTGTATTCCTTTATATTATAAGAATTTCAGTGTTCTTTTCAGCTTGATAAATGATGTGGCGTTAAGTCAAAATATTAGAGTAATTTTTGAAGAATGTTATTAAATGAATTAAATGTATAAAATGTTGTTAATGAGAATAATTCATATTAATATTATAATAATTATTCCTTACACTTCTATAACGCTCTTTCTGGGCACTCCACTCAAAGCACTTTACAGGTAATGGGGAGTCCCCTCCACCACCACCAATGTGCAGCCCCACCTGGATGATGCGACGGCAGCCATAGTGCGCCAGGTTCACTCACAACACACCAGCTATCACTGGGGAGGAGAATAGAGTGATGAAGCCAATTCATAGATGGGGATTATTAGGGATGCCAGTGTTACACCCCTTGGCCAGTATGCCAGGGTTACACCCCTACTTTTTTCAAGAAAGAACTAATCCATAAAAGGAACCATAAGAATGCTAAAACAACTGCTAAGAATAATAAGACAAACAGTAAATTATATAACAGCTCTATACTATTGGATATCTGGTGTCTTTCCTATTTTTCATTTTAAACTTCTGAGCAATATATAATTTCTTAGTATTTCCTGATGGTCATCTTCCCATTCAGCATTACAGTATTGCTTTTCCTAGTATAGGATTGCTTGCTGTATTTGCATGACAGCACTGTAACATTTTGAAAAACTGAAAAATTGACTTCTGTAATGCAGGACAGTGACTTTAACAACAACAACAATTACTTAAGATGCTACATTATGTAGCTCTTTCAGTCTAATTAAAAAGAGACTCCCTTCTACCCTTTCTACAGTATGTTATTTAATAAGGTTTAAGAGCCGGAGGAAAAACTAGTTATCAATAACGAATTCCTGCTGATACAAATTAACATGGATGGTTCAATAGAAAATCCTGACCTTGCTGACGGTAACATACTTTATTATCATAATTATCCTACCAAAAAGTCTTATATTAAGGGAAAGAAAGCATGTTGTCCTTCTGATAATTAAATATTTGGCTTCTTTGAAGAAATGACTGGATGAGATTTTCAATTAATTAGCTCCTAGCAAACAAAATAATGTATATAGGCTGAAAGGCCTCCACGTGTTTGTACAGTAATTTTTGTTTAGAGGATCTTTTAATTCACTGAAAAGCATTTTAATTAAGAGGGTTTTAAAAATGCTTCATATTAATGTTTTATAAAAATCCTCAGATCCGTTACCTGCTAGCAACCAAATGGACCAGATAGGTTGAATAGTCTCTATGCCTTTGTAACCTTATGCTCTTAAATAATTAGAATAAGTTGCTGTCAATCTGATCCATGTTACGGCTGGTGGTATAGGGTACAAATTAGATGAGGCCTTTTGGCCGTTTTGGTTTCCGTAGCTTGTGCAGTGGTTTTTGTATTTTCTATTTTACAGGTAATGGTGAATAGCTTTACTGTAGTAAAAATGAGGCTACAGCCCTCTCTTTATCATGTGGGTAAATGCCGACTCAGTATGATACTACTGTATGTCTTCAGGATATCGAGGCCCAAGCAGTTGTATTGTGTACTTGTGTACAGTGATCGCAGTGGCAGATTCTAAGCTAAGGAGCTCTTTGGTACCAAACTTAAGAAACGCTATGAGAGATGCTGCCATTTAGCAGTCATTCGTATTTTTTTGGCATTGGCAAGAGTTTATGGAGTGTTTCATCACAGGACATTTTTTTTCCTTTTAAGACCGCACAACATAAACTTTATTGTTTTACTCTTCTACTCTGCTCCAGCTAGTACAGTGGGAGCATGAACAGTGCTCTCCTTCCACAGTCCTAATGTCAAGTCTCTCTCCACTGGACATACTTTGAGCCCCATGGTGCCTTGCAGTAGAGTCAAGGGCAGCATGAGGGGAGCTGTGTCTCTCACTGGCAGCACTACCCGCTCACAGCAAGGGCAAGAACTCACTGTTTATTGGTACAGTATGTTGAGGATATTGTCATCATTGTAAACCAGCACCATTGGGTACAACATAGATTAGGCAACCTGCACTTCAGTATTGAGCCACTCAAGAGGCTCTTTAATGTAAATTAGGTTTTATCTCTACAATAATTTGCTCTGGGCTCAGGTGGCGGGGGGCACGACCCCACACGGAACCGTGACTATCAGAATTACAACAACAAGAAAGAAGGAAAAGGTGGACCATTGTCTTTCAATAATTATAGCTGCAGCCTGTTCAGTGCTTTAAAGAATCATTAGATATCTTCCTGGTTCAATAATAAAAAATACGCTTGTTATTCGTCTGTGACATGAAAGAAATGTTTCCATTTATTTCATGACATTTTTGATGACATATTTCACAATTTTCTATTAGTTGTGATTTACAATATACTGTGTGGAATAGTTATCAGATTGTATGAATTTTGAAGGAAAAATCACTTTCTTTAAATGTACTGTACAGTCTGTCATGTCAGCTGAAGGCAGTGAAGATAAAAAACAAAACAAAGGAAAATCAACAAATTTCTTGACTGATGCAGATAGACACTTTCCTGACCCAGTGGTGTCTGAAATGACACAGCGCAATAAGAATGAATCTGCAGAGTATTAGAGGACAGAAATGTTATAATTCTGCTCACTAAACTCTGGCTGGGTGCCAAGTACCAAACTGTCTGCGTTTGATGGAATCAATAAAAGGCCAGCTGACTTGCACAGACTGTGCAATAAAACAAGAAGAGGCTAATTCACAAGTTATTCGAAGGACTAGTGGGTTTCCCATTAAGGCTTTGTCCACAAATTGTCCATCTATGAGACGAGTAATAAACTGGAGGTTCAGCACTTCACATAATATTAGAAATCTGATTTTCCCTGGTCTGCCTCATTGTCAAACTGCTCTGATAAAACTGCATCTGGAAAATTACAGGCATGTGTCCTTATGAAATCCACTTGGGGCTTTCCATTAGCCTGGTCCAGTTTTCCCTTCCAAACAAAAGTTTCTTTGGGCATTCCTTTCCTTTCATTAAAATATCTTTTGAAATCTATATCTGGAAGGGCCACAGGTGCAGACAAAGTAATGGTTCTTTATTTATTTGCCAGGCAGAATGAGGTTCTTCCAGTCCTACTCCAGACTTTAATATGGTATGAGAAGCATGCATGGAAAACTATTAATGTTGTAATGAACCATTGATCTCTCAGAGCTGTGGGATGCCTTTTCTGTATCATGTGCTATTTTTTCCCAAAAGTGCCACTATCCATTCCTACTAGTTTCTAAGTGTACAAACAAGCTGATTTTATGTCATGTGCATACTCTACTTTGCCTCATTGAATAAAGAGAGTTGCAAAATAGGATATGATTGTTATGCTGGGCCCATGGCAAAGTAATTATTTCTGGAGTCTGTTCAGCGGTGAAGACTAAGGAGTTTGATGGACGGTTAAGATGCGCAGATGAGCAGGCAGGAAAACGACAGGCAGGAGAGATGTGCAAGAAGGGCAGACAGATCTGGGATGAGGTCAGGGAGGGTTGATAGGTAGTAAGCGGTAGCAAGGTCTGGGAACTGGAGCTGGGAGACTGGAAACTGGGGAAAAAAAAAACCTGAAAAAGAGAGCAAACACACACTAGAGTATCGATTCAATGTCTGAGCCCTAAGAAATGGTCCCTCAAGGCTTAAATAGTGTGCGAGGCTCCGTAACAAGGCTGATATGCCTGGCCTGATCTTGTTAAAGATGGTCCTGACGAGCTCTTTCCACGTGTGGAATGCGCCGTGGAGTTGGATGAGGTAATTGCATCAGCATTGGGGCTCATCGGGGCGTCACAATGATGTTTTGTGTTTATTAAGTTCCAGATAGAGAAAAACATGTCGCTCACTTTTCTATTTATGTGGAACTTCTATATCCTTTAATTACTACTTGGCTTTATGGTAATTTCATTCTATCCCACATTGCTTTGGTCAGCTCAGTGGCATTCAGAAATTGAAAACCACACAATATATTGATGTAATACTTCCTCTCCATATGAACTGAATCACAGAAATCTCTGCTTTACAGATCTTTCTAGCAGCTTCTTACATTGTCCCAGAGGAAGCTTGACAGCTACGCACAAATATAGCTACTGCATTGCGAGATGTACAGCATGCACATGTGATGGAACTCTTTTATCACATCTCACTTGTTCTTTGTGGTTTCCTTTCTCATTTTTCCTCTTCGCTTCTGTCACCTCTCTTCCAGAGCAACTTGTTTTGTTTTTGCACCTTCAAAGAGTCCTCATACATCCTAAGAGAACTGCTCTCAGTGCCTGTAGTCTTGTTGCTGTGAAATGGCAGCACGTTTCACATTGTGAACTACTTCCATTCTCCAGCTTGTAGGAATAATTATTTTATTTAATATGCCTTTTCACCAATCAAAATTGAAATAATTACAGGTTTTAAACTAGCTGAAAGAAGGGAAAAAAAGTCATATAAGCATAACCATGTCTCACTCTTACTGTTTTTTCATCTTTTTTGCACCCACATAAAACTGAGACAAATACGGAGACATCTCAAGGAAGCTTATTGAAGTCGGCATCAAAAAGTAATAATAATAATAATTGCTTACACTTATATAGCACTTTTCTGGACCCTCCACTCAAAGCGCTTTACAGGTAATGGGGTCTCCCCTCCACCACCACCAATGTGCAGCCCCACCTGGATGATGCAACGGCAGCCATAGTGCGCACCAGAACACTCCCCACACATCAGCTATCAGTGGGGAGGAGAGCAGAGAGAGTAATGAAGCCAATTCATAGCTGGGGATTATTAGGAGGCCACAATTGGTAAGGGCCAATGGGAAATTTGGCCAGGACGCCAGGGTTACACCCCTACTCTTTTCGAGAAACGCCCTGGGATTTTTAATGACCACAGAGAGTCAGGACCTCGGTTTTACATCTCATCCGAAGGACGGCGCCTGTTTTACAGTATAGTGTCCGCATCACTATACTGGGGCATCAGGACCCACGTGGACCACAGGGTGAGCGCCCCCTGCTGGCCCCACTAACACCTCTTCCAGCAGCAACCTTAGTTTTTCCCAGGAGGTCTCCCATCCAGGTACTGACCAGGCTCACACCTGCTTAGCTTCAGTGGGTTGCCAGTTGTGAGTTGCAGGGTGATACGGCTGCTGGTAAGATTATTCCATTAAATTAGACATAAAAACTAGTGATATAAATAAAAATGGGTTCACAAAGATGATTATCTAAAAGCATGTGCTTTAAAGCAAAAATCTATTTGTATACTTTACAGCAAAGAGCAGATCTCCAGTTTTAACTACCGGTGCTAATACAGTATGTGGAAATTCAGGAGTACATACTGTAAGCATATGACAGGTTACACATTCATAGAAGCCATTTGGCCCATCGAGCCAAATTTCAGTGATTGAAGGATTTCTTGTAACAGAAATATCCGGTGTTCTTCTTCCTATTTCACAGGGACAAGTTGAGCAAGGTGCAGTTTATCATTTATGTTTAGTTCAGCAGCCTTCGTGTTCATAGTCACCTTTGCTCCCTGTTACTCATCCCTCTATCTGTAACTTGGACATCATGTTATTTTCTAAAGGGCATTCCTCCTTGAAAATGCTGTTACATCGGTTGTTTAGCAAGCCCTGTTTATTGGCATGGTTCAGAATGCAGTACTATGCAGAACAAGGCATTCTCTTGGACCACTTTCAATTTGACACAATACAGTAAGTCTGTGTTACTGTCTTTCCTTCATCCACTCAGCTTGAGTGACAATAGATGCTAGGTGCTGCTGGGATGCCATATACAGTATGTCAGTGCTAATGCAGGGGACATGAAAAAAGACTGTGCAGGTGAATGGCTTTTGGTATCAGAGTTTACAATACACAAGGGCAATCCAATTGTTCAAATTGTAAGGGGTTCATTTTAAGCAGCTGAACACTGGCTTACTATGACAGCTTGCCAAGAAAAGTTAAAAGATGAATATACACTGCATTATCTACTGTGTATATACGGTACTGTATACAGTATACGTGGATGTACAGGTACAGTATCATTATATTGTGTTCAAACATGCTGATAGTTTGAAGTTGGTTTTCATGTAATAATTAGTGTCCCTTTACCAGTTCACCAATACTGCTGTGTTACTGCTGTCACTACTTCAGTCAGCTCAGACTTAATATAATTGTCCTTAGGTTTGCTCAGTCTTCTGAAAAATTTGTTATCTTCCTTTCTGAGTTTGTAAATCAGGCCAGGCTGTTCTTGTTTACCCACAATTGTTCCCTCCTGGTGTTTTTTGGGAGTTGCTTAATTTTTAATATTGTCTTTGAAACTTATCAGTAAGTGTTTTTTTTAATTAACTTCGTTGCGTATGCTAATTGAGAATAAGCATTTGAAAACAAAAATTAGCTTAATTATTCTGTATGCAAACAGAGTTTTAATAAACCCAACAATGATAATGAAAAAAAAACTTATTCCAAACATGCCATCTGGGATTGTAAGAAACAGTGTAATTTAGGGGCATGCCAGATCTTAGTCAAACTACTTTACAAAAACAGGATTAGAAATCTTGCCTAATTGTAAAAACAAGGTTAGCAAAGGTCAAAGCATTTTTCAACTTCCAAATGAGATACATATGAAGTTCAATATACTGTTCATGCATTACCTCTAATAAGTCCTTAAGATGTTGTATACTCAACAAATGGAGCGTCATTTTTCCATTTATAATGTCACCTTTTCATCAGTTTTATTGCTGCAGGATCCCAAGGTTTAACAAAATGTGCTAAAATCATAAATATAAAGAAAGTTTTTCCTGTGAGTCATATCCAGCACTGTGATTAGATATGCTTTCATGGTTCCTGCTGGTATGAATTAACTTCTAAATTAAGTATGTGATGTTAAACCTTTATCCTTGAAAACTAAACATTGACCTATCTTGCTCAAACTAGGCCATTACTTTCTGCATATTCTCAGTTTACCTCTCAAATGTAGTGTTTCTTGTTGCAGGAACACTGGAATTAATGCCAAGTACAAGTTATAATTCTAACCTCTGTACTCTGTTATAACATTTCTGTTTTCTTTTCTGCCTCTTGTGTGACTTTTTGGGTTTTCACCTCTTAAAATGTGCTGTGAATTGTTTATCACAGCTTGCCTAAAGCAAGTACCGAGTCCTTTAACTTTTTAAAACTCCTTTAGGAATAGATGTCAGTAAAAGGCAAAAGTGGGAGAATTTTAATTGCCATGATCTATTTGACTTGAGGATATAGTTGCACTGGAGCTAGTGAAATGTTTTAACATTACAAAATAATAAAACAGGATAATAAATCAAAACGTTGATGTCTGTAGATCCTATGTTTCAACAAATAATGGACAATGAAACTCACGCCAAAGTCAGGCATCTCACACATAGACTGTCAAGTCACCTTTATTAGGTTATTGGCCAGAATATTAGAAACACTCCCAATCAAGTTAATAGACTCTCTCAGTGGTAGACAATGTGTGGTGGGTACCTCAGCATTACCTTTTCTTGGGTAAAGCAATCCCCAGGTTTCAGTCCCCTGCTACTGTACATCCAATGAAGCCAGAAGAATATATGTTTCAATCTCACATACAGTACCCATTTCCAATCATCACATCCTCAACTGAAGATGATTCTGCTAGAGCAGTGGGATGGAACTAGGTTGCAAATATTTTAATGCCTTGTGGAATACATGCTGGATGAAATCCCATTCAAGGGTCTTCCACAAACTGGCACCAATCTCGATCCTGCAAAATTGTTGATTTAATTTTGCCATTCTAGATAAGCTGTTCCCCTTGGTCATAATTGTGTCTCGGGAGAACCAGTTTGGTATTTTGTTGGTTCATTTCTGATCCATTTTTCTTGCTGTGTTTAGTGATGTGTCATTACTTGGAAGATTGGTGTGCCATTGAAAAGGGTGTTGGTGGTGCAACAGGTTGTGCTTTTCCCTCTAGAGCAGAACTTCCAAACCAATGCCCCAGTAAGGATGCAGTGGACACTGTACTATAGGAGATGCTATCCTTATGATAAGCATAACATAAAGAAACACCAAGATCCTCAGTATAACAACAATAATTGTTGTTGGTTGTGCTCCATGTTTTTTACTTCTTTTTAATTCTCTGGATTATTTTAGGCATACAACTTTTCACTCTTGCTTGCAATATCCTAGTTTCTGTTATTCTGTTGTTGTCAGTTATTAAAAATGTTTGAATATTAGTTTAGTTGTATTGACCTCAAAGTCTTATTTTCCCTTGTTGGTTAATCATGCAAGTTAATTAAGACTCTTCTAAATTCATTTAAAAAAGCAGAACATTTTGCACTGATATGGTCAATGTAGAACTTCAGGTTTCAACAAGACAAGGCAAGTAAAAGCTGTCTAGATAAATAAAAAATGAAATAATTGAAAAATATTAAATGTTTCTTTTTTATTTTTTAAGAAATAAGTGGCATTCAAGCTAGAATCCCTCATGAAAGCATGGAGTGAGAAACAAAACAAATCTCTTATTAATTTTTAAAGAAGAAGCATTATAGCATTGTCAAGCACCTGTTCACAAACTCTGCAGCAATTCTTAGAGACATTAATACTGTACATTAGCTTACCTTGAGGAACATATAGCACAAGACACCAGCAGGTTTTACACAAGAGCAGTAAACAGTAACCAGTTCTAAAGCCCTGTCAAAATTGGTCTAGTACTGCTTTTATTATTGATTGCCAGAATTCATAGTTTTGAGATTGATGTCCATCGCTTGTTTCACAGACACTGATCAGTGCAGATCTTTAATTTCCTAATGATAACTTAATAAAGTGTAGCTCTACTCTAGTGATACAAAAAGACTGAAATCGGCAAATAAATATTACTGTACATAGGATATCTATGCAACTGTGGTTTTATATGTAAACCCAGAACAGCTACCATTTTCAATTTTTCATTACAATCTTTACAGGTTAACTGCAGTGTGGTTCTAGTCTATGAAAAACAAAACCTGCAATTGATTTAACTGACTTTCATTTTACCCAATCAAATGTACATCAATTTCAAAGCTAAATCAAATTACATTTCTATGAAAGTACTGCAGGGGGGAAATATGGTCTTTATGAAAGAAGGTAAGTCAAACCAGTCAACTTCTTCACCAGCATTTTATATACCTTAAAGTTAACAATATTTTTATATATTAGAATCCTTTTAGAAGTATAAAAAAGGTAGCAGTCTCCCACCCGGATCCTGGAGAGCCCCTGTCCAGCAGGTTTTAACCTATAAATTCAAAGTTTCTAAAGGCCTGGAACAATTTCACTATGATCAGTTTAAAATTAAGTTCAATTAAGTACTTAATTAAGTTAAGTGGTGTGTTCAATTAAGTACTTTAGAGATCATTCTGACAAAAGTCAGAAAATTAATCAATTGCTTTTTCCTATGTAACAGGTGATTTAGGGAAACTACTAAGAATAATTGGATTGGATAATTGGAGGAACAAGGTTGGAGATCCCTTAATTAAGGTTTAACAATAAAACCTCCATTCATTTATCTACTTTGCTTAGTCCAATACAGGTTTGCTGTTAACCAGAACCAAGCCCATGCAGACAATGGGCACAAGGCAGGATATATCCCAAATGAGACATCACTCCATCACATTCCCAGGCTGGAATCAGACCCAGAAAATAATAAAACATATTAAAGTTTTTAAAGGGCCTTTTAAATTCTACTGTACTTTTAAGTCCAAACCAGTATAATCCTTGGCTTTTAGACCTACAGTACAGATAGAAAGGCTCATTTCTGAAAAAGTCTCATTTCATGTTAATAAAAAAATAGAATTTTAAATCTAGTTAATATGGGAGTTGCAAATGTCTTCAGGGAATGCACTGGTAAACAGTCCTGTAAATCTAGCACCATTCCTTCCCTATCTGTAAGAATGAAATGGATTTTAAAAATTCCAAAAGCCAATTGCAATTAACTTCTCAGAAGCTCAAACAAATTGGAAGTGGTCGACTGGAAACACTCTAATCCTATGCTTATTTAATTCAGGGACAATGAAAGTAGCAGCTATCGGAAATTGAACCTAATTATTTGGTGGTTTCTAGTCTGAGATGCCATAGCAGAAGACTGAGAAAAATGAGGTCAGCAAAGTAGATTTGCTTCAGGGTGAATAATACCCCCTCTCCACAGCCTTTTCCAAAGTTTGAATGTTGGTTTGTACGTATAAACTCGGCATGCTGAAAATGTACTTCATCTCTCAAGAACAACACATTACTTGTAATTCAAATTGCTTGATAAAAATGTATAACTTAAAATTAAACAAAATAGCCATTGTTTGTTTTTTCTTTGACTTATAGTTAAGGTTTCATAGGTACCTGTAGATGTCCATTATGCAAAGGGATTCTGATAAAGAGTCCTGTTTCCAAATGTATCCATTCAATGCTAAATGCATTAGGCTTCTTCCATTTTACTGCAAATATAATACATGGCTTAAGGCTTTTGGGCCTAACAGAAAATGCATCCCTTTATTACTATGCATAGTGTATCTTCAGAAAAAAAGCTGGATCTCACTGAAAATGAGATTCTCCCTACTCTCGATTTTAAATTGCCCATTATTTTTTCATTGGTTTTTGTACTTCCTTAGTTTTGAAAATATTTGCAATGGTATGAGTGACATTTGATTTTTTATACTCAACCGGTGCATCTGCCTTTTTGTAACAGGTAAAAGTGTGGAACTGTTCTTTTTTACAAGGAAGCCTGGCTTCACCAAGAATTCGGGAAATGTATTTAGTTATTTGTGGTCACTGCTGGAATAAAGCCCGAGTGTAAGTAACCTAAAAAAATCAATAAGACCTGAAGGTTTTGAAGGTCATGTAAATGTTACTGAATCACTCATGTTTTCATCTATATTCTATTACTGAACTGCAGTTAGAGCATCAATTTGAGACTGAATTTGAGACGAGTTATTTAATTAGGTGGATATCCAGCCTAATAACTGACTCAGACTAGTCCTGTTAGTTAGAATAATGTGCCCAATGTACTAAGGAGTGATAGTTTTATGATTCTGGCAATTAATCTGTGTTTCTAAGGCTCTGTACCTTAGCATTCCTCTCCACTGAAAGATATACAGTATATGACACATACTTAAGGTTATTGCGGTTGAATAAATGCATGTTTCAAAATATAAAATGTTTAAAAAAGCATAGTTTGAATTTGTAGATATTGGGTGAAATATCATATTGAGTAAATGATACAGCTGAAAGCCTGTGTGGGTGTTTTCTTGATTTTCACACAACACACAGCTTAGCTTTTGCAAAAAGTGCTGCTGAATTTTAAAGCAAAGTCAAAGCAATCAAAATGTGTGGGAAGGAGAAAGGGGGTTCAGGGTCACACCTGCATATTCTTGAGAATGTGGGGAGCTGCTGCGGACAGACAATCATTAACATTCAACAGGCGTGGAGATCATGTTATGTTGAAGCTTTTCAATTTTTTAAACAATTTTCCAGCACCCATAGAACTGCTGCAGAAGGTACTTAGACTCTCGAGTGCGCTGAGAAGATACTTCACTGATGACAGAGAGACAGACAGCGATGTGGGCAGAGCACCTAGACTGAAACAAAGGACTAAAGGCTGGAATGTGATAGTGCTACATGAAACCAGATAATGGAATTCTTAAGGTGTGAGGGGCATTAGAATGTGTCAGAGATGGTGACTATTAGCACAGTAATATGAATTAGAATTATTTTAAACTTAGTTAAAGAATTATGCAGAATGATTTCCCTAGAAGATTAATGTTTATCACTGACAATGTAAAACCTCAGTGCACTGTCTTTTGCAATAAGGAGTTTCTCGATCTGTAACGACTTCATTTATCAAAACCTCATTTTGAACATACTGTATGAGACCCCTGATATTTGATGTCTCGGCATGTCATGAAAGCCACTCAGTCAGTTGTTAACCAGATCATTATACAGTATGTTGTCTGGGGAGTGAACTATAGCATAATCATACTCTAAGAGGTTTTTTTCATCTTTTAAATTCTATAGAGAATCCTAATCATAAATGAATAAATACATTCTGCACAGGAATGACCAAGGTAAAGGTTTGATTGATCTGCAGAACTATGGCATCAAATTACTAAATTAAGCCCTTTTTATCACAAATACAAGCAAAGGAGCAGAGGCAATGAATAGGGCACCACTCCTGTAGACTGTATAGATGAGAACTTGTTTTCCCATTCCCCTCCATGTAGCTGTAAATCTTCTACTCAGACCTTAGTTTGTTCAAACTATCTTTTCTGAAAGGATCTACCACCTCCTTGGTTTACTTCATGCTTTTTTTAATGATTAGTTGCCCCAGAGCTTTAACTTGCTTTAAGACAAGACAGAAGTCTTTCACAGCACTAGTGCAAGTTTGGCAAGAATACACAGCAGTGCTGCAAGTCGAAGTTGTTCTCCACTCCATCTGCCCAGAGTTCATCCTGCCTACAACTGGCTCTGAAATGAGCAAAGGTGCTCAGTTTGAGGAATATTTTCAGCAGTTAAAGAAACAAAACTGGTCTTATTATGTAGAGTGTCCAGAAAAGTGCTATGTAAGTGTAAGGAGATATTATTATTTTTGTTTTGCTTAAATTATTACTACACAGAAATACATACAGTCCTGATTGTTAGTGGTCTGGAGGAATTGTACTGTGCCCAGTTTAAATGACTACATATGTAGTACAACATGAGCAATTTGTTCCTCAGTGATTGTTAGGGGTCGTGTAACTGGAGCACATTAAAGAGAGGGACTTTGCTGCCATCTAAACAGACCACAGCTCATTAAACCAAACAGGATGCCTCTCTGAGCACCTGAGATATCACATTCCCATCATACAGTATTTCTAGCCCGATTGGTGCTGAGCTAAATGTCCTCAATGTTTTAGGTGCAAGAAATTACCAATAGAGGCTTTAACACAGTGAAGTCAGATAGTTCTTCATCATGGAAATCTTCAAGGATGAACAATGGATTTTTACAAATCACAACTGGAAAAAACATAAAAGAACACATTAGTTTTTAAATTTATCTTCATTTTTTCAATGAGATAGGAAAAAAAACATTTCAAAAGATTAGAGCAATGCATGCGAGTGTTTAAATTAGGATTACAGGTTCACTCTGTCACAGTGCAGAATATGACAGAATGCCGAGTTTATGGGTTAATTCTCCTGGTTAGTTAGGAGATGTTAATTCATGTTGACAGTCAATGGGAGCAGGAGTGTGGAATAGCAATTATGGCTCTGGGCTCCAGACCAAAAAGGTTGTAGGTTCAAATCCTATTTGGGGCACCGCTGATGCAGCCTTAAGCCAGGCACTTCCCCCAAATTGGCCAGTAAATTCCCTGCTGTATAAAACAGTACTCACCGGCCCTCTTGTTGGAGAGGAGAGTGCATTCTGTTTGGAATTGGCTTAACTAGTTAAATAAAGCATTTAAAAATAAAATATAATAAAAAATAAACCACTGCTCTATCTCACATGGAACAGCTACAATAGGAGTCTTTAGTCCTGGCCCTGAAGAGCCTTAATCCAGCGGGATTTGTAGTGTGGGAATTCATTAAACTGTCAATTTCTTTCATATCACCAATTTCAATTTGTTTACTTTGCAGTGGATGTGTTAAATTAAATAACTTCGAAATCATTTAGAGCACAAATCTGAATGCTTTTCGTCCCTCAAGTCCTGCTAAATAAACAAATTACTTGCTTAATTAGAAGCTTTAGAAATAGGATATTTAGTATGATATAAAAGACAGACAGGACCAAGGGTTAGAGACCCTGTCCAAATCTTTGACGTTTTATGGCCACTAATAACATTACTTCTGGATGGACTTCTCAAAGGGTGTTGGAGTCACGAAACAATAGAGGTTTTACTAATGTGAACCTTCTAAAATTGTACACTTAACAGAAGTTTATATCTTGATGGGGAGCAAAGAAAAGACAGTTGCATAGATTTTCACAATAACAAGAAATGGTTTTGAATCACCAAGCCTGGTGATCTGGCATTATCAATGGAAAACCTGCAAAATCAGGAGAGTACAGTATGTGTGTTTTTACAATCTAATCTGTTTCATGTCATTGTGGCAATTTTGCTTCTAGTATTAGAATATCATGTAAAATATATAAGTTATTACTAACAATTTGAATATATCGACTGTTCTGGTAGAAGTCCTTCTAAGACTGCTGACACCGTAGAAATATGCCTGTTTCACATCTGTAGGTTTCATTGAATTGTTCTAATCATGCAACTGATATTTTTAAAGAAATTTACCTACCATAGTAAATATTGAGTTGGCATCAGGTAGAGGATTGGATTAAATCAAAACTTCCATAAACCTGCCAAGTGTCAATTACAAATCCAGTACTTGAGACTGGGGTATTGGAGGAAAGCTTCTTCCTTCTTCATGGTGGACACAAATAGAACTTGCTTTATAGTTTATGCCTGGCAAGTGACTCAGTGTTTTGATTTTTCCAGGCTTTGGATTTAGGGATTATTGTCACATGTTTGTGCTTTTCTGCATATTGGTGAGCAGTAAAGGCTTTTAGATATAAGAAATAGCACTTTTTTCACTCTGTGTCAAATTTCAGCTTACTTCTATTGAAATTAATGCCAATACTAATGCATTTGGAATACACAGTATACAGTTTGACCAAATTAGTTGTACAGTAGATTTGTTTGAATCGATGTAGTTATCAATACTTAACTTAGTTTTGAGTGTTGTGTGTCTATTCTTAAAACCTAATTAAACACCTAATTAAAGAAATACAAATCCATTTGAAGAAGCACAATATTTATCAGGCTTATCTTAGTACTTCATATAGCCAAGAGGGAATAACACTACAATAACAGACTGGAACTAGCTCATTTAAAGACAGCATACTTATTCCACACACGAATGAAAAATTTGCTATAGTGTAACTTGAGCAATTATTGCATTGCACTCTTGTTTTCCGTGATGAAAGATATTTTCTAATCTCCTCTGCCAAAGGTTTTATAAATTAATAACTGTATCATATGAATACAGAAAAAAACTATATTAATGGCATTGATTGTTCTTTTAAAGATTTATTGTACAATTGATTTTTTTGACTAGCAAAATGGACGTCTTTATTGCATGGGGTATATTTGCTGTTGCAGTGTGTGAGTTTTGACAAGCGTTGAAAATAATTTTCTTCTGAAATTGAAAAGAAACTTGAATTGATTCCACATACACTTTGAAATATTTTGACATTGTTTTGTTCAGTTTGTTTTAGGATTATAATATAAATGTCTGTAATATCCTGTTGTTGAATTTACCCAAGCAGCTGGTTTAATTATAGTAACCTGAGTTCTTTGTTCTGTGGCAAAGCTCTATTGAAGGAGTAATAAATCAGAGTTAAACTGGAATAAACAAGTATTTATTAACAATAACACAAACTAAATAACACACAGCACAACATACAATATAAAAACAGAACATAACCGAGAGCTAGATCTCTCTTCCTATAAATCTGGATGCTCCAAGGGAACCTATCTCCCTATTCTAAAAAAATGCATCCATTAACTAGGAAAGTTTATAACCTGGGGATTCTTTAGAAAGGAAATCAAAATTTCCTAAAATAACAGACACCAAGCTCTCTTAAACAAGGTCCAAATACATAGCTAGAATCCTCTTGCCTGGCATGCACTTCTTTTCTGCCTCCCTTCCTTATGTGTTTCTCTACCTCTCTAGTTCCTGCTTCGTATTGTCTTTTATTCTGCGTTTCCCACTGATGAAGACTCTGAAGAATGATTCACCAAGAACATAATTAACATTAAGTGAGGCAAACTAGATGATTCCTTTTAATCTATTGTCTCTCAGGACACCTACTGTGCAGCTCTGCAAACACCACAGTCTTATATCATTGTTTCCAAAATCCTGAGACACATCAATGACCACTTCAATAGCTGTACCACTATTAATATGTATTTAATGTTGTTATAAACAGGTATAAGCATTATCAAATACCCTCACCCCTGAGATTGCCATCAGGAGTATGGTTTAGGCTCGTGATGGTTTAGTCAGACTTAGGGGTTGGTTACACTGTTAAGTAATCTAATACTGAGGTTGATCAAATCAAAAGGCAAAAAGACACCCCAGTAACACTTGCTTTTCTTTCCCGTGAGAGGTGAGAGATTTTATTTACTATTGCTTAGTTGGTTGCAAATGATCCTTTACTGTTTTGACTGAAAGAATACTCATGAGGTGTAAATGTATTGAGCGGAGCAGTCAGAAGGCGAATTCATTCCAAGATATTAAATGATGTACTCCTCACTAGACTGGTCTCCATGTATATTTTACATTGATTTTGGATATCCCTTATTCTTCTAACAGAGATGATGGTGTGAGCACTTGCTTTTCCTTGCCTGCAGTTCCCTTTCTCTAACCATGTGTTAATTCGCTAGCAAAACAAAAAGTTTATTTGAGCTTTCGTCCTGTAACTCCAGTGGTAGTGTTCCCGGTTCAATGTTTAGGGTTACTGAACGCTATGAAACTCAGACACATCCGCTGTGTATTGTGTTTTCTTGTGAACAATTACATTTTAAATTTAACCTTCTTTTCACAGTGCTTTTGAAGAGTGTTTCAATTATACAGCTTTTCTGCTATTTGACACAATGCTTTGTTTTTCACCCTAGATGCTCTGTCACTTCTTTAATTTTTTTTTTTGGTTGCAGATTTAACATGATTTTTTTAAAATTACAATCTATAACTGTTTCAGAAGCTGCCTGGCTTGTTTTAATCAATATTACAGATTTTTGTAGATATGATTTAAGATAATGACATCCATAGCTACAGTACTTACTGTATAAATACAGCACTGAAACAGAAAAAAAACAAGTCCATCTGTGATTGCAGTTGTACCCAACATGCCAAGAGTTCTGATTTTATAGTTCTGTATTTTATCTTTAAAAAGGATGCTAAGACCTCTTAGTTATCATATTAACCAACTTTCCAATTTAAAAGAAAGCTTGCTTAATTGCCAGTAAACGTTGGCTAAGATCACAGCTATAAATTATAGGCAGTGACAGGACCAAAAATCAATGAGGAACATCTTATACAGCATCTATCAACCCATAAAACACAGCTTCAGAGTCCAAAACAGACTCCAGTCATTTCCAAAATGATGGATAGCTTTGTCCTAAACCAATCAATATATATTCAGCACATGCACAGAATAAAACTTAGGATCATTCAGAAAAGGAGAAGTCAAATAAAATAGATAATGCAGTTGTCTTTGGGGTAAAATCAAGTCATAACCCTGGCTTGTAAAACTTTTAGAATTCCATACAGGAGGAAGCATGAAGACCCCACAAAAACACCTGTTGGGCTTTTCCCTGTGATTCTGCTAAATAAAATAATACCAAGAGCAAATATTGTGTTGCTGATTGGTTTCAATTAATGGTAAGTAGTGTGTAACTAATTTGGGTTATGGATTCATGGCTGACATGGCTTTCTATGGCTGCCTTTATACTGTATATTTCACATTGGAATCCTGAACTTCTGTCTGGAAAAGGCAAAGTTAGCAAACAGCACAGCGATTCACATCCTTTCCATTTAATTTTGTGGGATCTGGAAGTTCCAATCTTAAAAATAGACTTAACACATCATATAGGAACCCACTAACAAGTTAAGTACATTTTGCGTAGATAAGATCAAAAAGTAGATTTACTGAAGGAAATATCCCTTAAAATATTTAATGTTGTTTGTCCTGCAATAGCTTGGCTGCAGAAATAGCAATTTGGAATTAACTTCTGTTCTTGTGGATTGTATAACACATTCCTTCTTGTAAACACTCTTCATTGTATTAAGCACAGTCAAACCGTCATTTATAATAATAGAAATGTATTGTACCTTGTACATGCCCATGAATAGTTTTGTACTGCACATGGGCACATCCTACTACAAGTGATGCTTAATTGCCTTAAGTAAGGCAATTATGTTTAATTGTATTTGTTTGTAAACCATGCAAAATGGTATTTCTGTCTCTGGCTCAGGTTCTCTGTTTCTGAAAGGATGATTTCAGAAATTTTCTCTGAATTTTAAATTTGTGAAATTTATTGTTTTTTTTCTGTTTTGGATATTCCAGACTCATACTTTTCTTACAGATTTGGTATTCAGAATTGTAGAGCTGATTATCTCCATTCGTATGTCATTGACAGATCAAAATGCGGTTTTGATCACCTTTACAGATTTTACTGCAGTCAGCCTAGACAATTAAACTGTTCTTTTCTTACCCATAATATGACCATGTTTTTCAAGACAGTTGCCATAGAGACATGTTAAGAATTGCTATTATTGCTGTCTTCTTTACTGTACTGCTTTGCAACATTGTGTTTAAGGTTCAAGGCTAAATCTGATCATGACTATGTAATATAAAATAGTTTTGTCTTCCTTTCATGTCATGAATCTGTGCTGTACAATTGTTTTGTCTTCTCTTTCTTTCTATGTAGAGGCCTTGAAAGATACAGTAACTATCATCTTTGGAACACCCGGGGGCAGGGGTGCCTTAACACGATCTTTGAATGGGAAAATCTTAGGAAAAACAGACAAGCAGCCATAAAGTAAAGTAGAAACAGTTTTTGTATGCTCTTTAAAGAAAAAATATAATGAAACAAAACAACTTAGCTCTAATTTGAGCTCTGAATAAATAATGTCTTGTATTGTTTATAAATAAGGCTGTGGACCTAATGTGCTTGCTGGCTTTACGATAAAGTCTCTCAAAACTTCTCCAAAGCATTCTTACAAACACCAAACTCCTCTAAAAACTCGCATTATTGTCCCCAGGCTTGTCAGTTGGTTTCTTCCCTCTGTGCTTCCCTCTCCCTATGGTACAACACAAAACGGTGGTTTTGCAAGCACCCTGAATAGCAGAGGTGAACAGTCAATCGGGAAGCTTCCACTTCCTAGTTTTAAGTGTTACCTGACCTATTGGGTTCCACCAATTGGTCAGGTGACCTGAGGATGGCAGGTCATTCCTCTTTGCCCTGTGGACAATTCGGTTAGGACACGAATCGCCATCTTGTCTCCACCTACTGTATCTCTGAGCTCTACATTTTTAAAAATCATAATAAAAAGTTTTACAAAATAAAACTCATTCATAGGCTATACCCTGTATAATACTTGCTACAAATATAGATAAAGCATGGCTA
The DNA here is from genome assembly GCF_055471065.1 of Atractosteus spatula. NCBI lineage: Eukaryota > Metazoa > Chordata > Actinopteri > Semionotiformes > Lepisosteidae > Atractosteus > Atractosteus spatula. The sequence continues at coordinate 14,881,845 of NC_142725.1, read as the reverse complement.
GCCTGGAGCACTAGATGAACTTGTAGAATATAATTTAACAATTCTTTATAAAGGATTTTCATAAATTGCTATACTGTATATCGGTAGAATATACTTAAACATGGCTAAAGTAAGTTTTTTAGATTATGATTATTTTCAGCTACTTATTTTACTCTTCTGCATTGAGAATAAAAACAGTCAGTTCTTTCTCAATGCTTGATTCTTGATGAAATGAAGGTTGCTCATAAGATGTTATGAGCATTTTGTATGGATTTATTAATATCAAAACCCTAATCACAAGTCAATTTTCTACAATACCGGGGCATTGTAATTTCTTATTACTTATTAAATTAGATCAGGGCTGGAGATGCAGAAGTCATCCATCTTCCTAATAAAAAATTCTGCTTTTCATATTTTTTAGTACAATTCGTCTCAAATGGCAAATTGATTTGTGTGCCCCATGACCTTTGGAGGTTTATAACAAAAAAGGTTAGTTACAGTGACCTGTTATGAAATTGCTAATGTGTTCTTTTGGTTTAACTTATCCCACACTGCATTTGCCTGAAGCACTGGTAAGCAAAATCCAGGTAATTGGATTTCAGCCTATATAATATTGCCCATCACTTTTTTTAAAGTAAAGAGTAACAGTAAGACATTTGGCAAATGCTAGATAACTGTATATCATGACTTTCTTACCCCTGACATATAAGCAAAAGTGAAATTTAACTAGTTTAAATCAAGACTTATTTATACACTAAAACATGTGTAAACACCAGTTAAGCACTGCAATGTAATACAATCAACACTTCTGGATATAGTCTAGAACAATTTAAAGGAATAAAGGAACAGCTTAATCCAAAAAAGTTTTGTCATCTCTTCCACTATGCCTGCTTTGTGATCATTTTCCTATTTGTCTAGGAAAGGAGATTGGTGTATAGAGAGTGTTTCAGAAGGTGTTGCCAGACATTCTGACGAATTATTCTGATTCACTCTTTACAAAAGCTTTTCATTTCATTACAAACGTACTAATCCATATTGATTTTAATAGCTTTTCAGGCATTCCAAAAGGTTTCTTCATATTAGGTGTTCAAGGAAACAAGATTCTATAAGTTTTTGCACTGAAGCTGTTCTTGATCCTCTTGATTTATTTTTGATAAACCTTAGTAAGGATTCAATCTGATTACAGCTTAAACAAGTTAATTAGGAAATTGGAAACCACAATTCCCACATCATTAAAACCCTTATGGTCACTTTCCTTGTATTTATTTCCAGCTAATTAAGGCTATGATGGACCAATTACCCTGAAGTGTTAATTTTGAAAGTTAGTAAATGGCCACTGTGTAATGTATCATTTCTAATTATCAGCTCCACAATTCAATCTGTTTCCTCAACTGAAAGATATTAAGGCATACGTCTGTGGTATATCTAAGAAGGCTTAATAGGAAACATGTTGTAAAGTACAAAAGTACATCAGAATCATTTTAGAGGAGAATATTACAATTTCTCTTTTTAATTTATGTGCGTGTATCATATAAAGTACACTTAATGATGACCTCTTCAATCAGTGGTACCAAACCACTTAAATCTGGTTTACACAGTCTATGATTTAAAAGAGTGGTGTTCAGAATTGCTTCTTTCATGTTGGTACTATGTTTGTAACTTAGAGGTGTTAATAACATTGATTTTATCCATCATTTTGATGACAGATCTAGCGATCAGTGATTGCCAATAGAATTGAGAATATGGCAAATTTAGCACTGCTTTTACACAAATTAGCCACAATACTCATTTTAACACCCTAGTTTTAGACTTAGACACTAGACTCAAGAAAAGCTTCTGTCCCACCGCAGTAAGCATCCTCAACAGCTAACTGCAGTGCCTAAATACACATCTGCACTGTGCACTTTTTGCATGGTCTGCCTATTTTTTTTGGTCTCACTACAACCTATTTATTTTTCCACAACATATTTATGATTCCTGTTGTCTACATTGTGTGGTTTTGTCTGTTGTACTGTGTATGTCCTGAGAGATCAGCGCGATTAAGAATTCCAATGTACAGTACGTGGGCATATGGCAATAAACTATTCTACTAGATAGCTTGGAATAATAAATGGAATAAACAAAGCAAACCCAAGATTTCTTCAGAAATTTTTTTTTACCCGAAAAGGAAACTGCTAATGTCATTTCAAGTACAGGTGAATCTCTAAACATTGCAACACAATTAAAACAGTTCAATATACAGTACAGTACAGTACACAGGAGCAAATTGTTACTAATTTGGTTTCTGGGCCTTTAGCATCTTCTTTTAACAGACTCTTCTGTCAGTCATTGCACTCTTTATTCCCGGCCGTATTGCCACTAGTAAAAGGCTATTGCAAAAATGGTGACATATCCATGTTAAGCTTTAATTAGAGGATGTTCACCAAGAAATCTAATTGAGTTTTCTATAGCCAGCCAAACTCATGTTTACCTCTTCCACTACTAAAGAACTCTCTGCCACTGGTAATGAACACAAGCAGGGAAGACAAATACAGACAAATACAGGAAGACAAATACAGACAAATACAAATATGGTGACAGCTTGGAAAAGGAATATATTTTCAGGGCATTAAAAGGTGCATTTTGGCAAAGAGACAAAACTTTCACAGCAAAGTGATTCCAGCACAACAAAGGTGTTCAGGGTTGGTAACACATTTTCTCTCAGACAAGTCCCATTAGCTTGGCAAAGTAATGATTGTCTACCTGCCTAATAACACAGATCCATCAAAGGCTGTGCACGGATACATATGGCCTTAAAGCGGTCACAGGCTGACTGACTGAATTTAGGTGAGCCCAAAAAAAATATTCCCTGTATGCAACTGTGGAGTTTGACCTTTTGTGGTTTTGAACATGGCTTCAGGGTATCTCACCTAGTGTCTGAACATCAGCTCTGCCAATGTTACTCCTGAGCCGAGGATACTAGTCAAACACAGCTTTAAACAGGACATGGCATTCAAACTTCCCTGCTCTAGCCTTGCAGAAATAATGCAAATCCTATCTGAGCATTCTGTTCTCTGGAAGTCTACATCATCTTCTACCCTGCTTTTATAGGATAAAGCAGTACTGGGGAAAGTTACTTGACATTTGGGAAAGTAATCCACTACAGTTCTGAGTTCTGTTTTTAAGGGATCACTTTTACCAATGGCTGAGAAGTTTGGGAAAATTATTTTTAATAGATACTGTGTTGCTATAACTGTAACAATCTCTGCATCTGGACAGGTTAAATGTTTTTCCACCAGTGATTTGTTCATTTTAAAACATATGGCCTTACACAAGGGATTACATCCCTTACCCCAGTGTGGGGGTATGAACTGTACTAGTTTTCTAAGACAACTGTTAGAACACTGCTAGAAGACACTGATTCGTCATAAAAAAGTTTTAAAATGTACACAGTGTAAATATGTGCAGTAGTTGGTCACAGAGAGTCAAAATAACATAAGAAAAGTTAAAAGTATCCCTTCTACCCCATTTGGTAGTAGCATATTGATCCAAGGATCTCATTCAACTGTTTCTTGAGGGAAGCCAGAGTATTGGCTTCAGCTACATGGCTGGATAATTTCTTCCATACTCTCCATTTTGAGGGCGTTGCATGTAAGAAGTGTCCCAATTTGAGATTTAAACTCATGTCCGTATACTGTAGTTTCCACTTGTGTCCTGTGGTTCATGTTTCACTGCTGAGTGAATAGGGTTCTCTGTTAATAGGCTTTTCTTCAACTTCCTGCTTGCTTAAACTGCAAATGCAGTCACCACTACTCCTATCAGCCTGTCCAGTCATTAAACTCTGAATTATGTAATAATGTGCTTCTTCTGGTGTTGTTTCAAGTTTTTTGGTCCAGACCTGTAAACAATTAATTTTACATAAAATGTCATTGGTTTCGAAATGGATTGTTCAGACACCCCTTCATAAACGCATTCGTGCTTGATGTAAGTTACTGCTGTTCGACAGCACAGAGACATTGACAATTTTATACAAAGTGGAACAATTACAGATAAGCAGCAGAATGGAAAAATACTGGTTGGTTTCTCAGTGTGAAGTAATTGGATTTTTTTTTCTGTTTGAATAGCTGTTAGAAGATAGGTAACATACTGGAGGTTACTAAAGCTCATGAGTATAATTGTATTGCTTTCAGCTAATGTAAATAACACTACATTTACACTTTTGTAATTTAGATGTTGAATAATGTATTTGCTAGGATTTTGGAAACACAGTATTATTTAATTCTATGTTAATTGGTCTTCTGAAATATTTTAAATGCATATATCGGCAAGTTGTAACTGAAAGAACATTTTGGATTTCATATAATTTTACAAATCTTATGATTGCTGAATACATATTCCATCTTTAAATAGTCCAGGAATTTCAGTTACCTAACCTTTCTTTCTTAAAAAGACATCCTTCATGTTTTTATGCTATCTTTAAAATGCTTATAATTACTTGCATTTCTCAATTACTTTCATCCCAAGGATGCCACAATGTTTCATATATAGGAGGAGACCCATTACATCCACTACTGTAGACCCCATCTGGATGATACTGTTCATGGTGATCATTCAGTGTCAGCTGTCCACTAAACAGCAGCTCTGGTACAGAACTGAGAAAGTGCTGCACAAATGAATTAAGGAGGAAATTTAGGGTGATCAAACAGCGCTAGGCCAAAATGGAAGTTATCTAGGCCATCAGGATAAACACCCCTATTTTTATGAATACCTACAGAAATCTCAGGTTGTTTGAGTTTTGAATTTGTTCAGGTTTATTTTACCTGTATTATTTTGTCAATGTAAACTGCCTTTAGTTTAGAAAATATTCTAGAGTGCAATGAAAAAAGAAAAATCTAAAATTACAGCACAGATTCCAGCCATTCGATTCTTACACCTGTCATTCTGGCTGTTCTGCAGAAATAATGCCAGTATAGACTGGATCTCTATAATCTGTGTTAAATCTGTTCATCTTTTGAGACACCCTTGGGAGAAAGTGTGTCTTTTGGGAACTGAAGGGACAGGAGGAAAAAGACAGATGCTGACTCTCTGAACCCATCCTGTTTATCACAGCACATATTTTATTTCCTGTGGGACAGATTTCAGCTTAGGTTGGCAAAGACTGGAACATGTTTCAAAGTGATATACAACTTTTATTTATTTAGCTTCTTGAACTTTTAATTTGCTTGTGTGACACATTGCATCAACTTTTAAATTTTAGGTTTTTTAATAAAGTAAATAATCTGTGACAGTAAATGTAGAAAATCAAAGATATAAATATATATATATAAATAAGATTGATACATGCATTCAGCATCAAGGCTTAAAATTGGTTTTTTTCCAGCCACACTTGTCCTCTTGAATGAGTTTCCACTAACACACCTAAATATATGTTACATGATCCCACAATGTAGAACATCAGAGATTCCAGAAAATGCAAAAACAGTACAGATTTTTTTTGTCATAGACATCAATGTGGCTGAAACATGGCACTTCTCAGTTCACAGCTTCTGTAAGGAAATGAGAATCTCAGATGAAATGAAAAAGAAGTGCATGTACTACTGAGAATAGGAAGCGCTTACACAGAATCATGGGTGTCTGGAACAAGCTTCTAGGCATGCTGTTGATACTGATTGACTGGTATCTTTCAAACAATGTCTGAGCAAGATCTTCAGATCAAACTAACATACAGTACTAGCATCCAAACAAGCACAAGGGGCATGATGACATCCCCTCTTTTGTAACCTTTCTTATATCCCTGCTATTAAATTGTTTCAGTAGGTGTAAATCAAAATATGATTCCTTAAAAAAAAGGTTTATGTACTGAAAAAAAGAAACTGGATGCAGAAATCTATCCTAATAAAAGTACTTATAAAGTTGGTCCCCAGAAGTTGGCTGCTGGGGACCAATGAACACAAAATAACACTCCTAATTGATAATGAAAAGGAGTGGCTCCATGGTTCATGGTTTTCTCAAGTACAAGCTATATTCATAAACTAAACTTCTTCTGACTAAAGCACTTCTATATATGGAACAAACCCACGTGTCTATTCTCACATTCCAAACAATAACAACAACATCATTAACTGCAAATGGAAGAGCTCAGTCATGACAGTTGCAGTGTGGCTATTCACAAGTCTTTCACGAGTTGCTGTATCAGCGTATTCTGGTTGCGGTCCCTTTTAGCCAAGTAGTTCACCACAAAAGTCAGATTATACATCCGTTTTTACATTATTTTTGCATGATAAATGAAGTGCTTATTCAGTGATGATGATTGCTGTATGTCTAAAGCATTTATCCTTTATGTACTGTATGCAAGACTGTATATTGCTCAGACAAGTATGGATAACAAAGATTTGGGCAAATGATAGTTTTCCTTCTTTCGCTTTTTGAGGGTAGTCAAATGTTACATTTCCCATGAAAAGCACCCTATTCTGAAAAGATAGCAATTGGCAACCTTGAAGCACATGTGTATAGACTGTTATCTCACTTGAGAAATGGCCAAAATGGCTAAAGATGGTCAGGACTAGACTTGATTTAATGCCATTAAATCATTAAGACAGGCTTAATTGGGAATGTGACATACCTGTATGCAGAGCAGGTCACAAGACAGGATAAAAGAGCATAAAGAAATAGAAAAATAGGTTGAAAGGGGTAAGGCAAAACAGTTTCCTCCTTCAACAGACCAAGAGACCAGAATCTTTCCAGGTGACCTGAACAATAAGAGGTACAGGAGACTAGGCTTTAAGTAACAGACTGCTGCCTTATATTTGGGGAAATACTGATTCCGTGTTGCTGCTAACCTCTAAGCTAACAAAACATCTCTTCTGTTTAATAAGACATTATTTTGAATAGTGGGAAATAGGTTACCATTTGTTTAGCATTTAATATAGAGTGAATTAGTACTGAATTTGATACTTTTGTTTCATAAGACTCAGGTTTGATCCTTTTCAGTATATGTTTTTTATGCCTAATTAATAGGGAGAATTCTGTGTTTTCTGTTTCCTTAGGAAGCAGAACCCTGGTACATGAAGATCTGTAAATACCTATATGTAGCTGTAAAACATTGTGTGTATTTTGTGTAATTTCTTGTAGGAAATATCTGCTTGTCCTGTCTACGTTCACTGCCTAGTTATTACTTCATTACTACACTGTATCAGAGAAACCAGTTAAACAAATGCTCAGAACTCCTTGATAATACGGGGTCTATAATTGTATAGATAAAAAATATTGGTCTATTTCTCCACGCACTATTTCATTCTACATTATACAAATATATAACGTAGAATTAAATATATAAATATAAAGCGCATTCATCACAAACATACTTATATATTAGTAAGAACTGCTCATTTAGCACAGGATGCATGCACATTACTCTGGTAAAACTCCAATAAAAAGTAATTTTTATTATCTTGCATAGGAAATTATTGTTAGAGGTAGTGTCGTATCTGATTTTGATCTAATACTTTTATTTTCTATTCAAACTCTCCAGTTTATTACACTTTTAATACTGATAACTTTATGACAAGTTTGGTGTTTCACATACACAAATATTTTGAACTTTCCTAATTTCCTACTGTTTGCACATTGTAAATAATACAATACAATTGTCCAATGTGTTTCTCATTCCATGAAGTGAAACAAATGGATATGAAGATTTTTCAGCAACTAATTTATAATTGATCAGAGAGGTTCACAAATATTTCTTTCCTCTATGAACAGCTAAATGCATTGGGGGCAAAGAGAAAATTTCTCTTCACTTAAAGCACTTTTTTCCCTTTTTCTATGGGCCTTGAAAGCAGAAATCACATTTATTTCAGTAATTGCTCAACTCATTAGCATTTTGGCGGCTACTTGTGTTTCCTCTGAGTACTGACTCTTGTATGAAAAATAGAAATGTCATTGTAAGGCCCAGCACTCCACACTTTTCTCCTCCAAATACTATTTATATTGTAATAGAAACTATACACTTTCAAAGACTTCCCTGTGAATCTGATGTAATGAATTTGTCCACTGTTCCAAAATAATTTTGGAAATAACAGGGTATTTTAATTTGCATTTAAGAAAAATAAATAATCTAACAGTACTGGATGCTGACAAAAAGGAAAAGTAGACCTTTAGGCGTATTACAAGCCTTTGCCATAATTTTAAAATTTAACTGGTAATTAAAAAAATGGAGTTTGATGCATGTTTTGGGCAATAGAATACCCCCAGAGGTTTCCTCTTCTGTGTTGTGTATCTTTGTTTTTCAGGTCTGTAGCAGAGTAATTTTTCAGAGTAAATTTCACTGACTGCAAATCTGTAGAGAAGCTTATGTTTTCAAACAGCATTCATCTAAAATAGTTGAACAAAGGGAGTTAATTAAGTAATATGGGTAAACTGCAAAAAGGATTTGGCAGCTTTTTATCTCATAGTATGCTGAACATTAAACAGGCTTGGACTGTCAGGTTTACAATAGATACTTTGTACACTGATCCAAAACTAGATAAAAACATGTCCAAATATAAGAAATTAATTTTAATGACTTATATACTGTACGTAGTTAGTCCAATTTATTTGTTGTGCATAACTAAACTTATGAGAAGCTTTCTACAATGCATTTGATCATGGCTAAGTGAGAATAGTTCTGATGATTAATAGAATTATAAATTTAACATCTCAACATTGCAAGGAGATAGAGGTATAGAAAACAGCGAGATCCCCAGATTTCAATTTAAAATTCTGAGAGCTTTGAATTTACCCCCTACTAACAAGCACTGAACTCTTTTCTGTGCTTTCAAGAAAGAAATCAGAAGGAAAGGAAAATGGGATGTTACACTACAAGTCTTAGGAGATACAGACCTGGTTAAGGTTGATGTCAAGGTTACACCTAGAGAAAGCTGTTCTGTCAACTTTTTAGGAACAACTTTATAGATTTCTATTTTTTCTCCTGTAAGCAGTGCCTCTGGAGGAAGACAATAATTATTGTAATTAGGGCCTAACTAATGAAACTCAGGCTGATGCCTAGCTGGGCAAGCACCACCTATGGATTAAAACTCATTCTGATAATAGATTTTAAATGACAAAGCAGCTCATGTACAAGAAATCATTAACCTTTTTACAAAGAAAAATAACAATTCTAGATTTTAATTACAGTGCCAACATACCAGGCTGGTGGTGCTGTCCTGATTACTCACAGCTGTGATTCGTTAAATTATGTTTCCTTCATTTCTAGAACTCAGTTCTTATCAATCTGTGGCACTAATGATTTTCTCCAAGCTGGTGTTTACTCTTTGTATCAATGAAGACTTTGTTCCTTCAGTAAATAGTAAGTTTTATTACATGTATATGAAGTATGATGAACTCTGCCTTTTTATTACAAAAGCAACCTAACACACACAAGAAACTATTAGGAAGAGCATTTGAAATTGACAACAGCATGCTGTTTTATTAACACAAAGGGTTGATAGTCTGGAAAAATCTACCGAGCCCTTTTGGTGAATCTGAAACCATTAGATCCTCAGATCAATTATGTGTTTAATACCAAATGAGATACAGGGATAAGTGGTTTTCCCTCATTCATAAACATTGTAGCTTTCTATATATATACTATATATATACTAGTCTACCTTTATTTTTGTGAGGTTACTATACCAGAACTGTCTTTGTTCTATGGTATCTGTAACTTGTGTTTTCCTTCTTTCTAAGTTCTTCTTTGGAGCTGTGTACATATTTCACATTTACTGACACTCTCACTATCTGTCTATATACTGTATATATACAGTATGAGTATTGTGATAGATTATTAAAATAGATAGAATTAAATTGTCCACAATACTAAAAAAATATTATTTTCTACCAATTGCCAATTCAAACCTACAGTATGTGATATTACTGCATGTGCTGAGACTAGTGAAGGTTCTGTCAATTTTGAAAGACACTTTGTAAGAGAAATACATGCTTTTAGATAGTTTTTTCTGCAGAAAGAAAGATGAAAGAGTACTTTGCAGGTTGAAGTGGACTTTAATATATTATCTTTGTCAGAGTGGCATGATGGTGCACATGGTACAAAGAATGTGATATTGAGCCTGTATGAGTTAGTGTTCTGTAATGTCCCTATAAAGATAATATTTTCTAATACACAAATGCCCAATAATGTTTTTTGACTGCAGTGTTTGAAGAAAAATACTTAATTGAATGAGTTTAGAAAGGCACTCAAAGGTCTGCTTTCAATGCAGTTCTCCTAGTTGTATGTATGAGTGCTTATCTCTGCTGAGAGCACAAAGAAATTAAAGAGTCCTCTTCTTCCTGCTTTTGAAATTAGTCTTTTGAAGGTCAGAGGATGAGCAGCAGGACTTTTCTTTCTTGCCAGTAATGATCTGCCAAGCTAGTATGTGCCCAGCAAAAATCAGCCAGGTTTACCTAGAACTGAAACTTGCCACACATAAGGCAAAAGATTACATTTCTCTTGTTCTTTGTTCTGCTCTGACTTTGTTATGTAATGAATGATTGGGAGCATTGATTTCATTCTCAATGTGTCTGCATTCTCTTAGGAAGACAATGATAATCTTTGTAATTAGGGTAAAACAAATTAAATCAGTGTCTGTGTCGATTTACAAGTCTGGGCAAAGTAGCTCACCAGATGGATTGTCAATACAAGGGGAGATGGATCTGACACTCCAAATGCCACTGAAACATGCATGGAATGATCTGATGGAGCATCACATTTGCCTTTTCACAATGAAGTGGACAGCCTGTCATGGATATCGGAAGGGACGAACCGTGGAGAGGCAGGAGAGTGGAAAAAGACCCATATGCATAGCGGCGGAACAGGGGTTAGCGCGGGCTCAGCAGTTCAGGAGTCGAATAGAAACCAATGGCCTCAGGTAGCGGATGTGGGGTGACCTGGATGCTAGGCGGGTCTCAGGACATCCGAACGTCAATGCTGCGCGAAGGAGAATCAGTGACCCAGAAATATACAGCCCCAGAGAGAGAGACACCGGAAGGACAGCAAAGCACAGGAAACTAGGGACAGGGCAGAGTAGGAGTGCCCTCTGGCTGCAGAGGGCATGACACAGCCCTTCCTTTGTGAAAGATTAGGAAGGTGACTCTTGTATTTTGTTTGAAAGGAATTTGATCTTCCTTTGGGAAGGGAGAAATTCCTTAAAAAGTGAACTTCTTCCCCTAAAGATGGTCATTCTAGGTTATATTATGCTGTGTCACAAACCTTGACTTGGAATCCATTGAATTAAGTTTAGCTGGTTACAGCTTAATGGGTACAATTATGTGATGGGAAAATAATCCAATTTGGTTCAATGACCCGTTGAATGGTGCAAATTTGAAAGTGGCAATAGGATAAAATGATACTGCTTTCAGCTTCCGATAATAACCAAGCATTCTCAGGTCTGGTGTTAATTAAAAAAGGTCATGTGTGACTGGGGTGCTTCAGGGAAGAAAATTACACCAGACAACAAAGGAAGACAAGTCTTCTTATGAGGCAAGTACTGTAAGTGCCAGTCTCCAAAGATGTCAAATAAAATGCCAATTCAACAGATGGCACATTTATATGGAGAATATGCAAAATTGAAAAGGAATACAAAGCCATGCAGTGTACTGATCTTTTCACAAAGCTCCAACAGTTTTTTGAAAATCAGCCTGATAATGTGTGATCACACTAAATTTCAGTTTAGCAGCTATTTGCAGAATGTTTCTGTGCTTCAAAAATCTTATTTCATTTAAGCTGTAAAGATCAGACAATTGATTTTACTCATTCCCAGCTCTTATTTAATGGAAAACAGATTGTAAATGGCAATCCAGTGGTTTCAAATGCGTTTTCATCATGCAACTATATTCAGCCATCTACACTGTGTGGGAAGTGTGAGTAGGATTAATGTAACAGAAGAAATGGACTTTTAAATACTGATAAAATTCTTGCTTATGGTGTTGTGTGCCAGTTGGATAATGGGCTAACTAATGTTAAGTAAACACATTAAAAATTATTTTCACATAGCTTTTCCTTAGTATCTGTAAATGAAAATGAGCACGGTGACCTCTTTCCTCCTAAGTACTAACTAGGGCGCATAGCTAAACAACTGTGATTGCTAAATTAGGCATCAAGAACTGTACTTTGTGGTGCAGATGACTCCCTTAGAAACAGGTCAAGTGGAAAGTACTGAAAGCCACTACATGCTTCTGTCATGCAAATCTTTGTTTGCACAGACTACTGACACAAGAATAGGGGCTCTTCATACTTCAAAAAACACTCCATTCATTTTTTATTAAAATGTCCAAGGAAACTATGTGTAATTGATATTATACATCAGTATCATCCATATACAGCCCCTTAGAAAGAATACAGGTGATTCCAGATTGTTTCCTTCACATCTTTAAGGAAACAACAAGTTTCACTTCACATGCATTACACCCTTCATCTTCATCACATCGTTCATCTCCTAACCACCTTTAATTCAAAGTAAGCTAGATTATGTGAAATTGACCTTTCTGTTTATAGTTGGCTGTTTGTGTTTACTGTACCTTCATCAGGCTTCACGCACACTTTGATTAATTAAGGTACAGTACCAGCTAATTCTGTGTGCAGCAGTGTTCAACAGTGGTTAGGGTTCTGGACTTGTGACTGGAAGTGTTTAGGTTAAAATCCCAGGTGAGATGCTTCTGTTTGGACCCTTGAACAAGACACTTCACTTGAATTGCTCCAGTAAAATACCTACTGTAGCTGTAGAAATGGGTGCAAATTGAGAATACTTTGGATAAAAACATCAGCAAAATAAATGTACTGTAGTTGGACTCAATATAAGTCTCTCCTGGTACTAGTGTTACACAAATGTTAAATTGGAGATGTGATGGACTCAGTTATTATACTTGTGACAACTAACAATATATATGTATAAAGATTTTAAAATTTTGCGCAAAATGGAATTATAAAAAATAACTGGTGCCAAACATTTTCAATTTAAAATTGTATTCCTTTTGAAATGAAATTTGTCAGTCAATAAAAATACTTGAAAGAAACCAATAATAAATATTTGGGGCAGACATATTATATACAGTACTGTATGTGCTATATACTGTAGGATCTGTGAGGAAGAGATACTGTACTTCAGTTCTTGAGGGCCTGAGGGTTCTTCAGTTCTCTAAGATTTTACATATATCAGCAAGTGAGCTGGAACTACAAAACAGGTGATTGGCTTCTTATCCAAATAATTAAGTGAAAATCAGAGAACACTGTGACTCTTGAGGACTGGAGTTAGTCCTGTTAAGCATGTTTCTCCAGCAGGCACTGCAACATTTATTATAATGTTCCCCTCTATTGCAGCACATCTGTAGGCACAATTCACAGACTTGTGTGCAGTTTCTGGAAGATGTTTGGCCTCTTAGATATAAGATGTAATAGTATACAGTACCTGTGGAAAGAATCTGACATTCTAATTTAAACAATTTCAACATTTTAATGGCCAAAGTCATTGTTCTTTGAATATTTTATTTTAAATGTCTTACTGTATGTGACATTGTGAATAGCGTGGTAAAGCTACTGACAAATATTTCAGAATCAGCAATAGCACTTGTTAGAGTTTTAGAGTTCTGGACTGAAAGACCATTGACTTTGCTAAACTAATAGAGATACTTAATGCATGTAAATAGCACTGGCATCTACAATCTTTAAATGATATTGATTTTCCTGTTGGTACATTTATGTTAATGCATTTTTAACCCTAAAGCTAAGTTTTGTTAACTTCAAAGACACAACATTAACATTTAAACAAAATTAAAAGTGTATAAAAAACTGCAGATATGAGGCTGTTTGATCATGCCCTATTTTAGGGGTGTTGCTTTTAAGCTTTGAATCTGCAGACTGTTATTTTTTTCTGACAGCTTAAAATGTGATGAGCTAGAAGCAATGTAAAACATAATCAATAGTGTATTGCTACGTTTTTAGCAAATCATCAGTTTTTTTAAGCTTTGGATGATCTTCTTTTAATATTGCAGTAGACACATGTATTAGTCTGAACACTCCATTTAGACACTTTTTGAGTTGTCTTAGAGTTTGAAACAAAACTGATTTTTGACTATCGGTGTGAGAGTGGCCTTCCTTTTGTATATTCAGTTTTTCAGTACTATGCCATCCATTTATGTTATTCTAAACAAGCACGGAGAATGTGATTTACTCTTTAGGAAGTCTCCAGTCCTTCACAAATCACTGTAATTAATAAAGAAATTTCTATTTGCATATTTAGGAACATTCTATATGCTTTTATTATATTTCTTATACATTATTACCATTTCATAACTTGAAAAGATTCCATCATTGTAGAAAAACAGGCAGCATGTGACTTAAAAACCAATAATATGTAGACTACAATGTCTTATTACAGCACCCAATAATATCAGCATTGCAAAACATTTGAGTCAAAGTAACATGAATGGAGATTTTAATTAATACAGGGCTTCTATTCTTTTGAATAATATTTGGGACTTAATTTAAAACCCACTTGTAGTTTATCTATTTTTTTAACATTTTTTCGTAAGTTATGCTGTGTTGTATTGATGAACTTCAGTATTGTTACTGGCACAAGGCAGTCCATTTTTAAATAATTTTAGAGTCTGTGAGGCCTGATGCTTTGCAGGCTACAGTAAAATATTTATTTGGGTTGAAAGGGATGGCTTATCAATACAAAGTACATCACAGCCAATTCTTTGGACACAGTGCTTGTCACCTGTTGCTCTACTTTGATAAAGTACACCCTGGAGCACAGGCAGCACGTGTCACCTCTCTTGTCAACAGCCTTCTGGATCATTTAAAGGGGAGCAATTGCATCAAATCACGTACTGATGCCACAGATTCTCAATGGCAGGAAGAATCCAACTAAACCTCTTTGTTAGTTCCAAAGCCCCTTGTTTGCTGCCTGTTGCTTGTATAAAAGGAAATTATGCAATGCTAAATGATTACTAATACAATGACATGAGGACAATGAAATGTGGTATGAAATTAAATATTTCAAAATATGCAAATATTACAAACTTGACATTTTACCATTCTTCATTTTAGGATCTGTTTAACTTGATCTTACCAAGCCAATCTGACAAATAATTTTTTGCAGTGTTCCTTTTAGCAAGCAATTTAATTTCTTGTATTTGTTAGATATTCATAATTCTTAAAGTGCATGTTTTAAATTGTCTTACGGATATACTGCCTCCTTAATGGCAAATGCAAGGTCATTTTCTCTCGGTTCTTTAAAAACCACCCCATTTAGTTTACTGATGACAGCCAGTGATGGGTATTTTAGTAAAAAATTTTACAATGAAAAAAAATCAGTATCTTTATTGTTTAATGTTCTCAAAGAAACCTCTAAGAATTATGTATTGAAAATCTAAATTAGTAAAATGGCAATTAATTCTAATCAACATTTAAAGGAAGGCGAAAGGTGAATAATAAACACTCAATAATAAATGTGCCTATTTTCTTCACTCTGATAAAGAAAAAAACTAGTGAAGCTAATTATCCATGCATCACTGTGTAATTTGACAGTACTGTAAATGAATTCAGGAGCCGTGACCTCACTACAGAATTACCAGAATGAAGGATCAATACAACACCTGAAGATAAAATGATCTGTATTTGTAATATGTAGTGAAGATAAAGAAAAATGACATGACATTAATAACTATACATTTAAATCAACTATAGTTACATAGAATAAATATAGTTTCATATAACATACAGTAGTATCTTAAAAGTTGATATGCATCAAACATTTAAGATGCTAGTTCTATGGGACTTATTGAAAGCTGTAGAAAAAAATATAAAAAATAAATTGAACAAAATAAGCCATGAATGCTAATTGTGTTTTGTAAATTAAAACATTCATTGTCATATTGTGTATAGCTCTGCCTTGTGGCCATTGTGTGATGGCTGGACTCCGGCTCACTGCAACAATGTATCGTACAGTAAGTGGTTATTGAAAATGGATGGATTTTGTGTTAACTAGTTTAATAATACAATGCCAACTGACAGCAGCCACTTTTCTATCCTGGTTGTGGTGACCTCAATATGCTGTGGTTGTTCGTTCCAGATGGACTCCCGGATGGTTAATTAAATTCCTTATTTGAGCTAATAATGTCATTGATTAGATTTACTAGGCTTTTGTAATTGTTTTCTGCTTCAAAAATGTTGCAGTTACTTATACTGTAAATATTCGTAAGTAAATTTAAAAATTCAAAGTTGCAGAGCTGGAAACAATTCCTAAAAGTCGAATTTGTAAATTATTCATAATACAAACAAAAGTCATACTGTATATGTACTGTATATGTCCCAATATGTAAGTACTTCTAAATTTGTAGTGATGATAAAAAATATATAAAAACAGCTAAAGAGCTAGGGACTGTAGAAATCTGTTGTAAAAACCAATTACAATTTTTCTGAAAGTGCAGTCCATTCACCAATTTTTTGCTGATGCAAGTGGTGTCCAGTATGATACCTCTTTTTCATTATAGGCATGTCATTGTGTTTATTGATAGATTTATACAGTATAAGATATGTTTGGAGAGAACTATGGAAATTATGCCCAAAATCTAAAAAATGTGCTTGTTGGTGTTGTCAGAATGTTGTTATTTTATTGTTGTTATTATGATTTTAATGTCTAGAAAATCAATGTTTGTCCAGTATGACTCAGTTTGTCTCAGTAATTTATTTCATTTACTGTATTCCTGTTCAGTGTCCTTCATGTGTTAGTGTAGACGTCCTTCACTAGTCTACAGTATTGTATGCCTTTAAATGATTTATCATTTACATGTACCATACTTCCTTTTTCTACTGCTTTTAGAATTCGATTTCTGTTAATTCACTTCTGGCATCTACAGCACCAAAGTATGAGTAATACTGTATATCCCTAGTCTTTCAAAATGATCGTGTGCATATATTTGTCAAAATGCACCATGAGCTTTATCATGCTTTACATAAAGAACATGATTCTAATATAGTGGAGGCTAAAGTTATTCAGAAATACAAGAAATCCTTGGAAACAAGCGTGGGAGATGGTCTAAAATGTAAATGACACAGTGAGCACTATAAGCAATACATCCCTGTGAAAACTGTGCAAGTTCTATTTTCTTTCAGGCATTGTCGATTTGTGCGTCAGGCGGTTGACAGACATACTTCATTCATCACACTTGGGACTCCTGATAACATCTGTTACTGAGATGCTAAAATTCCCTGACAGAAGGAGGCATGACACTGGGGACCTGGGGGTTTGTCAGTTTGTAGGTTTTGGCAAAGAGGTACATGTTAAAATTCACAAATAATGAAAAAGAGAAATGAATGTTATCATAGAGCCTTATTGTTTTATCGTGCACTAATCTGCTTCTCGTCCCAGCCATCCCATCACTGCAAATCTCAATTAATCTCAATTATTCATGCCAATTTTAAACGAACCGTAGTATTAACAAGGGTTGCCAAGGCTGAGCATGTTTTTTTATTATGTGTACAAAAAATGAGCAACAAACAATGGAGGCATTAATAACTGAGTAAAAAGATAATTATGAAGTGAACTGTATTTTCATTTGTATTAATGCCTAACCAGGGCTGGTTTGAGACCAAGTTCATTAGCCTTGTCACTTCAGTCACAATTAGTCAGGTTTACTAGGGTCAGACTGGAAGGTTTGTCAGGCTGTCTCCTCTGTCAATTAATGATGGGATGGGAAGTTACAAAAATGTAGACAATTATGAACAATTATGCAGACAGTTCAGGCTTCCCTCTTTCACCATTAAAAAGTGCATCCATGCTTTGATTTACAAAATCTAAGTGTATTGTATCTTGGATGCATTGAAGCCTGAGTCCGTGAAGTCTTATGCTTAGTATGAGTGAGAATGACTTGGGCTTACATGAACAATCCCCAGAAAGAACTGCTGTGGCTCTGGACAGAACACTAACTGTTAAATGATCACCTCGGTGTGACATTCAATTCAATATCCCAATGCCGATACAACAGGAGTCTTTCTTTCCCCGTGTTTTTTGTTCAAACACCCCTCCACCACCAGTACAACAGCCCTTTGATTGGTTTTATTAGGGGGATCTGACAGTTTCCACCACTGCCCTGCAAAAGAAGGAGAAAATATTAGAGGATTGAATTCAGATCCTGATAGCACCAACAAGGGGATTGCTTTGTTTTTGAATTTTATTTAAAATATTGTGTTTCGATTTGGTCAGCCCACAACAAAAGGGAAATTGTTGCTTTCGAAAGGTTAAAAAAAGACCAAATAGAATGATTTCTAGTCTTAACGGGTTGCCATATAAAAAGCAACTTATACCCTTATACTGTAGATATAACTTATAGATAGAACAATGAAGACCGAGATAGGGTCAAACCAGGCGGCTATTTCAAACTCAGCAGGACAACTGGAATCTAAAAGGAAATTCATTTAAGAAGGAAATTAGGAAACATTTCTTCACATAAAAAGATGTGGATGTCTGGAACTACATTCCCAGTCAGATGAGGTCCAAACTCTGAGATCCTTCAATAAGCAACAATACGCTTTTAGGTTTATGCAGCTTCTAAACTACCAATTAGGGCCTCCTGATTGATGGCCTCCTTTATTTTGCAGCCTTTTATATGATATTATATCCCTCTAGACTACTGTGTTAAAACTAAAATATGATCTTAAGACTTTGTGTCATTTAATACAAATGCATTACTTGTTGGTGTACTGCCTGTATCTCTGGAGCCTCGGCTTTGTTTTAAAAAATCTTTAAATGGTCGTAGACTATTCCTTCCTAAATGTTCATACAGTATATTTAAGCAGATTTAGCAGACTTTCTTAGAATAAAGGTATAAGTGTGGTATGAGATCATGTTTCAGAATTTACAGATGAATCTTTGTTATAACCTGGGTCCCATTACTCCCTTTCTTAGCTTGGACCCTGATGGCTAGTGAACAGTCGAAATTTGCAATCTGTTCCAATTTATTTTTCATGATGTGTTTCTATAAGAAACTATTGTTCTTTAAGGCTCATGAGACTCCACTTCAACTGACCAGTTTATTTTCTATCATTCTTTCTCAAAGCTGTTTGTTTTTCATTATTCTTTCCTGTCAATTTCAAATATTAATGATGTTGCAGAAAGCCTTATAAATTGCCATTTGTTTAATTTCTTTTCTGTTTGATCCAGTCTTTAATTTACCATGGACCCTCATTCTCTTAACAGGCAAGATGTCATGAAATATTTCCCCAATGGATATTCAATCAAATAGCCATTAACCTCCGTCTACAATCGTTATTTTCCAGGAATTAAAAAATAATTATTTCAGACCAAAGCATGGCTGAGGGCTTTCTTTAAACTAAGTGGTTTGTTGGTTTACAGATCACATGTGCTTTATAAATAGGAAGAGCAGATTTTTACCTTGGGCCTTAAACTTCAGCTGTGTTCCCTTTATGAATTCTTATCAGAGACTTGAAGAAAGCCAAGGTTATTGGGCAGGAGATAACGTTTTTTATCGCCTGCGTTTTAATGCTTTCATTATGATACAAAGTTCTGTTTTGTAGCACAAAAATGTGAAGAGTTAGAGGTTAATACACTCTCCAGAAAAGAATGAGGTATTCTGTTGCAAGCACAGTAATCGAATGATTTTTCCCCCTAATTAAAAATTCTTAATAAAAAAGCATAACATATTTCAAATGACCAAAGAACAGTATTCTTTAGCTGAATACCAGTTATGCTTTCAAAGTATATATAAATAGTGCATATTTAATGACAGTATATATTATAATTTATATACTATACATACACCTATATTCTATGTTTTATTCAGGAATTTACTCCTCCCCATTTTATTCTTCACTTTATTCCAATTTGGAATACAATGGAAGCTAAGCTAAGCAAGACTTAGCTGCTCAGAATTGGGATAGAACACCTCCAAATATAGCCAGTTGCTGTTCTTCTGATGAGACATTAAACAGAGGTCCTCGCTGTACATTAAAGATCCCATGGCACTGTTCATAGGACTAAGCGCTCACTCAGTTCCATGTTGGGTTTGCTCAATCCTGCATACCTAAAGTTTCCCCTTAATTCACCTGGCTACTGTGACTCACTCAGACGGGAACTGAGCTTGAGTGAAGACTAAACTACCCTGATATATGCTCTGTTGGCATTATCTCAAGAAATAATGACCACCCCCATCAAACAGTGAAGTGTGTACAGATCAATTGGACTTAAAAAATAATATATTTCTTCTGTTCTGCCACTCAGTATTGTCTCCTGTTGAAAAGGATGCTGCTGACATTTTTGTGAACAAAGATAAAAATTTGGAATCCCTAAATCTCTGTCTCACGGGTTACACTTTGTTAAAGGAAATTTGCAGCCACAGTGCAAAACCAAGTTGTGTAAAAGATACAATTATCACCATTACAGGAGAACTACTACAATATAAAATTGTCAGCGGGACTGAAAATGATAATGAGAAAGCCTGTAGGCTGGCCACATAATGGGCTTAATCATGGATTTCAAGTAGAAAAATACAAGGAATTAAAAGTGTTGAGAGAACGTTCATTCCAGATGTAGTCATGTAACAATATCGAATTAGCAATAGTAATAGAAAAATACAATTAAATCTCCTGGAATGTATAGTTGGGGTAATTTTACAAACAGAGGACATTCAAATGTCTATGATTGACACAAAAATATTATAGCTTCTGGAAAGTTGTTTTTGATGATTCATGGTTAGCATTGTTTATGTAGTTTATGAATCTTGCTTTAGAAGCAAAAATAACCCACAACAATTAGGATATAACTACATATTCAGAATACAGTATGCAGTATGCCTACATTTTAATTCAGTTTTTTTAGAAAGGTTGACATTATCTTGTTTTTTATACTGTTTTTTTCCCTGATAATTTTTAATTTAATACTGCAAATAAATTCAAAGCACTATTTAAAAAAGATGTTGATTCACGAAAGGATAGGGAAAAATGGGTAAAAGATTAGTTTTTGTGCTTTTTCAGAAAGCTTAATATTTAAAATGGGAATTCAAGTTAAAGTTGAAGACATTATTGTCACAATTAACACATGAACAGAAATGAAATCTACCAGGGAAAGGCTTGTGGGAATTGTTATAATATGTTCAGATTTGTATTCACTGTTGGACTTTGAAAATTTGAAAATGTTCATCAACGCAATTATTGTGGACATGACATCACCCAAAAAGTTTAAAAGGCCCTAGGATGTTTGGTTTCAGAGAACACCAATTTTCAAATTCCATCTAGTCCAACAGGGAATGCAACACTATGTGACCTACCATTATAACTTTTACTCTGACTCAATTTCCCACAGGCCTTTTCCTGCCAGATTTCATGAGTGTTCATCTGAGGATTTTGATTACAGTAACAAGAGGTTTCCAGCAATGTCTATGCTTAATAATTAAGCATCTTTATGCTATAATGTGCAGAATATTCTTCGGAACTGGTACATAACCCAAATATAAAATCCTCTTGAATCCTGCCATCCCCTAACCCATCCTCTAAAGGACAAAAAAGAGTAAGTAAATTGTAGGTTCTTGGGGCTTGGAAGAAAATACCTGACAAAAACCCATATGAAGCTGGTCATCATTCTACTGCCAAAGTCAAAGAATGTGTCTTGATTATAATCTATATTCAAAAACTTCAGAACTTTGATTGAGTTTTTAGAAAACTAGATGAAAATAACATACCTGGTACACACTGATAGAAGAGACCTGAGGATCTCATGTTATTGTTCTGCTTCTTCTTACTTTGTGCAGATTTTGCATTGGACTGCAATAAGCATTTGCTGTGCATGATGAATGCTTTTGCAAATTGTTATGGCAGACTTATTCCTCCTGCCTTCTAGCCTGCATTTAAATTTCATCAGCTTTAACAAAGGAGTCGACATTGGAGAACAAACTGCAAGATGCTGTCTTTTTTATTCCTTTGCCAGCTAAAAACTAGATCAGAGCTCTTTTAAAGTCAAGAAAAAGATCTTCTCTTTAGCATGACAGATGGATGCTTTATGACAGGGATCAATAGCTGTAAGGAAATCAGGGATGACGTTTTAAGTACATAGCATTGATCTTTAATGAACTGCATGGACTCCAGAATCTGAAATCTGAAATTTTTGGGGAATTTTCTATATGATGTGTTGATGTTGAAGTTTTATGTTTTATGTTTTATGTTGAAGTTTTATGTACTAGTGCATGAATCACATTAAGTTATTCAGGAAAAAGTTACATTGATTTTGTTTTCTTGTTTGCTTTTCCAGAAATGAATATGGTAGTCAAAATAAATGGTGTTGTTTATGCAATGTAGCATTAATTATTTTAAATAATGGCCTTGCTGTCTTCATAATTGTTATTTCTGAGACGGTATTAGTATTTGACCTGACCAATGTTTTGTTGTTTTCACTATCAAAAATGTACAACAAAGAATGTATTTTATTAAAATGCACTTAATATTATATATATTCTACAATATTATATGTCATATTCCTGTATA
Source organism: Atractosteus spatula (assembly GCF_055471065.1). NCBI lineage: Eukaryota > Metazoa > Chordata > Actinopteri > Semionotiformes > Lepisosteidae > Atractosteus > Atractosteus spatula. The sequence goes on along the minus strand of NC_142725.1, from coordinate 14,859,359 downwards.
TACAGTAAATGCATTTTTAATATGTGCAAAACTAAAGTTTTATAACAGCCATTACAAAATGGGGAACTGAAGGTCAGGCTCATTGATTTGTAATGCAAAATAAAGTTAGTAAAGGTCACCTATACAACAAAGATATTACCTGATCTTGAATGCAATGCAGAGCCCTGTTTTGTAAAACAAAATGAAATATTTTATATCTGTATTTTGCTTTTGCCATCACTGAAGTTTTTAAGTTATAAGAAACAAGCTTTTGGGATGCAAAGCACTTCAGTTCCTTAATGAAGTTTATAACTGAAGTGGTAGAGCAAACTGTGAGCAATGTAACGTTACACATTACATAACCCCCCACCTCATCATAACACTTTCATATAATACTTTTTTTTCTTTTTCATCCAAAGGATATTATTAGTTTTTGGTGACTGTCATCAGTAACATCAATGCAAATTGAGAACTCAGATGATTCCCACATTTATATTCTGGTATGATAGCTGACTTTTGTTAGAGCAAACTTACAGGAGCTACAGTATGCAGGAACAGCTATTAAACATGTATAAGACCCATTGGTTGTTAGACTGTTATGGTGGCAGAGTCCTCTTAGGCAGTGTGGCCAGTTCTGCACCTACAGTATAATACTATAGTCCTTCAGGTTTTACAAGTCATCCTTAATTCACCAATTCCCAAATACTTAAAACAATTTTGCTTTCACGACTGAAGCAAATTTACGTTTTGTACCATTCAATCATTCTATATTTGTATTTTCTGACAATCAAGGACCACCATAGGCTGTTTCCTGATAAAACCAAGATATAAGTTCATGTGATCTGAGCTATTACGCAGTTTACTACACTATGTATTCTGTCAGGTTAGAACCTGTAGCTGCCTTCTTAATGAATATTGAAAAGAAAGCTTAACACCTTTACCCTTTTATTGTGTAACCGTAACTTAATCCCGTATTTGAAACTTTGAGAAACTTTTGAGTCTTTGCCCTATTACTTAGAAGCATTACAGGAGAATGTGCTGTTTTGTTACTGTATAGAGAAACGTACTTTTAACATTGCATACACTAACGAAGTCCAATATTCAACAATGTGTGGATTTCATTACATTGAAATCAGGACTTGTTATTTCTGAGAAAGGAGAGTCTGCATGCTTTTTTTGAAAAAAGATCATCTGTTATACAGTATTCACAGCTAGTATGTAAACAAATGAGCAGACAAAATGCAAAGCTACATTTGACTGAAGTCATAAAACATCCAGGAAGGAGCTGAATATGTGTGTGAATCCAAAACACCAGCAGGAAAATAACTGTGTTAAATCATCTGTAACAATTGGCCTTTTATATTAAAAATGTATCGTCATTTTTCTAGGTTGTTTGTGCTGTGCAGCCTTTTGTTCAGTTGTATGTTTTGTACAAACAATACTTGTTTTCTTTATTTTCATTTGACATTTTGTAATGGTAAAATTAACCTCAGTAACATCTGAGTAAGAAATGAAAATATAAGCAAAATCCTTCAATAAAGGCAAAAGGAATTGTAAAAACAATGTCAAGTTATTAATATCATTTTACTGATGAAGAGCCGATTGTCATGGTTTTTAATGATATGTACTGTACACTATACACTTTTTAAATGTTTTTCAGCTTGTGTAGACAGTTATTTCTGTAGTTGTTTGTACATTTTTACTTTTGAAGAAGATAGATGTGTGTAGTTTGTCCATCATTGAATTTTAAAGGAAAAAAAAGAAAATGAAAACTCAAGCCTTCCTTCCCTTTAAGCCTTACATAAATAATCAACCTACTTCAGAAGCAGTATGAATCAGGTACTGAATCTATTTATCCAGATCCAACACAGATGGTTCGCCTACACAATTGAAAGAAAAGATGACTTCTTCTTTCCTTCTCCAAGCCAAGCATTCTCTGTCTTCTCACTACAAGGCCTCTTTGAGAAACCTACGTTTGTTTGCCAAGTCAGGTCTTTCTGAATCCCTGTCATATTTTTTTCCCTGGTAAAATCAATACCCTGTGTCCTCAAAGATTATTAAGGAATTAGCAGTGAAGGCCAAAGTGATGAAAGAGAATATTAACTACTTCCGAGCAAAAATTTTCCAGAATAGAGACTCAAGCATTCAGATTAGGAGGATAACTGTCTGACCTGTGCTTTGCAATGCTCTCTAACACACTCTTGTGCACTTTGGTTCAAATACTGAAGGACCCAAATAAGAGCTGATTTTCTGTACAGCAAAGGCTTAAGTTAGGTTTTCCCTTTAAATTCTGAGCTGAAAACTTGAAACGTTGTTTGTGCTTTTAAAAGATAGAATAACACAATCTTGTTTCCTCCTGTTAATTATTTTGTTCCGTTGGCATCCTTCTTCATTGCTTTATTTTGTCTCAGAACTCCTGGGAGTGCTTGAAAAGGAAAAGTGCTTACAAAGCTTTGACTACCTACAGTACAGGAGGATGCTGCAGCTAAATGCACTTTTTTTTCTTTTCAAAACAGCAAGGACACTTAGACATGAGAGATTTGACAGTAACAGAGAATTACAAAATGCAGAAATGTGTAGTGGGTTATTAGACAAAAATAATACTTTCAAAGAGTTTTTTTTTACTGTGATTATCTTCTTGAGCGTGTAATCTATATTTTTTCAGTAAGAGAAGGTGTAAAATCAAACACCACTTAAAAGTTCTAAAAGTTACACTTTAAAAAGTTACCTTCTTTAAGTCCTCAGTTTGAATTGCTTTGCCTTTTACTGCACACTGAAGCATGAACTGGTTTCTGAACTGAACTGGCTTTAGGGGCTAGAACAAAGTTCTCCCAAGGTCATACTTAATGGCAACTAGCTCTTATCAAAAAAAGAAAGGAAGTGTTGCCTGTCATTTAGCACCAGTGCTTCTTAACCTCAGGCATCCTCTTCTGTTGCCACTGTCCATCTGATTCCTGTCCTTATCATGATGTTCTGTATGGAGCCAATTGCTTCCAGACCCCACTGCAATCACATTGTAATGTGATCGGGTCAGAGTCAGAGCGCTACCATTCTGTGCAGTATACAGTACAGTATGTGAGCTTCACATCTCACTGATTTTCTAGCTGTGGCATGAAATCAATGGAGCATTCGACATTTTGCTCTGTTGAGCTACTGTACGTTCTCCGAATTCCAGCTAAACTTCTGGAACTAGCTACAAGCACTGCAGAGTTTAGGGGTACCCAATATTACTTGCTTTCAGCTGTTAAAGGGGATCAAAACAGACAAGAAGTGCAATAGAACAAAAATTAAATGGTAATCATATCACACAGTTTGCTAGGATTGGAAAAGCTTTCTGTGTTTGTGATGTTTACCACTAATAAAAACACCTTTCATATTTTTCGTGATGAACACTTATTGGTGGATGCTTAACTAGCTTAATTGGCATATCTGTTCATATGTATTAATATATATTTAGTAAGCTGTTTTGAAGTATAATTGAGTATTGATACTATACACTGTATTCCTTAAGTTTATAATCATACATATGGACAGTAGTATAATTTATATCTACAGTTTGAAAAAATGTTTTGTGGATATTTTATTTAAAGAAATGCAGATTTACCCTATAGCAACTTTACCACATTGGCCTTGTCATTTCTATGTCTTCATTGTATGCTGAGCACGATTATGCAGCTCATCAGCGTGTTGCCATGGGAATGTGGTGGTCTAAGGGACTATTGAAGGAAACATACAAAGGAAGCCAAGGTTTTATCAAAGTACTGTTTATGTATAGCTATATTGTGGGTTTTTTTTCAGAAAAACGTCAGATTCGAGAGAATATTCTGTATCTGCAAAGAGCAAGTGAGATGAGTCTTAATGCAAAACCCAGGAAATGATTTATAAATGTTTTGTTTGATTTCGTCTGTCATTCCTGCTGCCAAAATAAGAACCTAGGTGTTAATCAATACTTTAAAGATGGTGGTAGTGTTAAGGTACTGTAGCATTGTGCAGTGTCTTTCTCACACTAGACCAGGGCTGTATAACTCCAGTCCTGGAGTAACAGAGGCTATCCGATTTTCCTTCCATGTGAACCCTTAACTACTTAGCTGAACTAATTATATGCTTTAATTGAACAAGTTGAAGCATCTCCTCGTCCTTTTAGAGAGACTTCTAGAACATGCTGGACAGAAACCCTTGAGGACTGGAGCTGGATAGCTCAGCAGTAATGTGGCCACCTGTGGCATGTGAAACTACCGCCACTTCAAGAGCTTCAGTGGAAATCTTCAGCTGTTCCACTCGACTGTACCGAAGCTAGGGTTGGAACCATTTTGATTAACTTGGTTGGGACAGGAAGCTCCAGAATACTTTTCCTCCTCATCCGAAATGATATGTGCAGTGGATTTGCTCTATCAGCTATGGAAACATTGTAGTCTCTGGTGTTTTCATTTAAAAGAAGAAGAATTTAATCTCAGCTTGTGTTTTTCTAACAACTCAAGTGTATTGGCTAAATGGCACAAAAGAAAGCCTGAATGAAATTGAAAGTGGCCCTGAACGAAGTCTAAGTAAAAGGCAAATGTCAAAACAGTATTAAAAATCAATCATATAAATATGAAGCTGAAAATGAAAGAGTGCGAAAAAGGGGAATAATGCCCTCGTCATCTGAGCTGTCACTGCTCCTGCTCAGAATGATGCCAATTAGGCATCTTTCCCTGAAACCTCTTAAGTCACGAGGGGCACCTCACCCACATGAGAAATGCCAAGGAGTTTGTGAAGTCAGTTCTTTTCTTGTTGAAAACACTGCCTTTACTTTTTTCCTGTAAAATACCCAGTATGATTTCTATAAAGAGCTTAATGCAACACACTTTTTTTATACAAACAGTAATGGCCTATGCATATTGATGTCATGTATTACAATGCAAATACTGTATTAGTATTGGCATTCCACATTCCAAGCATTATTATTAACTTATTTATTAAATGTTACAAAAATTGTACTTTATTAACTGTACTTAATTATTTGTGCTGATTTGTCTTCTAAGGCTATTGCACACTCATTCTTCCTCACAACTGTATCTGGAATTTCAAATGAATTAACTCATTTTAAAAACTGGTGTTAATAAGTAGTCTAAAACTGACATTCATTCACCAGTAAACCATAATTGTCTCTTGCTTAGATGGACACCCATTCAATAAATGTAGAAGAAATATCATTGAGTACAGTTCAAGAAAAAAATGCTGTACAATACTTAGTCAAATAGAGAATTCCATTTTTTGGAGAAAGAGGGACCTATGTTTTTAACCTATTCTTGATACACACTCCATCCTGGAATACTGTTCCTTTTAACGTATGTGTACTGTATGCTTGTGTATGTGCATGTACTTGTGTATGTTTATGTGTAGTGTGCATTTGTATCCAGTATGTGTATGCATGACTGCGTATGTGTGAATGTTTATAGAGCACATAGAATGGCAGTGTTGCATTATGACTAGTACAGGTCACACATATGCACCATTTTCACTACACAATATAAGCTGAATGTTAAATGGCTAGTAGCCTGGAGACAGATGCTTGCAGGAGAAGGAGACAAGCCAGATAGAAAGCTTATTACTGTACATCTGAGGCGCTGCGCAGTGTTCTGAGTAATCTCTCATTTATATAATATCTGGATAACTAACCTGCTGCTGAGACGCAGCATAAGATAGAAGTAAAGAAGGAAAGATAAAAAAGTAAAGAAGGCGAATGGCAGAAAGACTGGGACTAAACAGCTGCCCCCGTCTGGCTAAGGTGGAGAGAACTGGAGCTGATTAATAAAAAAATTAAAGAAAAGTTGAATATCTAAAAGATTAGAAAATCTGTGAACCCTGAGACCAGACAGACAATTTTGAAAAGTTAGGTAAACAGTGAGTTAGAAGCTCAAAGTGAGTTAGGTGTTTTATTTTTGCATATTTGTCTTTAAAGTAATAAACACCATTTTAATTGCACTCCTTTTTTTATCTGTTTTTCTCAAATCCCACCTATCGCGACGCCCCTAGGATGACCGTACCCCCAGTGGCATCACAATCTATGTACTGTATACTACTGTATAGGTGTATGTGAAGGGCAAAACTTTTTGTACTGCCTGTACAGAATCACATTTCTTCTGATTGATGGAATTGTCCCCTTTTTAAAATTATCCCATTTCTCCCTAGTGTACATGCATCTGCCACTGGAGCAGCAATACTGGACTTGCTGTGTCCTGCACCAGTATTATTCCAACAACTTTGTCAGAGAACATGCTTTTTCTTCAGTGAGCACAGGCTGCAGAAAGAACAGCACTTGGGCCCCCTTCATTAGCACTGACTTCTGAATATGGTTATATTTAAATTGGATCTTTGAGGTGATGACAGTAATGCCATCTAGAAATCCCAGGAGGAGAGCCTAGTAAATTCACAGCCTTCTTGTGCTGTTTGGAAATCATTTTTATTGAACATTCCCTCCCCATAGAGAGAGCTAGTAAAATGCAAGGGAAAATGACTGAAAGCCACAGTGTGAATGGGAGAGAACCCATCACTGGCTAGCAAAACAAACAGTTTTCCCATGGTAACATAAAATACTTTCTTGGTAAAATATACATTATAATTGGACTTGCAATAATACAACAAAACTTGAGTGCGATGGAGGATGAATATGGTCATTAATACAAATCTCTACTAAATTATTTTTAATGAATACTTTTTTCAGCTTGACCACCTGCAAACAATTATCAAAATATATGTACATTATATATGCAACTGGGCTTGATGAATCGATTAAGTGATGACATAATTATCAAGAAAAACTTGGTGTTTTTGAATTCTCCAGCTGGAGGAGGCCTGGCTTTTTGATGTAGAGGAGTTCACTGCAGTCTGAGGAGGTGCACAGCAATTAATCAAAAGAATGCTCTGTGATGCAATTATAAGGATATTAATATGCACATAACAAAAACTGTTTGGGAAGGAAAACAAATAGAAAAAACAAAGCTAGTTCTGAAAGTGGCAAAATATGAAAAGAGTGTAACAGTATCAGATCAGAGAAGGAAAGAACAAGATGCAAGTGAATTAATTTGATCATTACTGCAATCCAATTTTCTCCCTGATGAGAGCAAAATGGAGGGAGGATAATAGGGCCTGCAATAAGTGCAGAGTGATAGGAGTTTAGTGTCATTAGTAGAGACAACTTCATTAACTACCCGGAACAAAATAAAGATACAATTGCTACTTCCAGGCCATTAAATTAAAATAGGAGGCTGATGAAAGTGCAATAATAGACTGAAAAGAAACATTAAGATTTGAATGTAAAATGTAAAATGATGTCTGTATTTAAGATCGAAATAACAAAAATAATACGAAATTTTATGTATAAAATTTTATACATATATTTATGTATAAAAACTTTGTTATATGACAATAACAAGAGAAATGTTATAAGAGCAAAGAGCTCACTGTTGCTACTGTACATAACACTTCCTTTTTCTTTGCTTGTGAATATTAAACTCATGGTATCCCAATCCTGTGGGTCATTATACCTCACTGATGTGACAGAGAATGGGGAGCCAGAAACAAAACTAATAAGCATGGACTCCTAAATACTCAGGTTGCTTAATATGTGGTTCATATTTCATCTCATTTAGAACTTTCAAAGATCCTTGATTGTTCAATACTGTACTGTGATCTTTAACTAGGGAGGGTGTAAATACTGTTGACATGCTTCTTAATTGTGCGCTTTCTTCTATCAACAAGTGTAATTGTTTTCTACAGCTGTATGCTACCACCAGCAAAGAAGCTTAGAGGGCAGACAATGTGAGTGAAATGGTGTAAATGTGATTTCTATTTATACTGTTGTGTATATTTTCAGTACAGGAAAAAGTGCTTTCTGATACTGTTAATGGTGATCTAAACCATTTCATAATTAATGCAGTTTATGCCTTTTAAGTGTCATAATTTAAAATTGAAGAATGAGGAATTTATCAGGCCACGGCACAAACTTATTTTTTTTATTTTTGAGCTGTTGAACTGACAAGGGAATTAGAATTCACTGGTTGGATGTAAAAATATATTTAAATTTCAGTGATACTAAAAAATGATGACATGTATGCACATATGTATTTTATTACATATGTAAGAGTATTTTTTTTAATTAATTACACTAGATTGTAGAAAGAAAGTCAAATAGAAATGTTTTTTTTCATCTCTAGAGTGGCACTGAGTTTCACAAGCTTAGAATTTCCACTCTGATGCACTATTGATAATTGTTAATAACTTGAATAACTTGAGAATGTAGTATTGTACATTCCAAAATCTTTCTATGCCAGTCAAAACATGAATGATCTACAGCACATCTATGATCAGTTTAGCTTTATTCTTCAATCCCTCTCAATCCTTTTGCTTCAAAGACCACCGTGTGAGTTCTTATTCTTACATAAATGACTAAATAACAGAAAGTGGAAAATAATTGATTTCTTCTCATCCCCATGCCAAGAAGGGCTGAGAAACAATGGAAGCCCATTATTAACAATGATGAAACGGCCATTTCTCACCAGAAACTGATAAATGCCAGCCATGCATGAAGATAGAGTGTTTAATTATAGAAGGAAAGACAAAGAAGGAAGCAGCCATGAATTAGGAGGTCGGGTTGCTTACAAAGAAAATGCAAAACTGCTCTATCTCTTCTTATGGTCCTGTCATTTGTAAATGTCACCTGTCATCTCATGAGCTCCAGTGCATATATGGCTCCACTCTCCAATTCTGTTCATTCTTCTGGACTTTTACTCTACCATAGCAAATCCTGCTCTTCCCCAGGGCTGGTGGACGTGTCACCATGATTACAGGACCTCCAAGGGCAAGCTGTTTCTGACAGTGCCCCTTTTAAAACCAAGACATTCATTGTTTTTGTTTTCTCAGCTGGAGCTTAAGTACTAAGCATCTGAAGGTCAGGAGGTTGTTTTTCTTTCTTTTCCTAGATAGGGTGATTTTTAAAATGTTTTGTTTGATTTTTAGTCCTTGGATGATCACACATTCCATGTACTGTAGCTGTTCTGAGTTTGGATATTTTACTGAGCTATAAGAAAAATTAGAAGAGAGACAAATAAGGGGTGGTCGTTCAGGCCATTTGGCTTCATTGCTTACTAGTAGCTCAGTAATACAGTTTAAGACTCTCATTCGGCCATTTAGTGGAAGAGGTGAGGGTAACACCTTTGAGGACATACTGTAGCAGGGTAGATTATGTTATACTCTGCCAAAATTTTGTTTAGAAGGTGTTTTTAAAAGTTTTAAATTTATTCATCTGTATTTTCAAATTGAGTCCTTCAGCTAATGAATTGCTATTGGATCTCATGCATCTCATTGGGTTAAATTCTGTTCAATTCAATATGTTGGGAACTAAACAGTTTCAAGAAATAAATTTTCCTTTGAGAGTAGGACATTCCTCCAAGCACAAGAATGTACAGTATCTGATTCCTATAATCCACAGTGATGATCAGAATTCTACACAACTGACAAAATTGCACACAAAGTTCCAAAAAATGTGGTTACAAGTACATAATTGTTTTTGTTTAACATTAAATCGCTTTATCTACATGTTCAAGTTAATTATTCCTTACCTTATATTTATGGTATGTTTGCAACATGCATGTAACACTGTGCTATTCTAAATTAAATTGCAGTGTACTCAGTCTGGCATTTTCTGTCATACAGTCATTTTTGATTTATTTCCTACACTATTACAGAATTTACAGTAAAGACTTAATCAAATTACAACATTTAACACTCTAAAATGTCTTTCTTCCCAGATATTAATTTTTTTAACATATATAAATTCTAATAATTTGCTTCATTAATTCCTTAGCTCATATTTCATTTTGCTTTCTTAAACGTGACAGTTCTGCAGGATGTATTGGTTTGGAAGACATGTTGCTTTTTATTCTGTTCTTTCAGCCTGTTGCTAAAAATATCGCCTATGGGTCAGCACTGGCTCATTCATTTAAGTCTGCATAGTTATTAATTAACATTTTTCATGCCTAGCAATTAAAGGTTTAGGGGTTATTGGGGTACTTTCAAAGCTTCAACCAAATGTCTTTTTTAGAAACGCACAGTTAACTAGGTCTTTCGTTTATAATTATGACTAATAATTTCAAACCAAGTATGTGTATTTACTGATGTACTTTTTAAGGAACATTAAAGTAAGATCCTCCCCTCAATATCTAATCAGTATCTAATTTAACAAATCTGTCTGCTCACTGCTGAGATGTCATTAGCAGGAACACAGAATGAAAATGTCATAAGCTTGTTTAATATTATTTAGATTCATATTCTTGGTTGAATATCTGCATGTGTGTGCATGTAATGCATAGTATGATTTCTATAGGATATTTTGGAAATGGGCAAAAAAAAATGTTATGTCCTGCAGTTGTATCAGATGTTTTTACAAAACTGTAGTTCCAAAAGGCATAAAATTAATTAGAGCGTGATTAGAGGCTCCAATGGGAAATGCAATCATCATGTGTTTATCTGTCTTAGGAACTTTAGCTTTATTATCATTATGAGATAGCGGTGTGCTGTAATGAAGACACTCAGAGTAGTAATGCAATAGCTTCAAATTGAGAGACTGATATAGGTGGAATGCACATAGAGCAAGCTTGTCTATCAAACTACCTTCACATTTTGAGTAAGAGAAGGCACATCTCTGCAAGTTAAATTGCCTTTTTTCATGATTAGGTTTGTTATCTGTAAAATGCGTTGCTTTGGTGTAATCAAGGATATCTCTTGAGTATCCTGGCAAGACCACCTACTGTAGCTTCTATAGGAGAGCAGGATTTTAGACACATATTTTAGGAAGGCCATTTGTAATTGCCAGACCACTGGCGTGTTTTGCATTTCTGCTTGCTTCACATTTTTTTATTATTTCCTCATTTTTCTTCATAGTGACGGTATATTGATGTAAATGTAAATCCTAGTCCACAACAGGAAAATTATATGTATTGTCCTAACCTGAGTCAGCACATAAACTTGGGGCACCACTATGTTTCTTGATTGTGTTTTTTAGACACATTTTTACTCTTCAGTAATAATAACATGAAAGAATACAATAACTAGTTAAGTAATTGAATTTTTAAATACAGATTTTGTGGCTTGATTAGTAAAGGTGCTCACTAAAGTATAGGTTGTGCAATGATCCAGGCATCATGGGTTCAAAGCTCAGTCATGTCAGTGGCTGACTGTGACTGGGATTCCCTAAATGGTGGCATGCAATTGTTTGAGTGCTGACAAGGGAAGGGTAGGATTATTTGTGCAGGGCTGTCTTGGGTATCAACAATACAGTGACCCCAGTGGTGTAGAACATGCCCTGAGTTTATAAGAGTTTCTCTGTGTGCAGGATTCCCTTGTGTGAAAGACATGTTGTGGAGACACCTGTTATTTTCCATATAAGAATCTGATAGATAGGCTGAGTAAGCATACCATTGTCTCACATACAGTATATGGAAGAATACAGGAAGGATCAGAAGGTTAACTCTAAATTTATTGATCCTAAAATGTATGCTTCTCCGAATGCCACTTAGGGCACTTAAAGAAGATATTTTTAAGAATTGAAGGGTGCTTTTGAACAATGGCAAGCAAATCAGATGGGGGGAATCATTTTGATGGTCTGATCTCCAGGAGGTCTCTTTGTTATAAAATAAACCTCCTTTTAAATCTCTATTGAACTGCACTATTACTCCTTGCATCCCTACACAGGGCGTTGCCTACTCACAGTGCTGAATGTGAGGGTCAGGCCTCTCCTCCAGTCAGTGCACAGAGCTGCATTGTCTGTGATGTGTTAAAAGATTAATGTCTCAAGGGCATGCAAGTTTAAAGAGTACCATACCAAATATCATTCCTCATTCTCTCCTTTGCACAGTCGCAGTATTCACAGCCATGAGCCGAGACACGAACAGCACACGATGGACAATTCCAAATCTGGTGGGTTAGGACAAATAACCGGTACAGTATAATCAAATATTAGTGATGATTCTTAATTTTTTAATTGATAGTAGCACTTACCGCCAGGCTACCTGCTACTGATGTCATTGTTAATAAATTACCAATTCAGAAAAATCATCTTATTTATTTGTTTACTATATAAACAAGGGGCAACATATCCAGATGTGATTTTTTCTGCTTTACTTTATTGCCCATATACTGCATATGCCTCTTCGAGTTTGTCTGCTAAACAGAAGAGCCTCTATTCAGCGACTCTCAGACTTTCCAGATCAAATATTTTGTTTCCACGTGCTTACAATTTCCTTAGTAAATATTCTCAGTACTGTATATCAAACTCTTTGAGTCCTAGGAATGCTTGGTAGCATGAAAAGTACAGTGCTTATCTATATCAGTCTCTCCCCGTGTTACGATAAGAAATGGTATTGCTGAATCCAGAACCAATGCTTTTTAAAATCCCAGTCTATTTTTATGAATTTGCAGGGACTTGAGGTTTAGGAGGGGAAACACGCTGACAGCACCCTTTGCCTAAAACATTTAGTCATAAATTCTGTACATGAAGCAAATTCATAAGTAGCAGATAATGATTTGGATCAGGCCAAAGCCACCAGAGGGAGTAATTAAAGACTTTTGAATTGCATGGTAGGAGGAAACTATATATAAAAATATGTATTTTTAACTTGCAAACATTTCTTTTTTTGATGATCTCATGAATTTTTCTCATTATAGTGCCTTTGTGCACTTAGTACATGCTCTTAAACACTTTTTAAGCAGTTTGGTTTGAGCTTAGCAGACCACAAGTCTACAGTATATACAGTATTATACATACAATATATATACAAGTATCTATATGTGTCTGTGGGCACCACAAGTAAAATTAAATTATGTGTGTCTTTTTTAAAGAAGTTACCATTATTATGTTCTGTTATTTTTTAAAGTATTCCTCACTGGGCCTTTTAAATCTGATATACAATGCAGATTATTTTAAGATCTGAAAAGAAAGCTCAAAGTACATTTGAAATTATTTTTACTAGAATTTAAGCTTGCTGAATGCTTAAAGCAACATGTCAAAGGTGGATTTCAATGTAAAATCATATTACTCACATAAAGAATTTATTTTAAGTCTCATGAGAAGGTATCTTGCAGGAGACTGAGATTCTTAAGTGAATGATGGAAGGCATTTGCACAGTATGTGAATTCCATTTAAACCTATCTGGCCAGTTGTGTTTGTTTATGAAACAAACCTTTCAGGTTTGAAGAGTCGCTTCGGGTTCAGTATTTCTTTGATATAGCTATTTGTCGTTTGAGTGATCAGGGAAAATCACCATCATTTCTCAGCTTAGTTTTGGCACGTTCCTTTGAGATAGTTATCAAAAGGTACAAGTAGAGTTTGTGGCTGATACAGTATTAGGACAGAGAAACAAAGGACTTTTTATAGAGCTCCAAAGTAGTGCAGAGCAAAAGATACTTATTGCTACTAATGGGAAAATCTGATCATTCACACTGTATGTTTTCTGTTTGTTTTCAGAACAATGTCTAGGTGACAGGTTTTGTGTGCATACGGAAGGGTTCAATACAGTTATTTCAGCTCCAATTTTTGATTTCCTGTAGCAATGTTTTTTTTCATTTCTCTGAGGCTAATTTAAAATACATGAATGTGTTTGTGAGCCTTATTTTGTTCATCTTAATCAGGTCATCTTGTTAAATACTAAAGTATGCAATGTTATCATCTAAAGAAAAACAATCATTGCACATATATTTCTGTTGTGGGTTCATAAGTCATTTATTTTTATTGGTTGGCAGTTTCTTCATTATGAGCTAAGGCAGTTTTAGCTTATTAATTTTCCCTGCTGGAAAGTAGAAACAAAGGGGCTTTGTTAAATGTGATCCTTGAAAATGCCAGTTAATGTGTTCGTTCTTATACACCATTCCATCATGTGACACATTAAGCACAAAATCTGCACATTTCCATTTTAATGTAATGTAGTTTAGACCTAGTGGTTTTTTTCCAATAATAATTTCTTGACACCAATAAGATTATTTTACCAGTTAAGTATAGACAGGTAAGACACAAAAAAAACTTAAATGAACTGAATACCTCCTCTTAGAGACCCAAGATTGCTGTGGCTTCAAAAGCAAACGTGAGAATAACAATTACAGCAATCCAAAGAATACATTTAAGTGTAAAATCAAATACTTTTACTATTTATATTCTGCTGGTGTTAACATTAAATCAGTAGAGGAAAATTCAAATAAGTATTAATATTTGATATGGAAACCTAAGCGACTGCATGTTTCATTCTCCACTCTGGTGTGAAATATCTATAAGGGCATCATTCTGCCATACAGGGATACCACGGATGACGACCAGGGTGGGGGCTTGGGCACAGTTGTGCTGTACTACTGTACGTTCATATTTTGTTCTCAGTTTTTGAAAAACTTTGCTTTACCAAACACATGCTTTATTGGAAATGACCCATGCAAGTGAGAGACAGTCCTGTATTTGAGATTTACAGTATATACAGTACATTGCTACCCGCCTAGTTTGCTGATGTTGTATGTTATGCTAGAAAGTAGTTTCTAGAAAGGACTGTCATAAAAACTGAGTAGTATGACTCACTGCTTCTCAAGCACTTCTGTTAATGTCTTCCTAAAGGTGGGTCTTAGCTTCTCATTTCAAAAGTTCGAAAAATACACTAGTGTTTGGAATGGGATTTTTTGTTGTAGCAATACAAGAATTAATGATACAGTACATCATCTAGCATACTGTAGTGTATCATAAATAATGTATTTTAAAGGAAGATGTTGTTATAACAAACTTCATTAAGAAAAAAAACTAACTGCTGTAAAGTATGAACTTAATTTTCTAGGTTTATTCAAAATGTGAACAACATATGATGATTATGTCATACAGTATATGAAACAAGAGCTATTATAAGCAATTATCGGTAAACTCTGTAAAATCTATAAATTATCTGTATCTTACTTATTAGAATGTCTGTTGATAAATTGCATCAACTAAAATTATGAGCCTTATACATTTGTTGCTGTTGTTGAATTATGAAAATTTGTACGTAGAATAGTCAAAATAAATGTTAGCATATACAGTACATGGCATTGGTATAAACCAGAACACACATTGTAGCTCTCCTGTTTTTTTCTTAGCTGAGACCCAACAAGGTCAAGTGAGTTATACAAGATTTTTAAAAGTGTGGGAGGAAATCAATACTGGAATGTCCTGACTACCGGTCTTTTGTAATAAGCCCTGTTGTTTACAGCTCTAGTTCATCAGGTGACAAAACCTTTTTAACACCAGTTCATTGCTGCTACTGTGTGAATCAGCACCAACCCAGGGACACCTACAATACATATTCTAATCTTTAGTAAAAAAAATCAGACATGCACGACAGCAAAGTAAGACATTGTTTGTAAAGAATATGCTACCAAAGCTTTATGTGGCAGATATCCGAGTGCACTTTCATTTCTCTCTATCATTCTTATGGTCACATACTTTTAATGTTAGATCAGTATTGCATTTTACCCTTTTATAAACCCAAGGACTAATTAAGAAGCTGTTGGTTGGGGGATTTACAGGGAAAAGGAAAAAAATAATCTTTAGTTGATAAAAGAACATTTAAATATGATATCTTCTACAGTAGTTCAATGCGAAACAGAGTCAGCTGCAGGGCTTCAGAGAATGCATGCTAAGGTATCTTGGCTATATATTGTATCTGCTTTTTGATTGGCCCACAGCAACAGTATGTCAAATGTAGCCTTCACCCCGGAGAACCACACATGTCCATTTGACTTGTGCTTTTCAATACGGAGAATTGTAAGTGTGCACAAAGGAAAGTCTTTGAAATGATAAACTGAGACAAAACACTAAAAAGTTTTCAAATTTAACTTGAAAGAATGAGATAGAATATAAAATCTCATTTTCCAAACCATCAGCAAAAGAGATATGGAAACACCTGGTAGAGTTCAAAGGATAATAACAAAGATGATAGCTGCATTAGGAAATGTGTGTAATTATAACCATTATTACCAGAGTTACTTACAGTACATTTGGCCGGCTGAAAAAGGAAAAAGATAAAGCGCTGCAGCCCTTTTAAAATCCCAGGGATGTAGGTCTAGACATATGCCTTAGAACACAGCTCTGATTAAGAACATTAATCTTACAGCCACTTCAATGCAAGCAGCCCACTCTGCAGCACAGGGAAAAGGAGCTCCAGCACTGCTTCATTTCCCCCTGTTGCCTCAGGGTCTTGTCCTAAAGACTGACACTTGCTTGTACACACACGGGGAGGTTTAAGAGGTTTTGAAGGAATTTTTCGGGGGAAAAAACAGTAATATGTTTTGCAGGTTTGTGTGAAAACCCCCAAGGCAACATGTACATTGTGAAATCAATGTGGCTTCAGATCTAATTATTTATTGTCTGGCTTATAGAAGGGGAGAGCACAGTGAGCTAACAGCTTAAGCTGTAGAGCTGCAACAATGAGCTGAGGTGTGATGCCTAGAGAAAAGTGCATAACTGTCAGTTCATAGCCTGTTTAATTTGTGTACTTTCAAAAATATGGAAGTAGAAAAGGACCCACTTATTAATTACAACAGAACGGTACTCTTCTGTTGACCAGAACAGTACTGACCAGAAACCAGACCAGAAACATACTGTACTGTTAATTCTCATCTTATACAGTACATACTGTACTGTACAATATGCTCCAATATACCATAGATGTGATGTCCAATCAAATAGCCGTTATAGACTTAGACTGTGGTATACCTTGACAAAAGTAGAGTGGAATTATGATGAAACATGAAAAGGAATGGTAAAGCATGATAAAGTACAACCCAAGGCAAGGCACAATGTCAATTTGGGAAATCACATAATGACCACATATACAGATGCAGCCATTCAAAGTGCGCGTTACAGACACGTACCGCAGGTGACGTCGCTCAGTATGACGCAAGATGACGCGGGGCACCGCAGTACGTGATTGGTTGACCGACAGGGGCACTCGTGGTCCGTTGGTCTGTCGTAGAAAGACAGTAAACGTCTTTGCTGTGCCCGTTGTAGGTATTGAATTTTACCACTGAAGGGAAATCTTAGTAGCTGAGCATAAAAAGAATAGGAGCATACTGTAACGCGTGTGAAGGTCATAAACGATATTAATTTTGGAACATAAACATACAGTGTATAGCTGGTCTTGGTACTTTAAAGAAAAAAATACACACCAGTATTCCATTTCTCCCTAAACATTTTAAGCTTCGAAGTCTTTAACTAACGCGATACCGGAGTCAACAAGCATACTTTTAGAATTTGATTAAAAGGGAATATAATATGGAATCGCGTATCTAAAGAATTTAATAATGGTATTCGTGTGCTGCGACAGGGCTGTGTAGGGCTGTTTCGCCTGCCTGTTCATGTGAGCTGTCTTGTAGACGTGACTACCAGCTGACAGGTTGTGTTTTCGAATCCAGCTGGTGCTGGTCTTTTCTTTTAACAAACATTTCTTCGAAAAAATAGAATAGTGATATTATGGACAATCAATTGACTTTTATATTTCAAAATATCGCAACATGATCGATATTTGCGATATTTTGAACATATCTTCCCTTCTGACAGCGGTGCCTGCTTCTATTGTGTGTGTGTGTGCAACAGAGTAAATTTTTAATAGCGTTTTAAGCGAATAGGTAATTAGATTGCTCGTAAACCTAATCGCTTTTTCTACATAAACACAGCATGATTACTCTCTGAAAATGCTTTTCCTTTATTTTTAAAGTAGGCTCAGATTTCAACTATAGATCGTATTATTATAAACTTTCTTGGAAAAATGTATTTTATGTAAACCATGTTTGCTATTAATTCATTTAGGGCTAAAATACGTTCATTGTCTTCCAATCGAGTCGAGTTGACATTGGAAGCCTGCCACACCCGGACTGTTAAACCAACGCATTAGCACGTCAAAGCCCATTGAGGGTATTGAGCCAGTATTGGCTTTAGTATTCCCCCCCTCTCCCCTCAATTCAATTCAATTCAAGGTGTTTTATTTGCATGACAGATGGGTACAAGCAGTGTTGGGTATGTATATTGTAACGCTTACGGCAGACAGGCACTGTGTAACAGCCGGCGCACCAGAGCAGCGCACCGAGGGAGCGTCTGCATTTATAACTTGGTTTTTAAAATTAGTCAAGCAATATGAAGCATCTTCTTTTACTTTTGAGTCCCTTAAATACATTGAACACAGCTTTCTCACCACTTAAGATTGCTCTTGATACCATCCTTACACAAAGCAGAAGGGAGATTTTAGTGCCTGAGCATAAAAAGAATAGGAGCATACTGCAACGCGTGTGAAGTCCATAAACGATATTAATTTTGGAACTTAAACGTTCAGTATATGGCTGGTCTCGGTACTTTAAAGAAAACATACACACCAGTATTCCATTTCTCCCTAAACATTTTAAGCATCGAAGTCTTTAAGTAACGCGATACCGGAGTCAACAAGCATACTTTTAGAATTTGATTAAAAGGGAATATAATATGGAATCGCGTATCTCAAGAAATTAATATGCAATAACTGAGTCAAGGGACTCAGAGGATCCAAGGCTAGACTGAGTATAATAGGCTTCGGGCTTCTATTGTGACATCTACTGTAAATTACAGAAATGTTAAAAGTAAACAAAATAAAGTAACTAAAATGTGGTCTAAAATCACCCCTTTAGACACCCCTTTTACTTCACTGGTGTCAGATATGAAAGGCAATAGTCTCCCGTTCTGTCTGCTGTGTGTTGCAGCAGAGGGACTCCCTGCCGCTGAAAGGGGCAGAGTAACTTGCATGCCCTCTAGTACAGTTTACACATGCACGACTTTAAAAGCTAGCAAGACAGGTTTCGATTCACATTAGCTGGCGAGCCTTGTTAAAAAAACGAATGATAATGTAACATGCCACTGTTCATGAACAAAGTTATACTGAGATTTCCTAAGATACGCGATTAAAAAATAAATAAATAAAAATTTGAATCTCCCGCGGAACACATTCCATAAGAATCAGTGGTTTTACAGTATATATCGCCTTTAAAGGTGGCTTCTCAAAACGCTTTACGGGATAAAAACAACCAGAACAGCAGCAACAACAATATTGTATTTCGTTGCACTTTGAAAACCAAGTAATAACTTAACTATACAGTACGTGCAAACGTTTCGTATGTTGCTGTCGTGAATGTCTGCGTACCCATAAGTATCTTATTTGCCTTGAGTCTGTCTACAGTATCTCTGTCCCACTACCCCCATCTCTCCCTCAATTCAATTCAAGGTGTTTTATTTGCATGACAGATGGGTACAATTCTTGTTGGGAATGTATACTTTGATATTTACACCCGGCGCGGCACCGAGGGAGCGTCTGCATTTATAACTTGGTTTTTAAAATTAGTCAAGCAATATGAAGCATCTTCTTTTACTTTTGAGTCCCTTAAATACATTGAACACAGCTTTCTCACCACTTAAGATTGCTCTTGATACCATCCTTACACAAAGCAGAAGGGAGATTTTAGTGCCTGAGCATAAAAAGAATAGGAGCATACTGCAACGCGTGTGAAGTCCATAAACGATATTAATTTTGGAACTTAAACGTTCAGTATATGGCTGGTCTCGGTACTTTAAAGAAAACATACACACCAGTATTCCATTTCTCCCTAAACATTTTAAGCATCGAAGTCTTTAAGTAACGCGATACCGGAGTCAACAAGCATACTTTTAGAATTTGATTAAAAGGGAATATAATATGGAATCGCGTATCTCAAGAAATTAATATGCAATAACTGAGTCAAGGGACTCAGAGGATCCAAGGCTAGACTGAATATAATAGGCTTCGGGCTTCTATTGTGACATCTACTGTAAATTACAGAAATGTTAAAAGTAAACAAAATAAAGTAACTAAAATGTGGTCTAAAATCACCCCTTTAGACACCCCTTTTACTTCACTGGTGTCAGATATGAAAGGCAATAGTCTCCCGTTCTGTCTGCTGTGTGTTGCAGCAGAGGGACTCCCTGCCGCTGAAAGGGGCAGAGTAACTTGCATGCCCTCTAGTACAGTTTACACATGCACGACTTTAAAAGCTAGCAAGACAGGTTTCGATTCACATTAGCTGGCGAGCCTTGTTAAAAAAACGAATGATAATGTAACATGCCACTGTTCATGAACAAAGTTATACTGAGATTTCCTAAGATACGCGATTAAAAAATAAATAAATAAAAATTTGAATCTCCTGCGGAGCACATTCCATAAGAATCAGTGGTTTTACAGTATATATCGCCTTTAAAGGTGGCTTCTCAAAACGCTTTACGGGATAAAAACAACCAGAACAGCAGCAACAACAATATTGTATTTCGTTGCACTTTGAAAACCAAGTAATAACTTAACTATACAGTACGTGCAAACGTTTCGTATGTTGCTGTCGTGAATGTCTGCGTACCCATAAGTATCTTATTTGCCTTGAGTCTGTCTACAGTATCTCTGTCCCACTACCCCCATCTCTCCCTCAATTCAATTCAAGGTGTTTTATTTGTTTGACAGATGGGTACAATTCTTGTTGGGAATGTATACTTTGATATTTACACCCGGCGCGGCACCGAGGGAGCGTCTGCATTTATAACTTGGTTTTTAAAATTAGTCACGCAATATGAAGCATCTTCTTTTACTTCTGAGTCCCTTAAATACATTGAACACAGCTTTCTCACCATCCTTACACAAAGCAGAAACTGTCCGATGACTCACAGTACAAGTGGAAAGATTACAGATTTTAATCGTCTTTAATTTTGTCTTTAATTTTGCCTGTGGAGTGTATCTTATTAAGCTCTAAATTGCATTTTGAGCGCGGTTTTTTACTTTTTTTTAATTGCATTTTGGGCGCGGACAGCACATACAAGGGTTAATGAACTGCGCCAAGAAATTTAAAATAGTATTCTTTAGGTGTGAGGGTAGGAGTGGACCGCAGCAGGCATAATCAGCAAACCAGGAAAACAAAGAACAGGACAGGTGAGATGTGTATCCAGAAAGCGAGTGATCAGAAAAAGGAAATGGAAAACGCAGAAAAAGAAAACGCTTTACAGGATAAAAACAATAACAACAGTAGTGGCTGGGCAAACGATTTTTTTTATCGAAATACAAATTGAGATACTGTACTGTATAATGATGTGCATGAACAAAGGTATACTGCAATTTTCCTTAGATACGCGATTAATGCTTCGTAGGAGGAGGCGGTCTTTTCCTCTTGTCTAACAGTTTGTCCACAAACAAAACATTCCTGTTAGACAAAAGGAATTGAAAAAAAACAATTTTGTCAATGAAAACCGGTGTGTGTGTCTCTCCCTGCTGGATGTTCCTCTCACAAACTGCTGAATGAATAAAATAATTTTATTGAAAATGCGTTTGCGATTGTCTGGTATTTAATCTGGTCCCTTTTAACTGTTTTTCGATCTACTGTATTGCTTTGAGATGCCACTTTTAAAGGCGATATGTAAAATAAAGTTTTTTTTATTATTGTTATAGAGAAACATGATCAGATTTTCCCTGGTTCAGAAAAAAGATCTAAAGTGCTACACATAACTTTCTTAATTCGATGTATTTAAAGCAGTGAACTACTGTAGGTGTCACATAACATTCAGAAATACAATCACGTATTTGACAAATAAAAACGATTATAATCTAATCCTTCCACGTTTGATCCCAAAATCCCAAGAAATATAAATCTTGACGGGTAGAAAGCTATGCTGAAAGTTTATTAAGATGCTTAGAAGACAAAGATACTGTATCAATTTATGTTGCATTAGCCTGATTATGATTAAAAAACACATATAATTAAACACGCGTTTGCGATTTAAATCAGAACACGATTTAAATCAATATCGATTCCATATTATATTAGCAGAAAAGCTTAAAACTACCACTTTTTCACACGCTATTTCACATGCTAGTTAAATACTTCGATGCTTAAAATCGTTAGGGAGAAATGGAATACCGGTGTGTATTTTTCCTTTAAAGTGCCGAATCCTGGAATCTGACTGGCTGACACCCCTCTGAAGTGGTTCCATAAAATCTGGTATACGGAAAAGAAAGCGTTGATAAATACAAGTGTCTTTTAATACACTCTTTGCTGTGCTCTTGAGGATCCTTGTGATATTTTAAGCTCTAGTTGAATGATAAGTGTCGCATTTTAAATCATTTTCGTAGTTAGAAATTATGAAACGCCCTGTTAAAAGCAAGGAAGTTTTTATGCCCGTTGAAGTAAAACAAAATGCCTGACAAAGTATGGCTTGGACAGATTCCAAGTGCTTGTACAAATGTGCTAAAGAAATTATACTTTGAGTATACAGCTTGTCTAAAGTCATCCATTATTAATACTATTAGTAATATCTTCAGTAAAGGCTTTGATGCATAAATATTTATGATAAAGGTAGGCTGTGTACTTTTGTCCAACTGAGCAATCTTGCTTTCATAAAATATACCAACATTTTAATGACTGATGATTAACATGCTGTAATACACAGTTCAAAATTAAAGGCTCAAATGCTGTACATGAGAGGTTAAGCTCCCCCTGGCGGTTTTACAAGGCGACGCCGGATAGTTAACCACGTGACACCACGTTAACTGCGTCATACCGCGTGATACTGTGACACGCCCACCGGGGTATGCCGCGAAATACCTCACGCATTTTGAATGGCTGCATCTGTACTCTATCATGCCTGTGGCATTAAGGGACTATAAAAACAGCTGATATGTCATTAGAAGTTGTCACAGGCCTCTACACTGGTAACTAGTTTCACAGAGTGTCAATTAGCTAATTATATTATTGGTGAATGTTAGGTTACATGTTCTGACATGGGTGTTAATTAGTGAATATGTGGTATATAAAAGGTTTTCACAGTGTTAGCAGTGGTTGGGTGTTAGGAAGAAGTCTGGGGAGGTTGCTTCGCACTTAGAAGAGAACTGAAGTGACTGTCTTTTAGGAGTCTTCTAAGTGTAAGACCTGCTATTAACTCTACGGTAAAGCCTCCTGCACTGCACAGTGTCATTCTTGTGAGTATTTATATGCTCAGATCTCTGAAGCCACTTTAACTATGTTGTGGTCTGTCACAATGGTAAATTGTATTATGCAGATATATTCATTTGAACACGTTTTAATCATTAGAATTTCATTTAGGTTTTTGTAGAATTGTGGTTATTATACATGACATTTTCAGAAAAGGTAATATTAAGTGCTAGTATATAATAACAAAGCTTCATGAACTCCATCTATTTTCAGTCACTTACTGTAGTATAACACATAGTCATGGTATTAGACTAACCCTGCAGGTTGCATGGTGGATGGGACTCCAGTCCACAACAGGAGCTGACTAGTTGAGAGATATTCATTATCTTAGACAGGATGTCTTTGTGGAAGGAAACTGGAGGACCCAGCTAAAGGCTATGCATTCAGATCCTATCTTAACTCCCCAACCCCTCTAGTCTTATAAGGTTCTGTATATGCGATGTTAACCCAATCAAAAGATGTTTCTGGATTCGCAGATCATTCACCATGAAATTTGATTAATGCCCCATTCAAAGGCACACTTATGAAGTCTCTATTGAACAGGAACTTTTTCAATTTAATTGCAAATAGTTTGTAAGAAAGGGAACACTAAAGGCTCCAACATTTTTTGTCAGGTTGAATGAGTATGGTAATTCAAGTGAAGGCTTTCTTTATGAGTGTGCTTATAAATGGACATGCTTTTCCCTTGAATAGATACTCTTCTTATTTAACATTAGTGCAGTTTTTAGCTTGCTCTCCTTGACATAGCATTTTATCAAAGGTGAAAGACTTAAACTTCCAAGATCAATAGTGCTTAATCTTTATGAAAGCTTGAGGAGAAAGATTGGCCTCTAAAGTTAGATATTTGTTTCTTCTCTTGCAGAAACAGTGAATTATTTTAATTTTAACTTACCCCAAAGTGCATATTTGACAGTCCCAATGCTGAATCTGTAATAATTCTCTAACATAGACATTTCTAAGTAGTATCCTGAGTAGATACTGTATCTAAATCTAAATAATTCAACAGGGAATGAAATGTAAAATGTAAATGTATTTCTAGCATGACTGATGCGTGTTGATCAGTGATAAGATTTTATATATATATATTTACATTGCATTAGTTGAACTAATGGAGAGAAATGCTTTGCAATGTGCAGTAGAAAAAAAGGAAATTACAATTTCATGTTCATGTTCATGTAGCCCTTGGAGAGTGAGAGCTAGATTAAACCCAATTGTTCTCAAATTATTCTCATGTAGAACAGGAACGCAGAAATGCCAGGCAATAACTGTCATAGTTTATTACTCTCAGGGTGGTTCAGTGGGATTGTTACAATTACATCGACCCTAGGGAAAAATAATACGTTTCAGCAATTATTGCTGATTTTGTGATTATTCTCAGGATTTAAAACTCAGAGCTGGAAATTGTTTAAATAAAACATCGTCTGTATGCATCTGTGGTGTCAGAATAAAGTTGCCCTTCTCTTAAAGGATTCCAAGGCTGATCTGTATGTCTGTGTGGCCACTGAAGTTTAACTGAGAAGTTAGACATTAAACCATATAGTTTGATTTTTTCTTATTTGTTGCACCCAGTCATTTGGCCTCTGGCCTTGCCTTCACTCTTTAAGGTATCCCTTCTTGCAAGGTGATGTGCTGCTGTCCAGTTTGACACACAGTGGCTATCCCTGGGCAGGAGCGTTGAGGAAACACCACCCCCAGGTCTTGAGCCTACAGTGCAGTTTAGCATTCAATCTTTGTTTTAAGAAGAATTTACATTTTGTAGTATTATAAGACTGACTTAAAACTTCCATGTGAGCTTGTTAGCAAATATAGTAACTATGGCAGAATAAGGTAGAAAGAAAACACATCACACATGTACACATTATTATGGATTGCATCATTAACAGCACACATGATCCATTTATAAGATGCAGGATATTTTCAGTGCGGTGAAGTCAGGGTAGGGATAAGTAAAACAAATCTTTAATGTTTGTACATCCTGAGCACTAGTCCCTTCAAGCTGCTGTGACTTCGCCAGCTAAACGCTCACTCATCTCACACTTCTGTCTGTTCCTGTGGTGTTCACCTCCCCTCCCTGTGCAGATGAGATGAAGAGGGAGGCACATTCGTTGCTGTGCAGAACAGTATCTCTGTGTAGAACACCTGACCTGGAAATGAAGATCCTGCTGTGTGGCAGTGTCTGTCTGTGTGTTAATTCATTACACCCTGCCCCCTGAGGGGACAGACACTTCCTCCTGATCCTGGGTGGCTCTGAAGATCCCACAGCAACAGTAACAGTTTGAAGACCTTCCCTTCAAGGCCCTGGACCCCACTTTTATTCTGTTGGCAACACTCTTCTCTCTTTTTAAAGAGCGAAATCCTCAGCCAACAGATGGAAGGCTGTTCTTTTCAGAGCCATAGTCCCAGCGGTGGGAATTTGCTGTATTGCTGAAGGGCTGATTCCGTCTGGCAATATTCGAAACTGCTCTCCACATTCTCCGATTTTCTTCTTGCATCCCCTTAGTGGCAGGCCTTTCTTTTTAGCCCGTCTACTTCAGCCTCCCTGGGTCTCACCTTTCACATATTTCCCACTCAAGCAGCAATTTGAGACAGGAAGAAAAGTACATCAAACGTGATGCTAAGCACTCCTTTAGAAGGGTGATTGTGACACCATAGCTCAGAGTCTTATAGACTTGTTTTTTTCTCAAAAGGGGAAAGCACTTGACAAATGTATTGAATATAAAACTAAATGGGAACAATATTCGTTTTTCTAGAGGAGTTTAATGTGTTTTTTGACATTTAGGATGTGCTCGTAGTATTGTAACCTTTACAGCACGTTGGTGCAGCACTTGAGTTATTTTAGTTCTTTTAAGACAATAAAATGGATGGCAGGACAAATTACATTTTAAAAATAATTGATATAAAAACAATATTTACAACATTTTAATTTCAGGAGACAAATACTGCCTTTCCATTCATGTAAATCCCAGTATGCCATTTAGTCTTGCCATACTTCATGGTGCTCAATCTACTTTTGAAAATACTTGTTCTCTTTTCTCACTAAAAGAGCCAACTTTTTCCTCTTTTGTCTTTTGTCCTCTGTCCTCTTTCTCAAATCTCTCTGCGTCTTCCAAAAAATCTTTTTATTTTAAGTTGCTCACCTGGCCAATAACTGACCACACCCACTCATAGTTAGTCAAGAATTCTAAAATATTATGCCTGTTGCATAAGGTCAGATAGATCAGAGGATGTTTCACTAGGCTCGATTCACTTTGTTTGGAATGCTTTGGAGTGGATATGTGTGCTGTCTTAATATTGCTTTTCCTTGCTTTGGAGTGGAAAAGTTGTCACTTTTGTCTACTGTCAACAACATGTGGTGATTTGTATTTAATCTTTAATGTAAGCAAATGATGACTGAAGGGGCTGCAGGTGGCAATGTTTTTCTGTTGTCGTGTATTGTTGTGTTGTTTGTCTCAGATGTGCATATTTAGCATCCCGCTGTTGTAATAACTTTAAAGTTCCAGTGTTGTGGTATAGAGTCATTGCCAAGAATCACAGCTCTGTCTTTTGACTGTGTTTGACTCTAGTCACATCAGCTGAGGATTAGATACTGGCGAGGGTGTTTCCCTGAGGCTTGGCAAGGATGAAGGGGCATGAGCAAACTAGCCTTCCCTGTCAAAATGAATTAGTTCTGGGGTTTTTTAGCCCTGGTTTCTGCTCCAACCAAGCATATTCTCATCCTCCTCACCTTTTGGGAGCCAGGGGTTGTGTCCCATCATTGAGGTTTGAATCTGGACAGGCCTCAACCTGGAATTATTCACGTTTATTTTTTATTTGAAAAGATTTCAGTTAACATTTAATGTACGGTATTTTTAATTAATTAGATGTAGAGATGAGTAAAATAGAATATAGATCTTATTTTTCACTAATGGGCAAAATGCCAGTTCCAGAGAGTAAAATAGGCTGTATTGGTTATTGGGTTAACAGATCAGAACCAAAAATATTGGAATAGAAAAGGCTAAAATAACATGTAAACCTTTATTTGTATTTCCTGGCTATAAAAATGTTCTGAAAGTACCCTCATTCACATCTTAGTAATTGGCAAGTTATACAAAATCAAGCAAAAGGCTAACTTTTCACACCCATTGATGGAAATGCACTAGTGCTGTTGTTCTAATACAATACTGAATATAAATACATTTTCGGATGATCATGGCATCATCAGTCCAAATGATGTGGAGTAAAGACTAAAATACATTGCATTTGCCAAGAAATCTGTCCAATCTCCAGTTGTTTCTGAAAATGCCAGGACAAAACTGTTACATGCACACCTCAATTGATTGACATTTATTAATTAACTGACAAACTAATGGACAATAGGTAAATTAGTGTGATAGAGATGCTGATCACTGTTTGGCTCCTGAATTTAAGTGGGAAGAGTCGTTTAAAGATTTTAAAGCAGGAAAGCTCATACAGTATGCTTTTAAAACATGTGCTGCTCAGCTCCTGCTGGGATTTGATCACAGTGTCTCTCACGCACCTCATGTTTCAGAGCCGTGCAGTGTAGCACCATTCCCCAGACACCGGTGAGCTCTGCTACGCTAGAATTCCACACTAATCAGGTTTCAAGGGGGCGACGCCTGCTTCTAAAACAGGTTCAGCGCCACTGTAGCCTTTTACACATTCTGAAAAAATAATTAGTGGTTCATTTCTTCCCATATTGTGAATTAAGAGTATACATATATATTAGTTCAGGTGGGTAGCTGCGTCAGCATGCGTAGCCTGCAAAGGAACAATTAATAGGTTTATTCCATGCTGAAAAGAGAAGAGAGAAAACACAACATTTCAGCTGTGAAGCCTACTTCAGGTGTGAAGTCTTCACAGCTGAAATGTTGTGCATATACATTATACTGTACATATGTGCGTCTTCTATTTCAGCACATATTAGTTGTGCTGTGACGATAGTAAATATTTTTTAGATTCACATAAATAAAGTACTGCCTTTTCAAACAAATGATATTTGTACTTTACCTGCTTTAATGATGGATCCTTTTAAGTGTGCTTCAAGATTGTCTTTCACTCTTGCTAATCAAACATTAAAGTTTTATGAATATAAGTTACATATTCAGTCAGCAGCATTTACGCATTGCATCCAATGTCAGATGCTAAGCAAGGCTGGTCATTACGCCAAGAAACCTGGCGGAATATTAATGGAACCAGGATTTTGACTGCTTGGTCATTAAAGATCTGATGGCACTCTTGCTAAGAACAGGGGTGTTAATTTTAGTGTTCTGATAAATTCTCCAATAATTGTACTATAATCGATCAAGCCATTTTTGCTGCACAGGAATAATAGGCAAGAATGCTATTGACCACAGGCTCCAGGAAATTGGTTGATTCAAATTCTAGAGTCACATTTTTTTTTAACAAGGTGATAAGTATAGAAACACTGCAAAAGTTTAGCTAATTTTCAATAATCACTCCTGACAAGGACCCTTTGCATCTAATGCTAAAGCAAATCAAGAATTGTAATTATAAGAACAAATATACTTATTTTAATAATGAAATGTCAAAAGCAGAACTGAAGGTCAGCAGACTCATTCTCGGTTTTTCAAACATACATATAGTATTATTCAGTATGCAGCAGTGTGTATTTTATGTATTATTAGACTCTGACATGAAAAATGTCCCTGTCGTCACGGGGAACCACTGGATAGTCACTAAGGGCTGTTAGAAGCCTCTTGACCTCAAGCTGAGAACCAACACACGTAATGAAAAAAGTGTAGCGGAATAAATCCAAAATTCAGTATATCATATCAGAATATGTAGGCTCAACACCTTGTGCACAAAGATTGAATACCGCCTGAATCATGCGTTTTTCATAACCAAAACAAACTTTAACGTTTATCTTTTCAGTCACTGTGATGCCCTGGTGTTTCAAAGCTTAATAACATAGTCTAGTGTGATTTATCTCTTATTAGTAAATCTCCTGTTTACTATCCTTTGAACACTGGCAGCCATTTTGGCTCTGGAGAATGCTATTATACAAAGAACCAGGACAGCTGCCACAAAACACTTCCCAAGGATTTACTGAGTGCAGATTTACATCTAGCATTGTATGCAGCCACCTTGTATATGTGAATGAATGTAAATTAGTATAATTTGAGAAATTTGCTGTTGTGCCTTGGGCACATGGTTTCATACAGCTGTCCTCCAATGAATAGCTGAATTATTCCAATCAGCATTGATTTCTTCCCAGAAGCAGCATATTTTAATGATAAACTCATCAGCATACTGTATAACTGTACTGAGTGTGGTATGACTGATATTTTCTAACAATACAAATGCTAAAACAAAAAGGCTTTTGCACACAACATATTTAAAGTAATTAATTATAAAAGCAGTTTATTTTGTAGTTGTACTAGTTCTCTACAATTTGTTATTGAATTATTTTGCTGCAATTTTTATTTCTGTTAGTCCTATTCTGCAGGTACGGTATTATGATGAATATATTATCTACCCATTCATTATTATCAAGCTGCTTCTTACTGATAAGGAACACAGCAACTCAAGACCTATCAAGGTAGGCCTATACCCTTGACAACACATGCCTCCACTGCAGGGAACATATATACTCAAGCCCAATGTAGATGCACCAATTCACCTACTCAACTGTCTTTAGGAGAAGGGAAGACACCAGAGTACTTGGAGCAATCTCAGCAAGACTTAGGGAGGACAAGCAAACTGCATACGGAACACCAAAATTGAACCCAGGACACAAATGCTGTAAAGTAGCAGAACTAGGGCACACTACCACACTACGCTAAAGATTTCAAATCAAGGTGCAACTTCCCCTGTGTGACACAGGTTTTGGCGATTATCCCAGTACATCAGACACAAATCTACATTCCATTGGCAAAAAACTTGAGTCAGAACTAAATCTGTATCAGCTACATAATCTTTGAGAACTAATGAAATCTGGCAACACATTAAAGGTCTATCATTTTAAACATGTGCAGCCATCGTGCACAATATGCTGACTGAAGCTATCCTGTCTAGTTCTCAGAACAGCATATTTAACTTCATTTCACCATGACTACTGTAAATTAAAAATAGGCTTTCCAGTGCCAAGTTTCCCAAACTCCTGATCAAATATGTCTGTTTTAGCCATAAACAAGAATTAAGATTTAAAAAAATGAATTAGGAAAATATTCCAATAATTTCAGTCTCCTAAATTATCTGAACATTTCAAAACATGAAACCATTTTAAAAGGTTTCATCATAACTGCTACTGTACATCCATTTTTAACACTTACCCCCTCTCTACTGCAACCTGTCTTGTCTGTCATCTATTCTGTTGTGTACAGTGTGTCGAGTGTAACCTACATGCCTTTGGGAGGTGTGCCTGATGAAAACAGGTAGGTTACTCAAAGTCACAATTAAACACAGCACCCTGGAGGTGTGGGACAACTTGACACACCACCATGCCTCTGTGCCACCCCTCCTCATCAAGGGCAAAGCATTCAATAAGGTTTTTAACAAGCTAGTTTTTTTAAGATTGTTGTATTTTTCTACTTAATTTTGTTGGTGGATTATTCATGTTTTCTAAGAGGGATTGCCTTTGATAATTGGTGCTTAGGCTTTAGGCATGTTCACAGACCATACTACCTTCCTAATTCCAGATTTTACTGAATGAAAACCCACCTATTAAACAACAACAGTAAAACAAGATGGGGATTTATTTGCTAGGCTGTGAAGTGCTTTCTTTTCTTTCATTAATCCTCCTACAGTCATGCGCTTTTTTAGAATTTGGTCTCTAGAGGCAATGGTGACTGGTCTGATACAGGCTGCATGCAAGCCCATACATTACAAAATTCCCTGTACTGCTGAAACCTCTACATTACAATTAATCCATTAGTACCGACACTCGGTGCATGACTTGTTTTTTTATCTTTGTTTAAAGTCTCAGAGGCACCTGCAGCATATGTAATGGATAACAAATGGAACAATTTGCTATAATCCAGACCTCTGGGGCACTGAGCATATCTAAAACTTTCTTTGTAGGTTGGAGAAGCCTGAAAAATATCTCAGGAACAAGTTGTATCGAATAATGTTTCCTTTCTGTGCATGTTTGTTTGGCTGGTGTTAAGCTGAAGGAAACCGAAAAATGATTCATTCATCATCTGCAATCAAGCTGATGAGTACAAGAATCAATATGCAACGCATATGTGAGAACAGGCTCCATCTCAGGCCTGCTCTCCTCCTGCACAGCTGCTAGGAATACACACCAGGAACTAACAAAACTTAATAGAACTCTAATTAGCAGGGTTAGTGAAGCCCACTTGCATTATCATACTACAGTGCTGGAGCTCCGGTGCTCACTTAACGAGCTCCAGTGCTCCTTATGGAAAGGCAGCTTTTCAATTGATACAATTGTCACATTAATTATACTCAGGTTTTCAGGTATAAAGGCATGGAGACATATTAAAATACTGAAAACATTTCAAATACCTGTTTCACACACACTTTACTTTACAGTGGAATTATTAAATTTGCTTTTCTCACCATTTCAGTAAGATACGATATTTGTTCCAAATGTTTGATCCTGTAATAATATAAATTCTTTTTTTCTATGTTCTGGCTTCCTTTGTTGAAAATGCAAGCTGAAAGGATGGGCTCAGGAGATGCTCACTAAAGACTCCTGTTATGTTTTATGCAGGTGAGTGTTTTTTACAAAAAATGTTATATTAGCAGACATGGAGACATGTGGCCCCAAGTGTCAGCATTTGTCATTTAATTAAAATAGTTTTCATTAAGACATGTGGGCACAACGCTGCTGCCTCACAGCTGTAAGGTCCTGAGTTGCATATGTTCATAAGATGATATGCACAATAAAACATTTCAGAACGAAGTACGCAGCAGAAAAGCAATTTATTTCTTTGTGAATGATTGTGATTAACGCACACTAGCCTGGAAGGGTGATCTTTCTAATACATATTTTAGAACTAAGCTTAATTGAAACTTTAACCAATTTAAGCACAATGATAAAATGTATAAATAATGCTGTGCGTGCATCTCTTTAAACTCTGAATTAAGAATATATACTATATATCTGAGCTTAAAAACCAATTTGTTTCTGTCAGATTTTGAAACAAACTTCGTTGTTCGTTTTTCAGTATTAATTTTATATAATATTCAGTATCTCATTTTGGACTCCTATTTAGAAAGTAGTCTTTAATTAATGCAGTTTTTAAGTCACACTTTTTAAAAGGCTGTTTTATCATTAATGGAGGGTCAAAGCAATGAAATTAAGCATTGTTTGAATAGTGTTGTACTGCTTTTTGAACCAGAATAATGGTTAACATTTAATAATGTTTGCATAATGGCTTTGCCTGCTCAGTAATAAAAAATGTTTCTAATAATGAAGCATTTTTAATTAATTTCCATGGGGGCTGTTTCAATATATTTGTAAAATCTTAATTTCTTAAACCTTTGTGCACTTTGGTTTTGAGGAGCAGATGGTTGTGAGAAATATTCTAGGGCATATAATTATTCTAGGCTTTCCTTGGAAACTGCACTGATGTGTCATAAATAACTAACCTTACAGACAACTTGATTTTGTAACTTTTGTAATTTGTCTGTAGTTTGATCAGTTCCTAATTAATTTAGTATAGCTCCCCTGGCTGAGGAAACAGAGAGGTGATTGTAAGGACAAGGCAGACAGGACCCCCACTCTTCTTAAGGAATGAGCTTGGGAGCTGCTACAAGGGTTAAGATGGGGTGAAGGGAGGGTTGCAAAAACAAAATGCAAAAAGGGGGACTTAGGAGGCAAAATATTTATATATATATGAGAGTGAAAGTGGATGACAGTAGAATCTGACCTCCTCCTGAACTTCTGTTTAAGACTTCATTAAACGTTTTTTAGAAACTAACAGGATGGTTTGTGTATTGTCCTTAATAAAACATGTTTCACAGTGCAGATTTGCCAGTGTAATTTGCAGAAGATAGTACTTTCCTTTTTTTTAAATTTGGAAGTGCCAGTTGTTATGTGATTTTTTGTACACCACAATTGTTAACCCTTTCAGTTTTTCCACCAGTACCAGTACCCTCCTTTTTCTTCTAAAGCATGCACGTGTGCAACCTGTCCATCCATTGTCAGAGAGTTGCTTATCCTGGAGGTGGTCAGAGCAAGCCAGAACTTACTGAGGTAGGAGGCAGAGGCTCTAACCACTCTGACACCATGCCATCTGTGTGCCAAACAAGCACAACATTTCACCCTCTGAGTCCTGCAATGACTACAAGACAGTGAGCATTGATTAGAGGAGTGATGTACTGTAGTAATCACTGACAACACCACAGGTTCACAGGTGCCCTTGTGGTCATAGGCATTGCTGTTGCACAGCAGCTCGAGAACACCGTGGCAAATGGCTCTGAAGAGCACACATTTTGGAAAACATTTGCAGTCTTGCCCCTTACTCCCCCACATGTGCTGACACAATGATCGTAACAACTGCTAACTCCTTTGAACACTTTGAAAATGAAAATGGGATGTGCAAACCATAGTGATATTTAATAATCATACTATGCACAATGAATTAAAGATGAGGTGTACAGATAAAAATATATTTTGCAGCACAGGACCAGATAATGTTTAAGAATGGTAATTGGTACTGTATATGACTCTTGACTAAAATTTGTACACTTCATTTTGTTCTCTCTCAAGGCTATTGGGTGCGATTTTTATGTACCCAATTTGTACCGTATGAATAAAATACTTTTTTAAAAAAGAATGTGACAGCCATTGAAATAGCTGCTTTCTCAAAGTGTCGCATCTTATCCCGGCAATCAAATGTGATAGGGAAGCAGGAAAAGCAGCACACTGTTTTCCTGTGTCATTACAACTTATTGTCTCACTGATAGCTAATTTGCTACCAGGAAAGTCTTTCTAGCCTGTTGATTTGAGTCTGGCTTTGTGATTTTATTACATTGTGCACTACTTAAAGAAATTATAAATGACCCCAAAGGCTCTCTGATATTAGACACCTACTGAATTGAGAATGAATACTACTTTTGCACATCTCCACAATTCTGAGAAGAATTATTCCAATTATGCTAATGAAAGAAGTGTTACCTTCACCTAACTGATACTGATGTGCAGCCTTATTAGTCCAGCTGCTGGGGATGGTATTTCCTTTTTGTGCTAGAATGTGTGTGCGCATACTGTAGGTCATTGCAATTAATGTCATAGAGGGACAGAGGGTGAATTAAATAATAAGCAAGACAATTAATTCTTCTTAATATCACATACATATACAAAACACCAGTTTATTCTAGAGATATGACACATATGATATGGTAAAAGCAAAACAGTATATTAATAATACTGTTTTTAAACTAGGGAAACTTTGGCAGTGATACAGTTATATTTTAGGTGGACATTACCTTAATGGTTTAGTGAAAATTCCTGTGGCACTGGATAGATTATTCATAGTTTAAAAAGATGAAAAGATAAGTGGCAAACATGAGGAGGCCATTGGTACACCTACTGTACAGTATATGGGGCAGGTACATGTTTTGTCAAAATATGGGTGAATTTGTATGGCAGTCTGTCAATGAAACTAAAATGATATACACAATGTCATGGTGTAACATTCACCATGAAGTAAAAGACACCCCATTAGATCAGCTAAATGCAGAGGAAAGCATTAGACAGCTGGAAGTATGCAAGAAGTTATTTTACTGATGCCTTAAATATATATATTATGTTATGTTACAAATATATATATATTACATACTGTATATTAGGAACAAGTAATAGGTTTATTCCATGCTGAAAAAAAGAAGAAAGAGAACACAACGTTTCGGCCGTGGAGCCTTCTTCAGGTGTGAGAGAGACAGGGCAGTAGGCAAAGGTAAAGTAGCGGGAGAACAAAGGTTGGGAGGGAGGAGGAGTGAGAGGCGGGAGCAGGGGACAGAAAGAGAGGCCAATCAAGAGGTGTGAAGTCAGAATGGGTGCAGAGAGGTGTGAAATGAAACTTCCAATGAATGGAGAAAATTTAAAAGAACATTAGTCTGTCGTTAAGGGAAGGGAGAAGGTGTGATCCTAGCTGCAGAATAATTTTAGTTTCGGTGGTCTTTCTGATGTATGAGTTTGGAAAACCGTCTTTGAGAACACAGACGGAGAGATTAGAGTGGTCGTGGCCGTCAGAGGTGAAATGAGAAACAATGGGCTTGGAGAGATCTTTAATCTTTACAGCCCTGACGTGTTCTCTGAAACGGTCTCCGAGTCTCCTTCCTGTTTCTCCAATGTAGATGGCTGGGCATTTACTGCAAGAGATACAGTAAACAAGGTTGCTGGAGGTACAAGATGCTGTCTGGGTGATCCGGAATTGTCCTGAGGGGCCTTGAATGAGTGTGGTGGTGGCTGTGTATTTGCAGGTGATACAGCGAGCTCTGTTGCAAGGGAAAGTGCCTGGTGTGGATGGTTGTTGAGGGCGGTCAAGGGAGCTGTGAACAAGGAGGTTACGCAGATTAGGTGGTCGGCGATATGAGATAATAGGGCGATCAGAAAAGAGGGCCCCAATGGAGGGATCATCCTGTAGGATGGAAAAGTTGTGGTTAATGGTCCTGGGGATAGGAAGTGTGTTAGGGTGGTAAGGAAGCACCAGAGGAATGCGGTTGTTACGGCGGGAGTTCCTGATCGGGTTGATGGTCCGGGGGGTGTTTTTGGCTCGGGCAAGGGCCCTGTCAATCACACTGCTGGGGTATCCTCTGTTGATGAAAAATGAGTACATTTCGAGGGCTTGGTTCTCGAAGTCGATGTCGTCGCTGCATAATCGTCGTAACCTAAGGAACTGTGAAAAAGGAAGAGAGTTTTTAGTGTGGTTGGGGTGAAATGAGCTGTACAGGAGGTAGCTGTGTGAGTTGCCATGGGCACCAGAATGGGACCCAGCTATGCCAACATTTTTGTCGGCTGGGTAGAAGAACGCTTCTTCGCTTCCTACACTGGCTATGTCCCTGACCTCTACAAACGATATATTGATGACTGCGTCGGTGCCGCCACATGCTCCAACGATCAGCTTGAGTTCTTCCTGCACCATTTCACCAACTTCCACCCGTCCCTCAAATATACGATTAACATATCTTCCACTACTCTTCCGTTTCTAGACATCCACTTGTCTATCAACTACCCCCGACTGTCCACTTCAGTTTTATTACAAACCCACGGATTCACACAGCTACCTCCTGTACAGCTCATTTCACCCCAACCACACTAAAAACTCTCTTCCTTTTTCACAGTTCCTTAGGTTACGACGATTATGCAGCGACGACATCGACTTCGAGAACCAAGCCCTCGAAATGTACTCATTTTTCATCAACAGAGGATACCCCAGCAGTGTGATTGACAGGGCCCTTGCCCGAGCCAAAAACACCCCCCGGACCATCAACCCGATCAGGAACTCCCGCCGTAACAACCGCATTCCTCTGGTGCTTCCTTACCACCCTAACACACTTCCTATCCCCAGGACCATTAACCACAACTTTTCCATCCTACAGGATGATCCCTCCATTGGGGCCCTCTTTTCTGATCGCCCTATTATCTCATATCGCCGACCACCTAATCTGCGTAACCTCCTTGTTCACAGCTCCCTTGACCGCCCTCAACAACCATCCACACCAGGCACTTTCCCTTGCAACAGAGCTCGCTGTATCACCTGCAAATACACAGCCACCACCACACTCATTCAAGGCCCCTCAGGACAATTCCGGATCACCCAGACAGCATCTTGTACCTCCAGCAACCTTGTTTACTGTATCTCTTGCAGTAAATGCCCAGCCATCTACATTGGAGAAACAGGAAGGAGACTCGGAGACCGTTTCAGAGAACACGTCAGGGCTGTAAAGATTAAAGATCTCTCCAAGCCCATTGTTTCTCATTTCACCTCTGACGGCCACGACCACTCTAATCTCTCCGTCTGTGTTCTCAAAGACGGTTTTCCAAACTCATACATCAGAAAGACCACCGAAACTAAAATTATTCTGCAGCTAGGATCACACCTTCTCCCTTCCCTTAACGACAGACTAATGTTCTTTTAAATTTTCTCCATTCATTGGAAGTTTCATTTCACACCTCTCTGCACCCATTCTGACTTCACACCTCTTGATTGGCCTCTCTTTCTGTCCCCTGCTCCTGCCTCTCACTCCTCCTCCCTCCCAACCTTTGTTCTCCCGCTACTTTACCTTTGCCTACTGCCCTGTCTCTCTCACACCTGAAGAAGGCTCCACGGCCGAAACGTTGTGTTCTCTTTCTTCTTTTTTTCAGCATGGAATAAACCTATTACTTGTTCCTTTGCAGCCTACGCATGCTGACGCAGCTACCCACCTGAAATACTGTATATTATATGTATATTATGTATAGCCTCTGAGGGAAGCACACCACGTATACAGTAACTTTCATTTGCATCTCAGATTTATAGTAGCTGAACACCTGAGTACCTTATGCATTCTATATAGGTTTTCCTTCGCAGACAGCAAAGCCTAAATACAGTGTGACTCCTGTCATGGAAAAACATCACTTTCCACACTATATGCAAAGCAAATGTACACTTTGAGCCTTTGGGTTCAGCTGGAGGAATATTGTGCATGCTGTGGAGCACAGATTCTCTCACAGAATCTTTGTGCTTCCAGATTTTCATTTCAGCTGAGCTCCTAAACACTTCCTCTTCTGTCTCTTCCTAGTGATAAAGACCACTTGTGAAAAAAAAAATTCTGTAATTAGCATCAATCTTGTGCAATTTCCTGAATTTCAAATTTGGAATATAAACCACTGGACCTGTGCAAAACCAAGATGGCTTCAAACTTCAGTACTTCAAACAGGTTAAAACAGATCTAATCAAGCAAGCAGTTCAATTGAAATGATTAATTGATCTAGCCAATAAAAGACTCCATTGGCAAAAACACAGAAGAGACGGGTTTGTCTAGGACCAGGGTTGAGAAGCATTGCTGCAGTGTGTTAATATAGCACATATGCTACCCACGGTGTGACCAGCAGGAAATAACTTTCTTTCAAAAGCATTTGAGGATGGATTTGACAATCTAAAAGCCAGCAAACAAATGCTTGTAAAAAATAGATTGAATAATTAAAAGGCAGTCTGTATATTCTGTATTTTCCTTATCACCTGCTGAAGTATTTTATTTGTATTCTGCATGACTTTTCTATATAGATGCCTATCTAGGCTTGTTCTTAGGATGGTTACAGAAACAGCGGAGAAAGACTATTGTTGGATTATACCAATTATTATCATACAAAGCCAAATACATTGTGGCAATTCCCATGACTGTAAAAAGACTGCTTCAGATTTAAATATTCTGATGAAAAAAAAACAAGATCAAATTAATTGATTAAAAAATAATGCAGAGTTCTTTTGAGTCTACCACAAAACATTTTTGATTAAGAAGAGGGAGTTAAATATCCCTATAAGTATAATCACTGTGAGAATGGGCATTTTCATAATGATCCCCTTAATATGCTTTAATAAACTACCAAAGAAAGTATCAATCCAGAAATCCAGGAAAACAATTAATAATCTTTTCATAAAAGAGTTAAATGAATCTATGAGAAGAACTTGAAAGTTCAGTGCTAAAAACCTTTTTATCATTTTAGTAGCAAATTAATGATCTTCTGTTTATGTGCTCATTAAAACCCAGTGTGTTTAACTAGAACACAGACTATTTTCATGGCTACCAAAGCTTTGTGAAAAAAGTTGTCATGGCTCTGCTCATTAGTCTTGCACTGAGAGAATATGGTGTTCTTCGTAAATTCTTCATGTGCTCCTCTCTTTTTCTGGAAGAAGCAGACCAAAATGCTTTTTTAATTAAAAACAAAAGTGTTGAGTACTGATGCATGCTCCGATTGTTTGTTAAGGAGGCTGTAGATGTTAATGGCCTTTAGGGGAGACAGACTTAAGATTTTAGACATCTGTGCAATCTCAAGCATTGTGTATTTGTGGATGGCAGACTTCTTATTGAAGAAAAGGTAGCACCAATGCTGTCTTTAATTTACTGCCCTGATTCAATGCCATTGTGTGTGTTGTTTCTCTCCCTGGCCCCATTTGGAGACAGGCCTTCTCCATGTGTGGGATTTAAAAATGAACAGTTTATGAGAGACGACTAATCCCTGCAGTTTTGCGGCTCCTTAACTCACTCAGCTTGTGGAGGGTGAGAATAGCTCAATCCAGTGGCGAGCTTGTCATCTCTGAGCCAGCCAGGTTTACACCAAACCCACTTGTGTAGACTCTCCAATTTATTAAGATGTGGGATGCTGTCTATCCTTTCTAAAAGAAAAATCATTACTATCATCCTTTGTGATGGAGCATCTCAAATTGCACTATAAAAGAGTCCAAGGAGATAAAAGGGGAAAAAAGAAAACATTTTAAAGAATAATACTTTAAAGTAAGATTCTACATGATCCAAGGAGACAGATATCCCTGTCGCCAATTGCTCATGGAGATATATATGAATGCTCCATTTGTGAACTGGGGTTTGTGTCTCAGAGCTTGAATGGAATCAACGATGAAAGAGGGAATGATCCATTCATGATCTTGAAAGTGAAAAGATTTTAAAATCAGCTTGAAACTAAATTCTGATTCCAGAACAGGATTAATATAAATCACACAACAAGATCTAGTGGAGACCCTGTTTGACTGAGATGTTACTGTCCAAAGCCCTAGGATCCAAAGTTAAGGTGATTCATTGTACGTTTGTTTTTATTCTGCACAGTGCTTATCCATGAATGTTCTTTCTGAGGCATTTGTCAGACTCCAATATACTGGAAGGTTACAGCCACATTCAGGAGCCCTGTTTTAATTTAAAAAAGGCATGTTAGAGGGAGCAGGTGCACAGGACATTTTGACGCTGAGTGCTGAAGCACACTGGGTAATTAGCACGATTTATGCCACATGGCTATCCTAATTCTCAAGTCTTTATCACTGCAATTCTCAGCAACCATACAGCAGGTGGCAGTGCCAGACAGAAATGAGCTTTTGTTTTGCCAAAAATCTAAGTCATGAATATTAATTAATTAACATGTCTGTACTTTGTAGCAGGAAGCAGTCTCGGAGGATGTATACATGTTTGTACTTGGCTTATTGAAAATCATTATTCTTTACTTTGTGATACATGAACTGCTATTACACATTTCAGATAACACAGCATCTGGGAGGAACTTGTTGCCTTTGGGTTAGAGAATAGCAAAAGACATTATGAAATGCATTTGTGGACATATCCCTTTCGGAATTAGATTTGATTTATTGACAGGAAACTATATGGTTGTGCACACAAGATTAGCTGCAATGACTGAACAACAGCTGACCTTCA
Organism: Atractosteus spatula; assembly: GCF_055471065.1. NCBI lineage: Eukaryota > Metazoa > Chordata > Actinopteri > Semionotiformes > Lepisosteidae > Atractosteus > Atractosteus spatula. Next base: position 14,818,967 of record NC_142725.1, on the reverse strand, counting down.
CCTAGGCATCTACTGCCTTAAGATCATAAAGATTCTCTTCATCCCACCTCACTAGGGTACAATTTTCAAAAGACCTGTTAACAATTTTAAGGATTACAACCTTCTAGCCTGATACAATCATATCTCAGAGACTAGGCAAGGCTGGGCCTCGTCAGAACTGGTTAGGCAGACCTCCAAGGAAAACCAGGGTGCTGCTTCAAGTGGTGTTCAAGCAGACCAGTCAGTGGCAATATTTCCCCTAGCACAGCATTTCCAGCCCAATGTCTCAGTATGGTGTCAGGGGACATTGTGTTGTAGGATGTGCACTCCTTCTGATGATCATCATCATTATTCGTCCATTAAAGATCCCACTGCATTGGCTGTAAGCGGGGTATTAACTGCACTGTCCTGGCTAAATTCGACTATGGGTTATTTATTTGGTGACGTTTTTTCTCACTTCTCCTCCTGATGTGCTGTGTAGTGGCAGCACTGGTACATTATGGCTTCTACATGTCACCCTGTAACACATACTGTACAGGGTGGAGTAGTGGAGGTCCACCACTATACATAAAGTGCTTTCGGTTTGAGAAAAATTATATAAATGGAACTGATTATCATTAAGGTTGTTATACTGTTAAACATATGGAATATTCTTTAAGGTTTAGACCCAAGTTTGAAAATGGAGTTCAAGGAAATAGTGTATTTTTCCTCATTCATCGAATGCATAGCTCTATCTCAGTGCAGAGTGCCAACATGTGCCATCTCCATAATTGAATAGCCGATAATGAAATAATTAGTTTCGCTCAGTGATTGATTGCTAGAAAACAGCTAGAAATACTGAAAACCATTGATAACAAGAGAGAGGTCAAAAGAAAAATGAGCTGGCTATATCGGCTTTGGTGCTTTTAGCTTTTTTGTCAGTTTCCAAGTTTCCTAAAACAACAGCAAAACGGAGTTAATTCATCACTGTGACTCACCTGATGAAGTTGTGCTTAATACATTCTGCATCCCACTGAACATCTTTAAGGTTCATTTAGTCTGTTTGTTTTTGGTTTGTTAACAACACAACAATACCACAGTACGAGTTTCTTACTTTACATTTTTGCCTTTTGCAAATCACTTCTGGATACATTCATGCTATGGACAGTGTGTATAATCTGTGCCTTTTTTATTCACAGCTCATTTACTGTATTTATTAGATATCTCAGAGAATGGGAGGTTGAGTGATATTGACTGGTGCTGCATAACTGGTGAGAGAAGTGGGACTGTTGTTATGAAAACTATCAGCCAGTATGGATGAGAAAAACATCAGTTTCTGCAGATGTGAGATATTAAAATACTGGTGTAGTCAATATCTGCAGAATGCCATTTCTTCTCAAGCAGCCCATCACTCAACGCAATAGACAAATTAAGTTAAAAATGAAACCCTTAACTAGTGAACTTCAACTTCTTGTATTTTTTTTTGCAGGTAAGGACCATTCTTATTCAAAAAAGGAGGAAATCCCACAAACCCCAACTCAAGAACATGACAGCTCAAGAAAGGCTGCAAATGAGAGGAAGCCTTCTAACTCCTCCTGCAGGTTTGATGATGTAGTATCTGAAATGCCCTTTTTATAGGAGCCTCCACATTCTGGCCAGGAAATCTGGTTCGTATACTGTACCGACAACTTTTTTGTCTAAAGAAGCGTTTTCTGTTGTTAAAACTTAAAGAATTGTGAGAATCTTTGAAGCTCACTGCTATAAAGCTGTCATCAAACACATGTAATTATTTTCCAAAACTGTATTTTTTCCCCAACATAATTTCACTAGGAATGACAACACCCAAGATGAAAGTGTCATGGAGCAAAATTGTGGGCTAACCTGCTAGGCTGAGGGCTGGCCTGCGGGCCAGAGGACAAGGAGGCCAGGACCCCCCTGCAGGGTGACCAAGGGGCAGCTGCAGAGGTGGAGGTGGGATGCAAGAGACACGCAAGAGAGAGAGACAGGGATCTCATAGGTATTTATGAGAGGAATGGATTGTCAGGAGCGATTGCTAATTACTGACAGCTGTGTGTGATTGAACTGTTGTCATCCCTCCCGAACTTTTGTTATAAACTCCATTTAAAATTTGAACTTCATTTCACAACAACGGTTTACTCTATGTGTTCTAAGGGGGAAAAAAAGATTCACAATATGCTTCTCTTTCTTTCACAGAGCAAACAATAATAAATCCAAAAGGTAATTATAGGTATCTTTGTAGTCTGATTTATGTAATAAAGAAATTTGTAGGCCTAAGTTATCCTTCATTATTATTATTCATACGGAAACACAGGACAAATTGCAAGGAAGTAAATTTTGTTCTTCGGGCAAGATGTGTCCTAGACACCGGTAATATAAAAGACCCATGTGTGTAAGAACATATTTCATGTTTTGTTTAATAAAAAATAACCACGTACTGTAAGAGTATATACGGCATACATTCTAGGTCACGGAAAAACGCATTTTCTGTTTCATGGGAGAAAACGAATTGTACACGAAGGGAGCACAGCAGGCGACTGTTAGTGGTTTTAGCGATTAGCAGGGCGCTTTGTCGAGCCCTGAACTGTGAACAGATCTCTATCGAGAAGTACTGAATCCCCCTTCATAGTGATAGCTGTGCAGCGATGGATATCTGTAATTCGCTGATTCAGGGTTAATAAAATAGTGCGTCTCTCTTCTTTAAAATATTCAAATTATAATTAGAAAAAAGTAAAGGGAGAAAACGACTGGGACACCTTGTGGTGGAGGTGGAAAACTTACTGAAGTGCGGGCTCAACCCCAAATCAATTTGTAATCAACTCCCAGAAAGTTCACCTGCTCACCTGGAGGACACGATGGCGGCCGTTCCAAAGTACCGGACTTCTAAAAATGTACAAACGGGAGCGATATTAACTTTAATTAAACTTTTAAAAAAGAAATAATTATAATATACTGTAGTTGTATCATTGCAGCTTCGGTCAGGATCAGATTTTAAGGAACAGGATTTAGTTTGCTGGGTAAGTCGACGTTTGGTTATTGGTGTTACGTCTTTTTCTGTTTTAAAGTCTATCGGTTTTAAAAGCTTGAAAAGCATCTAGTCAGATTATTGTAACTTAATTTGAAATTAAATATAACCACTCCTAATTTGTTTGTTCATTGTCTTGTTTATGTAGTGTTACCTGACATTTGCATTCAATTCTTATTCAGTATAATTCAAAGCTCGATATAATAGTGTTTTTAGATGTGCTATTCATCAATGGTTTCGATTGTGGAAAGAATGTCAGTTTCAGTTATTTGTTTTCTAGGAATACAAATATGTGCAGTTATCGTCACAAATATATTGGAAGGGACTTTTAAAATGGGCAATTAATATTGCAAAAGCTGAGTATTTTCCTAGTGACAGAAGTTTATTCCTTAAATGTAAACTCGGTGTGCTTTAATGAATATTGTACTAAGACCAATAATCAATTTTTGCTTACACTGATTTTCAGGCTGGTCTTAATAAGGATTGTATATAAAAACGTTTGATGTTGAAACTAGCAAACACAGGCATCTTACTGTCCGGCAATTAAAGTATTTGATCAAAGTTTTTTTTTGCCTTCAGGAGTCACATGGGAACATCCCGTTGCTCCAGTCTTCGTGAACTTCATCTTCAAAGAAAAATGCTTGGAAAATACATTTTACGGATAAGGTGAGTTCAATTTATCTTAAATAGCATTTTTAAATACTTGGACGTATTTACCTGCTAAACAGGACCTATTTTTGCGATCTTCTAAAGCCAAACAAAAGCCCCTTAAACCTTTTCTGTGAGGGTCATTTCTAGCATCCTTAAAGCACAAGGTAATCTTGAGGTTTCAGATGCCTATTCTAAACTATTCAGTTTTTTTATTTAGTGTCTTATTACAATATGTTTAGGTGGTTGTTATTGTTAACTTATTAAACGGGGAATAGCCCCGTCTTGTAAAACGTATTTAAAATCCCAGCTGTAGTTGTACCTTTTACAAGAAAAAAATGTTGGCTAAAAAGTAAGTTGGCTCTCTAATGAAAGTTGTACATGCTGTGTATATAACACTATATATGCAATGGATGTGACAGTTTTGTTCTTGGCCATTTGTTTAATTAGTTTTCCATTCTAAAGGAATAGCAGTGATATTTTGAAGAGATGTTGTATAGTTGATAGTTCTATCCTTTTACAAAGAATAACTTTTCATTTGAAAACGGTTGGCTGTGATGTGGTTATGCATTTACAGTAGAACTTTAGCTAAATATGTATTGCCTTGATGAGTGTGGGCAATATTTATTCTGAGGTTTGCATTTGTGCTACACTCTGGTGGAGATGAGAACACAATTTTACAAATTGAAAACATTAGTATGCTTAGTGAAGGGCCTCTTACAAATCAGTGCTGATATGCGAACATTAAAATGCTTAGAGAAGTCACGTTTATTCTGTTCCGAACCAAGGTCTGCTGGTAGTTGTTAAATGTTCTTGTTTTGCTATGGACAGTAAATGTGTGCTAAAGTTTATTTTTCTTTGTTCTAGGTTGTCCTGCAGACGAGGAACCCTTCTGATCTGAAAAACATCTGTTGCTTTTCTTCATTAAACTCTTTTATGTGAATTTATTGTCTTGTCTTCTGTTTGAACTCTAGCCAGGTCTGAGTGCCACCCTCTGGACTTCTTGCCTCCTGTGGACACTGCCTTTGCGTTTGATATCCATGTGATATAAGCAGTATACCCTCAGTTTATTTGGCTCAGTTTATTTGGGCTATCTCACTTCATAGTTAATTAAGCTCACTAATGAAGTGAGGGTGGGAAATGGTACCCAAAACGGTCTTCTGACTGCCTCAGGTACTACATGTGCCAAAGCCCCGCTCCATAACCTGAAGATGTGACATGGGCACTTGGCCATAGAGCCTGCTGGCTGGCTGTGGTACTACAGAGAGCCAGTGTGGGCTCACAGGACCTGATCCCCCCAGAGATAAGCACAACTCAGTAAACAAGCAAGATGTACAGCAAACAACAATTTATTGAGCACACAATGGCTAGTGCAACAGGATCAGAACCATGTTTGGGACATAACCACCCACGACAGCACCCATCGGGGAAACACTGGGAATTATCATTTAGGATAGTAGAATAAAAAAGATGTAGTGTTGGATACTGCATAAATAGTTACAATCTTTTTCTCAGAAAAGTTAAAGCAGGCAAATAAAGGACTAGTAAACTTGGGTTACACTACTTTGCAAGGCTATAATAGTGTTTAAACATCAAACAGTTAATGTAAAATTTAAACATTAATTTGAGAAATATTTACAACAGAAAATGGTGCACAACATTCACATTATATAAAGCAGATGCTAGAGGGATCTACAGTGAATTAAACAAGTACAGAAGTCCAATAGAAAAGGTTTTCTACTTTTCAGCGTGGAGTTAACTTCTGCTTGTTCCTCTGCAGCCCACACAACCATGAAGCTCCTTATTCAAACCTCTAATTTTAAACAGGATACAATCTTTACTGTCCGCAGAGTCTGGATTCAGTAAATAGACATACAGTATCCTCCAAAGTGAGTGGGGAAGCAAAGAAAAAAATCTCATTTACAGTTAAGTTGTATTTGTGATCATGAGATTAATATGAATAAGGAACAAGTAATAGGTTTATTCCATGCTGAAAAGAGAAGAGAGAAAACAACGTTTCGTCTGTGAAACCTTCAGATGTGAGAAAGACGGCAGGCAGCAAAGATTAAATAGCAAAGGAAAGTGAGGTGAGACAGCCAAGTGACCTGACAGTCCCGTCCTTCGATTAATATGAATAAGTACAACACCCAATTTATGTTGGGTTTTTACAAGCAATAATCTCATCACATTGGAACAAAAGCATACTTTGTGCTCAACACAGTGATTTCAAATGACCATAAGTACCAGGACACATTTACTTTAGGTAAATTGCACACGGTACACAGTGTTTTGTTTCATACCCCCTTGAAACAATAACTGCATTAAGTTACAATTATTGAGCTCAAATGATAGTGTTACCAATCACGATGCTTTGCTGCAGCCATCTACGAGTTCTTGCCTATTCCTGTTGTATTCCAACTAAACTTCTCTTCATGCATTTCTATTGGTTTTAAATCTGGACATTGACTGGGCCACTTTTATATCTTCCACTTTTGTCTCATGATCAACTCCTTGGTTGCACTGAGTATAAGCTTTTGGTCACTGTCATACTGCATGGTGCAGCGCCACCCAAAAAGTATGGAAGCATTTATTCTACATTTTGTCTGTAGAATGTTATTGCAAGGTTCAGAATTCAATAGGCATACAAACAAAGCATGGAAAGTGAGGTGAGACAGCCAAGTGACCTGACAGTCCGTTCCTTTGATTTCACAAGGGAAAAGAGAAGGGTCTAACACCACCTGGTGAGGAGACACAGAGGCAGAACTGAAGGGAATGAGGCACACCTGGAATGAGGTAGCTCACAGTCCAGTTTGCTGGAATACAGTCACTGAGGTCCCGTGCTCCACAGGGTGCAGTGGGCCTACTTCAACAAGCCTGGCAGCTCTCACTGGAGAAGGAACAGAGGGAAATATCAATGGTGCTGAAGCACTCCAGTTCAGAAAATAATTTTTCGAAAGGTCAAAATAGGTAATGTGATATTTTGCGTGGCTGTAAATGAACAACATACTTTTTCTTTTCAGATTATTCAGAGATTATTTGTTAAAAATCAATATGATTTCAATTGTTCTTCAAATATTCATACATAATGTGGCACAATGTTTCAAGGTGCATACAAATTCTGAGTACTATTAGGAAGAGCACCGTCCATTATTTATGAGAGAAAATCTCCATGTACTATAACAGGCTTTTCGCATAAGGAGAAAAGACCTCTGCTCCACATATGTTGCCCCTCCCTTCAATTAGTGAAAGGATTTCATTTTGCAGACCTTACAAACACACAATCTCTCAGCAAATATTCCTTCAATATTGCCTTTGGGTGATTTTCCATTTGGACAAATGTTTAATGTGTAGCTCAAAGTATAAACCGGGTCACCTAAAATGCAGTGTCAAATATCAAATATATGTCACACGTATATGGTATTGCACAAATCAATATTTTTGTACTACAACCACCTTTTGAGAAACAAAGGTCAACAAGAACAGCCCAATGACATGACATAGATTACACTCTTAAGGGTATAATTTTAAAGAAAATGCTTCATGTAGGAATACATTTAAAATAGGAATTATAATGAAAACCAACCAGTAGTCAACTCTGAGAAACAATTTAACAGCGAAGCACTTCAGACCTTGAAAAACACGTATTCACGTGAATATTATGGGGCATACACACCTCGATATCTTTAATATTGTAACGCATACGGCCACCATTGCAGGTTGAATAACAGGGACCGCAGCCGTCAGGCTGACGCAAGATTTCCCTTTAGCCCAACTGGCTCGGTCCCTGTTGAGTGAAGCCGGAGGCCCGGGTTCGAGTCCCCAACGGTGGGGGGCGACGTGAACCCGAGAGCGCTACAATATGTTTATAGATTTAATATATATAAACACAACCTCAATATATTTAGCAGTTATTTCTGGGGGGTTTTAAATGGGAAAAGTGGTACTGATACTTCTGCATAGCGATGTAATAGAATATAGTATAACAATACCGTTACTATAAGCCTTATTTACCGCAACTGATTGGGTTTACAAAGGGCTGACCCCAGGACAGCAGACGAATTGGTAATGAAAGTTTTTTTTAAGGGTTAGAAATTCTACATAACTGACAAGCAGAGCCAGTGAGTTTTGAAATAAAAAAAACCTACGGGATCAAACATTTCCATGTCCCCGACGACTCTACCAACTTCCGAGTTAGGATGTCTAATTAAACAGTGAAATGCCCGTTTCTTTTTGAGCGGTTTTCTTACCATTTCTCTACAGCAAAAAGAAAAAGAGCAAATCCTTAAACTATAGTTTCATGACTCTCGCCCCAACCTATTTAGAACATAATTTAACATCTCCTCTTAAAGGGAAATACATTATGAAGTTAAAACTCATTAAAGACTTTACCCGTTTACTTTACCTGTTTTCAAACAAGTTTTCGGTTTTGTAAAAGATGAATGAACGACGATTTAAAATACAAACATTTTACAACGACCATCTTCGTTTCGTTTTGCAACGTCCGCCATCTTACCTGGCACAGCTGAGGAAGGCGGAGTCTCTTCGCAACACACCTGCAGACTGGAACTGATGAGGCAAAGGCCGCTGATTTTTACAAGTGGATAGTTACTTCCAAAATCACGTCACCTAAACCGCCAATTTATTCCCGTTAAAGCCGGCTTGATAGAGAACCGGCGTCACGAAACTTAGAAGCGGGCTGGTCCCAAGGAGTCTCGAACCCGCAACTTAGAGGGAGGCGCAGAGCTCAGCCGCTCGAGTACTATATTGAATCTGTGAGTGATAAACACTTCAGATTGTGAGTAACGCATAGGGAGTACAGTACTCACACATAGACTAAAGCCACTGCGCCACCAGGCCAGCGAGTAAATGCCTTGCTGTTTTGGTATTTCTTTGTAGTAATCTATTTAGAGCCAAGTCAGGCTATCTACGCAATAAATAAAACGATCAGATTAAAAAGTAATAATACCGAGTTGTATTCTAAGCCGAGAAAACATCAGAACCTTCATTCACTGACCTCCTGTTGCTGTCAATCATGGGAGCTGACACAGGCAGTAAATGATTTCTGGTACACCTCAAGAATGGAACTGCGCATTTTCGATCTGCAGTTATGGAAATACTAAACCTGTTCATTTTTTTAAAAAAGAAACAACTATAGCTGTACTAATCCTAAAATAATCTGCAAGTATTTAAAAAATACTTCTGGGGCTGAGACTCGGAACCATTAGGACTGAGCTACTAGATCCGGATAAAAAGGAGACACCACTGCCGAGCGCTACTCCATCTCTACCAGCAAAAGGCTTAAGTTCATCTTCGTTCCGAGTGAACTGCAGAGACAGAATGCAGTAGGAAAAATCACAGATTGTGCACTATTAAGGTCCAAACCTCTACCACAGGCATTGCTTTTGCTAGTGCACCAGCAACACTGAAACAAAAAATCCAATTGAGCATTCTGGTATGAACCTGTAGAAAGTGAACTGTACAGTACAGTGTATACAACCTGTTGCCTCCCACTAGACTAACCTTAAAAAGTAACCATGATTTCTCATGTTTCTTAAATTTAGAAATATATCTTGAAGAGGCTCCGGTATTAGCATTCATTAATCATTTGTCACAAACTTTTTTCCTCCTTAAATCCTTACAGTTTTAAATAGATTCCTATCCCTCTTCCTGTTATTTCCTTAATACTTTGTATCGCCTTAATACTTTGGTAATGAAGTTCTCAGGCATTGATTATTTTTTTTAGCCTTTCTCAATATTTTTTAGAATAAAAATGTGTGGAGCATTGCGTGGTGCCCTGGGTTCAGTTCTGGCTTGGGGTGACAGCATTAACAGGTCGTCCCTGTGTCAGTGTGGGCGCTCTGCTGTCTACCACACGACGTGCTGGCTAGGTTTGGGCTGACCTAAGTTGTCTTTTTCTCCATGGCCCTCCTATGGAGTGGGCTTGTAGTGCAGCCCAGAAGCCCTTCAATCTATCCCACCTTGTGATGTGTGCTTCCAGTATAGGCTCCAGCAAGCCCTCAGACGGATCTGTGACTGATGATGGATGGATGGAGGTTGGTGTACTGGATACAGTCGGAGTGGTTTATATTATACTGTAAGGCCCCGTTATGCATCGGTCCTGGTTGTGTCTGCTCTCCTGTGTATCTCTGACCCCCGTGTTGTGGGACACAGCTCTAGGAGGTGCAGTCCCTTGGCGAAGATGTATAACATCTGCTTGGCTCTTTTTCATGTCATGGATCCCTTCAGACTCTCAGTATATTCCATTATAACTCAACGCATCTGCTTAAAACCCATTACAGCCTGTGAAAATATAGCATCTGTAAATCTTCCTTCATTGATTAAACAAACAAATCCTGAGTTCTGTTTTATGTTTCCCAGGACATTAATGAAAACAGGCTGCATAGCAAAGCAGTATTTTCTTATCATGATGACAAAAATACATTTAAGCACTATGCTAATAAGCTGTTTTTAAATATATATCCCAGTTTTCTCTCAAATAAATGCATAAATCAGCCAAGTCTTCAAAAAAAACTTGGTAAAATATGGAATTTATGAAGTCGAACATTTCAGAGAACCGAATTGGCTTGAGGTAATATAGCAAATTTATTTCACAACCCATTTAGATTTACTAATAGACTTATAACAATATACATAAAAAAATAATGGGCATACAAACATTTACTCTGCAATGAATTTTGTAAAAATGAATGACTGAATCATTTTATAGTCATTACATATATTGTACTAAAAAATAACAGCACAAAATCACATATTTCAAATCAAATACATCCATCGTCCATTTTGAGATAAACCTTTGAAGTGGATATAGTTCACTGATAATCCCTTTGTCATTCAGCAATGAAATCCACTGTAAGGCAATTTCAAGTACCAGGCTGCCACCTGCTGAGCATCAGTGTGAAATCAAATTTATTGTAAACTTTATTAACAGTATACAGTATATTCACAATTATTAGCACGGGAACAGTTGGTGCTGTGAATGTGTGGTGTATTAAATCTAGATAGTTTTATTTTCAGAGGCAGCAGTTTTAAAATGTCAGTAATTCCAAATAACAGCATGGAGAGTGTGCACATTAATGCACACCAACCTTGTACCAGCACAGAGCTTTAATAAAGTGTTTTTTCCTTTCTCTTTAGAACTAAAATTCAAGGGGAAGAAGTCTCCCTTTCAGAAGTTTGGTTTAGTTTCCTTTAATTCTGAAAAAGACCTTCATTTTTTTAATCATTGCAAAAGCTGTGTACACATACTGTATCGTGTTTAAGCATCACAATATAGATATATTGTACAATGAAGCAGCCTTACCAGTGTTGTAGTGCTTTGATTTGTTTGATTACTGAAATAGTAGCAATCATTCAAGAGGAGCTGAGAATATGGCTTGTTTGTTGCTTTCTCACAGCACCCCTTCTTGTTTCTGAGATGATCCCGAACTCATAAGTTGAGCCCGACACCAGAAATATCCTCCTCTGTAACCCTGGATGGAAGCATGACTGGCTTGTGTCTGGCACTTGTCTTTATTGCTTTTTACCAGCATGCACAAGCCCTGGGTCTCCACTAGAATGAAGTCCCTGAAGGACATACAGCTTCTACAGTGATCTTAGGCACCAGTGATTGCTTCCAGTAGCTGTGCTGTCTGATTAAATTTACCTGAACACCTTTTAAAACTCATAAAAGTAACAGCACCAAGTGCTGGGTTTTACTTGGCTCTGGTTAAGGTTCAGTTGTTCTGTGTATATTTCTTTTTCTCTGTTTCGATAACTGTCAAAACAAGCTAAAATTAGCATAAAGCACAGGAATGCATTAAACCAGCATTTGGAATAGTGAGAAGCTGCTTAAGGATACCCACAACTCTACTGTTGGTTATCTCACTGTGAGGAGATGGGGTGAGGTTGATACAACAGACCAGTTTTTATGTTATAATTATGTAAGGGAAGCACTTTTATGCACGCATTTGTTTGTTTTGATAAGGTTTAGATGGATAGTGATTGTGTATATTGTATGTATCATATATACACGTTTTAACACCAGAATCTTAATAAGAAAGACTGTATTAATGCAGAGTTATATAAGCCCAAGGTTGTTGACAGTATTTACTGCAAAAGCTCTCAGAGAAACAACCTGTACCTGGGAAATCTTAGGAGCCATTCAGATAGTAATGAGAGCTACATCTGCCCACTGAAAATCACATTGCAGTTTGCCTAATTATGTTTCACAACAGTTCATTTTTTCTAACTATAGACGTATTACTACTTAATATAATTGACCATTTTTCTATGTATAGTTTTTCAAGGTGGTTGCCCTGCACTGTACAAATAAATGAAAAATAAAGGGAGGTATTATGTTGTACACAAGGTTTACATGCCTGTCTTTTTTCAGCATTCAGCATTTTTCTACAATACAACAGACCTTACCTTACATTTGTGGATGACATCTTTGGTATTTCTGGAAACATGTGAAAACACTTAATTCAATCATTAATTTATACCCACTTTCAAACTAAACATGGAGAATTTCAGAAACAAGTAAAAGTATTACTTATACTTATACAGCCTATACTATTAACATCACCATCCAATAAAAAGGTGCCAGTCATTCTTATTTGTAATAGAATTCTGACAGTCAAAGTCTTGCAGATAATTGGTTCCTCCAACTTTGAAGACTCAGACTTATTTGCAGAGATAATTGATATTTTCTAAATAAAAGAGAGTAGATGTGATGTTTTTTAAATTCCAGTTTTCAACAGAAAATACTTTTGGCCATTTTTGTCATAGGCAGAGAGAATGCATGAACCTTCAGCAATAAAATCACAGACAACAGAATTTCATGTCCTCAACCTCAACCACCACCCCACCTACTGATAAAGCACAAATAATTGTGCATAGAAACTGGACTACATTTCTCAAGTACCATCTGCAGGAGCCATTTTAACACACCACTCCCTGCTAATTTCATATAGAAAGGAAAAGAACTTAAAAGAAGTTTAAGTTCTTTTCACAGTCCACAGTGAGATTCATCCTTTTGAGGAGCTTTTAAATAGGTAATTTTCCATGCGATATACTAAAATATACTACTTGCAAATATATCAATCTCAACACAGCTTTAAACCATTGATTGCTATTTGTCCTTTACACATCATGTTCCTGTGTAAAAAAGGTTCATGTCATGTAAAAATGCAACTAAATCTAAACCTAAAAGATTAACTGAGGGTTTTTATGCGGAAACTGTACAAAACTTTAAAATTAATACCAAAAAATTTCCAGCTGCTGACACTTTGGTAACAATATTCATAATGCTGAAGACATTAACCATCTGTGGAGCAAATCAGTGTTATTGAACAAATGCTTCCTGCAGACAAAAGGAGAAAGAACTGATCTTCATACTGGAGAATTAGGAATGAATCTTCTATTCTGACAAGCACAGAATGTTTTGAACTAGTTTACTGTACTGTGATTATATTTCTTCTTCAGCAGCAGAAGAAGGATGTTTGTCCAAAATGTCATGAAACAAATTATGTTTTAATCATTAAAACTCTGAATACAACATAAAACTTCCCGCTTCAGCTGTAAAAATGTGTATGTGTTAGATCATTCTGAAATGCTACAGAAATGTAAAAGACCAGGAAGAAAATTTCTTTTCTTCTTTTTTGCCCCTTCTGTGGCAGAAAATTAAGGTGACATAATTCTTTAAATGCTTTTTGAGAACGATATCACAGCTGCTTTTCAGAATATTTATTCTAGTACGTGAAACAGTACTCTACATTACCATTTTCAAACCTGCTTCTACTATGTGCTAAAAGGAATATGCAGTGTCACAGGAAATCCACTTGAAAATGCTTTTCACCATCTAAATTTCTGTATTGTACAAAGTCTGATGTGACAGTAAATTGATGTAATTTAAATACAGTAGTAATCAATGTTTTGTGCCTTATACTTTGGGACCCTCTGTTAAAGTAGTGGTTCAAACCTCACGTGTAGAATGAGCATTTTGTCCTCCGTAGGACTATAACCTTCTTTTGGAACAGAACGGGCTGTTGGACATTGTAGTGCAGTCTTGTTCTAGTCACTGCAAATCCCAAAGTTATTTGATGGCCAGGTTCTGTGTAAAACAGCTGTAAAATACTTCATACGCTAAATAAATCAAGCAATTTCACAAAAAGGAATATCAGCTCAACACTCTGGTATTCGGCACACATTATCTCATGGGACTGTGAAACCTTGCCTTCCCAGTCCTGTGTTAGATAACCATGGCCGTATGGACCCTAGATTATAAATAGACAGGGGCTACAGTTTGTTAGGCACCAGGAACATTTCAGTTGTACCTCTTTCATCGGAAGAAACTCAATGTGGCAGAAACTGTCAGCATTTTGAATTCTAGGCCTATTTTGATGATGCTTTGCAGACATGAGTTTATTAGTTTGTAAAGTGCTCTGTGCTGCTTGCGTGAAGGATGACATTGATGGACTGGAGCTGGGTTTCACAACACGTCTCTGCTGCCAGCTTGCAGTGGGCCGTGGGTGTTGACAAGGGCTCACTGGTATACCACCTTCACACAGAACGTCTCCTCATTCTTGTCTTGTTGGTCATTGATGAAGATGAGAATCTCCTCGACTCCTGCGCTCTGGCTGGGTGCAAAGCGAAGGCCAATGGTGTATATCTCCCCAGCTCCAGTCTGGAACAAGACATTTTAAACAGGATGTTCAAGCAACACAACAAAAAGGGTTGACATAGCAATTGTTCAGTTTGACACTGTTAAAACATTTTACCCCTACTAATTAAAAAATTAAGACTATACTCATGTTTTATTATGTCCTCTGTTTTTGCTTTGTTTAGAATGAATAGAGAAACACCCACCTGACTCAAAAAGTGAGTTGTTTAACAAATAAATCAAAGATTTATTCATATAAAGTGGAAGGAAATTTTGATAAAATTAATGAGTAGGGGGCTGATTAGTTTAATGGTCTCAGCAGTTAAATAAAACACGAAATTAACTTGGATTGTTATTAATGCTGCTAAAAAGATCTACTGTACCTATTTCTGTGTTTTGCATTTGTTATAGCTGCAGGAACGTTTAATCTGGATTTTCTTGATAAGTGTTATTTACTCAGTACCTTTGCTAATTAAAATCTAAAAAAAGATTAAATTAATGGATTTTTATAGGAATCGACAGACAGGTCTAGTTTAGTCACAGGGATATATTTTTATAAATACAATCTGGAAATTTACAACAGAAGACAACTGACTCTAAAGTAATTAGAATTACCACCTATTCTTGAGGATCTAATTTTCATCATGTTTTATAAATGGGGCCTAAGGTTATGCCTTTAAGGCTGAAATTGTCAAAACCAAAAGAAAGGTATTCACCCCTCAATAATTTATGTTGAATGTGTGAAATAAAATCCTGAGGCTGTTGATATCAGTCTGTGGAAAATGCATGTGAAATACTGCTATGAAACTGAGAAAGAAGGAAATAATTTTAGAGAAGTAATTTCATATATCTGTATGCTCTGTCAAATCAAGAGCCAGCTGTACAGTTCCAAACATTCAATTAGGAAGTCAAAAGAAAGCAGTTTATTTTGTCATGGCTGAAACCCAGTGCATCAATACAGTTTAATAAACTAATGTCTCCATGTGTGCAACATTGCAGCATACACACACAAACATACAGGCATATTTTTAAGGCTGAGGTGATGCACAGTACAGTCTAGACCTCATTGTACTGAGCCAACTCTGGGAGGCAGAGCTGTACCAGTGCTCACCTCAAAAGTGTCCTCTTTGAACTGAAGCAGGTCTGGGCGGTTGGTGCGCAGGAAGAAGGCTCTCTGGGAGGAATAGGGATTGGTGTAGGTAATTTTCTTGTTGCTGCCCTTTCCCCCTCCCACTGGGAGTGAAAT
Organism: Atractosteus spatula; assembly: GCF_055471065.1. Taxonomy (NCBI): domain Eukaryota; kingdom Metazoa; phylum Chordata; class Actinopteri; order Semionotiformes; family Lepisosteidae; genus Atractosteus; species Atractosteus spatula. The sequence goes on along the minus strand of NC_142725.1, from coordinate 14,803,412 downwards.
TTCAAAGGCCTGGAAAGACATAAAAGAAAAGAAACACCATTTTTCTCAAAGGAAAAAAAACACCTTCCAAGTGGAAACCTCTCGGCACTTTCACTTGCTGCAAAAAACATATCAGAAAGATGTATTCCACGCTGAAAAGAGAAGAAAGGAAACACAATGTTTCGGCTGTGGAGCCTTCTTCAGGTGTGAGGTTGCTCAGCCGAAATGTTGTGTTTCTTTTCTTCTCTTTTCAGCATGAAATAAACCTGTACTTGTTCCTTTGCAGCCTACCCATGCTGACGCAGCTGCCTACCTGAACTACATCAGAAAGATGTCAGATTAGTTCTAAATGAACTTCAGTGCAGGAATCCTTCTGTTTTAGTTATCTATGTCACAACAGAATGAAATCACAGCAGTGTGCCATGCATTCAGAAATTACCGACAGAAAAATTATCGAGTGGGATAAAGGCAGACACTTTAAAAGAGGATGAAGGAGAATTCAATAGGAAATTTATTTTTAACATGCTTTAAAATTAATTAAAATTGAAAACCTGAGTCACAGAATTATTTCTGCTCCTACGTGTCCATGTTTTTGTCTTATTCCTTTATTTCTGTCTTGGCTGTTGAAGGACTTCTACATATATTTCCACATTTCAAAACTGTTTTTATAATGCACTTATTATGGTTTTGCCATAATTAAAATAATAAAATTATTTCAATGATTTCTCTCTAAACAATAGTCCAAATAAAATTACATTAAAACATGTGAATAGAGCCATTTACTGGACTGTTACATAGTTTAAATTCTGGATCAATCAATGTCCTGAACAATTGATTTAATTGGGAGATGCATTATATACTAATGACTAATGACATGCATTACTTCCTATTGAACTACAGCAGTAGTAGCCAAGCCTCATTACCTTTGATATAAAGGGCTGTTTACAGGACACGCAGATCAACCAGGAGGCCACAAGCTGATGAAACTCTACATCAACCACGTTCAGGTAGATGAACTTGCTGCCAGCTCTCTGTGGCCGCACACCTATCTGGAGGTCCTGGACTGCATTTGGGGGAAGAACAAACACTTCGGTTGGGTCAACCTGTTATAAGGGAAAATAAGAAGAAATGTCTGCCACTGATTTGCAAGTATAGTCTATTTTCTGTACAGTTTAATTAAAGCATGTTATGACTTTGATCTATTTAAAGCACATCTGACATTATCTATTGTTAGCGCATCTTGTACAAGCAGTTTGTTTTTAACTACTGAATCTGGCTTATCCTTGCCTTTTCTAGTTTTTGTAAAAAGTACTGAGGTAATATACAGATGTCTTCTACAAAGGCACTTGCCACAGCCAGTCGTCCAATCCCCAGTGCACACAATGCAAGCACTACAAACAAAAGAACCCCTTCAAAGGCATCTCCAGTGAATGTCAAGACCCAGTACTTTATTTTTATTAGAATTATTTAAACACAGGGCATTGCAATTGTGCAACAGCATGTAACATCTCTTTATTGAAATAACATTTCTCATTTTCTTTGCCGCAAAATGTGTCAAACTACAAGAAGGTTCCCCTCATTAATGCAGAACGTTGGTTGCTAGGGTTGCTAGGATCGAACTGGGAACAGGGTAGGGTGAAACACAGGAAATAGTGCACAGTGTACCTGAAGCTCGTGGGGATGAGACGTGTAGCACTTCACCTTCCTGACAGCCTGGGTCCCTCGGAGGACTAGCGACAGCCCAGTGAGCTGCCCAGTCAGGCAGCTGACATCCACTCGCTGCAGCGAATGAACATAGAGCTGCCAGATCTGAACAGGAACAGCCAGCCATGGGTCCCTGCAAGAGCAAAAACAATCAAGACCTGCTTGCTTCTTCAAAGAGACTTCATCGCTGCACCACTGCAATCTAGTAAAGTACAGCGAGCTCCCCAGTTAGAGGTACTGTATAGGACCATATGATACAAACTATAGTTTGTTAGGAAAATATTGGCAAAATAAACACAAGGTGCTGTATAAGCATGGCAAAATTAAATTAATTATTTAAAAATAAAATATTGTGCAAATGTGCTATAGTGAACGTACAGAAGAGTTATTAAAAGTCATTTCCTTGTACATACACTTTACCATACCATTTTCAAATCCTACTGTATATTCTCAGATATACATTTTGATATAATTTAATGTCTCTAATATTAATATAGACTGACATGAAAAGCTTAAAGATATCATTTTAAGAATCATTTTCTTTTTTTTCTGCATTACTATTTACATTTCACTAATCATTACATCCAAGGCTTAATTTTGATCCGTGACGACACCATGACGTGTTAAAACTCTGAAGCTGTGCTTGAGCGAGACATGAGGAAATCTCAATGCCAAGTCCAATCAGGGCACAAAACTGACATTCAGATTAGGCACAGCTGATTAATCACGAGAGAGATGAGTGCTTTTTCCCGTGCAACAGAAAAGAGCTGTCAGTCTTCTAATGTAAAGGAATAGAAAGAAAGAAAGAGGATAGGTGCAGATTTTTCTTGTACTGTCATTCAAGTCATGAGGATTCACACTGACATTTCAAAAGATAGGTACAGTACGTACGTGTAAATCATGACGAAAAACTTCTTTATTTGCGGGCTCGGACCTACTGCCACTTTCAAAAAAACATCCTGGGGTTCCCCAGGAGCCTGTAGGGTTTAATATGAAAACAGAAATTAATAAATAAATAAATAGCATTTTTAGAGCCATAGAGCTATAAGCGTCAGTGCCTTATTGACAAATAGGGTTATGCTGCAGGACAAAAAGCTTACAACAAATGGTCTCCGCTTGTGTTCTGATCCGTTATTAACAACATCTTTCAGTGCAGCAGAATTCAGTCTCTATACAGAGATATATGAAAGCTTGAAGCTTTTTGGTACACTGAACAACAAAATAATCTTTCAGAAGATCCTCCCTCACATCTTTTGTTTTCAATGGTTCATCAGCCTGTTTTTAAATTTACCATCTTTTTGGTGTCACAGATGATATTAGGGTCACTACAGCGAACATACACCTGGGGCTCCCCTCCTTGTCCCCCAACTGTCAACCCTGAAAGAAAAAAAAATGTTATTCAAATGATTTATTCAAATAACTTTTCTATTAGAATCCAAGGGATTCTTTCTTTTCTTGATGCAGAACACTTTAATGCAAACTAAATCTCACTGCTGGCAATCATTACTTTTTTGAGATATAATTAAGTCTAATGAGACTTAGTCCCCCTCCCAGCTGTTTTCTCTTTACACCTGATGAATCGAACCAAAGAACATAATGATATTGTAAAACCGACATCATGGAGCTCAGCTCTATGGAACCTAACTTTACACAGACAAGGGCCTTTAATCATTTAACCCCGAACCCTGAGAGTACCGATACCTCTTGCCTCATCCTAGGCCAAGATCTCTGCAATCACCGAGTGTTAGACCAACAAATCACTTCACAAATCATGAATGCTTAAGATGTCGTAGCTTTTTCTTACGAAAAGAAATAAATCAATGAATCAATAAAACTGAGAAGTGCTTTACTACACAGTACCTGGCACCGTGTGCCAAGGGGGAAGGCGAATTGACTTCTTCAGGAAAGACAGCTCGGGTTGGTAAAATCGAAAGGTCTGATCAATAACGTGTGGCGTGGGTTCTACATTCACTTGGCATAAAGCCAGCGGCTTACTGTCCTCAGCTCTGAACGTGACCTGAAATCGCAGGAAATAGAAAGGATCAGGACATCGAATGCAGCTTTAGAGCAAACTACAGGAGTTACTGCTGTACTGCTGTACTTGGAGGGATAAGAACAGCACTGCATACAGTATGTGTTTCATGTCGGTAGAATCCGGTGGCTTTTCTTTTGATAAAATCCAAGCAGCCACAGCACTGGGAATTAGGCACCAGTCTTTGCAGTGATTATCAAACAATAGCTGGACTTCTGACCCTATTTTGATATCTATGTTGCAAATGGTCAAAGTCATGTCAACTGCCTATAATGGGTGTTTGTGTCCACATAGCTCATATACTGTATGTATGTATATATACTGTATATTTCTCATATAATATTTTGGAACTGAAAAAACATCATCCATGATTTAACAGACATTCAGCAATATCAGCGATACCGCTTCTCCCCTATTAGTCCGTTTAACCAAGGTTATACTGTAAATATTTTTTTCTACCATTATTTTCAAATTTTGAAATGTGTGGCTCCCTGTCTGAAAGTATGCAATAGTTTATATACCACAATAATAGCCCTTATGACAAGAAGACCATCTTGGATTTGGCTAAATCTTCTAAGACTTCTCTAAGGAAACTGCAAACTTGAAAGAAGTACAACAACGTTCACATAAAGTACTGAAGGTTGCTGTGAAGTTTTTTGTGGCAAGTTGCAACCATAATGAACATGGCTGCCACAGGCCAATAAAAGTTCTATGCTGATTGTATATATTACATTAAATCTTAGTGCTAAAGTTTGCCAGACTCATTAAACATTGTGTAGACTCAGGATTTCCCTGGAACTACAGGGAATCTGGAAATAAGGCTGATTAGTCATATGGCTTAGTCACATGGTATGGCTTTTCTATGGAAGTTATCAAGAATTTCTCACAACTTTCAAAAATCGTATTCTTTGAATACGCTACAAAGTATACTGTAGATCTGAAAATGAGTGTACAATGCTACCTCATGTCCAAGATTTACACCTGTTCAGGACAGGTGGATGTGTTGTATTGCTTGATCACAATATAGGATATGATGTTTTCTGATGGTATGTTTAATCATGTTTTACCTCAAAACTGATCCGACAAGTTGTGACATTATAAAACAGAGCACATCAAATTTCAAATATACTTAATCTGCATATTTCTGGATACGATTAGAAATGTATAATGTGGTAAACAAATGTTGTAAGTGTGGCATAGTGACCTTTAGAAATTGTAGGATACAAATTAATAAATATGCATCAAATATGCAGACTCTAAGACTTTGATCTGTACTTAAATTACTTAAATCTCCTTGCAAGGACAGATAGATTTAGGGTCATAATGGAATACATGGAAAACCCTACATATTCGGTCAAAAAATATCCTTATTCAAGACTTCGAACCTCTCTTAAAAGTTAAATGCAAAACTGGGTTATAACTCGTGGAGGATGCAGACAGAGATATAGTTATTCTGTAACACAGGAAGTAAGCCATACTGTATGTACACTATAAAATGTCTTTGCCTATAGAAAAAGAAACACGAATTGGCCACTACTCACTGTATTTTCAATTTATCTATGTCTTTATTATAAATTGTGGGGTACTATACTTTATTCTGTGAAATTAAAACCTTTTATGTGTCTGTTTGGAATGACACACTTACTTTAATTATCTTTGGCTGAACTGTTTTTGCCTGCTGATTTTGTGTAACATTGGCACTCCTATTCAGACGTGCATCTGTTGGTCCCTGCTAGGATTAAGAAAAATATAAATTTATGAATGTCATTCAGTGTTAGCATCTTAGTTATGCAGTACACTACAAAAAATGCACTGTTGCAGAACGTTTTGACTAACTCCTCAAAAATAACTATAATAGCTTAACATTCTCTGGTGGATTATTTAAGATATTACTAAATCAAAACCAAAAATGCAAACCTTTCCCAGTTTCTATTTACTCGATGATTATAATTTTAACAATTAATTAGCAACCTAATGCGTAAAAACTTTTCATATTGGAACTGGAAGGAATATGTCTCTCTTAAAATACAATTGTTTCTGAAACTGCATGCCTGCATCGTAGCTGTGTGGTCTGCAGTGAAGGTCTGGTATTTGAAAGGAATGTGGACAGTCTCTTTGGGGCGAAGGTAGACCTGGAGCTTCAGAGTGTTTTCTTGGAGGTGAAACATGTCGTCTTCCAAGGGAGTTAGAGTTTTTGTCAGGTCTTTAAAATGCCTCCATTCCCTGGAGTCCACAATAACACTGCCAAAATACAAATCATTACATTTCCAAAACCCTGCAAGACCTTTTTTTTTTAGTTAAAAGGAAAATACATTATCTGGTTCAGGGACACACCATCAAAACAGATTGAAAGGCTCTATAGGACAAGCAAATGAGATGTCAAAGAAGAAATGTTGTGTATGGCCACAAAAACTGAATTTTTCTATTATGTTTTTCATGGCATATCCAAGACTTACATCTATACATAGGCCCCAACACACATGTGGATTTATGGAGAAAATGCAAACATTTTGTAAGTGCTAGCCTTTGAAATGTTTAAACTTATGATGAAATTACTACACAAAAAATCCATTTAAAATAGAATAAGAGGCATCAGTACTTCATTTAAAACCTTGAAAAATATAGGTCACTTTTGTGTCTCAAACAATTTCTGAATAGCAAAAACAACATCTACAGTAATAAAAAAGATGCTATAATAAAAGTAGAAGAGAATCTCTTTCTTTTGTTAGTTTGGTAGTGAGTCTATGGGTATGAGCAACAGATGATCTTTCTGTTGGTAGAAAATGTTATACAAAGACTCAGAGCCCTGTAGCTTTGTTATGAACCAACCTTTAATCTAACTTCACTCTTTCTCTGATCTCCAGTGTACCCCACTGAGAATTTGGCAGGGAAACATTCCTTTTTTATTTCCTGTTGATCCTTAAAGCCATAATGATTCATCTGTGTTTAATTCAGCCAGGTGTTTAGTAAGATGAACTACTGTCTGCACAGTGCACAAGGGACTCGGAGAGAATGAGAAATTTGGAACTACTTTTTGCTAATGAGCTCAAACATATTCGTTCTCCTAGTCCACAGACAGCAATGGTGATCTTCTCTTGATGATCATTACTACCCTGTATTGAATGCAGACTGGAAATTGAACCCTCTTTACCTAATTTATAATAACCTTGCCACGCACCTGTCAGACAAACAGAGCTCTCTGCTGTTCGATAATCGTTAGCTTTTCTTCAGTATATGATTTTGTACATTCAGACCAGACTTGTAAACATATATCGATATACAATAATAAAAATAAAGCTATTCACAGTGGAATGGATAATTCTAGCAGCAATCCATTTAAATTTTGAAGTATGGTAAGCAGTAAAGTTGTGTATTGCCACAAATGTATTATGCAAGCTGCTCTAATTTTACTTTACAGCTGCAAGGCAGAGGATGCTGCTGTTTGTCTGATTAACAAATGTGTTTCTGACACTACCATCTTCAATTTCAACAACTAGTACAATAGATCCCACTGTACTGTATATATTGAAAAGGATAATAAAGCATTATAATCCACTAATTCATAGCTTTTATGCGCAGTCTCTCATTTTTCAAAATGAGAACAAACTGAATTTAATTTTTAAGATCACTGAAAGGAAATCTTGTATGTATACTATAATTACATTTTTACTGTTACATTTGGATTCCTGCCATATGACACAAAGGCTAAATGACTGTTGATTTCAAAGGAGTAACATCCAATCTGGAGACTACATTACAAACAAAAACCAAACAGGAAAACAAGTCACTAAAACCAGAGATGAAGTAAAATGAAGTATAAGAAGACTGAAGACCAAATGTTATTTTTGATCATTAATATTTCCAGCTTTGTTTATATGACAGTGAAGTGGTTGAAGGCTACAGAAAGGTGTAGAGTCATATTTGGACTGACATGACCTGAATGGCATGGGTACACCTACTGTACCTGAGCTCTTTGTCCTCACACTCAATGGTGACGGTCTGCTGCACGTTGAAGGGATTTTTCAAGGCAAACTCAAAGAACTCAGCTGTACCCAGAGTGGCGTAGACAATGTGCTGGATGGTAATGGCTTTGCTCAGCATGTTAGTGATGCTCTCTACTTTGCTCCGCTCTCGGTATGCTTCAATTATCTGCAGATCCTGAGAGTGCTGAACTCGCTCCTCTCTGCGGGTCTGTTGAGAGCAGAGACAAAAATGTCCAGTCAAGCAAGCTGAATTGAAAAAGCATAGCAGTTAAGCTCATTACCTTCCCCTAATGCCAAATCCTGCCCTCAAGTAGGTTCTCTGCTTGGGTGCCGTACAGAGCAGTGGTTAGGGTGGTGGACCTATAACTGAAAGGTTGTGGGTTCAAGTCCTGCTGCTGAAATGGCTACTGTAAGCATTGCTGAGGGTAACCCTGTAAATGACCAGTGTCCCATCCAGGAGGAGTCATGCTCTCTCAGTCTGCATAACACTATACAAACGAGGACAAGCTCTGTTAAGTTGAGTCTCTAAGCTGTAGAGTACTTTTTTTGTTGTACTTTAATAAGTATGATTTAAAGGGTTTTTAGCCATCTCTGGCCTTCCTTCGTGTCTTTGCAAATTTGTACGGATATTGTGCCACTTTAATTCTGAATCACATTGATCACAATCCCTTGTCACCAGTAGGTCCTGACCTGGTTCACACAGACATTTCCCTTGGTGGAGATTCCAGCTATAGTTGGTCTAGATTAAAGATCTGTATTTCCATGTTTCTCAACATGATTTGAAAACTGAATTTGTCCATTACAACTGCATTTCTCTGATTCTATCCATAAAGTTCTAGCAGAAATGGTCATTATTCCTCCAGGGACCGGCTTGAGAAACAAGGCACTATTTTGTATCTGGGCCAACGTGGCCAGTACCAAGCAAGTCCTGAGGAGGAAATATACTATAAAGGGTGAAATCTTAACCCATTTGTATAATAGATGTGACGCTATTAGTTAATAAGGGTCACATGACTGTGATCTCCCAATCCTTTGCGTTTTTTGTCTCTCACCATGGTGTAGGGCTTCGTCTCACTGATCTGACCCTCTCTCTCATAACGGCGAACTTCCATCATCCGCTCCAACTTGCGCTGACGGATCTCGTCCAGCTCCGGGTCAGCGTGCCTCAGAGCAATGCTTGCCTCCTTCATTCGGCTGTGCAGGAGGGCAGCCAGCTCGCTGTCAGTATCCACTAGTCTCTGGGCACGGGAGGAGTTCTTTACTGCAGAATGAGAGGTAAAGTAACAATAGTGCTTAAAAACTTGCACTGTGCTTGAAATATTCCCATTGCCTACTGTAAAACAATGTATAGCTTAAATGTCTTTCACAGCATGATGTGTAAATTGGACCAAATGGTAAATTGGACAAAATGGCTCACAGGCCAAGATGTTATGCTTGTTTCTGCAGAGTTAAAAGAAAGGAGAGTGCAGCACCGCCCTAGAAGGCAAGCAGGAACCCACTGATACAGACAGGACTTAGTTCATTAATCCAGTACAGTAGCAGTGTGAAATCAGGGGCTTCACTCTGCATGAAATTTATATCATGAAATATTTGGAGGCCTATAAATGAGGTGGTTTCACCTATTTTAAATTTTCTGTTGAACAGAAGCTCAGGTACTGAACTGGGATGACGGCATCAGGAAAGCATGCCAAGTAAATTTGCAATCCTTCAACTAGTAATTGCAGAGTCTAACAGCAAGAAGCTTCAAATAAACACAGCAAAGGACCAGGATCGAGGAACATTAATGAGTTATCGAAAACAGAAGAAATGTCATTACATCCCATAAAATATTTCTAGGAGGTCTTGTTCCTCTTCAATGATAACTGACTGTATGATTTACTCAAGAGACTCCCCCATCTCTCTTCATCAGCCAATTTTCTTTTCCCTGACAATCCCCATACTTTAGGAGATCTCATTGAGTCTCACAGAGTGTCGGACATCACAGATACTTCTTTGAATTAGGCTATTTGGCAACCTGAATATACTTGAGTGAGAAAGGACAGACCTGTTGGGAGATTAATTTACCACGAATAACACAAAATGTAGAAAATGCCACTGCTAAAACTTTACAGTCCATTAAAAAGGTTGAGTTGAAGAGTTCAAAGGTAGTCAGATGTTTAGGTTGTAGTATTATGGTACGAGCTTCCCAGCCATGTTGTTGTTGTCCCAACATTTGTTATGGGATGAATGGTTTGTTTTTAAATGTGATTATGTACCAATAACCTTTTCCACCTTAAATAGACAAAATGGGAGAATACTTCTGAATGTACTGTATGGTATCAGAGTCTCTCTGTTTTTTACAAGTTCAATTGCTCTTTTCTGAATGTTAATATTAATTTGGAGTGTCTATTCTTTTCTCTCTACAGTAAGACGCTGCATATTGTGCACCAACATGGTACAAAAGCACACCCGCTCTCAAAATGGCAACAATTCTGACCATTGAGACTGCAGAGGCTCTTGGAAGAAAGGCTGCCACCAGCAAAACCACTGGTGCCATCATGTGCCGAAACGACACGTGACTGTGAGGGAGGCAGAGTCCCAGTCCTCCTCGCTTTCAGGTTTACATGGTGCCCTAAAAAAAGACAGAGAAAAAGATATAATATAAAGCATTCAATCTTTTCCCTATTCTCAGTCATTTTCTTCAGTTCCCTACGCACGCTAACTGATTTGGACAAAGTGAGATCTGTAGACTGTTTCAGGAACTATTGTCACATGGAAACAAGTAATTTAACACTCCCATACCTTGTGCATAGTTATTACAGCTGGAGAAAGAAAAGCTCAAAAGAGGTTTGGTCTACTGTTTTATAAATATGTGAAATGTTTTTTCTCCTTCATTTATATAATAACATAGAAGGCACTGCTAAAAGCTGCTCTTCTTCTGGTTTGTGAATTATTGCTAATGATGTGTGTAAGACCAATTTATTAACACAGAGATGCATCTGTATTTTGTATTAGGTAAGTCTTAAGTGGTTGTATTTTGAGGAAAGCAAGATTGTCAAATGTTGTCAAAATTATGCAAAAAAGTAGGAAAATGAATCCAGAGGAAAGATAAATGACCATATGGGTTTTTTCCTAGATAATAGAGATCTTAAAAATATTTAAGATATGCTTTGTTAAATCAGAAGCTGATGACTGAAATAAGCACATCTACAAAATGCGAAATGACTCCCTTGAGATAAATGTTATTAATGAAACTAGGAGAATTTTCGAAAAGTTACTTACCAAGTGAGACACATGTGATGCTGTGCAGTAAAACAGACTGAGGTTAATGATAGATATATACTTTGAGGGAGATATACTTTAACAGTCCTTCAGTCTGTATCTCAACTTTTTTCACATATAAAAGCAAAGATTTAAAATATGTACATGGAATATAAATGCAATTGTGTTGTTCCTTGTACACTCAGAATGTGTATACCGGTAAGGAAACATTTCAAGGTCAAGCAAAAGAACAATTTAAGAGATTAAATTTGTTTACAGAGCTTTCTAGGCTTATGTCCTACAAAAGCAAAAGGACACAAAAGAAGGGGATAATATAAAAGATTTAGCTTTCATGTGGCAAATAGTCAAGATATTATTATCATTATTTCCACCTTAGTTGAAGATAACGTGATCAGAGAAGCCTTTCTAAAACCAATTACCAATTTTCTGGCATTGTGACTGCTTCAGAGACAAAGAAATGAAGTGATCACTTCTGTCTCTCAGGAATTAAGAACACAATATACACGGATGCCTTTTTAATATAAAAAAAATTAGTTAATTTCTAATCCCACCGTAGCAGCCCACTTTCCCTCTATTCCTATTTAATTACATGAGCCTTTCACAGCATCAGCACAACACAACCAGAGTCTCTATCATATCATACACTGACTCTTTTCTACATTTACAGGAAATAATCTATTCTACTGATGTCTCCATGAACCAAGACAAAAAACAGATGATTAATCTGCTGTCTTCAAAGATGCTTGCTTGCATTGTGGATAGTAGAGACGGTGCCTCATTTAAAGTGAAATCCAGGAGGAGACGTCACTAGTGAGCGGAGATACAAGACTCTGTCAAGTCTCTACAAAACTCAGGGGATTGATGAACATCAGAGATGTATGTGGCGAATGCTCTGATAGCACACTGTGTAAGGGAAGCGGATACAGTGACAAACTGAGCAGTGGAAACCCAAGAGAGTTCTAGTTTAGACGTTGTGGAGGTAAAGTCGTAAAACTTGACCCTTGACTTGTTCAGACAGGCTGAAAGCAGTTTGTCTGAAAAGATAAATATGGGTTGGACATTTGTTAATTTTAAAATCCAGTGACCATGTCTCATGCTGGCAACGAGCCTGACAGAAGCCACATAGCATGGTCCCCCACCACTCGTGTACTCTAACAATAACAATAATGAACTCAGGGGCATTCTGGCAACATGGGCAGTAGAAACAGGAGTGTTTCAGATGCAGAAAGTGCAGAGTCCAGTTATGTCCCTTCCTTTTAAAAATGTAATACTCTTTGCACACCTGACAGACTAACAAGCGCTGCTGGTGCTAAGAAAAACAATAACGTGAATGAGGACATATTCTGCAGCAGCAGATTATTTTAATGTCTGTTTGGAATTAACTAAAGATGTAAAGTTTTGGACAGTTTTAGAATTAATCCATCCCCAATGAAAGAGTTCTATATCGGTTTTGCCAATTAATTGCAATCTTCTTCTTGCATTCTTTGTGCTGGCAGATGTAATAGTACTCTAGAGGCATGTTTCCTTTAGTAATAGAGTCAATAAAAACTTATTTAAACTGAGTATATTTTGTAGGATGTGAAAGGAAACACAAAAGTATTTACTATATGAGTTAGCCAGTGACAGATACTAAGGCAAAAAACATTTTAAGGCAAAAATAATTTGCCCTTTTCCATTGTTTGTTTTAATGGGCCCTGGTAGGAATTAGATAATTAAAGGTGTAACTGTACATGACAAGGTAATGTTTTATAAGGGATTTAACTGCCATCATTATCTTACTATGTATGAATTATTTCAATAATTATAATGACAATGGTAATGGTAATTAGACAAACAGTGACACATTGTTCCTTTCATTTTGAAACTCCTGGTTGGCTTTCAGAGATGGTTCAGATTAATAAATTGAAATCCTAATCAAATCATCAGGGACTTTGATCAAAGAGGGATCCCACTTCAATTAACACAGGAAGACAGTATGGAAACCCTCAGCAGGACAATCAGCCTGAAAATAAATGGATGGAGAAGAAAAAGATCTTGATATGGTATGTAGCAGACATTTTGCTTAAACCTCCTTAGAATATTTTTTACACAGAACACAGAAGCTATCTGGGAAGACAGCATTCAGAATTCACAGACCTTCTGTGTTTTGAAAACACTGTGTTTGAGTCGTTATCACTGAGTCTGAACAGTGCTCAGAGCAGCCAAGAAGAGCAATAGTTTACAAATCAAAACCGCAATCTGCTTCTCTATTGGCAAATGTTGAGGCTGTCCTGCCAGCTGACTGACAACTTTATGTGTCAGCACCAAAAAGGAAGTAAAACAAATTAAGCCTAAATGAAAAGAAAAATATAGGCAGATTTAGCCTGGGCTGAAAAGGAAAGCTTTTCAAAGGAATAACTGTTTCAAAGTGCTGCCAGGATGAACCCCAGGACTGACAGTTTCAGCAATGTAAATGTAATACTTCATAATAACTGATTTGGAGCTCATTATCTATTCTTCTGTCACTTTTCTGTTTTTCTCTGCTCTTAATTTAGGTGTCTAGTATGCTCCGAGAAATGCAAAATAAATATAAGATTAAGATCTAGTCAACCAAAGGGTGCCATAGTCTCTGCTTACCTATGTTTCCCAAGCGCAGATGCAGTCTACCTCTAACAACTGTGGAGACTTCAATTGGCTTTATGCTGCCATGTTGAGAAATATTGCTGCTTAAAATCATGGAGTCCTGGAAATAGTCTGTTGTGATCACCTCCAGCTCATGCATTACTTGGACTGCAGGCCTTCCTTGTCGCAGTAAATGCTACCAGAGAACAGAAAAAAATAATACATATGAATGACAAGCTAATCAAGCCCCTTTCCACTGAAGGATAAAAGGTATATTGTCTAAGATGTGTTTCACTTGGCTGTGCCCTCCATTTAAAAATCTGCTGCTGATGAAGACATTCCTAACACAATATAAAGTAAACTCATTAAATTAAAAAACAATCTGGGGGAAATATTTTCAGTAATTCTGCAGCAATTAAACCTTCAGATACTATTTAGAACAGTAGCTGCCTTACAATAAGGGTAAAAAAAGAGCCAAGGAAGTTTTCGGTAAAAAAATAATGTACAAATTATTAAATTATTAAATGTTAAACCACAGGGACCTATAACATAGAAGGTTATCACCTACTAACTCTAAAAACAGAACACAACATTAAATTCCTTCTGCTCTGTACTATTTTATAAAATGGGTGGTATATTTCAACCACAAATTTAATGTAATACTCCTTTCTGCAGATCATTTAATATGTGCATTTCCAAGAAAAGCTTCAAGCATAAAGTACAGGATGAAACAATAATTTACAGTGGAAATGATGTATAAGGGACACAAACATACAGGAGATAGCATGTATCTTACACATAATTTCTGTATATGTAGAATATATACATACAGTATATTTATACTTACTATATATATACAAATTATGTTTATTGACACAAATATATGCATCTTTTAATAATATATACTGTATAATATGACGCAAGAAGAAATCTGGTCACCAGTTTGTCCTCCCATTCACTCCAGAGTTGTAGGAGACCGGATACACTTTGACAGGACAATGTAATAGGGGACAAGTTACTAAGTCAAGTTTCTTAGTTTAAAAAGAAGGTCAACAAAAGCACACAAAATAAAAGTCTCTGTGCAATATTCTCTCATTCACTATATATAATTTATGCACTGCAAATAAACGAAGAGCACGCACTATGAGAAGCACTCAAACTAACAATAGTCTCCTCTCAATAAGATTTTATTTAGAGGTAAGGGAATCCTATGCCTATAATACTTAGGCCTCTAATCCCTTGTTTGATCTAAAAAACAAACCTGCTTCACTTCCTACCCTGTGTGCAATGAGCAACGTCAAACACACCTTGAGCTCCACAGCCGAGGAGCCAATCAGGAGCAGCGATTCGGCATCCCAGACGTCAATGTGAAGGGTGTGAATGGCCAGGTAGCGAAGGAACCACCGCTTCTCTCCTGGCTTCAGAAAGCCCGGGTCTAAAAGGTACTTCAGCTGCAGGCCAGGGGACTCTGCATAGAAACAGCACAGACTAAACACTCGGGTACTATACTTCCTAAGAGACAAAATGTTAATCATTCATCCTGTTCTGCAAAAGCCATTAACATACCTCATTTTGTAAAAAAAACTTAGACTTAGGTCAGGTACAAATGCGCAAGAAGTGAAAGTAATGTCTCACCAGGTTGTTTTTGTTTTTCAATTTTAGAAGGATAGTCGTTCTTATTTGAGCAAAACAACTTGCTTCCTTCCCTGTTTGGGCAATATTCAGGGACAGATTCTATCTAATCTGAACCACTCATGAGAATAGCACCCTGCTCACCAGCAAAGCTTAAGTTGGAAATCTAGGAAAAGAATCAAGGCAGGAAAACACTGTTCCACATCAGAGCTTTCATTAGGCAGAAGTCTAAGGCACCGATGTATTATCTCATTGACACATAAGCAGAATGGGTGATGCAAGACCAGGGAGTCAAAGAACTGAGCAACAGAACTGAACCTGATTTTTGCAGACTCATGCACAGGCTCGAAAAAGATCTAGCGAGAAAGCAAGCCTGGCTGTGTAATTCCCTGCTGAGTTATACAATTGAGCTGATCAGGCTGACTGGGAGCTTCTTGCTAAGGTGTCTGAGAACATGGATCAATGGCAAGAAAATATATATATATATATTTATCTCTAACCTTAAAGAAGGATCAGAAAAGCCAACACTGAGAGGCTTTTGCTCTTCTATATTTCTGTATTTCAATGACTGAGGCATTATTTCTAACTGAATAGCTGAGGTTAAGGGTTACTAGGGAGTGCCAAACAAGTGCTTTTGGAGAAATTTATTTTAAATGTTTTTTATTTGACATTCATATTAATGCATATGTTTCCTACGTGTTTCACTCATGTCTGGGCTTGTTAAATAAAAAATGTTTTCATTTCAGAAGCCAACAAATCTCTGTTTTTTGGCTTCTGAAATCTCCAAGTGTTAACATTTGGCCACATAGAAGAAAAAGAAGAAAAGGTGCAACAGAAAGACCAATCAAAAACCTGTGATTTCAAGGGTTGAAGACCAGGGATGCTGTTATATGACTTCTGAATCTGTATCTGAGGGACAACGGCACCACAACCACCACAACTGTATCAATTGCAATGCAATTACATTGCATCAGTAGTCAGGTCTGTACTGAAAATCCCAGAGGAATGGTTCATTCAGATCTAAGAACAGAACTTTCTCTTTAGAGTATTAAAAATTTCAATTTTTCCCATAAATATTTGCCACTAATAAGCAAGCATGATTAAATTAATTTTCCAGGCCCTCTTACCAGAGTTAATTGTGCCATCCTTGTTAATAACAGCTAGAACACAGGGGGCTGGCTCTCCAGATGTCCTCTGTGATCCATCCACATCGAGCAGCTGAAGTCTCTGGGTTGACACAGGAGGAAAGCGGTACAGCTGGAAGGTGAAATAAACTGAGTGTGGCCAATCCGACTTCACCCCCACCTCAGGCACTCTACAGAAAACAGAAACAGAATCAGAAAATACAAAGCAATATAAATCTTCCGCTCAAATTTAGTCCTTGGCAATAGTACATTTGTCTTAAAACAATGTTTCTTACTTATGTTAAAATATGGAAAGAAAGGAGTTGGAAAATTAGTTTTGAAAAAAAATTATGCACAATTCATTGAAACAGCCCATTGTGATTTCATGAGCTTAATGTACTTGCACAAGGGACCCATAAACGTGCTGTGTACTGTGTAAAAATGAGTTAATTCAGGTTGATTCCAAATAAAAGGTGCAGGAAGACCAAGACTCCCAAGGGAATAACTAGTGATTTTTCAAACATTTAACACTATAAATCAGGCTGATTTGGGTGTAGTACTGTATGTGCAGGTTGCCTATGCATGGAACAAATGGAACAAATGTAGTTTGATTACTCCAGTAAATACTTATACAAGGCAATAATAATGCTATATTCAAAATTTGCCATATGTGAACTGTTAAATATTCTTATCGTTAAATAATTTTATTGGTGGACTTTTATGAATTCATTATAAAACATCTGAATTTTGTATTTTTTTTAAGTTTTCACACTACATCTTTTACTTTGTCGTTGTGGTAAAAATCTTTTTGAAAGCAAACACACACAATCGCCGTTATCTGTCACAGTTGTTCTATCTCACACCTGAGCTGCTCCTTGGTACGATTTTATTTAGTAAAAATCGTGGAGAAATGTTTAATTTAAAAAAGATATAAATGGTAAACCATCTGATATTGAGTGTCAGCAAAGAGGTAGTTGCCAAACATGGAGAATGTGACTGAATTTTCATCAAGCACAACAGGTACTCACACCTAACACAGAGGACTAAAATAAACTTTTAAACAGAAGGCAGAATACGTGAAATGTTTGTATGACAAGATAGTCAGTTATGGAAGGTGGCAAGAGCCTACATTTTTGTTGCAGATTCTCATGCCATTGTGAAATCTGCATTTGTACAGGTGATGCCCTTTCACACAGTGTCATGTACAGTATACAGCAGTAAACAATATTACTCTAAAGGTAGTGATCCTGTTCTACAAAGTAATAGTGGGTATGAAGAGCAACGTGTTTTTTTCTTTCATGTACAGAAGACAAGTTGTACATCTTAAAATAAAATGCATGTACTGGTAGGGATTTGTCAGGGATAAGACTTAATTAAATAAGAGCAAGCCTGATCTGAAATAATTCATCAGAACTCATTGAGGAGAAATCAACAGCCAATCACAATGCATTCAAATAAAATGAAAAATAAGGACAATAGCTAGATATGCCAAAAGTGGAGAAATCCTATCGAGAATAGTGCAAGCTGATTCTAATAAGAACTGAACTTGCTTGTCCTCTGAACCAATTTGCAAGGTAGGTTTCTTCAGCTATAAAGAGTCTGCTGAGGTGTGAAGACTTTCATTAATATTCATTCAGTAAACAGACATGATTGATAATTACAGGGCCTTAGAGAGAAATAAAAATTACACCATAATTGCAGTACACATACAATGAGCTGACGTCCTTGTATGGGCTGTGTGTCTTGTTCATAAGGTAATTAGTTACATTTACTGAAGAGTTGACATGAGTGATACCAGGGATGGTAACTTTAGTTGGCAGCATCATGCAAAGAGGATTCATATTACAGTTATAGGTGTATTTTGCACTTTATTACTTTTCAGAGAAGAGGATTAAGATCACTGATTAACAGACTCACAGAGATACCAGTTTAATTATAAAATTAATAACCTCAATATTTATCACATTAAATTAGAAGTTTTATAGTCATCTGAATAATATGCCAGAAACATCCTTGTGTGTTACATCTACCATGGTAGTTATATATGAGTTGTCTAACCAGCTAAGTGGTGCCCAAGCTTCTCTGCTCAAGAACTAACAATGTAGATTTCTGGCAAGTAACAAGGGGGTAGATCACTGGGGCAATTTAGACTAACACATGAAACCCAATGTAAAGTCTGTTTACATGGTCAGCTCAAGGGCACTGCAGAGGTGAGGCAACTCTGCTAAGTTACATACAGCCCACATGTAATAATTTAGAAGAGAAAACTGAGAACTTTAGGATTAGAACTTTCTTCAGGACAAGAGCTTTCTTTAATCTAGACACCAGAATGCACGCACAATTTCTTGGTAATTTAACAAACATTCAGAAGAAGGTTAAGTTGGAGTAGTGATAAAAATCCTTTTATCTATGAACAGAGACTTTTGGTGGGAACTCAAAATCACATGAAGGCCCTGTGGGACAATGACATGTTAAAGAGCAGGCAGGAGAAATGGCCTATACCAAGATCAGTTTCAGAGCCGGGGGGTAGTGGATCTCTTTGAAGCCTTTGCTCCGTGGTCACAGAGGGAAGCACTGGGATGATTAATTTCGTGCCGCAACACTTTGTGTTTGTATAGATACAATAAGGTAAAGAATCATCTACTGTAGCTAAGCATGCCCTTCTTAAACTGATCAAAATAAATAATACATTTCTTCACATTCTGCAATTTGGCAGATACACTCTGTGTATAAGTTCTTTAAATGTATATGAAGCAAACAGGAATATACTGTACAGTATAAATTAAAACAATTATTTAGTTCTTAATGCTTATTTTAAGTATATTTTAATTAATGCATTTTATTCTGTAGTCTTATATAGTGAAGTCTATGGATATTTATACATCTGGAGCAGACAGGGGATTTTTAAAACTTAAGAACACACTATTATAACATAATCTATTTACTGAATTAGTGGGTTTGACACAGGAGAAGGAGGAGAGTGAATGCAGATGAAGAACAATTGAGCTCTTTAGCAGAAGCTTGAACTAGTTCTGACTGATATGAGATAATTCACAGTAAAAGTAATGGGTCCAGATCTTAAGTGAAGCGAACTTCAACTGAGGGAGCAGAGATTCTCCTCGGAGGCTCACTCACAAAATTCTGTGCCTCACCCTGTCACAGAGAGTAAAACCCAGCAAAAACCCACACGTTCAAGCTCAAGGTGCCCCCGAAGGCTGGGTGTGCAATGCTGGAGGCACTGTGGCTCTAAGCATGTGGCACAGGACATTCTGGGTTGTACAGTCTGCTGGAGCTTTGAAGCTCCAGACCGTGTAAGAAAAACCCAGCTGCAGGTCAGCTAGAACATCAAATATCCCCTTTTTTACTAACTGCCCTCTGCTGTTACAATTGGAACAGATCCATCACTATAAGTAACAATTCTCAGAGGGGAAGGTCATTTTCTTTGACCTTCAGCTCAACCTGCAATGATCATCCACAACAGCTAAACAGTTGATACCATTCAGCTCCACTAATAGTCAAACACAGGTGATTTATGCTTACCTGGAGAAGGCAAGAAACTGGAGGATGATCTCATTGTACTGGAAGAAATCAGCTTCCTCTCTCTGGGGGTCAAAGTTGACCGGGTCAGAGGGGTCTACTACCTCAGCCACCTGGCTATTACAGTCTCGGATAGCTGGGAACCCAACAGAGTGGAGCAGAGCCAAGGCCCCTCTCGAGATTCGGGCACTGGAGGTGATGAGCACAACGGAAGACAAATCAATAACCTTACAAAAGACCCAATCCCCTTCACAAGACCTGAAACTCAAATAAAAGCTTCCCAATGCCATAAGGTTAAGATAATACATAAGGACTTCTGTGAAATGCCTTACAGTTTAGTAAATTAAGTTCATCTAAAACTAAGCATTAGAAATATAATAAAATCTCAAAAGGATCCAAAATAGCTAGCAAATAATTTGTTTGCTAATTGATGTTCGAATATGGAAAGGTCATAAAATTGCATTTGTTTTAAAAGAAGCAGACTGTGGTACATCAATACCCATTTACTTTATAGCACAGAGGATTTAGAGTGTTCTCAGTACAAGATGCATCTTATCAGATTAACTTGAAGATCAATCCTACTGTATAAAGATCTGCTACTGTCTTTTCATAACTGAAATGTATCAACGTCTGCCTTGTACAAAACTAAAACTCTGATTTCTAACCTCCTGAACCTTTTGTAGGGAAACTTTTGAGAACTTAGAAAACACCAAGCTGCAAACCCCTGCGTATGGGGAAAAATAAATTCATCCCTCCACTATATGCATTTGAATTTACTCCATTGTAACAAACAATGGAACAAAATAATATCAGATTAATAAAAACCTAATTGCTTAAGTGCATTTTTAAAACACGTTTTCTATTTTTTAAATAATATTTCAATACAAATAAAAAATAATACCATCCTACAGTTTTAGTTTCAAAGGGAATTCAATTTAATACGACACTTATTTTTAACAATTACTTTGAACTGAATGTGTGATCCTTTTAAAAGTGGGTCAGTCCATAGAAAAGGAATAAAACATCCACAGTTCTAATACTGGATCCGAAATATATCAGTTATGAACTATTTGCAACTGCTTTTACTTATCTGTGCGTAAATGACCTTAACTCTCACAACAAAGAGTACACATGTAATTGGTTCTTTATTTCCTTAATGACTCTTCCAGGGTTTTTTTTTATAAATAAAGTATACACTTATCCCATGAATCCCATGTAACAACCTTCGGCTCAATTTTGTATTAATTTGTCAGTTTGTAGTTGTACTGACGTTCTTCAACAAGTTCACCCAAACGAGTTTACATGTAATTCAAGTTCTTCAAGCTAATGTTGTCTAATTATGGCATGCTTTTCTGTATTCTGACATGCCTGTCCCATCTCAACCACATTTTAACATGCATCCATTGCAATTAGTGATGAATTCTCAAGATTTACAAAGAGCCACACAAATTATTCTTGCATGAGACATTAAAAATGAAAAAGATGGCTGCCTTGAGATCCAGTTGGACTTTCAAGATAAAATGATGGGTTTTCTTTTAAAAGGCTGTGGTGGCTTTGAGTACCTCTGATTAACCTATAAATCTGTGAGTGCAGAGGGCTGGCTCTGTTGATGGACGAAAATAGGCTGCCATCATTCTCACCTCGGCATCTGCGTTCCCAGGGCGACGATGGGTGCGTGCACGGGGGTGAAGGGCAGCTCCTGGAGCTGCTCTGCGCTGGGGGACTGGGACTGCGGAGCTGGCAGGCTGAGGTCAGCCTCCAGGTGGGCAATACTGCTGGCAAACGGCAGCTCCTATTTACTCACACAGAAACAAAGACCCACCAAGCACTTAATCAGCTCACTGTGCCACATTGGAATGAAAAAAGAAAGGCTCAGAAGTATTTAGTCACCAAGCCACCAATATTAAACCAAGAAAATGTCTCTGCATATTAACACAGCAACACATGGTACAATTTTCTACTTTGCACCCAACCAAATGGAGGATATGGACAGGGTGATATGGGTACACAGCGATGTAATACAAAACCCTTCACCTTGCTTATTAGCGTCTGCAACCCAAAGTCATTGAAAATTGCACTGCATGTCTACTTTTTAAGTACAGATGAAATAATTGTATATTCATTTTCAGGTCAGTCTGTTCTTCAGATAATGGAGAATTTAATAATTGCTTTATAATGGTGCAGAAATGACCGTGAAACAGCAAACAGGGCAGACCTCTAAACATATGTGGTCGTGATCAATTGCAAATGGAAGGAGGCTATTTGAGAAAACTCCACGCATCAAATGGATATGCCTCGTAATAATCAAACAGGAATAGGAATATCCACACCAGGATAAATTTGAGTGCTGAGATAATGAAAAAAAGCTTCAAAGTTTCACATTTAGTTGCTTCACAGCTGCATGCCCCTAGCAAATTAATATTGTATGCTTGTCTTTCGAAAAAATGAAACACCATTAACTAAAGGGAAAAAATAACTCATATTTAATAAAGTTGTACAGGGCCAGTGGTTTAACTGGTGTTCATTTTTTGCTGAATACTGCAGCTGATGCAACAGCAGTAAATGGTTGAAATGGGAGATATTTCTGAAACCTAATGAGCTAAATTTGAACAATAAATTTAACTTAATGTGCTTAAGGACCCTCTTCATATTTATTAGCAGAATAATAAAGCAACCTTTTATTTGGGAAGAGAGTACACAATGCTATTAAAATATGTACCATTCCCATTTTAATTTTATTTTAACCACAAAACACACGGTCCTTTGCTAATAAGCAAAGATACAGTGCCGAAAACTATGAGTACCTTTTAGGTATAATTTATGTTGCCCTTTAAACCAGCTCTTTTCTAGCACAATAAAACAAACTGAATATTTCAGCACCCACACCCAGACATCAAATTTCTAAAACAAGTCTGATCTAGGAACTGCCATTACACAATATAATAAGCTCCAATATAACTCCCAAACCATTCTGTCTTATTTGACAACACAAAGTCGACAATAATTCAGTTACTGCTTCAACGTATACACTTCCACAGAACTAAAGCCTTCCACAATTACAGATCAGGGCGTTCCTTCTGGAAGTTTATACATCAGAATATAAAGCGTTTGGACCCGCTGAGGACCAGATTTATTAAGTGGAGTATGATCTTTATCATTGATCTTCTTAAGTGGATATGACTTTCACAATTAAAGGTTATCCATCAAAGGGCCCATTCATTTCTTGACTGTCACGCTTCATGATCCAGTATACTCATTTCTGTTTCCTGACCCTCAGGGAAATCACAGCTTGTGGACAGCTGTCAGGGTCCCAGGATAGCACCACAACTCTCACAAATTGATGGGATGTTCAAACTGCAGTCTGGATGATGTCCACAAAAAAAACAACAAAATGCAATAAACAATATCTGTCTTTCCCAAATCTCCACAGACTTGTGTAAAGGACTGTGCTACATGACTTTGCTGTTATTGCTGGAAAAGATGTGTCTATCAGTGCTGAAAAGGAAAAGGATAAAAAAATCTTGCCTGTTGACTGGCAATCAGATTTCACAAGGAGGAGCACGATTCAAGCTAGACCTTTAGCAAACGAAAGAGGTGAGAGGTTGTTTTCTTGAGGGAGGCATTTTAAAGGGCTGAATGTGAATCTTCTTATTATGCATATAACTAATAATTGGAAAAAATCAATGAAGGTTTTGTTAATATTACAGTAAAAAACATACACAGGAAATCCTGAAGGTGGTTCTCTAAAGTAACATGGGTTCTGTCCCACCACTTAATTAATCCCCTTGAGTTCTTTGGATTCTATGTGAACTTTCTCACATTGGCCCCTTTCAAAAGGTGTAAAAGGACTATTGAGGGTTAGCATAAGAAACAGTGTTAACTTCAGGGCTCTTAGAAGCCATTATCTTGTTTCTTTAACTTGGAACATCAGAAATCAGAAAGTGACAAACAAACAAACATGAGAAACAAACAGCAGGCAGGTACCCGGGCTGATGTTGTGCCCTTAAGGCTGAAGGGCAGATCAGACGTGCGTGTGGGAGGCTGTGTTCGCGGTGTGTAGGAGTAGGTACTTACAGCATGTGACAGCTGGTAGGCTGCTGCTATCGGGGAAGGCAAGAGCTGACAGGGAATCTGTTGTTGCCATGGAGATGCTGTAGAATGGCTGATGGTTGGGTAGCGGGGAGACATGGAGATCCGAGACATGGACATCTTTAAAAGAGGATACAAGTACTGAAATACAAGGATTTAGGAGGATGAAAGAATTAAAAAACGATAAAAAGGCAGAATTCGTGGCTGCCTGCATAATAAACTTGCATGTGTGCAAAAAAACAAAACAGAATAAAAGGGTCAACAGATGAAGTTTTACTCAGTTTTTTTGTGCACTGCGTGGGCAATATGCTTTGGAATACTTTCCATCCATGTGGCCTTAAAAGGCTGATTGCATTTAAAACCTAACCTCAATTCTACCTCAGCAATACAAAAGGCATTTAATATTCATTCATTGCCTGTTAAAAACACATTACTGTGAGAATATAGCAAGCCATATAGGCCAAATAGATGTGGCATTAGACAATACTTATAATATAAATATAATATAAAATCAAATAGAAACAAAATCTTGGTAGTGATGTTTTTCTGTGGAATACAGAGTTAAGGACCCTGGTACTCTAGCAATTGGAGACAAAGTGCTTGCAGGTCAGAGAATTTGCATTTACTAAGCCTTTACACTTCCCATTTGCAAGCACATCCCAACATTACACTGACACACCACCACCTTTCTTTCTGCTTTCTGTTGACTGTTTTCACAACCTATACCCCTACTTCAGGACAAGCGCAAGATGGGATTCTATTCTATTCTGGTGTTTGAATTAAACCAGCGATGAAGGTGCCGCATTGCTTTTTTCACACTCTTACACTGAAACAAATCATGCCAGAGCAGACACATGATATCAAAACTGGACATATACAACACGCAGAACCTAATCGCCACATGACCAAAGTCTTCTTCAGGATAAGACCATTTCTTAGTAAAAAACATTAAGAAGCTCATACATACTTACAATAGCTGAAGCAAATATTAAAGTACACGCAAACATATATAAAAGATTAGCTGTGAGATAACACGTTATCTGTAAAGCATTGTGAATTTTGCAGAATGTGGTCTTATTACCAGGATTTTGCAGAATGTGGTTTTGTTACCAGGATTTGAAAGGTCACTTAAATCCAAGGTTCCTTGTTGCTTTCTCATGCTCTTCCATTGAAAAATGGTGAGTGTTGCAAAATTTTTGTACGTGTGGTTAAGGGACATTTGATCAGTGAAATCAATGCCATTTCTTCACATTTGATATACAGTAAGAGATGCACATCATGGTTACATTCTTTGTTTGTCGCTACAAACATTCCATCAATCAACAACTGCTGCATTAACTGCGACAGATTCGCACAATCTGTTAGGAATCAACTTTAATGTTTTTACAAATTTGTTAGACAAAGCTTGAAAATTCAATAAAGGCTATGCCTAATAAAACAGCATTTAAATTTTAAGAAATTCACACTTGTAAATTCTGTTGGCTTTGGACAGAAAGCAATGCATCTTTCAGTATCTTTCCACTGTCAGTATCAACCGTGATGAAGTAACTGTCTTTTCAGACCAGTGAATGATGCATTGCTAGGTAACTGTACGGAGACATAGACCAGCAGGATTGTAGAATTAGAAATGCATTTAAAATGGGAAGCAGTTAACACAGGCAGAGCAGTAAGTTGATAGACACACAGCCAACAAGAAAGGCTGAACTGCATAAAAGCTGAAATGTTTTTAGCTCATAATGCCAGAGACTTTTGACCAAGTGCTCTTGTAGTGATGGATTCTAAGAGATGCTGTGGTTTTCCCTTGGAGTTCAAGACCCCAGATAAGTGCTGACTAACAACATTTATGATAAAGTGTAACTGCTGAACTAGACTATGAGGACTACAGCACTATACCAACCTACAGTAATATACAGAGTGCTTCTTATCATCCCAGACTTGCAATCATCTTCTAAGGAATGAAAACTGGAACTTTTTCATTAATCTTTATTTTAAATATTTAAATATATTCACATAAAACATTACACAAAATACAATCAAAACTCCAAATATCCTGTGCGGCTACGAACAAAGCTTAAAAAGCTGCTAAGTATCTGTATATACTGTAGATACTGTATATGTTTATGAAAAAAATATTCGTAATTGGCTACTATGTCCTATATTACTTTAGGTAGTAGTGAAGAATGAAAAAAATTTTAGAAATGAAAGTGACCTTTATCTACAGAAATTGACTTACACCAGAGCCCTGAGGCGATCTTGGAGGGGAAGTACGGGGCTGAGAAGCACTTCGACCTGAAAAGCAGATGAAGGCAGTTATTAACTACGAATAGCTGTTCATTTTCTGTGCTTTAGTGCAGCAACGGCGAACCAGCCTGGGATCAACGATGATCACGTTAAAACATTTTTGAAGTTTCTTTTAACTCCTAACACCCATTAAAAAAACATTAAGAAACCTGATTATGTGGATGACTGAGTATAGATGAATCATGAATTCCTGAAAATTGAAAATGAAAACTGGACACTCGCTGTAAAAAAAAAAACTGCTGTGCAATTTGGTCACTGATGTTTAATGTAATCCCTTGTACTGTAATTAAAAAAATGGCCTCTCTTATACTTACCTGAAAAGTTGAAAGATGAAATTAACCACATAGAAATAAATGCCGACTCATTACCATGCCTTAGTCAGAAGATAACTAGCTTCTTTGTTTCTAATTCAATTAGTATATTTTTCTCTTCATATTTGGCAAATACAAAAGCACAATTTGGTTTCATTTCTTTCTTCAAGCTATGTAACTCAAGGATTTGATAACATCAATTAATTTACTCCCATTAGATCTCATATACCAAGGCCTTATTAACTTTACAGCTGGGCAAAGCAATTCAGAGGAATACAAATGAATATAATGAAAGCAAATTTTGCAGCAAAATTTATTTTTAATTGCCTTATCACATCACCAATTGAGTTTTCAATCAAATGAGAATCTAATTTCCTCCTCATAGCAAAATCAGTACAGCAGAACAGGTTTAAATCTGCCCCATAAAACCCAGAGTTAAAACACTGTGTAGAGGATTCATTCAAGGTGAGAAACAGCAGCAGATGAGCTGAATCTCTTTATCAGGAATACTTAAGAAATAAATAAAAGACAAGCTGTGGTGAAAGACAGATAGACATCACACAGTTCATTGCACTCTCATCATTATAATATCCTCATTGCTAAAGTCCAATATTGCTAATCCAATGATTTAACGTCTTCTCTAGGTTATTCTCATTTTAGCGTTTTTGGACGCAGAACGAACTTCAAGACCATTGCTACGCTAGCGTGCTCTGCTTTTGGCCACCCTGTGTGACTGACACAGTTCCTAGACCTTTTAACACACGATTTTTTACTCCATCTGTTTTACACGTCTCGAGTAGCTTAACTTAAGTTACTCACCAGGATATATTTTCATCAATGCTCCAATTCTGTGTCACATCTACTTAATACCACAATGGTGCCCTGAAAGAAATCCCTATCTACACTGTTATATGGGGGAAGCTGTAATTAATACAGACTTGTTTTTGGTTTCCTTTAAATATTCAAGCACTTTGCCTCATTAGGGAAATAGTGGATTTACTAGCTATGACTCACTGATCTGTCACGTTAAAGCATAATTTGGAGGGCTGTTACTGGGAATTATATCCCAATGGCACGAAAATGTCTAATAAGTGTTCCATTAAAGGTTACAGAAGACTGTGTGAAGCCTTTTCCCCAAACTCTTTATGGTGGCAGTCATGCAACCAATCTTACACTATGCCATGCTTTTCAATATTTACATATTCTTGAATGATGAAAGGAAACTTGGGACTACAGCAAATATATTGTGTTTAAATGTAGCAGGTCAAAGACTTAAAAAAATTGCCTATCATCCAACATACAAAATGCATAACTCTAATATATACCTCCATGCATCAATGGTGATTCACTGCTCTGTTTGCCTCTGTAATGAGAAACGCCTTGGTTCTGAACATCAGAAAGAGTGAAAACCATTCTTTTGCCATTATATCAGAGGAAAGTGCATAAAGAGCAGCTCCTTTCAAATTGTTCTGTGTTTTATTACCAATCTATGCCCCTAGAGATCTACAGAGATACAGTAAGTAGGTATTCCACTTTTTACTAGTATCCTCTGTTATTCATTCTTTAATAATTTTGCTTTTGGTAGCCTAAGGGCACTAATACAGTAGTTGCAAAATATGAATGTAATGCCTTTTATTGCCAGAATATTTATGCTGTAAAATAACACTAAGCATAAGCAAACATAAGCTTTATAAACTGCTTTTCTTTCATACCACAGTGCAATTCTTTGGAGCATTCAACTAGTAACCTACACTGTTTTCTACCTGAAGAGGAGTGACTGTGTTTTATTATTAAGATCACAGGAATGTCAATGAGTTCTACCATGCGTCTGGAAGATAAAAACATCATATGCAAGTTAATACCCAGAAAAATCCCTAGGGATCTGGCTTCACCTGCTACTTTATCAGACAAAAAATGAAAACTCAAATCAGGTAAATAAAAAGGAAGGGTAACAGGCTCTGCATTAATAGCATTCAGTTTCAGGCACAGCGCATTACAGAGCTTCTGGAAAAGGCAGGACTGAGCTGGGGTTATGTGTGTGTGTTTGTTGGCAGGGGGAGTGTGAATGGAAATTGCATTGCGAATTCAAGTGAATTTCCACAGCTGTCGGTGGATTCAATTTAACTGACATGCTATTACTCTTCAAATCAATCTTTTATACCCTCAAAGGCCTCTGTCTGAACCAGTTTGTTGCAGCTGGAATGGTCAACTTTTGTTTCATCCAGAATTTCAGGTGCAGATCCCTGGAGAAACAAATCCTTGCAGGCTGGTTGATTAATACAAATTAGCAGGCCCAAGAAATACTCCCAATGTATGCATGACCACCTGCATCTGTCATCAAACAAATATGTGACTATTGATCCAAGAAATAGGATGGTAGCTACTGTACCTTGAAGTGAACTGTAAATTCCAAAACATTCATCTTATAGCTACAGTATTTAACCTCTGTCTCTTGAAGTGAGGTCCTAGGATCTTGGCGGAGTGGTCTGAATTCCAGACGTCTCCAGACTGAACAGCTATCAACAGGAACATTAAAACCAGGCCCCAGACATGAACTATGCTGCTCTCTGGTCTGTCAGTACACAGGCTACTCTTCAGATGTATCATTCATGAGGGGTCCTTTGCTATTGATTTTGATCCTATGTTGGACCAGCTCTCCTTGAGATTGGGTTCTTATCTTTCTCAGGCCTCAGTTCTGTAAAAAATCTTACAATCTAAGACCATAGCTGTAAAAAGCGATTCCAAAATTTCTCTTCTAAAATTCTAGAGAATTGAGCAAATGTAGGTGCAAAAACAGGTAATATAAGTACTGTTATTCATATAAAGTAAAACAATTTTTATGTTTAATAATTTTTAGTTTTTTAGTGTTACCATTTTTCAAAGCTAAATTTTAAAGTTTAAAATAAACCTGATAGAAATACTATATGCTGATGCAAATATTAACAAGGTATCATTTACTCCTATTAGTTTCTAAAAAAAATTACTGACCATGATAAATACTTTATTTCTGGCAAGCAATTGGCATTCTTACAACATTATTTTAATTGCTGGCAAATGAGAAACATTATGGAAAAAAAAAACAATATAAATATACAACATCTATGGTGGCAAGTGATTGGAATCAAATCTGTATATTTGTTCGGTGGTTCATAAACAATTACTGTGTAAACCTCTCTTTTAATGACTCACAAATAATGCACTGACAACAGTGTACAACACGGTACACACAGTCAATTTTTGTGACCACATGATCTGCATTTAGTTCACACATTACAAATTGCCAATTTAATGTTCTCACTGTTTGCCTTTAACAGCGATGAGTACTAGTTAATGGGAAAGTTACCACACTGTAAATACTGATCACTCAAAATCTAGCAAACAGAATTAATTAGTTTTGCCATTTTTCTCTTTGTGTAATTACTTTTCAAAAGTGAAGACATCTTGTTATGATCTCGTCTTAAGAATTTAATGTGCTTTAGCTTGAAACGGTACATTGCAAAAATGTTTTTTTTTAATAAAAAGGCATTTTATTGTGTTTTCAGGATTTCTTTCAAAATCTTTTTTTAATAACAGGCAAAACACCTGAAGTATTACAAATCTTTACTTCATTATGTATCTGTTATTATCAGAATTGGAAGCCAGCAAAAAGATCACATTCATAGGGATTTCTAAGATGAACTGGTTTTTAGTTTTCCTACAACATCTATGGTGGCAAGTGATTGGAATCAAATCTGTATATTTGTTCGGTGGTTCATAAACAATTACTGTGTAAACCTCTCTTTTAATGACTCACAAATAATGCACTGACAACAGTGTACAACACGGTACACACAGTCAATTTTTGTGACCACATGATCTGCATTTAGTTCACACATTACAAATTGCCAATTTAATGTTCTCACTGTTTGCCTTTAACAGCGATGAGTACTAGTTAATGGGAAAGTTACCACACTGTAAATACTGATCACTCAAAATCTAGCAAACAGAATTAATTAGTTTTGCCATTTTTCTCTTTGTGTAATTACTTTTCAAAAGTGAAGACATCTTGTTATGATCTCGTCTTAAGAATTTAATGTGCTTTAGCTTGAAACGGTACATTGCAAAAATGTTTTTTTTTAATAAAAAGGCATTTTATTGTGTTTTCAGGATTTCTTTCAAAATCTTTTTTTAATAACAGGCAAAACACCTGAAGTATTACAAATCTTTACTTCATTATGTATCTGTTATTATCAGAATTGGAAGCCAGCAAAAAGATCACATTCATAGGGATTTCTAAGATGAACTGGTTTTTAGTTTTCCTGTTTGTTATTGTAGTATCATTGGTCGAATAGTCCTGACATTACAACATTCTGCTTCAGTCTTGACCTGAACAAGCCTGAGTTTCAGCACAGACCAACTGCACGGCTCTGATGCAGCAGTTTGCTCTAATGATGAGGAAGAACCTTTACAACAAAGGCAAACCCACTTTGCAGTCTCAAACCCAGGATGACATTAGAAAAAGACAGAGCATCCACTAAGATACTCTCTTGCATGCATCCTTAATGTAATCATTTTAATAGTGGTTTGACGGAACAGACATAATACCTTTCAGGAGTAATTTGCACTGTCTGAGCTATGTCATGAAAGCACTTACGGCGCGAAGGAGAAGGGGGTTTCCTCTGACGGGACACTTCGTCTAGGCCACTCCCAACAGACCTAACGGGACTGGCCTCACGGCCATCCGTTCGAACTGAAAACCTGAACCGCAGAGTGCCGCCCTCCACTTCTTCCATCTGCAAAAACCAACCACAAGCTCTCAAGCTCTTGATCAGGAGGACTTACCAGATCTGTGCAAAACCAGCACAAAGTGATCACAGGGTAACAATAATACAGAGAAGGTATTTAAAAGATTTTTCTTTCTCCGGCAGAGAGATCAGGTTTCAGCATCTTAATTGTTTCAAAGCTATGGAGTTCACAATATACAGTACTGTCTAGACAAAATATTAGGAACCCAGTCAAATGCACAGGGAGTCCATCAACCTCTTAAGCCAGGACAACACCTAGATCCAAATCCTATTAACACTTGGGGGAATAAAATTAAATATCATTATCCTTGCCACAGCTTCAAAAAGAGGCAGTCCTGAGTTGGGGTGGGGCAGAAAACCTTGTAGAGCACAAATGTTGCTAGTTTTAGGTTTTTCTTGCCATTCATAGAGACCCAACATATTACTCAATTGAGGTTCCTGCTATTTTGGACATTATGTCTTACAGAAGATCCTCACTTTAAGGAGGGCAGACAAAGGGGACCTTCGCATACAAAACAACTTGGACACAAGATATAACAAGGTCTAGGTGGGATTGTTTATATACAATCAGACAAACCCTTTTGGAAACAAAAGATAACCTTTGTCTCTATGAGCTCTTACTGAATTGGAGAGAATACCCTCATTATAGACACTCACTATACCTTCTGCTGACATCTAAGTAAACCAAAGACTTGCTTAAATATACTATATGCAGTCAACCA
The DNA here is from genome assembly GCF_055471065.1 of Atractosteus spatula. NCBI lineage: Eukaryota > Metazoa > Chordata > Actinopteri > Semionotiformes > Lepisosteidae > Atractosteus > Atractosteus spatula. The sequence continues at coordinate 14,771,352 of NC_142725.1, read as the reverse complement.
AACATGCAAATATACCCATTCCATTCAAATAGAATGCAATTAGTCATTACCACAGTATTTATATTTTATATTGTCAAATTCAGTTCCAGTAGTGACTTTCAGAAATATAACCTGTGTCACTGAGAATATAAGCAGTATTAGGAACACTGCATCTCACATATTTAGAAGAGTCCTGCTTTCCTGGTGCATTCCAAGAGGGAATTGCAGGAGACAGAAGAGAAGCCTTTTTGAAATAAAATGCATCACGGTTCTTTATTTCCAGGCAGGCATATCTGTCTCTAAACATCTCCTGTCATCATTCTGCAGGGCTGCTCAATTAGGCAGACAGCATCATGGAGAGAGGTAGAATGATTTACTTTGTGGAAAGAAACCACAGTAGTGGTAGTGGTGACAGAAGGCTTGGCTGCATCATGAAAAACCATGAAAAGAATGGGAGAGCAGCTGAAAAAATAAGGAGGGAACTGGGGGACAATGGCATATATATACAGCGCTGTGCAAAATTATTTGACATTTTTCATTGTTCTAGATATTTCACTCAGTGTTTTTCCTTATTTATGCAGAAATATAGTCCTATGGTGATCTTCTTTTTAAACCTTAGCCTTTGTTTAAAGATAACAATAAATCTCAATTGATCTGTATCCTGTAGTACAATAATTAAAGTCTAACTTTGGGGATATGTAAAGATGAATGTATGATGTTAATAATGAGGAACACTTGGGAATGGTACAATTTTGAGCACCAAGGCAACATTTCATATTGGATGCTTAAGTACAGTTTACCTTGAGTGGTGAAATTGCTAAATGATAAGCTTGATTTCTTCAAACCATCACTAAGCTACAGTATATTAATAGCAGTCAAAACTGTTATAACAGTAACAGTTATAAGTTGTTGTTCAAGTTTACATTCAAGTTCAAACACTAGTGGAGTCTTTGGGTAAATTATTGATTCACCTGAATCAGTAAATAGTAGAAGTGCTGATTGAGAGATTTAAGACTTAAGCACAGCAGTCTGTCTCATAATTTATAAACCAGCAGGAATTCCTCTGTCTTTGAATAATGGAAAGTCATGGAAATAAACATTTGGTCAAAAATAATTTGCACTGCACAGCGGACAGTGTAGAGCAGACACTGAAAGCAGTATGTTCTCAGAGCAGTAAAATGACATATTAGCCCATTTACAGTTATACAGTACATCCAGAATTGCCTGTAACTATATTGTGTAACAAACGTGACTGCTAATACATAGAACATGATTATTCAATGTAACCCCCTGGGATGAACATTGTCTTGCTAAAGTAAATAGATGTAATTCTGACCGAACCTCCAAATACTACAGTTTGTGTGGATTTCAACTTGAAACTGTATAATTGGCAAACCTTAAACACAATCACAGGATAAAAAGAGAGCATGGAAAGCAAACTGACCCAATTTAACCTGAAAATAATTGCTTAGCTTCCAGACAGTGGGAATAGGAGTGCACTGTAATAAAAAGCTTTGGATATATAGTATGTGATGTAAAGAACCTAAATTCCAGAGAACCTGTTTCTTAAAACTTAATTCTCTAAACAGAAAAAATCACTTTAAGAGGGGCAGGGAATACATTTTATTGAATAAAACTATGGAGCCTAAAAATTTAAATTAAATAATCAGAAACATGAAACAGAAACAGAAGAGCTCTACAGAGATGTTATGACAGGTTAGGAAACATTTTAAGTTGCAGAATGTCAGAGCTGGCTGTTCACAGCACAGGCATGTCAAATTCTCACCAAAGGCTTTGTTGGCTTTTTAAAAAGCATAAAGGCTTTTGAAGGGATGTCCAACAAATGTGTTAATTTCTTATGCATAAATCATGCCATCTTCAAAACATGGTGTGGTGGCATGTTTATAATGTTCCTGAAAGTTGCAAGCATGTTTTTTTTAATTATTATTAATTCTACACATACATATTTACACTATATACAACACAGGTGTGTCTTCACAGGCTAAACTGTATATACTGTAGGTCTAGATACAGATACTATTTCTGTTACCTCAGCAGAGCTCATGCCAGTGGAGGGCGCTCTGTACACCATGACACCGCTAGGGTTAGGCTCACTTCCCCCCTGCAGGGCTAGGCTGACTTCAGAGTTGGCACCACTGCCAGGCTCCACAAATGGGGTCCACACAGCCCAGCGAAGGCACTGCATAAAAGCCATGTGAGAGAACAAGGTGGTGGAGGACGCCTGCAAGAAGAGAAAGAAATAAGACACTTCACAAAATCCAAGTTATCTGTAGTACATTTCAGAAAGTTTTGGGTCTTTCCTGGATCAAACATTAACTCCCAACCCCAAACCCCAGCACACAAACATTTTGCCTTCCGTTACATTTCCCATCACAAGAGAAGATGGAACAAAAAAATTAAGAAAAATATAAACTAAGACCGAAAGGTAAATTAATCTGTTACTGTAGGCAGAACGCTTAGCCAATCAACTGGCTTGCCCAAGCATTGAGATCGCTCACCCACAAATGTCAGGTGTATATTCTTCTGTAGCAAGAAAGCAGATTTCAGTAAAGATAGAATTTTGGGTTTTTTTGCAGTGTCTTGTTGCCTCTGTGTAAGAACTAAATGAATACACACCTCTCAAAAATTACTATCTAGCAGGACTTCTGCATTCAAAAATTTTGCATATTCAAAACTGAACAGAATTTGTAATACTCTTTGCCTAACTTTGTGCACTTGCATACAAGAAACTTTAAGCACAGATTGGATGTTTATGAGCTATAGTACTAAAGTGAGATTTTGGGTACAATTTGCTGTCCAGAATCTGGACCTGGCAAACTGGAAAGTTTGGCCATTTGTCATCACAGGCCCAGGTAAGTCCTGCTCTTGCTGAGGGAGAACTGTAAACAGAGCAAACTGCACTTTACTCTGCGTGATGTACTGGAACCCATTTCTGAAAAAGTGACACACCATCAATCCCTGGGATGCCAACTTGGTTTTTTTTCCAAAAACGAGAAGATTTGTGGTCATGCGGACTTATACAGCTTAATTAGATTTGGACATACAGAAGAAGATTCAGTTCAATTTTATTTTTCATATAGCACTCTTTATATGTTGTCACAAAGCTCTTTCACAGCTATTTACAACCTGTGTAATGATATTTTATTGAAATGGTGCTTTAAATAGTTAATTGAGATATAAACACAAAATTACTTATGAATTGTATCTGATGATTTCTTGTACAACCATTTTTTTAAGTTAATCAGACAAATATCATGCCCAGTACAGACTACAAAACATAAAAGTAACTAATTAGGTAGAATTCAGGTGGATATTGTTAAGCTTACTCTTTTAAAACACTTAAAAAACAACTGTGTAAGTTGTTGAGAATTATTTTTATTTTTTTTACACCAAGCACAACACACCATATTCACGTCATACAATTGTTAATGACAATGAATGACCAAGTGGAGGTCTTGGCAATAAATATTTAAAGCTATCATGACAAAAATACCGACGCAAACTGCACTTCCACCCTCTAATTTTCAAAGAAGTCTGGATAAAAATGTTTAATTCACTGAAGCACACAATCTTCACACCATCTGAAGGCCATTTTTTACAAACTAATGCCTTTGTAAATTTAAGCATGATTTTATGCCAAGAATTAGTACCACTGCACTCTTTAAAGAATTATATTCCTATCTGAAAATAAGCCTCAGTTGCTGCCACAAAATCAGCATTAATAATAAAACATAATATTTATTTCTACCCTCCTCTGCAATTCATTGATTCTTCCCTAGAACTACACTGGCTCTTGAATAGTTCAGTTCAGCTTGAAGTGATTCTAATCAAAGTGAAAAACTATTCAAACTAAAATGCAATTGATTTGCAGGTTGACAAGGCAGTAAGGCCTGGCTTTGTATTTTGCATGCACATTTTTAATTATAAAAGTCAGTAAAGTGCCAATAAATGGATATACACTACACTTCTGCAGTGAAGGCACACACATAATAAAATCCAACAGAGAAGGAAAACAAGCAGACGCAAACTTACTCAAGGATGTTCCTTTCTGTACTACTGCCTGGATCTCTGCATTTTATCAATGGTGTGCAGCCAGGCTTTCTAAGTGCAGGATGAAGGCTAATCCTATCAATCAGATTTGGGTTTTAGGGCAGCATATGTGCTAGGTAATCACTCACTACCAACGGGAATCTGTAAAGTGCTGACTAGGGATAGGAAAGATATTTTAAATATCTACTTCAGGACAAGCAGTGAAACAAGGACCCAAGGACAAAAGTGGAATATAAGTGGAAGTGCTTTTTGAACTGAAAACAGGAAGAATTTCTCTATTCAAAGTGTTACGGGAGTCTGAAACAAACTGCTCAGCCACTACATTGAAGTACATTCCCTGGGAGTCTTCAAGAAATGGCTGAATTAGCACCATCCGTATTACGGCACATGGTCATTTCGCATTTGTAACATTAGACATAGTTGTATCATTTATGCAAATAATAAAATCTCAGTCCTGGCTTTCTTTTCCACTCACAACATTTTTTCTGAAAAAAATAGACTAAAATGTTAATATGATTAAATGTACACATTATTAGTCAAAAAGCTAATTACATTATGACTAAAAAACATTTATATGGTTTGCAATGGGTTTTACTCTTTGGCTCTGATCTCTAATCTGATCAGATACAGCAAGAGAGAAATGTGATATTAACTGCAGTCGAGATGAAGTTAAGAAGTGAACCCATTGTAGGGTTGAATAAGATGTTCAAAAATGTCACTGCTTAGTTCTCCAAATCTCCTTTCCTACTGCATGATTAATCCTATTCTGGTGAACAAAAAAATAATCAACAGAACCCAAATCTCAACATTTACAGACTGTGGCATGATCAGTTCTTGATAAGACCCAAGTAATTTATAATGACACTCCTTTTCTAGTGACATGACATCCACATATAATTTTTAGGTATGAGAAAAGCAAATAATAATTATTTATTAATATATTATTAATTATAATTATTTTGCCATGTTCTAAACAGTATTAACTCTTTTACCATTGTAAGCTTCTAAACTTAATCCTACTCTATCTTTCTCAGCCCTGTCCTGAAGGACCTGGTTTTTTCATAGGTTAAGGCTTTTATTAAACACTGTTCTGATCCATTACCCTAGTCATTCATGAAGATAATAACGATTGGATGTGCAAATGTATAAATACCACGTAATACTCAATTTAAATGACAAATAGAAGTAAAAAAGGGCTTTTCCAACACAACACAATTAAGGTAGAACACTAATAACAAATCCCTCTCAAATTCAAACCCTTCCATGTAAAGAACAATCAGACAATGCAATACAGATAAAGTCAACTCATATGGTGATAAAAGGTAGTCTCAAACAGTGATTTTGAGTTCTAAACGTAACATAGCGAAGGTAAAACAAAAACAAAGGAGAATTGTCATCAGAAAACAAATGCTGCTAAGAATTATATTAAAAAATTAACTTAAAGCCACTCACTTTGTGTCTGCTAATGAGCACAGAAATAGCAAATTAATTACCCTTCATGAACACGGCCTTTTAATTCTGCTCTTTAAAGAAGTTCTGTGATTTCCCCATTTTATTTTATCCACATCATTTATTTTAGCCTGCAGAAGAGGGTTGGCTTGTGGCTAGCTGTCTTTTATAATCTATTCAAAGAAATACCTGCACTTTTAAATACAGGAGACCAGGGTTTGATTTTCCAGGGTAAGCATACAGATCAGCGCTAATGAATCAGAGGCTATTACACATGCTGCCTGTCAATTCAGATTTGCATTCAGTATGGATCCCTACAAAGGTTCTATGTTTCTATAAACCTTTTGTGGCCAATTACTAGGAATGAGATACGCAATGACATTTTGGATGTTATCAAATCAATGCATAGTAAAGCCTTATAAATTACATTACTTGCAGTATAATGTTATGTAATTGACTCTGTTCAGAAACAAAGGGCGGCATAATACATTACATAAAATCACTTTACACACTGTACAAATTTTCAATGACGGGATCAGATTGTAAGAAAGACAACAGGACAGTGGACGATTTAAAATCAATTGGGACTGTTTAACAAAGTAATCATTTATATTTATTCTAACATTCAAGGTTAAAATAGGGCCACCCAGAGTACTCACTAACGTCCCAAACAGCTAACATCCAAATGGCACCAGCATGTATAAATATAAAATAATTACTGGCAATCAAAGTGCAGAAGAGCTACTGCATGACTTTTCAGACCTGAGTCACTCTCTTCTGTAAGGTAGACCACACTTGAAAGAATTTGCTTGATATTGCCATCTATCAGTTCTGATGAGCCCAATCAGCAGCTTTTGCCCAATGCCTTGAACCCACAAGAACAGCACTCACCTCAATCTTCCACAACTCAGCCTCAGCAGGCACAGGACAACACTGGTACAATACAGATAAGGCAAAACAAATGCCAAGACCCAGTTTCTGATGCAGTACATAATACAGATCTATCTTAAGTTACTGATATACTTTTGTCAATCATACATTCACCTACAGTATCTATTAGGAAATGAAGGATTACATCTATAAACATAAACATAAACATATAATGCCCAAATCCATTCAAATGCAGCTCTATTATGAGAGAGAAAAATAATTTTACTTGCTTATGTTCACAGCAAGTTAATCAGCACAGAAAACACATTTGCAATCAGTCTTTTATTTAAGAGGCACCATCTATCAAGTTAAAACATAACCTTGGGCATTGTGTCACAGGGTCCTAATGTGTTTAGCCTCCAGCCAGCCTTTTACCAGCAGGACATAAAAGCTGCAAACATGCCAGAGTTGTGGGTTTAAATCCCACTTCTGCCACTTGAGCTAGGCACTTCACTCCAATGGCACCAGTGAAATACCAATAATAGGCACAAGTTCAAATTTAAATTACTCTGGATAAAAGTATCATCTAAGTAAATATTTCTTATAATATTATGAATAATAATAATATCATTATGTGTGTGCTCTACAAGGAAAATGGGATGGTTGGAAAGTTAAAAGAAATATCAAAGGATAACTTTTAACAGTAGGCAGTTTGCAGCTAGAGTAAAACAGAATGTAATTTGTATTGATCAATATGTCAAAACTAACTGTAGTGGAAAGTTACGTTCTTCCAGAGTGTGTTAATGATGTAAATGGTGGGAATGACATATGGCAGAAACAGTTGCTGAATCCTAAAATTCAGTGGCATGCTGTGACCATTGTTAAGGTATGCATTCAAGGAACTGTTACGTCAAAACCTAAACGCATTTTTTTTAAATGTCATATAACACATACATAACATATACCATAGCACAAAGTGATGCTTGACAACAATGCGCACATGGCTCAATGAGATCATTCTCCTTCTGCTTCGTTTTCAATCCGTGGTATTTTCCATAGTGTTCAAGAGCCTGGTGAACAGTTACATTTATACTGAGACAAGTAGAGACTGTCAGTATGTAAGAGAGGAGTATCACGTGCCCCAGTATAGTGACAGGAACACTATACTATAAAAAAGGTGCCATCCTTTGGATGAGATGTAAACTGAGGTATTATAAGAAGAATAATAATAAGAAGAAGCAGAAGCAGAACAAGCGGAAGAAGATGCTTTGGCTCTCATGGCTTCATCACATGCTTTCTTCTCTGAAGCAGGCTCATAGTTAAAATGTGAAATTTCTGCTTTCTGCTTCTCAGCATGGAATTAACCTTCTTGTTCCTTTGTAGCTCACACACTGACACAGCTCCCCACCAAACATTCTGAAGAATCATAGTGCTTATAAGCGTTTACCCTGCCTAAAATTTACAAAATGCAATATTTCAGATTTATATTTATATCAGTGATATTTAGAAAATCAGGAATTTATGTGGATACACCGGTTCCCAACAGAAGAGAATCTGGTGAATTTCTTTTAGAAAGTAGTGTTTTAACTTATTTTACGTGGCATGTTGGTTTAAAACATGTTCAATAGCTGGCATATGGGAATCCACTGAATACATATTTTGTTAATTGTCACTGCCATTAACATTAGCTACACTACATTCTTGAGTTACACCAGGCTTATTGTAACTTTTCCTTTTTTATTTCAGAAAAGGAGTTAATTTCCCTAACAGAACTGTAACACCATTGAGGAAACCTGAAGTTGTGGTTGTTTTTATGCTGTCTTACACCTTGGAGAGATAATACCAAACCTGCATCAGTATTAGGCTAGTGCATCTGGTTTCATAACTTCCTTAGCACACTTACTGCACTGAAAGTTTGTCCATGACACCCCACCACCACTCTTTCCACAAACAAGCCCTCTAGGGGCCTACAAAACAGATGTTAAACTATTCACCTAAAAAATAATTGCTATGTCCCTATTCCCCTGATCAGCAGTCTGTGATCCATAAACCTAATACATTTCAGATGGATTTTTTCCACTTTCTTAAAAGTAAAATTTCAGAACAAATGCCTTGCCTTAGTGGTGAAAATCTGTATAAAGTGGTAGTACAAAATATGTCTTTTAAAATAAAATTAACAAAGTGAGTTAAAAACAAACATAATCTTAACTCACACTTAAATATTAATTGAAAAGAGAACAGCAAAGTAAACAAAGGAGGAATCACCACACATTGGTGTGATCAATTACTAAACATTGGGACAGTTTTCACTGTTGACTGGGAGCCTCCAGACTCCTGCTATCTATCAGAAAAGATCATCTGATGGAAGGATGACAAATATTTGAGCACAGATTAAAGAGTCAGCAGGCCTAATGTTCATTCACGGGGATTAGGCTATGGCTTGGATTTATAGCCTCCTTCTAGGTAAAAAAGGTTAAATAAAACATTCAATTTACCCTGTTTTGTCTGAAGCCCAGGCAAACACCATAGGGGCAGAGGGGTTATAGTGGCATTCACACTCTCAAGATGGTGCTGTTTGAAAACCTTCCCTCATTACAGTCTGATATCTTGGCAACAAGACCAGGCTTTTCAGTCTTAATCATACCCTTGGGACAGGGCATTATAATGAATCAATAAATTAGCTAGGCAGCCACAGACTGACAAAATTAATTAGGATGGAGAGGGAGAGAGTGAAATCTACAAGTGTCTGGTACCTCCCTTCTACAGAAAAACAATGAGTGATTGAGCACAGGGCTACCAAGGATCTGATTATTCATAATGGTCACTGTCAGCATTATCATTAGCACATTAATAGAAAACAAACATGCGATTTTTGGCATTTGTAGTGGCAGTTTTCAGAAATGTATTGTATTGGCTGTATTTTTTAATTCAATACAACAATCAGTTCTACTATAGTTCCCTCTGATCCCAGAGCATACACATTGTATTATTATTACTGTTATTATTGAAACCGATTTGCTTGCGGGTCTGTTTGTTGCAAGTTAACCTCATGGGCCATAACATGCAATTATGGACACTGCATATGGGCAAGCCTAGTGATTATAAGGCTCGGTGATTCACTGGTTTCACAACTTGCCTCCCACACAAGACTGAACAAATGACTGACAAGCAAAAACATTTAGAGTTGACATTTGGATTTCATGGACACGCCTTTAAAATGAGCAAAGTCTGCCTAAGGTACACAATTCTTACAATGGGTATAGCATAAAAATGACACCTAAGTTCCGTAAACGACAGACTTATTTTCAAAGACAAAATAAACTTTGGTTGTGACTGTTATCTGTCTGAGATTTTCTCATGATGTATTGTTTTTCTAACTTTATTTTCAAGCTTGCTTCTTTATGATGTGGAAACAGTCTTCAGAAAGTAAAAAATTCAACGTGGGAATTTTTATTTTACTCACCTACTTTTATTCTTTGACACTTGCTTAGAAAAAACTGCAATTTATAAACATTTTGTAAAGATATTGTTTGTGCATTCTACATTATCCTGATATCCATCCGATGGGCTTTCTAGGATAATAACATGAATTTCAACCCCAACTTTGATCGCATCTGAAATAAGCTGGTTTTAGTTATGGGTCTGTTATTAGGCCTCATTTTTTTACCCTATGACTGATTTATTGATCACTTCAACCAGGACCAAAAAAAAAAATATGACTCATTCCATTTTTCAAGATGGCTGGCACATGGCTTGCCACTGCTCACAGTGCAGGAGAATTATGAGATTCAACTTTTCCTTACATGAACCCAATAATCCATCACCTCAGTAAGAGTGATCCAGGTTTAAATCAACGATCAGAGACATAAACTCATTCATTATTTACCCAATTCCATTTCACTCAGATGAAATGGATGTTTGAGCAAAAACTGCAGTTTTAACATCAAGGGCTTGCAGGTGAAAAGTTTGAGCAAACAAGCAGAAAATGCAGATCAATAACCTTGAATTACCTTCTTCACTACAATTCAATTTGGCAATCTACAATTATTTGATAATTTACCATCTTGATGATTATTTGACTTTGCTATCAGCCATATGATTGACTTGATGAGGGCAAGACTATTCTCAGAGGAAATTATTCTCTAATTCCTCTAAATTCTGTTCATCCCTCATGCATACCTGAAACACCAGACATTGACTTTGCTTGGCCAAGTAATTGAGTCTTTTTGTCTTGTAAAATACCGTAATACAGCACAAGTATGGCACAATATCTCTGCACTGTATACTTTCAAATCATCACAAATCCACCCATACCCCACTACATGATTGCTTGTTTTATAAATGTTTGCTCTAACACAACATGTATCTGAGTACCCGTCTTTCACTGCACAAAGCTATTTTCACTATCACAAAGGTATTTCCTTCTGGGTCTTTTATGAAAGAGAATACTGTTTTGAACCGCTTATTTCAATGGAGAAAATGAAAGCACCACTCTTCAGAGTATTAAACCAGTTTCTCACACTCCTTCTTGGTGGTAATCTTGAGGATGACTGTATGATAAAGCTGCAGCTTGTTTATCCTTAACAAAAACCTAGAGGCCTTAAAGGCCTTGAGCAAAGCAGCCTTTCCCATGATCTGGCTCTGTAATTAGACGGCAGGAGTGAACTAGGTAGCCTTTGCAGACTACAGTACATCACAGGCTACCACTCATACCACATCAGATCCCATTGTGCTAAAAACAACCTTGACAATAAGGCACTTCTAATCATCCATAACGCTCCTGGTCACACTGTCAATGTAAAACACAACGCCAATAACATTCAAGTTGTTTTTTACCTTCCAAAAGCTTTTCCATCCTGCAGCTGAAGGAGTAGGGAGTGACAGTCACATGTAAGGCCTGCGAACTCAAATGTGTCATACTCTGCTATCACAGACAAGCACAGCAGTAAGAATGGTACCCTTATCTTGACAATTTATTACTCTGCAAAGGCAACAGTGAGTAACACTGTGTTTTCGGAACCTTAGGAATTAGGGCATGTATATTTTACGTGTAAAAGAACTACCATTGTAATCCAAGGAATGGGTCAGCCAGCAGAACATGGTAATGCAAGAAACATCACGCTAGTGGATTTTAATTGAAGCTAGAGTCCCCTGTAATGAGAATCCAATAATGAGCAAATCAAATGACTTTCAGATCAAAAAGAAGGAAAAGCTGCATTTGAGTAGTGTAAGATTATTGGACTGTTCCATATGGAGCCTGATAATGATCTGTTTCTTCTCCAGTTCACTTCCTTACAGAATACATATAACAAAATATTCACCAACTGAAGCCAATACTTATTAATGTTTAATGTCTTAAATTAGGAATGAATCGCAACAAAAGAACATTTAACTCTGAGCAACTGAAATTACAGTGAACAGCAGATCAATGAAATACATGAATATAAGAAGGTAACCATAATGCTGGAAATACACAGACATGCTTTTCTCTCACTTAGCTTATCACATTTTAAATTTTAAATTCTTATTGGTTTTGAACCTGGTAAAAAAGGTCTTTTATACCTCAAATAAATGATTCTTCAGTCTGACTGACATTGGGTATTCTTGGTTTGTGAAAGTGTCAGGCCAACAAGGCCAGCAAATGGCATTATGTTTGGATGAAATAAAACTTCATGCATAGAACTTCCTTGTAAATGTAATGACGCTGATACTGAATGTTCTGAATGCAATGTTCTGAATGGGCAAATGAAAAGGTTATCACTTTAATTAATATGTTCTATGGAGTTCATTCATTTCTCTAAATGGTTATATAAAGCATACATCAGTGAAAGAATATTAACTGTACAATGTGGTCTAAATGTAGACATCCAATTATTGCTAATATTGCTTTTGTTGAAATGAGTGGCACTACACAACTGGAAGCAACAAGGACAATAGTTAACTGTATTTATTTCTGGTTGACACAATGATTCTCCCAGCTAACCAATCTAAATCTAAATACCCTAATGCGCATGCAAGCACAAGCCATCCTGAAAATTCATTTTTCCAAAGCACTTAAAGTTCCAGTGGGATGCTAAAATTATTCATAAATACCCTCTGCCCTCTGTAACGTCCTGGCATTCCAACATGCCCAGCACTAATGAATTTCACCCTGCAGAGATATGAAATATTTCTGGATCAGTCCTTCACACTCACCAGTCCTGTTCACCACGGTTTGAAATATCATTCATTACTCAAATATTAAAGCAGTTTTCCTAAAGCTTCCACTGCATACCATATTTCATGATATAAACTTACACTTACTATTGACGTACAGAACAGGCTTAAAACTTTTCTGCCTGGCCAGGGAAACCTAACGAACATGTAGCAGCCAAGATTTTAAGTCCAAGAATCATAATAGAATTCTAGGCTATAGTAATCCCCACTCCCCACTTGACCACTGGCAGGGCCCAGCTAATTGTGTGCCACCTCTTGGAGTACCTCTGGTAACAACAGTCTGGTGCTGTTACATGAGCAAAGAGATCCCATCTAACCGATAATGAAACAATTGAACAAGAACAACAGCATTTAGTTTATAGATCTCCTCTCACAACAAGTATCAAATACAACACAGAACAAAACAATACTGAAATCAGATTCGCTGGAAGAATTACAATAATAATAATATCACTTTATTAACCCTTTACAATTTCTTGCATTAGGAATTGTCTTTTCGCATACCCCAGCTTGCTCTCCATGAGACACACAGACAGGGAGAGAGCCTGGGGTCAGAGCGCAGGGTCTGCCATTGTATGGCGCCCCTGGAGCAGTTGGAGTTAAGGGCCTTGCTCAGGAGCCCAACGGAGTAGGATTCCTCTGGTGGCTGCGGGATTTGAACCGGCAACCTTCCAGCCACAGGCACAGATCCTTAGCCACAGAGCAACCGCTCCGCCCCAAATAGTAGCCCAAAATGGCAGGCTTAAAAGAATAAAGTCCTGTCTGGGTCTCATAAGGAAGGAAGCTGGCTTCACCACCTAATCTGCCCTGTAGAGAATGGCTCTGCTGCCTTGCTGTTCCATCTATCAAGCATTACAGACTTGATAGATAAATCAGGGGGAGCTCAGACTGCAAGGTGTGCAGGGAATCAAACAAGTGTGCCTCAGCTCGTCTGTGAGTAAAGTCCTTCAAATAAGGTGACAGCCAACCGCTGAGGAATATGGGAGCAGAGCTTTGTGGCACTTTACACTACACACTAACATTTTAAATTATATAGATCAAATCCCTCAATTCATTTCCATTCTCATACTCATTGCTAATGAATAAAATGCCCCCCTGCCACCTTTAATAATATTTGCAAAAGAGTTGCTGAGCACAGTGACTAACCCTTTGGATGTTAGACCCTAAACTTAGAATATTTTAACAGGATCTAACAGAAGTCATTATAACACTTATGACATCAAGCATGGCTTGTGTTTCACAAGATTCTACACATCTGTCAGATTTAAAAATACTCTTGTGTACGTCTCTTCAGCAGAGACATTTCAAACATCGCAGAATTGTCTGTATGGATTTCAGAAAGTGCAATTAACATAATTATCACCTGAAAAATGTGTTACCCTTAGCACATTCTTAATTCTTTGTTGCTTCCAATTTAAAAACAGGGGTATAATTATTCTTCATCTTCCAGTTCAATCACAAAAGCCCTTACTCCATCAATGTTAAATGAATTTGTAACTTCTATAATGAGGGTGCTATTGGGCCATATCAACACTAGTCAGAATTATCAGTACACTAGCGACCTAATATAAACAACAGCATCAGCATGTTTTTAACCTGCATGTGGTCGACAGCCCAAAGAGACATATTCACACAGTTCTGCTAACTAAAGAAAATGCAAACTATGCCTTGAATCATTCAAGTAACATCTGCAAACATACTTTAATGTACTTTTCTATAGGACCATTACTCCAGCCTAAAAGATAATTTGCTTTTTTACAACATATACAGTACTGTACAAGCTAACTACCCTTTTCCTTTACAATTATGTGTTACTAAAACATATTCCATTAACACACTCAATAGGAACACAACTGACAGTGGGGCTTTAGGGTTGAGGAGAAAGAGAATCAAATAGAATGAGCTGCACAGAAGAAGAAAAATCATTAAACTAACTCACTTTTCTGAGACAGATTAGCTACCCCTAGAATATTTTTGTTTCTCTCAAAACGCTCCTACTGTACATTAGAAAGCTTCTGGAAACTATTAATTTTGATCCCAGTAACACTTGTGCTGCTGAAAGAGAAGTTGCAGAAAACCCAATGAAACCCAAACTAAATTAAGCAAAACAGGAGGGAAATGAGGTGAGCGCTTGAATGCGAGAAGAGACTCCCCCAAGGAGAAGCTATGGCACGCTCTACTGTCCTGTGCTGCTGAGTGCCTTTTTCTTCTCTGTCAGGGTTCATGTCTCCCAGATCAGCATAATTCATGAAGGGAGGCGCAAGAGGAATCGATTAAAGACATTTAACATCTGCATGGCCTGATTCCTGACTCTCATCTTGAATGTGACGTTTTCACAGAGTTGAGTGCTGACAGGGTGAAACTGACTCAGATGGCCATCTGGGAGATTTGTGTACTTAGCACTTGAGCACTAGAGAAGTTGACATTAATTTTAATTAGATGTGTATTGCCTGCGTAAAACCACCTTACTTATTTAAAGTCCATCACAGGATGGAAACAGCACTAGGGATAAATGACCTCAAGTGACTCCAACTTATCTAAATCATTTACACAGGTGCACTTTAAGTGAACTTCCGGATTTATTAATGCTCCCCAATGATGTAGGAACAAAAAAATCATATAAAAGAACGATATCTGGTTGTGATGAAACAGTTCATAATATGAAGACGTTTAAGTAGGTAGCTGCATTAACATACGTAGATAGTGCTGTAGTAGTAAATTGCAGACAGTTCATAACAGTGGCTACCAATCCTATTCCTGGTGACCCACACGATTGCTGGTGCTTGTTCCACCAGAGCACTCAGTTACACAATCAAGCCCTTCATTGTCTTATTCTTCATTTAATGAGTCCAAGACCGAGAAAAAGAAAAAGAAAATTTGAACCAATTGTTCCCAGCTCTTACACATGATGGATCTTTAACCATTGAATTTTGTAAGTGAAAAAAATTCCTAAACTTGTGACTAGGAACAAAATGCAAACATTCTAATGAAGGAAGTTCTTAGATCAATTAAGGCTTCAATTAACTAATTAAAGTGGGATGGACCGAAAACCAACAGGTGTGTGGGTCACGGGGAACTGGATTGGGAGCCACTGATTTATGGGCAATCAGGCCACAATGACACTGGAAAAGCCTTTACATTTACAAATGTATTGTGTGTTCCCTCCTTCTATATCCCAGGAAATGGGAAGCACAAGGAGGCCTGTATATACAGTGGTGTGAAAAAGTGTTTGCCCCCTTCCTGATTTCTTATTTTTTTGCATGTTTGTCACACTGAAATGTTTCAGATCATCAAACAAATTGAAATATTAGACAAAGATAACACAAGTAAACACAAAATGCAGTTTTTAAATGAAAGTTTTTATTATTAAGGGAAAAAAAAAAACCAAACCTACATGGCCCTGTGTGAAAAAGTGAATGCCCCCCCTGTTAAAACATAAATCAACTGTGGTTTATCACATCTTTGGAAAGCTGAGTTCAATTTCTCTAGCCACACCCAGGCCTGATTACTGCCACACCTGTTCTCAATCAAGAAATCACTTAAATAGGACCTGCCTGACAAAGTGAAGTAGACCAAAAGATCCTCAAAAGCTAGACATCATGCTGCGATCCAAACAAATTCAGGAACAAATGAGAAACAGAGTAAATGAGATTTATCAGTCTGGAAAAGGTTATAAAGCCATTTCTAAAGCTTTGGGACTCCAGCGAACCACAGTGAAAGCCATTATCCACAAATGGCGAAAATATGGAACAGTGGTGAACCTTCCCAGGAGTGGCCGGCCGACCAAAATTACCCCAAGAGCGCAGCGACGACTCATCCAAGAGGTCACAAAAAAAACCCACAACAACATCCAAAGAACTGCAGGCTTCACTTGCCTCAGTTAAGGTCAGTGTTCATGACTCCACCATAAGAAAGAGACTGGGCAAAAATGGCCTGCATGGCAGAGTTCCAAGACAAAAACCACTGCTGAGCAAAAAGAACATAAAGGCTCGTCTCAGTTTTGCCAGAAAATATCTTGATGATTCCCAAGACTTCTGGGAAAATACTCTGTGGACTGACGAGACAAAAGTTGAACTTTTTGGAAGGTGTGTGTCCCATTACATCTGGCGTAAAAGTAACACAGCATTTCAGAAAAGGAACATCATACCAACAGTAAAATATGGTGGTGGTAGTGTGATGGTCTGGGGCTGTTTTGCTGCTTCAGGACCTGGAAGACTTGCTGTGGTAAATGGAACCATGAATTCTGCTGTCTACCAAAAAATCCTGAAGGAGAATGTCCGGCCATCTGTTCGTGACCTCAAGCTGAAGCGCACTTGGGTTCTGCAGCAGGACAATGATCCAAAACACACCAGCAAGTCCACCTCTGAATGGCTTAAGAAAAACAAAATGAAGACTTTGGAGTGGCCTAGTCAAAGTTCTGACCTGAATCCGATTGAGATGTTGTGGCATGACCTTAAAAAAGCGGTTAAGGCTCGAAAACCCTCCAATGTGGCTGAATTACAACAATTCTGCAAAGATGAGTGGGCCAAAATTCCTCCACAGCGCTGTAAAAGACTCATTGCCAGTTATCGCAAACGCTTGATTGCAGTTGTTGCTGCTAAGGGTGGCCCAACCAGTTATTAGGTTTAGGGGGCAATCACTTTTTCACACAGGGCCACGTAGGTTTGGATTTTTTTTCCCTTAATAATAAAAACCTTCATTTAAAAACTGCATTTTGTGTTTACTTGTGTTATCTTTGTCTAATATTTCAATTTGTTTGATGATCTGAAACATTTCAGTGTGACAAACATGCAAAAAAATAAGAAATCAGGAAGGGGGCAAACACTTTTTCACACCACTGTAGTTCCATTGCACTTCCAAAAAGTAGAATTTTGTCATGGATTTGTTTGAGTTGGGTTTATTTTAAAGAAATACTTACAGTGTGTAAATAAATATAGCCCTTGTGTTTTCAGGAATTTAATTCATTATTTAAGACAAATACAGATTTGCTATATCATATCCCATTCTATTATGATTACAGTTTAACATTTTTACAACTATTTTAAGTAAGACACACTATCCATTACATTCAATGTTCATATTTAATCAGTGGTATGAATATATAATGAAGACATTAATATACATAATATAATACATCGTATGCAAATAATATCTCAATAAATTATTTCATATAAATAATGACAGAACAATCATTGGATTGTCTCCTTTAAGCAGTAGACTGATGAAGCTATAAGATGAGGTTGGTTAGTATATATACTGTACATGTTTACAACTGTATGTACAATTTTGTTTTTTAGTCACCTTTTTTAAAGCGCAGATATAAGAAACCTCAAAAGTATTTTACAACACTGCTTGTTATTCAATTCCCTATCTTGAAAACGCACTGTCAAAATTCTGCAGTGTGAAAAGGACAGCCTTATGAATAAGCCATAAATTAACTACGAGAAAGGGAGAGTTTGGAAGAAAAAAACGTTAGTAGTGGTGTGAAGATAAGTCACAGGTGTACAAGCCAAGCAAGGTTGTGTTTACCTGCAACCCAATTAAAATACCTACAAGAAGGAGAAAGATGTACACATATTCAACCACCTTTAAAAAGTCATCACTAAATAAGGAGAGGCTGTGTTTTCTACCTTTTTGGTAGAGCTTAGCCTATATCCCCTGACATGCAGTTCAAATATAAAATTCCCCTGCCTGTACTACAAACACACACGCCTGAGCAAAGCCCTGTACTACACTATAATTACTGAACCACACCCAACAGAAAACATGAAGTGTATTTTTTATGGGCAACAAAAGGAAAATTAAAAAAAATAACAATGATTTTTATACATTTTTCATCATTTTTTCATTTTATCTGACAGACCTCCAGAAATATTTTTTTCCAATGCTGATGGACAAGATAACTGCAAGCATTATTAACTGAGATCGACCTTAAAGAAGGTATAAAAGGAGAAAATGAAAATCTTGAACCATCTGTTTGAAGATATAGCAAAGGAGCCAAGGCAACCTTTCAGCTGCTGTGGTTATGTTAACTCGAGCAGGTAACACAAACCTGGGAAAGGTCAGGGCTAACCAGCGAGGCATGGCTCTTGGGTCACCTGAGCTTTGTAAAAGGGCAAATTCAGACTTTTGTTTATTGAAGACTGAGAGATTGGAAAGGTCATCTATTAATCACCCACATCTTCTTAACTGCTTAGTAATCAAACACAGTCATTTCTGCTTAGTTAGGTCAAAAGCAGCATCAAATCTGACATGAGCTGTCTAGAAATGAACACCTGTTACAGCTTTTCCATGCTTGTACTGTATTTGGAAAATAAAGCAGATTAGTTTTAATTATTTTAGTAATAAAATTTCAGTATATTAATATAAAGCCTTCTTGTTTTACTGATTTGCACTAAGGCAAGTTGTTACTGAAACGTGATCCTTCTGTCAGGTACATTTGATTTGGGTTATTAATTTCATTTTTTTCTTCTGCACTAGCATATTTATTTAATGTTACACAACATTAATAGTTTTGTTGATTATCCAAGTTCATGGTTCCACTTGTACAAAAGAAAATCACAAAACAATAGCATAGTGTCTCATGAGACATGAAAAGGCAACAGTGGGAAATCATTACCTTACTTCTGAAAATCTGAAAGGTATATAGAAGGGCAAATCAAAGAGATGAGCTTCCTAGCTCATCTATTAAGTCCTTCAATACATTACTGATCCATACAGTAAACATATATGATGTCAGCAAATCAGCCGACAAAAGAATTGAACTAAACCAATGAGAGATAATAGTACAATAATTAATAGGTAAGTAACATTTTCATGTTTATTTATTTTGATGGTGAACCAGGGCTAAATCATCAGGAACACTTCACAATTTCAATAATTTAAGTATTATTTCCAAAATAAAATTTGGAAATCTGAATGCAGCTGCAGCTTTAGAATGTAGTGCAGTGAAGGAAACTGTGGCGCCCACCATTTTACATGTAGATAGCAGTCTTAGACTTTCAGCTTATCCTACTTTCAGGAGGGGAGCTACAGCAGTGCATCAGTGTGTGAGCTGTAAAAGAACAAGCAGACTGCAAAGTACAGAGAAGGAAGAAAAAACACACCTCCAGCTGACCTCACACCTGAAGAAGATTCCACTGCCAAAACACTGTGTTTTTTCTTGCTTTATACTTTTCAGTGTGGAATTAACCTCTGCTGGTCCCATTTTATTGTTAATCAGCCTTATGATTGAGACTAATCAGCTTGAGCCCAGAAACCATTAGTAATTCAACTAATTCAAACATGATTAGAAGTCATTTCCCTGACAACAGTATAATCTCTGAGCTGTATCATGCATTTATTTTGCAGGGATCAAAATAAAAGGTTATACTTCAGTCAAGACGGCTATTTTATTTTCCTGACAAACCAAAAATACCTGAGACACATTCAGTTTTAATGCAAGTGTGTAATAATAAAATAAGTTCAGGGTAGCCTAACCCATGGATTCTGACCATCAAAACAAAGGTTTTTCAAGACATATCTACAGTTTGTTATACTATTAGAGCATATTATCTCCTGATATTTTTTGTAGTGCCTCTGAATCACCATTGCAGAGAAATGAGAAACCCTGAACAAGTGGTGCTTAAGAGTAGAAACTCCTCAACACCAGGTTATGTTTCCTGTTGGGAAGTTCACCTCCTGCCCAAGAGAACAGACGGTCAGTCACCTACAACATGGCACCTCAGAGAGCTCTGCCCAGCAATCCAGGGGTGTTCATGCCTCACATTGACAAAATGTGAACCACGAAAAGTTACTCTTCAGATGTAAGATGTAGGTGAATTAATCTGAAAGGCCACATAACACTGCTTATAAATGTTTTTGTCCCTGTTTTTGCCTTTTGTGACTCTGCATGCCTTGGTTGTAAATTGTATGAGAAGGAATTTAAAGTTTATGATGCAAAGTGACTCAATCAAGCCTGTTTTAATTTCCAAATTTCCTTGATAAAGCTTTTAGCTCTCTCTTGATCCTATAAAACACATAAAAGCTACAGACCAACACTGCATTCACACTGGTTTAAAAAAAGACTGTAATAGCACAAAACTGAAACAGAAATGCTTCAGTCTTTTAACATATATATATAGATAGATACACTATATGGAATTCAGACTTTTGCAATGGTTTTACATTCAACAGCTCCATCTACTGGAAGATGAAGACAGATAAAGACAAAGAATAGGGGACAGATTTGGAAATCCATGGAAATTCAAGATCAGCTGCTTCAAAATGACTCAGAGAAACTGTCAGATAAAGCAAATACAGCCATGCACAGAAGAGCTCATGCAAGATTCTTTCAAAAAGGACTATGACTGGTATCTCAATATACAGTATAGCTGAATCATAGCCGTAATGTTTTCCTTATTCTGCATACAGAATACTGCATAAGGAGAAGTTTAAAGTACTTCCAGCTGTGTCAGCACTGGTGTGGAATTTATCTAACCATCTGGCAACATTATTCAAGGTCCAAAAAGCCCAAGGGAAAGGTACAGAGTTTGCAACTGCATTTCCTGGGCTCAAGACACACATATCTGCAATAAAGGACATTAGCTCTTTCAGGTTAGAAACTGTGGCACCCACCACATATAACTGCAGTCTTAAACTTTCAGGTTTTCCCATGTTCTGAGGTTTGAGCAGGGAGCTACATCAAGGTTACTTGTCAGCTGTTGTTTTTATAACAAAGAGTACTGCTGAGGACATTTTTTTGTTAATGACCCTTTTCTTTCAAAACCTAACACAAAGCTTAACAAAGATTACCTTTGACCACTGGATCTCTCTCTCATCATTTGCCTTGTCTTTCTGGACTTTCCATCTTGGGTTTAACTCCAATATGACACAACTTATATCATTGCCAGGACGGACTGGAAGTGGATTCAAGATTTTCCAAGGGACTGCTAATGGTCTCCCTTCACAGCCACCTCTTAGTAAGATGAAGGCTGAAAGTGAATCAGCAAGCAAGACTCTCTTAAAAGGCACATGTTATTTTCCCTGTTGGCAAACATTGTGAAAACTGCTCAATCCATAGCATACGAATCAGACTGAAAACTGTCCCACAAGCAAAATTGGGTGCATTGTCATATTCTTTATCTCAACAGTCTATTCACTGCTCAACAAAATTCTCTATGCTGCAATTTAATCCTGCTGTCACAAGAAACGCATGGGCCAGCAAACAACATTCATGTGTCCGTCTTGATCATGATGAACATTTTTCATTTTCTGCCCAGCAGAATGTATGAGGAGAGTGTTCAGGGAGCCTAAATCATGGCACTGTGCCATGGTATTGCGAATTAACCATAGTTTGTTCTTACTCCCAAAAATGCACAAACAAAACTGTCTGTAGGCCATAACTGGATGGGTTGTATCAGTGATTAATCAGAGTAGAAAACATTTGCCACTGAACACACTACTATGGATTATTCTAATAACCTTCTTAATTAACCTAAATTATTAATGTATTACTTCATGTGGCAAAAAGAAATGTTCATGGCATGCATTTAAAAATAAAATAACATTCTTGCTGATTTTTGAACAGGTTGTTTGGCAAGTTGTGGTCATAATGTGTATAGTATTGTTAATATATGTAATGAGCAGATGAAAGAGACCACTTTCACAAAATGCCAAACCTCCTAATAATGCTGAACATGCTTTCCAGACAGCAGGTGGGAATAAAATTAATTAATAATTCAGAGTTTTATTAAGGTAGCCCATAGAAACATACTCACCAGCGCAACATTCCCTTCCACCTTGATTAGTCACCGATACAACTCAGTGAGTTTCAGAAACTGACAGCTGCTGTCCTTCATCAAGTACTCTCAGCACATAAAGAAATTAAATGAAGCTTCTTTCAAATAAAAAATATTTCATAAAAGATTCATATGGAACAGTTCTGAAGATTTTGTGTTTCCTGCAATTCACCCAAGCAAAGCATACTATACATTCTATTAATATATCTGCGACATTTCCAGATCTACAGAATTGCCCAAAGAACCTTCACTTTAAAGGACAGGAACAGGCAGTCTCAGAACAGTCCTGTCCAGTCCCTGACCTTGCTTTGTAAGCTTTGCATAATACACTAATGAATGCACTGCAACATTACCAAAACTCTTAAAGGACTTCAACCTTCTGTCCCTGGGCTTCAGAATGGAAGCACCAGTTCATAATTAAGTGCTAATCCAATGTCTCCATCCATGCCTGGCACACAATCTCACCCACACATATAATTGGCAAAGATACATTAATCCTGAAATGATTGAACTTTAGGGTCTTTAGCATCCAGAGAACTTCATCTCAATGCTAACAACCATAATAAGATGACAAGAATTACAAGACACCTATACTTGAGCTCCCCGCTTGTTTAGTTGCAACCATAAGTGGACAGCTCTGGCTGGGCACGAATGAGTTCTCCTAGAACAGCCTTTACAAGAAATAAAATAAACAGATGACCTGTTTCATAGCAGGAGCCTCCACATGTGGACCACAATGGGAAATGGCTCTGAAAAAATCCTGAATAAATTCCTTGCGATTGCATCTTCAGTCCACAGCTGAGCTGTGGGAGCAAGCTATTTACATATTGTTGTTTTTATTTACTATGGTTGGCTGACAAGAGAGGCAATTTCAGCTTCCAATGGGATTGATCTAGGCCTACAGATGGCAATTGTTGTGTACAAAAAAGATGTGATGCGTGTCTTTATTTTAACTATTTATTTACTAGAGGGATTCTGTACACTGCATGAAAGCATTTCCAATAATAAACTAACTTGATTTTTGATGCTACAGCACTTGGCTCTAGAATATAATGAACACCTTGTTGGAATTGACTAATACGGCAACTGATGAAAACAAGAAACATCAAATTGTAACAGAAATAGTGTCAACTTGAAGGGTATGAAAGGACTTCTTGAGGGACACACTCAGAAAGCTTTTCCTTTGAGTCTGGTATCCGGAATCTCTGCAATCTTGCTTGTCGCACTGTAAGGGCTTAACCAAACATGATGATGATGCTCACTTACTTTTCCTTCACCGCCAACGGGAGCCGAGAAAACGTACTCGAGCTGGAAGACGATGCCAAAGGCAGGATGATTCACCATCTCCTTCAGCGTCAGGTAGCTCCTGAGCACGAGGGCATGCCGCACAGATGAGCTGCATGGGAGCCAGCAAGAGAGACAAAGTAACAGATATGAAACATGGGAAACATTAAATATTCTTCAACATCGTCGGAGAACCCAATCATTGATGGACGTGACTATTTTTTTGTGCAAACATTTGAAACCTCTTTATTTATATTAAGTGTTAAGCACTTGTGATAAGGCATAAGTTACATTTACACAGCAAGTTCCTTTCATAAAAAGAATTTGGTTCGACAAGTTAAATGTGAAATATCTATAAGGATGTTCAAAAGTCTTAGACATCTCATAGACAATCAGTGTATACACAATCATACATATCACTATAGCTTAGTTTGGGTGAGAAGAAGGCAAACTTGTCATTTAACAATCTTTAATTCACATAAATCAGAATCTTTAAAAACACCACCACAACAGTTTAAGGTACACATTACATGAGAAATCAAAATAAAGTGCAGTGTAGCAACTAATATACCATATTTATCAATCAAACATAACTGACTCGCTGTCGCATTTCGCATTATTGACTTTTATTTTTCCTCTCTAAACACCCATCAAGTTAAAAGCTACTTTGTACTTAAAACATAGATCTTACAGGGATTAATTTTTATCTTAAAAAGTAGATCACAATAGCATGTCTAATACTTCTGAATAGCAGTGTATATATATATAGTATATTTAAAGAATAAGTTAGAGCTGTTCTAGTACTGGGATACCTGTGTCTTCTGAATTTTATTAGAAGTAAACCTTGTTAGTTTGGCTCTTTAAGTGTTTGCTTGTATTTTATCAACCGTTTTAGTTTTTAAATAATAGAATGAAGTAATAACTTAGCATAAAATGTGTACCAGGTACTGAATTTCTTCTCTCCTTCCACTCAGGTTTATTATTTAAATGATTTGATTAAATACAACTAATGGGTCAATGCAGAACTAGGACTGCTTAGTATGAGAGCATTTGACAGTGTCACTCCCACTTGTGCCTGCAGATCATTAAACAGTAAACAGATGTTTAGAAAGCTGAAAGAGAACAAGTATATCTAACTAAGCTGAAACAGAGTTCTGCTCACTATATGTCCTGGAAATGACACACATAAACGAGATCCTGTGAGACTAAATCCAAAGTGCACAAGACGATTAAAAAATCGATTAAGAAAAATAAGCTTTCATAAGCTTAAAAAAGAGCTCTGTTGGAATGAAGGCACAGGGGTAAAGCAGACCCAGAACCAGGAAACAGAGCTGGAGAATGGTTTTCTCTGTTTATTACAGTTTAACACTATTCCCTACTCTGTGTTTTCACACACCCCTCGTAGAAACATACTGAGAAACTGAAAAGAATAAAACAAGGTCAGACAAACAAGTTTCTAGTCGGTTTTTGAATACCCCAGGAGAGTCAAATTGACAAGTGTTTAAACACAACGTGGCACAGAAGCTGCCAGTTTGCTTCCCAATAACTGCATAATTAGTACCTACGCACTGCTATTCATAACACAGTTTTAAAAAACGCTAATGCCAGTGCTATATTTTGTAGAAGGGATAAAAGAAACTCTGTCCATTTTCAGATTATGGCTCCAAACTGTGTTATTTACAGTATGTGGGTACTGCAGAAAAGATTATACCTAATTTGTTGCACCACAATCTCTGGAGTTTGACATGGTTTACTAGTTCTTATTTATTCATACTTGGCAAATGTCAATTTCAAGATTATTTTCTACTACTAGCACTGATTATTACCATGTTTGAAATATTCCATGACTCTTATTTGCCATGCTCTAGTGCATGATTTGAACATACCGGTTTACAGAAAAAACAGAGAAAGCCATAGAAGAGGACTCTAAATTACAAAAGAAAGAAGTCAGTAAGCATTGAAGCCATATTATTAAAGTTAGGATGCATTGCTAACCAGTAACATTTTGATGTTAGATTAATACTAATACATGTTGATGTTATAAATAGATTAATACTATTTTAGGATTAATAATAGAATGTGTGTTGAGATTATTATTTGCAATTAACTTTGTTAACGTCCTGTAATGTGTACCCAAGCAGAGTCACCTGAGCTTGGTCAGAGAGCCCTGTCTGCCTCTGAAGCTTCCAGTCCTGCCCCTGGCTTCCTCCGGCTCGGGCTCTAGAACCACCACCTGTGGTCTGTGCAGGAAGCCCCAGCCGTTATGAATGCCAACGTGCAGACGGCGCTCCAGGACCACGACCTCATTGCCATCCGGGCCAGAGTTCTCCTGCGGGGAGAGAGGAGACACCAACCGTTTCCACACATACTCAGGCCTGCACAATCAGGAACACAACGGCAGCACGCGGGATGCTCATCTCCACAGCAGTACCTGACGTGCGCATCCACAACATCCTCAAGTTTCAATACAATAGCTGAAATGGGTTATTCCAACTGTTTATAGTTCCTTAAAAGAGCCACAATAACAAAGCAATACAGATGTCATTGCAAAAAAAAACCTTGACATGAAGAGTTAAAACCATTATTGAAAGAAAGCTTTAAGCTTAAGATTTAGGAGATCTGTGCTGTCAGGTGTAAAAAAGGATTAAATGAGAGCTGTGCCATATTTTACCATCGGTTTTACACAAAAAATAAATAATACGGAGAACTGGAAACTGAAAACAAATATTAGTCTGTAGTGTCTTTAATTTTCACAGTCTTAGTCATAATCTGTCTTCAAAATGCATTGGTCAAAATGTTTAGGAACTGTTTTGCTTTTTTACACCTACTAACCTACACAGTAATGGATAACTGAACAATTATCATTACAGAAACTATTAACTGAGTCACTGCATGCAATGTGGTGATCTCAAAGTGACATAGACATTAGGGTTACATCTGAAACCCTACAGAGCTAAATCAGAACACTACAGTATGTACCTCTTATTTGTCCAAAACAGTAAAGCTGTAGTAACTTGAATGCAGGTCATCTATAAATGCATAAGATAGAAAAATATATTTTTAAGTTTTATTTTTTCAACAAGATCCAAAGCAAATCTGAAAGATTGTGGGGGTCAGTGATGTTATAGCTAACTGTTGCCAACTGCTAGTTCTGTACGTAAATTATGTTCTTACACACCTAAATTCAGATTCTGCTGTATCTGTTCCAACTGTATATCCTCCCACTTCCTCTCAATCCAATTAGTGTATCAACTATGCATCTGTATTTATAACTTGGCTACAAAAACTGCCAATGATGCTTTTTGATTATTCCCCATTAGTGCAGCAACGAGCAAGTTCAAAGCACTACATATTTTAAAGGCACAGCTATCATCTCTGAGATGTAGATAATGTTGAAAGAGCAGTTCTATTTTGCTGATCATTTTCAGTACATGTATCAACTAGTGTATCAGATATCACCTTGCTCAAAGGGACCCTAAGACATTAACATTCCTAATTTAGAAATGAGTCCAATATCTACACTGAGAGGTACTTAAACCTTTGAGTTTTTAGCCTTTACTGTGCCTTCTGCAACTAATGAATACTAATGAAATTCCACCACTTCATGGATAAAAGGGCCTCCTTAATTTTGTGTTCTTTTCTTGGAACTCACAATCTTCAAAGGATCTCATTAAGATTTAACACAAAAGACATGAAAATTCTGTTTTTTTTCCAAGGCAGGAATTCAGTAACTTGGTTTATCAAGGTTTTCAGAAACCATGCTCTTTGAAAGAAAAAAATGGCTTATACTAACAAAAACAATTATACTAATAACAGTAAATGATACAAACTCAGTACGTCATAAAAAAAACAGATTTTTTAAAAACTTAAATTCTGTAAAATAAAATCTTGAAGTTAATCTTTTATTGGGCTGTTTAGAGAAGACATTTGGACTTGACCCACACGCGACAGAACTTTGAACAAAAAATGGAATATATGTCAGGTGCCAGATCTCCGTACTACAACAGGCATCTTACTAGCTGATAGCACAAAGAATCCAGGCTTCTTAAGGTACCATCTCACTCACATGACACGATTTAACAGTAAAGCTCTAGACCTGTGCTTAAAAATTTCAACCAGCAAAACAGATTTTTATTTAGACACAGTTGAAGCAGATTTCAATGTTTTCCACATGATAAAAGAAGGTGATTTCAGTACATTCTCCTAGATTAAAAAAACAACATTTATTTTACTAACTCCTTGGTTTGGCACTTCAGCTGCATAATGATTAAGTTCATCAGATAATAGATAGATAGATAAGACTTTATTGATCCCGAAGGGAAATTGATGAAAGAAGGTAATAGATTCATTACAGGCATTTCCAGATTTAATAGATACAATCAAAGAAATAATGTTGAATTATTATTTCTCTATCATAAAACTGTTTAGTTAATTGTAAAACATATTCTAAGAAAAAACTCAAACAAAATTTAGCATATTATTAGGAATGGATTAAAATATCTAAACATGCCTTAGATTTCTAAGCCTTAAGGCTGCTTGTCAGTAATGGTTATTTAGCTTTAACATTTATGTTCTTCCAAATTCCTTCATGCTCTTCAGCGGTTTTATTTGAGAGCCAGTTTGGCCGCAGAGGTAGAAGTAGACATTGGCAAACTGCACACATGGTCTTTGCAAGCTCAAGAATGAAACACAAGTTGAGTTTTGATGGCTAATACAACTCCACCGAAGTGGGGGAGAGTTAACTAAGCATTCTACAAAGAATCGATCGAAGAAGTCAGCAGCATTTGACAAAAATTAAATACAATAGTGTGCTATGCTGCAAGTGATCTGTCCTCCCTGCTTTTCATCTACAGGAATGTAAAAGGCGGGTGTGCATTCAAAGAATGGCATTGTTTTAAAACTGAAAGGGCAATAATAAAGTGATCCGGCCTGCTGCAGTCAAACAGTTTTCAAAGCCTCTCACTTCCATCTATCCACTTTTTCAGAGCTGCTGCTGTCACATATTCTTTTCTTGCACCAGAAACATGAATATTTTAGAGATAAGAAGCTTAGGGGGAACAATGAAATTGCCTGAAGATAATTTATACACCAGCACCATCATGGTAATGCAAAAACTCTCAGTAACGATGCACACAGAGTTGAGACCTGGGACTAATAATGCATTCCATCCATTTTTCCCTTTCACGTCAAGATCTAAGAACTTTCTGCAGACGACATGTCATTATTCTGAACCCCTTTAGAGAAAAATAAGGCCAAGGAGACAGCGTTCAAAACTGTGGAAAACTTACAGGTGTAATGAGAAAAAAAAACATTCTAAAAGCTCAGCTGATAAAATATATTTCCATTCCTTAGGTACACAAGAGGATTACAATAGCATGTCTCATTTTGAGGAAACAAAGCATTAAAACCTTCTCAGCCTCCATTTTAACTATTAATAACATTTATAGGAAGTGCTTAACAGAAACACTAAATGAATTTCTTACTTGCTTACTTCCGTTATTTACTTACTTTACTTGATTACTGAAGTTTTTTAATTAACTAAACTTAGCTTACTTAACTTGCTTATTTACTTATACTTACTTATTTAACTTGCTTGTTTGTTTACTGATTTAACTTACTAGCTGCTTTACATACGCCTTTACCTACTTAACTTGCATGCTTATTTTACTTGCATACTTATTTTCTTTAAATTATTTGCTTGCTTATATTACTTGCTTACTTACTTTACTTACCACTTCTTAGACATCATAGGCCGAGCCGTCTAAATATGTCGATTCACTTTTAGTGCTATACTTTTCATTACCAAAAACATCATTTTTTAAATTGTTTCTCAAAATATTGAAAATGCACGTGATCTCTTCATCTTAACATTACCATTACGTTTTCAAAACAGCAAAACTATTTTTAATAAACAAATAAATCAACAGTATAATGCTGACAACACTTCAGACAGAAATTGCACAATGGGAGTAATATAAATATTTTTACTAGCAAAATCAAAACGCAATACCATAGACTATACTGTATATCAAACGTCACAGGAAAGCCTAAGCTTTTCACCTGTGTTTCATAAAAGCATCTCGATGAATTCAAAACAAATACACTACCAGATAATCTCTTTAGGCAATTTAAGCTCATGCTTTCATTCACTTATAAAACATTCCTGATTTAGCTTTTTAAAACCTTAAACTATAAATAACATCTTAGGATGGGATTATGCCAGTATTAAGGAAAGGGGCTGCAGTATTCCTTAAGCCATAAGTTTTCTAGTAGAATCAGATAATTTATCTATCAATCCATCCAGACAGCTAAAATGAGCAAAATACTACTTACTGTAGCCTATTCATTACATGGTCTCTGCAACTCAGCAAGCAATGAAAACATTGATTTCAACTTACAGTTTAAGTAGAATTCTTTAAAAGAGACAAACGTTTGGCAGGGAAAGATGCTGTTATTTTTATTGCTCCACTCTGCTATGTGAAAATGAAGAAAATATAACTTTTAGTGAAGGAGAAACTTCCAATGCAGTAATACTAGTTGCTTTTCTCTCTGCTCTGGAGCTAATTTGAATAAATGTGACATCTAAAACTTGCAAAACAGTCATTATGTTCTCTGCTAAATCAGAATGTTGCAGCTTGTAATGATCTTTGCATCTATACTTTTAGGGAACACATAACAGGTTCTAAACATAGAATATACAATGGTCAGCGTGGTTTATAAATGTTCTTGATTCCCATGTCGGATGTATGCCAGAGAATGACAAAAAGAGATACTGATTTGCTTGTGTTTACAGACAGAGCACTGCATTCCATAGGCAGTGAGGTGCTGATATTTGTGACAAACACATACTAAACTAACAAGCTCCAACAAATCGCCGTGCTAGCAGGGTTATCAGGATGACCAAGACTGACACTTCAAGGATTCGTGTCAATCCAGTGGTTGTCACGCCAGCTCCTGCTTTATGGTTTGATGCTGGAGTTATTTATTTTCAGACACATTTGAGTTGCATAGCTAGAGTAATTATCTCACAAGCAAAACAGTTTGAGTTGGTAACTGCTGCCTAGCTGGAGTGAAGATGATGTTTTCAGTTTGTCACTCTTGCAGCAGAAGAACAATAGGGATCCACGTCAATTATGATGTTACTCCAACCCATTCTTTACTCATTCAGCAACAAAACAATGCAGTCAGAGCAGAATGAGCACTCATGTCAACAGCTGCTGTCCATGGTACTGAAACCCCATAACGTTGTCATACTTGCAAGTGATTATTTCCCATAATGTAAACACACCATTTTTTAATTTTGCTGAATGTCTTTACATTTACTGTACTTAATCAGTAAGATTGCTCATATAATTTGGAAGTATCAT
This sequence comes from Atractosteus spatula, assembly GCF_055471065.1. Lineage (NCBI taxonomy): Eukaryota > Metazoa > Chordata > Actinopteri > Semionotiformes > Lepisosteidae > Atractosteus > Atractosteus spatula. The sequence continues at coordinate 14,740,337 of NC_142725.1, read as the reverse complement.
ATGATTTCAGTTCCTGTTGTAAAGAATGTTTGCATTATCAATTAAATGAAAAGGTATTTTCACAGAAGTAAGAATGACTTCTTATACTAAGGAACCACAAAATTACAACAGAAAATGCCACTCATCAACCTGTGATTAACCAGTATTGTAAGTGCTTAAAATAAGATGGATTACATTATTGTCTACTATAGAAGGAAAACAAACAGATTTGGAACTTAAACAATAGGTTTATCCCATGGCTGTTTTCTGTTTTTTTTTTTATATGTAGCTTCAGGCTCCGTTATATATCCATGATAAGTCCATCTTACTTTAATTCCATATAATTCTTTAAACAATCCAAATTAATATTTCCTCCCACTCAGAATTTACAGTAACACAGCAAGCGATTAGAAGCCTAATTAACTAGATTGTTAGGAATTTTAACAGTAATAATGGGTTAGGGAAGTGCTATAATTTTTGTAGCAAATTCCAAATGTTGATAGCACCAACATAACAGTTATTTAAATTGGCATTTAACAGTTATTTGGAATCTTCAGGCTTTCTACTTGCCCAGGCTGATCATATAAGTTTTTGTATCATTTTTATTCTCCTATTGTTTACAAATATATCTGAACATGACAAGGATTTTCAAATCTATTTTGTTTTCTTAATTAGAAGACTTCAGCAATGTAAACTTGCTATCTGCACTGTAACAGTCCTTACAATTCAACCTACAAGGAGCGTGGATAAAAAACAAAACAGAAGCAAAATTAATATTATAGCCAAGACCGTCTACTGAATAACATGGGTCACAAAATAATGTAAGAAGGTCATTTGTGCCAAATTCAGATATAATTGTTGCTTACAAAAAAGCAATAATAGGATTAGTATGGTATTCAGTTTCAAGAAATGAAGGAGTTTTATTAAAAAAGGAAATAAATTTGGTTTCTGAAGGTTGTTGCCTTGCACTCAGAACCACAGATGAGCTGAGGTGATAAAGGTATTTAATAGGTTGTGGAAGCTCAGAATTTAGTCACATTATTGCAATGAAAATGGGATTTTATAATCATGCAGACTTCCACAGATTAAGGCTTCAGAGACAGTCTGAATTTCATTTTGCACAATTTGCTTTACCATACGATTACTGGCAATTTATACTATACAGAAAAAGGCACCTATGCAAAGCTTTCAAATTCACCCCCACCCTCCCATTAAACACCACCTGTGAAAGCAGAAGACTGGTTGGAGGATTAATGAAAGCATCAGAAAAACAACAGCTGTCATTTTGATTTATTTCTCATTTTCTGTGTGGCTCTTGTGCTTCTACATTGTAATATTGTGACCCATCTCAGGCCCAAGCGTCAGTTACACAAATTATGTTTAAGTAATATTTTCCCTTGTAATACTGATTAGTTGTAGAAAAATTAAATGTATCTTCAAAATAAACAGCTCAATGTAGGTGTATTTTAAAGGTGTATTATATAATTAAAAAAAACGAAAGCAGTGCACATGAGCAGACTGTTTAACAGTAATTTAATTAGCAAAAATTGAAACACAGTGAAAGAAACATTAATCAGTTAAATAAAATGAGTATAAAGAATTGCAAAAATGGGTAAAACATATATTAGAAAGGCTAAGACATAAATATTAAAGAACTGTAAAACTACTGTAAATAGTTGTGTCATTGAAGCTGATACCTTGGTTCCTTTAATAAATACTGGATGAGATCTGTGGATCAACTACAAACTAATAACCAAACAAAAGATATGACCAGCCAAATGGCTTCCTTTCATGTGCATTTCTTGTGTTCTTATAATATTAACATTTTATCTTGACTTACACAAACTGAAGTATTAAATTCAAAATGCATTACATTAATCAGGTCCTTACAGCACAACACAAACAAATCACAAGACAAAATCAGAGCTTTACAAAATTTCTGTAACAATTCAACAAGATTTCAGTGTCTCATTATTTACTTTGAGGAAGTCCATGGCTTTACATGCCTATTTTTCCTAGGACTGAGATTGTGTGCGCTGGGACTCAGTAATTAAATGTATTTAATCTTTGAAATTCCGGATCACCTGAATCTTTTGTTTGGTTTCTTATAGAATTGTGAGCACACTCCCACAGTGTTCTGAAGATGCTTCATCATGTCGGCATGACTCATCTGCCAGAGAGGAGTAAAGACTAAGGGCAGTGATTATTAGCACTTCATTCTCACCCTCCTACTCATATGCTCCCTAACAGATTTAAACTGACAATGTCTTCAACTAAAGAAAAATTACAAATGCCCTATTGAAATGATTTGCTGAGTACTGAAAGACTAAAAGCCACTGGGCAACACTGGGTTAGCTGATTTAGATACAGAAAGCAAATTGTGACTAAAACTGCTGTACCTGTTTTTTTGTTGTTGTGTTTAAACACGTTTTAACACATTTGGCAGCACAATTTTCTTTCTAGATCATCCCCTTTCCTTTGCAGATCTAGCTTTTTAATAATGCATGCAGCAATTATTTTGTTCCAGTTTTATTATAGGAAAGAATCAGCAGGCGAAAAAGCAGGTTTTACAGTAGAGTATATCTTGCTTACTAGGGGACTGCATTCAATTGTCTGGAGGTTAAGTATTCAAAAATCAGTAGGACTTTTGTCAGGGCTAAAGACACATTAGTCTAACAATGCTTTCACAAAGCTTCCTGTTCCTGCTGTAGCTAGTCTGTGTTGGGTGCCCCTTGAACAACAAAATATTAGGCCCACATAACCTTATCGCTTATGTTTTGATTGTGACTAACTCCACGTCAACATAGATCATAATATGTTTTTATCTTTCCCATTGCACAGGATGTTAAATCCTGAAAATGCCAGAATAAGGCCACCGGGCCAAAATCACCTGTGCTATACAAAAAATGACTGGACAGCCTCCCACAGAATGTGTGCTGCAGGTAGCTAAGCCTCTGTGGTTTTTGACTGATCTTTTCTTTTTTTTTTCCTAAGACAAGGGAAACTATGCAGTAAACCTCCTGGAAAAAATGAATCTGACCTTCAACTGTGATCTCAATGCCTGTTGTACAAAATGTACACTCCACATTTATTTTGAAACACTTCTATTACAGTTTAAAGAGTGTCACTTCTAACTGAGATTAATTTTGATTCTCTCTGTGTGACACAGTTACAAGAATGATCAAACATAACTTGAAACATCATATCCACACATACAACAATCCACGGCGTGGTTGGAGGCTCATGCTCTTCCATAAACCGAGAAAAGCTTTGAAATAAAACCACATAAAAAGTGCACTGCAGCAAGATTAAAAAAATAAACCATAAAAATTTAATAAATTAAAACTTTTAAGTATAGAAGTTTAATCAGGTTGTCAGCAGCAAACATTTCGGATTTGAGTTTGTGAAATTAGGGTGCACTTTTAATAATGAAGCTAGTGTTAGACATCATCAATGAGTGTGTGTTGGTTTTGGAGTCTTGCCCAGTTTCAAACAGATCTACTGAACTGAAGTGTAAGTCAACATTAAGCTTAACTTTTTTCCTTCAAGAAATTTATCTAGAGGCTTTATGAGACTTGAAAGTCCTCAGTTTTTGAAATGTGTTTTTACACACTTGTTACCTCATCTATGATGGGTGAAAGTAGCCCAGACATAGTGTCAGTCGCATGTCCTGATTTCGACTAGCACAAGATAACATTAACCTTTTTTAATAAAAACATCTACTGGCAAAACCAAACTCCAATAGGTCTCTACAAGCACACTGGGATATCTCATCAAAGAGTGCAATCAGCATCGAGGAGGTATGACAAATGTGTTTAAAACCTTCTCAAAGTGACTTTTATCAAAGAGAAATAAATCTGGTCATTCATGGGCATTCTCAATGAAAGAACAGCCCTTATATGCAGCCTGGGTCAGGCTTTATAGGGTGGTAAAATACTGTAGGTTTCTACAGTACATTGAGGTTTCTTAATGCAGGGGCACACAATTCCAGTCCCGGAGGACCCTGTCTAGCTGATCTATATATTATCAACTTCTGAAAGATCTGGACAAAGGTGTTGAACTGCTCCAGTGAAGCTAAGATATATAGTTCATCAAGCAGATAGCTACAGTAATAGTTCAGGTTGAATGAATATCTGCAGAGAGTTCAGTTTATTAGGATGAAATGACTTAAAGAAGTTTGTGCAATTTTTACTCACATATTTTTTGCTTCACCATTTTATTGGATAGAAGCCTTATCTGTTCATTTGAAAGTCACATGAATAAAAATATTAGATATCATCATAAAGACAGAATGGGGTCTAATTTCCAAACGATTTTAATATTTCAATGCATAAATGCAGTCTCATAAATCAACACATTCTGTTTTTGAATAGCATCACAATATGCATGTGAGCATACAAACTGCATAGGGCAACTATAGATTATTAATTGCACCACATTCAGGAACTGCCATCAAGTTTTTATTAGTTTAAAAACTATTTTAATTACTTAAAACCTCTTTAGTGAACAACAAAATTAAATCACAAACTTTTAACAAAGGTGGCCACATAATTATCAAGATTCCCATGAGCTCAGTGAATAACGCAAGTGGTTATCTACACTAATTATCCCTAACAGAAGTGGTATTTGTGTTTGTGAAACCTCAATAAAGAGTTTTAAACATATTTTGCTTGTGTTGTGTGTGATTACAGAAGCCCAATCTGTTTTTGAAAATCCCTTAATTGCAGTTGGTTTGCATATCTGAAAGTGTGGGTTTGATTCAGAGGTTGTTTCACAACCGGCTGTTTCAATTCTCACTGGTCTGTGGGGTGATTTTGAGGTCCTGCACTGGAATACTAGTATACTGTTACTTCCTGTGAAAATTGGTTACGTAACTAGATTCATTCTTCACAATCAGTCCACTGTTTCTGCACAGAATAATTTTTGTCTACGATGAGGTGAGTGACCACTAGGAAAGTCACTGATTCTACTGAGTGTGTTCAGCAGCAGGGGTTCAGTACAGAGTGACTGCACCAGTTGTGGTTGTGGAGTAGAGGGTATGTAGCTGACACAGAAAGCATTATCTTTCAAGACTCTGAAATCTATTTGAATGCATGCAAAGTAGATTATCTGATGCTCCAGTACATATAATTTACATCCGTGCATTACAAACATGCTCTTGGAAGCACTGAAACTACCCTTCAGTGAAATCAATTTAAGCTGCAGTGATGAAGCACCACAACATTTTCCAGTGCTTAAAAATTCAGCTTCACTACCATTAAAAGCACCAACACCCAAGTATAGATCTGCATAACTCACTGCTATCCGGTGTTAATACTGTATTCAACGGCATGGATTACTCATTTCAGAGGCATGAAGAAGATCAATAGATAGTCTCAGGAGCACTGCCAAGCCTGGGTGGGAGTGACACTTGCTATCTCATTCTCTTTCATTTAAAATTAATTTTAATTAAAAATCCACATTTCTTCCTACTGAACTGCAGGTTAACAGCTTTGCTAGGCAATGTCAGGCGTATTGCCTATTGAAAGGTTCCTGAGGCACTCTCAATTTCTTTACACGAAATCTTCAATAACTGGCTCTACTTATCCTGCTTTAAACACATTCTTAAATTGCTTTAAAAGACTTGCATGAGCATATCAAACATTAGCTCATGAGCTCTGCAACTCTCTAGTACGTCCCATTATTTTTTTAAATATGGAAATTAATCCAAAACAGTTTACTAATGTGTTTGATTTTTGTGCATTGCTGCCTGTTACAATTTCCCATTGGTTACTAATGAGATGGCTTCTGTGTCTACCTGTACACCAACAGCTCCATCAATTCTAACTGCAGACAAAGCAGACAGCTCTTCCAAAGGGTCTGCAGGGCTGCAGAAAACACATCAGGCAATTTGCATACAGAAACTTTGTAACTCATAACCATGGGTGGCAGCACAAAGTACCCAGGCAGTAATTACCAAAAGCTGCAACTTCTTCCACAAAGAGAAGCAAAATGAAATCCAGGAAGTATTTTGTGATGCAATGACATATTCCAAAGAGTTGCTTAAATGGGCAACTTTGAATTGGATGAATGATGAATGAAATTGATTCTGAGTTCTACCCGTCAGATAACTTCATATATAATCAGTTGTGTGACTAGGACAATGCTGTGAAGCACAGTAGGATTCTTAAAAGTGATTAGAAGGTGCTGCACTTAAGAATGACATTCAGAGTTATTTTAAAACACAGCTCCAGCATGGGAACTTTAGCTGTACATTACGGAAGACAAAGTAGCTTAAAAGTTCCAACGAACAAAACAATGCAAACACATTTAGAAAAAAAACAACAAATGGATGTTCACTTACTTTCAAAAAGCTTACTTGATGGTAAAGACAACTAGCAGAAGCGGAAGCCGCTCAAGATATTCAGGATAAAATCACCAATTTTCCCCAAAGCTCCAGGCTGAGCACATGCGCTGCGAAGCATGAACAGTTTACACAGCGTTCTGTTTGTATACAGTCAGCTCAGCAGACAAGATATGTCAGTTAGGAAGTCAGGGACATTTTTTTAAAATAATTTGATTAAAATTTAAACTGTCTGGTTTCAGCAGCAGAGCCTGAACTCTATTCCTTGCCAGAAGCACATTACAGAGGCACAGCAAATTACTCCCTGAAGAAAATAAATTAGATTTGTTTCATTCGTTAACTCTCATAATAGCACTCTTTAACCTGTTTGACACAAATAATTCAGGGAAAATGAATTATTGAAGCTGGTCCACCAATAGCTAGAGGTACACTTTGTTTGCAAGGTACTTGCTAAAAGACAGCAACTGTGAAACTCCCTGACAGGCTCATCTTCACCATTATCTATTAATAGAATGTCCCAAAACCTACTAGACAGGTCTAACATTGCTCAGAGCATGAATGGTGTTATTAATGTTATTACAAAGGCATCATCTTGTTAAAGGATTATATCCCATTGGTGTGGGTCTTGTGTACAAGCACAAACAGAAAAAACAGTGAATTAAATACTGATGAGCTTCTACAGATTTCCTAAATCTTTATTTCTCTTTTAGCAGAAAACTCTTTTAAGGGCTCTCATGAAGAATTATTTCACTCTCCTTACCTTTTTTAAAAAAAGGGAAAGGTCACATGACACACAAGTTCAGATTGTCTGATGTGAAAAGACACTGCTTTTCAGTGGGGGTGGAACTGTGAGAATGATTCAATTTACAGAATTCTTACTCATTTTATGCAGAGTGAATACACTGTATAATAAGGCACACATGTACATAAGATACTTTTATACAGAGCAACTTACATTTGTACCCATTTTTACAGTTGGGCATTTTGCTGGAGCAATTTGACGAAAGTCCCTTGCTAAAGGGGACATCACTTGTGCTCTGCTAAAGAAATGAACCCACAACTTTCCTGTTGAGAGTCCAGACCCCTAACCACTATTCCACACTGCTGCTCTAACATATTTAGACTTTGAAAATCTCAGCATTCCCTTTAACGATTCTAACATCCCAGAGGGTAACAGCATATCTGCAGAAGGACTCCTATGTGGCTCAGCTAGCCAATGCACACGTGTAACACAGGCTGAACTCTGTAAACCAGACCACATCGGTACAGGTCTAAACTGTGCAATTAGCCAACTATGAGCAGGGTTACTTCAGCAACAGTGCACAATTTGAAGTGATTTGGAATTACTCAAGGTAATTCCCCCATCTTATCGTGTGACAGTAATGTTGCAGTTTATTGGGCACCTGAAGGCTATTCAAGACAGAGGTATTAACCACTGACAGGAAAATTACTAATGTATCACCAATCCAAAAAAACAAGTTAAACCACACCAAGTACTTCTACAACATACACAAGCAAGGTTACAAATCAGAGCACCATATGTTTATACCCATTTATACACCAGGGTATTTTACTGGAGCAATTCAGGTGAAGTAACTTGCCCAAAGATACAACAGAATTCAATTCCAATTACAAGTCCAGAACCCCAGCCACTGCGCCGCACTGCTGCTTTTGTTGGGCAAGAAATGTTACTTCTAGTACATGTAAGAATATGGAAATGACAATTAGACTTAGACTGGAGGATAGTCTATACAACAACATTCTAAGAGAATCTACTATTCCACATGGCATGCCAGGATTTTCAGAAGGCCTTTCATTAAGAAATGTCAAATTAATACAATGCATTAGTGAGACCTCATATAGAATATGGTACTGTATATGGTTTTGTACAAATAAAATATCGCTGCTATAGAGGGCAAACCGAGACACTGCCAGGCTTAAAGGAATGCCATACACTAACAGGCTAAAAAAAAAGAATCTTTCAAATGTTGAACCAAGAAGAGTATGAGGGAGCCTGATAGAAGTGTTCAAAATCCTACTGGATTTCAGAATCAAGAGTGAAACCCAACCCAGAATGAAAACCACAGAGAAATGTATTTAATACCCAAGAACAGTAAGCATTTGTAGTCTGGAACACACCTATCAAGCCATTCTGTCACAGCCAATATCCTGAATTCAATGCAGAAGCACCTAGATATGATCCTCTTGATCACACAGCAGATAGCAACCAAACCTTTTAGATGGAAGGAATGGTCTCCTACAGTTTATAAACTTTGTTATGAATTAAGCCTTTTATCCTGAGATTACACTTTTATTCAAATTATTCAATTTATTCAGATGCTGCTCTGTTGCACAAAATTGTGCTAAAACTGGAATGCCTCATAAAAGGGTCAATCAAATAAATTGCGAAAACTTTTCTAGCAGGTTGACAGTTTTCTCTCAACTTATTCACCTGTTAGATGATGTATGAGAGGTGGATGTTCAGACAGTTGTCTTTTCCTCTCTCCCTCTTTCAATCTATTGTTAGAAAACTGAGCTGCAATGATGACACACCAGGTGTTAGGACTGGCATCACAACAGAATCACTCTACTGTGGAGCTAGAAGAGTCACACTTACAAAGGTCACATGCTCACTTGGGGTCTAATTAAAAATATACTGTCGTATACAATACCACATGAATTATCGCCTGTGGCACAAGAAAGCATGCACTGTTGTCATATCAGACTGTTACTGATCTTTCTCCTCTGCCATGCTCTCAGACCTTATCTGCAAAACAGACACCTGATAGAGGCCTAGCCAGACAAAATCAATGATGTTTCTACTCAAAGCCTCTACTGAGAGTCAAACAGTACTGCTGGATATCATGTCAGAAAAATGTATCAGGCACCCAAAGGACAAGTAATTTATTATTTTATGTGGTTGCAACAGCTTAAGGTACTGCACAACATAACAACAATAACTAAACAAAGCACTGCTGCCACTATGAAGAGTAATTATAGTATTAAAATTTTCATTGGGTGCCCTGTTTTCCTCTCACAGTGCAAAGACACACAAGAAAGTAGTTTAATTTGCTTTTTGGAATGTGTGTCTGTGTCTGTTTGTGCCCTGTGTGTATCCCGCCTTGATAATATTGCTCACTGGGACACGCTGAGGCTCGCTGATGATCCTGTACTGGACACAGTGGTTAGAAAATGGATGGTTGGATATTAGTAGTAGTAGTAATTATAATAAACCTTTATTATTTAAGAAGAGGACATCAAACTGCCAACAGTGAGACCAATGTTCATATCATATAGTTTTTCTCAATCTACCATAATTTCAGGGTTAGGAAAGAAAATGATGTAAAAATGCATTGAACTCTGCCCTCTTGTTCCCAAACAATAACTCGTAGAATCTTTTTTCTAATAAATATAAATATGACATTTTAACATTGTGAGTTTTTAGAATCCATGGCTGTGAATTTGGGAAACACGGTGAATATAAAAATGAAGTGGGTTTAAGCTAGAGTATGAAGTCAAAACCAAACAATAGCAATCCAACTAACTCCTGTCTCTACCTTCCCTATCCATTAATTTCAACTACCCCAAAATTAACAAAGGATGTAGACAAACACTGAATCTCAATTCCCTTCCCACTTGAGCTCCAACCAAAGATTTTGCTTGTTACTATCTGAACCTGAAACATGTCTGTTGCATCAGCAACGGGAGACTCCTAATCAGTACAAATTAGACAGATCCTAGGCTGGTGATATGTAAGAATGTAAGTGTTTTTGGAAATGTTATTAATCATGTGGCTTCCTACTTCATGCACACATATCATCTGTCAGCATTCATCATGCAACAACTTGGGAAATAGGTGAGTATTAAACTATGTGCTCTCCATGAGTCCATTTTCACATGCTGTACTTTTCTAAAAGAAATGAAAAAGAAAGAAAAAACACAGCACAAATTCTGAGGCAAGGAACAGAGATTCCTTTCTATATCAGTGTAAAAAACACAACTGTAGCTCAGTTCTCCTTCAGTAATAATACAGAATCACAAAGTAACAATTTAAAACACTGACAAATTAAATCAAAGGCTCTAAAATGTAAATGTATGAAACCAATAGGTCAAACCTCAAAAGCACTACACTGAATTTTTTTCAGTTTTGTTTCGTAAAATGGCTATATACCAAAGGCAATGAAGACTAGCACTCCATTTCATTTTAAAAGGTCACGGTATCGGCTGAAACATTAGTCTAATAAAAAAAGAATTAAATGTTTTATGTCAAGAGGCTTTTATAGACTGTAAGTCTTCACAAGGTATTAGAAAGGCTTGTAACTGACACCTTTATTACATTTTAGAAACACAAAATATTTTTTTTCTGAAAACCAACCAGTGAATGTGTCTGATGGGCATTTATGCAGCAGTGCAACACTTTAAAAAACCACACTTGCTCTCTTTCCTATAAAATAAAACCCGGCAAAAATTAGGGCTATGGGACCGTTACTTACACCTCTTCACACGTTCAGCATTGCCCCCCAGACTTTCGCAATGCAAAGTGACAGGAGAGTATTTGAAACAAGTCACAAGTCGCTTACTGTTTGGGAGAATTACATTAATTCTTGTCCCTTCTACCAGCAAACGTCTTTTAAGTCAGCCACAAGGAACAGAAATTGCACCGTATACATAACTGCAAGTACATACAGTAAGAGCGTTCCGAGACATACAGGGGAAACATCATCTCTTCTCATCTCTCGGGGATACAGCAAAGAGGGATCTACAGCTATCAGCCACATGCTCAGTGCAATGTCGGAGGGCTACTGTGGGAAGAACTGGCACTTGATGTGATACACTGATAATCTATTAATGAGAACATCTGATACTACTGCTTGCAGGGGCTGTATGCTAGCATTTGGTGCTGAGCCATAACTTTTAATGCTCTACAAATCACAAATGAATTAATCATTTTACATAGATATTGTCATTTATCCCCTCTTTCTCCTTTAGAATAAGAAGTCTACATTAATTAAATATCATTATCAGGACACTTCATTTTTATTTTAACCTTCAAAGGAATAATAATAAAAAGTCTATATCTTAAACAACTTTATATGTTTAATAACTGTTGTCTCTCCATGTTTCACATTGCACAAAGAAATAAAAAGTTAACATAAGACTATTTTAATTCCACAAAACTAAATTTCCAAGAAAATGGTCTATACCAGATTTTAAAATTTGAAACAATAACCACAAGATAAAAAAATAAAGAAGAAAATAAATCATTTGATATAATCCGGAATTCAGATATGAACGAGTGGATTCACGAGCAAAATATTTCAAAATATTATTTTAAATTAACTCAGGAATGAATATTTAGATTAGTTATTTTTTTCTCCACTTCCTGAAGAGGCTGTTAAATTTACTTTTTATGTTACTGATAGCCATGAAATGGGATGCAAAATACATTGCTTTAAAAATGTGTTAAATTCGGGTCCAGTTGAATATTTTTTCAGAAGATAACAGCTCTCCAGAAACTTTGTAAAAAATGGCAATGATTCCTTGAGTCCTTCGTTAAATTAAAAATAACTTCTAGTATAGTGTTACATAGCAGAGTACCTATTCACACTGTGAAATTTATGCTTTGATAAAAGAACAACACATCTTAGTTTAAGTCAATGTAGGCCTGTTTTTTTAATGTAACTTTGGCACAGAGACCACAAAGAACAGAAACATGTCTTTCACACCAATTTGTCACACATAAAAAAGGAATGCACATGAAAATCTCACACTTTGTGCTACACAAAATAAAAAAGATATTAAGGTCCAGCAGCTAATTAAAATACCTTCTAGCCCCTTCCCAGGTACACCCACTTCCCCAGCCACACAGAGACAGCTAAAAGCTGGGTATAGTTTCTGGTTTTGACAGCACAAGGTGAGGTGAAACACTTCCTCTTCTGCACTGGAATGTTTGCATCTACATTAATAACTGGTATGAAGGAAGCAGTGTGATGCATACAGAGGGGGCCTTCATTATAGGTAATGAGGAAAGCACATTTTTCACTAGCTCAAAGCAGATGTTTTGCAGAAGCCAAAGCCTTTATAGACAAATAAACACCGGAAAATTATTTTAGGGGGTTTAACTTCACCTTATGAATTCAAGCCCTACATAAGCTTGAATTAAAAGAGATGCACACACTCAGACAGAAATTTTAACTCCTTTCAATCTATATCAATCCTGACAGTAACTCATGTGATCCAATTCTCAGTAGGATGTTTCCTCAGTGATGTTCATCTGATTGTCGGTTGTGACGGGGACGTAAACGGGCATACCCTGTTCAGCCGGTCTATGTTGAGGAGCTGCAGGAGGTCCTCCTCAAACTTCTCCATGGATGGGTGGAGAATTACAGACAGCTTGTCCAGGTAGCATGTGAAGCTTTTTAACAAGCGGGGCTTCCGCAAGCAGTCACCTAAATTGCAATCAAAACAAGCACATTTAGTATACAAGATCAAGAAAAACAAACAGGTGGGCCCACATCAAAAACATCACAGTTTACAGTACATTTTACAGAGGGAAACGAAGACGTTCATAAAATGGATTGTTACTTCTTCTTTCCTTGCTTAAACACGGCGGAGGAAACTAATGTCTCTGAAGCTAAGCTCTCAGTGCAAAAGTCTTCCTGTAGATTGGCAGAAAAGTTCAGACTCCAGCAGTCTCGCTTTTCAGAATTTTGATATAAACATCAGAGTTCTGGAAGATTTTTCTGACATGTCTACTTGGAACAAAAAATTGCAGGAAATAATGACTTATATGAGGAAATGCCAGAAAATTATTCCCTAAGATTCAGTGATGTCTCACCATCATTTTTCTCCATTGCATGCTCTGTCAGTGTATTCAAAGCCTCCAATATATCCACCATCCAGATGTATGATAGTGATGTGTCTTTACATTGTCTATGCAACAATTCCAATGATTGGGTCTAGGAGCATTTAACAATTGACTGCTTGACATGTTCTATAAAAACTGACCAGTGTTCCACAGAGCTGAAGAGATTGGACAGCTGCTGAAGAACACAAAAAAGCTGACTAAAACAACAGATGATTTCACAGTGTCACCAGGTCAGGTTGAGAGAGTGCCTCCCATCAGGGACATCCAAAGCTTTCTTGTTGAGCTTCAGCACTTTTTTCTTCACCCTTTGTTCATGCTGCTGCTTGTTGCACCTCGTTATATGCAATTATAATCTCGTTCTGCAATTTTCCTCACGGGATCAATAAAGTATCTATCTATCTATATGACTCTACTCTGCAGTCCAGAATGTCCAAATATAGGACAATTGTCCAAGAACACTATGCCTTTCCTGTGGTGTCATCAACTTTAAGAAATCCAACAAAGTGCACTAGGAAGCATCCACCAAAGTTGCATAGTCTGCTAAATGTAAAGTCACTGATACTGGAGTGACTTAGATCAGGGGAGTCAGACCACAATGACTAAAAAGTATTTGGCCATACTGACTTTAGCAACAATGGCATTTAATTTATATTTTGCCTAAAAGTAATCTTTAATGGTGCCCTGTTCGGCTGTTGTTACATGGCCACTCATGACTGGGTTGTCATTAATTCAATTTGCCTGAGGAAACTTCCATTACACAGGTCATACAGCTTTACTGAATGGCATTGATTCAGCCATTGGCTGTATTCAGCTAAATAACATTCAATGACAACAGCTCACGTCAAGACGACTTCCAGTATCTCTGTTCAAGAGCTAACATTTCCTGGGTAGTATTGTCAATTGCTGAGCCTGTGTTTAATCTGCCCTATTATGCATGCACTCTGGAATGTTTGTGGTCATTAACAGGCCATTTAACAGGTATTGTACTTCACAATACCTACCAATGCTTTACATAGTTTTCACCAATGTTATTTACTATACTTTTTAACCAGGTGTAACACAGTAAATAATTTGTAATTCACACCTATATTTTAACCTTAAGCATGCTAAGCTTTAATGGAACCCATTCAATGACTAACAGGTTGTTTTAATGATCTTTAAGCATCACTTCACCCTAATGGACAATCAAATTAAATGACTGCAAGCTGCTGCTTATATTTATAAATCCAAATTGAAGAAATGTATTGATTTTTTGGGTGTACCTGCATATTATTCAGCCTTAATGGCACACATGCTTCAGTGTTATTGCAGGTAGTATTAAAAAATGGTAAGAAAACACTAAACGAGGCAAAGCAGCTAGTTAGCATCCTTTACTGTGTCAAAAGACGGAGCTCTTAAAACTTAAAATGCCTGCCTCTTTTTGGGTTTGTGTTATTAATGCAATATTCTTTGATTCCTACTTCTAAATTCCTGTGTGGGAATAACACTTTGATCGTCCTGAAAGCTCCACAAGCACTGCATTTTTCTGAAAGAGGCTGCAAGGCTCAAAGGGATGTTAGTTCTAAAGTTATAGCTGCATTGCTGTAGAATCAATAGACCATGACATTGGGGACCGTTTCCGAACGTCTTACGAGATGTTTTATGAGCACTGCCGCTTTTACAAGGGGAAATGAGACAAGGAATTGATTGGGTTCAATTAAGATTCTAAAAATGTGTCGTTGCAAATTGGAACAATTAAAAAAAAGTAATGGAATCAATATGAACTCATTCCAATCTAAACAGGCTTGATTTTCCATTGTTCCTCCTCTAATAAATGTGAATCTAATTTCAGTTGAGGACTCAGATGATGGTCTCAGTTTAACAGTGCCACCAAGATCCTGTATTGATCAGGGGATGATAAATAACTCTAGAAGTGTCTTTACAACTCTAAATCTGATGTCTACCCGAAAGTCTGTTTCTTTGTTTGTTGTTTGATTAATGTTATTATCAGTATTGCTTCAGGGTATAAATTCATAGGTAACCAATTATTTTTCTCACACAGAAACTGATTATTTCAACCACCAGGACCAGCCAGAATATGATCACGTTGACTCCCAGGGCTAAAGCAGCCTGGCTTATAATCAGCAAGACAAACAAAGCACTTTAGGTTTTATGCAGAGACTTAAACCTGGATCAAACTTACACTTCTTAACAACCAAGGGCAAGCTGCTCAGAAACCCATAGCGCCAATGGATTACTGAAAGCCTGTTCTTGGTGTGTAATAAACCCACTCTGTCAAACTCTATCCATGTCATTAGCTTTCCTAATAAACTTTTTTTTTCCAAAGCAGAGTTTGACTTTCAGAACAAAGAGAGGAAAGGAAGATGTATAAAAGTCTGACTCTACAATAAAAGAGGGGTAATGATGTGCAACTCAAAATCCTTTCTGCCTATGGCTTGAACTTGAATATATTTCACACAATTAGAAAAGGCATCAGCCTATAGCGACTGTGCATCTAGAATATTTCGTTTTAAGTAGTTTATTATAATATATTTCTGTCCTAAAAACATGATATTGTGAAACAACACTCATTTAAAATGATTTTTAATATTTAAACATCTGCTGTATACATTTAAGAGCAAAAAGAGAAAAACTGCTTATAATTAAAGTACATTCATAAATTCAACATGAATAAATTCATGGGATGTAGATATTAATGGTGTTTGTGTCTGATGGATTTGCAAGTGAAAATTTCATTAATTAACTGGACTATTGCTTGGGTTGATCGATACTGCAGAATTAATTTTGCTCTGCTGGTGTATTCCATGAATATTATTTCAGAAGGCCCTGCATTACTCTAGTGGGAATTCTGATAAGCAGCCCAAATAGGGACAGAATTTAAATGAATCCAATATTTCTTTAACATGCTGTTCCTAATCCCCACACAGAGCATTTATGCATTACTCTGGCTGTTTGTCTCTAGTGCCAAGAGAATGTTTCCTTCAAGACATCTGTGTTCTGTTAAGAACATGACAAAGGAGAGTTATTAAATCTGTTACATGTGCTTTTGTGTGAATGCTTTGGACAGTTTGTCTAGCTGATAGTACTAATCTTGATTGACATACTCTTCAAGCAAATGCCTAATGCAATGAAACAAAGCTATGAAAAACACTTTGAGCTGAAAACTAAAACAAAGCAATGTTCTGTGTGCTTGAACATTTTTTAACCACAGATCTATCTTAAGCAAGATGCTGTCTTGGATGCCCGCCTGCATGCCCACCTTTGTAACCTTACATCTGTGACTGTGGTCATGACATGTAGCACAGCTCCGATTTAAAATCATTGTTATGTTTTCTCTGCCACCATCTGGGGAGGCGACCTTCCCCACCCTTGTGTGAAAAACAGTGTATCAACTGGACGACCACAATGATTGAAATCATCAGAGACAGGGCTGTTATCAGTGGCATGGAGAACCTGAGGGGGCTGATGAGAAATCACAGCCAGAGAAATCTATGGTGTGGCTGGGCAATGAGAGCTAAGAGATGCAGGTTCCCTGTACTCAGAACAGACTTCCCACTGCAATAAATAACTCCTGACCCTTTTAAAGGCAGGAGTAGGAGAACAGGACACTGCCACATATATTTTACCCAGGAGACAGCACGCAGAAGAATATCAAACCAAACCATTTTGGTGGTTGACACAGTTGTTATTCACATAATCGAACAAATAAAAGCCTTAGCAAGTATTAAATGGTTTCTTTTAGGTAAACATTCAGAGAGTCAAAAATAACATAGTAGTATTCAACACCATCACCTACCAGCACTTTACATGCAGCTTCTGGTCACAGGGACACGTCTAATTGCAACTCCTCTTAATGGTGTAGTTTAGTTTTTTGTTGTGTACTTTGATATATATTTTCCTTTCCATTCACTACAATTAAATTAATTTATTGCTCATTCTCTGTAATCCCCACTTTCCTGAGTACTACTTCTGTCTGTCTACCTGCTGCATGGCTCAAGGTGTTCTTCAAACAGCCCTGATCTTACCTGGTTTCAGACCTCCCAGATTTCAACTCGTCACAATTACTGCAACTTCATCTGTATTATTTCCCTAAAACATCTGCCTTCGGGTACTGACGTGATATTGGGATTTTGCAAGCAATGAGATACATCCCCTAAATTGTCCCACTCTGCTGATGACTCTCAGAGACCGGCCAAATCAGCCTTTATTCAATACCCATTCTGCAAACAACAAGGCAGGCTTTCTAAATATTTTCTCAACTTTGTGTTCTTGACCTGAAACCTGGAGCAGACAAAATGACGGCCTCTTGTTTAACGAGATTATACCTGCAGGATATGGCTTCTTTGAGCAATCTTTATCCTCTGGCCATGGTGTGGGCCAGATTGTTATTTATGATTTACTTTTCTGTGTAAGTTACTGTACCTCTACATTATTTTGAGCATCTTGTTTTAAATGTCTCTGTTCCCTAGTCTACAATCAATGTTACAATTTACAGACCCCCGAAGCATAATAATGTTTTTAAGTGAGTTTGCTGATTTACTGTCTCCGCTATGTTTCAGATTTAATAAGATCCTTTTTCTGGGTGACTTTAATAACCACACTGATTAACAGCCTTTCCAATTTAGCTACTGATTTGCTAGCTTTGTTGGAATGCGTTGGTCCAACACAGCTTGCTCTCAAAAAGGGTGAAATCTTGGACATTTTTGTCTTCTTTTGTTTCACACTTACAGTAGTTTGAACTAGTAAGTGTCTTTCTGGTCAGGTCTTTCTGATCACTTGGCTGTTCTCTTTGATCTAGAATTCTCTGTCTCCCACTCTCCAACTTTACATTCTGTACGTTTTTGCAACTGGCAATCAGTTGACCAGAATAGATTTGCTGATTCTGCTATCTCTTCATTGTTTTGCTTTCCTATCTATGATACTCTGGATGACAAGCTGCAAATGTTTGATAGCTCTCTTTTAACTTCTCTTGTTACCTAAGCTCCTCTCAAAAACTTCTTCCAACTCCTAAACTCAACGTGCCCCATGATATGCTGACCAGTCGCTTTCAATAAAGGCACTCTGCCACAAACTAGAATGTGGTTTTCTGGCATGAATGTACATCTACCATCCTAGAAGGACCATTTGATTGAATACAAAGATACAATGAAGACTGCTTGACTCAGCTACTTCTCCCATATCATTGGAAATCCCAGATACCCATGCTTTACCATCAAAGATTGCTAGAGCCAAACTTCCCTACTACATTACCTGCCTCATCCTAACATTGCAATGCTTTTTTTACCACCAAGATTTGACAGGCATCACATTCTCTCCACCATGCTTGACACTACTACATTTTCTCCCTGTCTGTTTGTTTTTGCTGGTCCTCCTCTTTCCTGTTTCTCTCAACTCGACACTGCATGCATTAGGATTGTGTATGAAACCCACCACCTTTCTGCTAGATCCAATTCCTATTGTTTTGTTTCAATCCTGTTATCCAGCCCTACTGTTCTCGACATAGGAAATGAGTCCTTGAGCATTGGAGTCATACCAACAGCTTTTAAAAAGGCTTCAGTTACCCCTGTGCCTTGACAATTTACATCTTATATATAACTTTCCTTTTCTGCAAAGATATTACAATGTGCTGTTGCAATACAATTTAACAATCAGCTTATTACAAATAACCTTTTCGAACCCTTCCAATCTGGTTTCAGACAAATACACAGCATAGAAACTGCCTTTGTTCAAGTTACTAACCATCTTCTTATGGAAGCTGATTCCAGTTCTCTATCTATTCTAATTCTCCCAGACCTAAGGGTTGCTTTTTACACTGTGAATCATGACATTTTTACTCTCCCATCTTGAAACTGTTTTTAGAGTTCTTCATCCCACTTGTTTCTTATGCATTGTTATTCTTATAACTGTTTTTTCTACTTTACATCTACTGTAAAGTGCTTTGAGATGCTGATTTTAAAAGCTCTATATAAAATAAAGTTTATTATCACAGTAATCCAGAAAGAGAGGAAGAAATTTAATTCAATGTATTATTGTTTTATGGTTTACCTATTGATATTATTGATATACAAATATCAATGGATTAATATAAGCAATTTCTTTCACAATCTGCAGTGACCATGATTTAAAGATACATTCATCTGTAAATACTAATTTCTGATAAAAATAAAGTCATTGTCTAGGTACACAAAATCCTTCCCGAATGTAACAGGTCTTTTGACTGCACAAAGAAAGCCAAATTTAAGCACGGGGTGATTAAAAAATATCACGCAGTTCTTTGATACAAACACACATTGACATCTTGCCAACATTTTAATGGTCTTGACACATTTCCGTAAGGAGGTGCTGGGACTGTTATAATAAGTATGTCGACTGCATCATCTCTATTAAATTAAGACATCAATTAACAGCAACAATTTGAAATGGTACAAGAACACACTAGGGATGAAAATAAACATGGGTGGCTTTTTCACTTCCACATCCAAGTGGTACTGGACTGGAAACCGAGATACTGCTATTTTATGGTTTCTCTGGCATTGCATACACAGAATCAATCAATCAATTTCACAATTCTAACCTACTTGAATTTCAGTCTAAACTACACTTTAAAAATTCAGTGTCTAAAGAAATAAAGCTTTAAGTAGTAGGATAGGATTATTTATTCTGATGTCACTTTAAGCTGTAGCTTGATAATGAGAAATGACACACCTTCTGCTAAAGGCAGAAGAAGCATGTCCTTCGAATTTTATTAATCAAAAGCTTGTTAAGTTTTAGTAACACTGTAACTGGCATCACTCACTGCAATGCCAGCAAAAATCAGGAGACCCAGAACAGCCAGGTCTTGAACTATACACTCAGTTAGCAGTAGTCCTGTCACTCCCCTGAGTATAATGCTAACCACTCCAAATCCTGCAGATATACTGCCTCATCACAGACCACCTAGCTTTACAAAGAGTCAAAGTCACTCTTCAGCTGTGTTCTTTCCATGTTGGTTACACTTACCTGAGTTGTCAGAGGCTGGTGCCACTCCTGGAATGTCCTCCGTCCTGGACACCAGTATGTTCTCTGGTAGAAGGTGCATAATGGTCTCCATCGCTGGGTGGGACTGCAGGGAGTACCGAACATGAGCCCCCTGGATTACTGTCACATAACTGTTTTCTGGGGAACACACAGGACATAAAATGGAATTTACTATCCTGCATGACTGCAATCATTCAACCCTCAAGGCTGTATAAAATTCTAAAGGAGCCAAGGACTTCTAACAAATACCTCTATGCTTTTATAGGACATTACCTAAAAGACATTTCAAAACTGTAAAAAACAAGAAAACTGGCCAGTACAACAGGCAAAACAACATAAAAAATGCTGCAAATGACAGTAGGTCATTCAGCCCGTCTTTCTGTTAGCGTTAGCGTAAGTCTGTTCATCATAAAGTGATTGCATATTAAAGGATTTTTAGCCAGAATGAATGGAGCAAATTAGCAAAATACTTTGTAAAGTTCTGTACGCTGAAGTTGTTGGATATAAAGTATTTTAAGTAAGGCATTTTTCAAACCGAGGCTTGAGTGCAGAAAAAAAGTCAAAACAAGCAAGCAGGTCAGTTATAAGCGCCAATAAGCACTGGAAATAAGCTGGCACAGGTAAGAACCACTGATATAATGGAAACAGTTACAACACAGGTATACAGCTACCTCAAGAGCTACAATTCTGCACTTATTCTAAGCCTCTATAGATTCTCACCAGTTGAAATCCACTTAAATTCTGTCATCAGTGCATTATATCACAGTAACTACCAAATGGCTAGGCAGCCTGTACCACCACCCTTTGTGTAAAAAAATACTAATTTCCATCCTAAACAGATTACGACACATTACACATTTCCAGTTGTGTTCTCTGTCTTTCATTGCATTGCACTGGATTAACTTTGTCAGCACCGTTTACAATTTTTTTAAGTGCTGGGTATGAAAAACCCTAGTCGCCGACTCTATAATGCACATCCATCATCTCAAAACCTGCTTGCTAGTAAATAAAATGTCATCCAACTCTAAGCTGTAAATGAGAAAATGTGGAACTGACATCATAGAACGTGGTGACTGGGCTGGTTCATACTCCACTGGCTTGGGTTATCCACATTCGCAGAAGCGTACTATTCAACCATTCAAAAACTTCAACTGACAAACTACTAGTTAAAAACTACATTTATAACACAAAGGTCACACAACTTCAATAAACTGTCCAACGGAAAACTAAAAGGGTACAGAGAAAATTCATACAGGAAAACAGAAAATATGTCAACACTCGGGTCATTCATTAAATGAAGGATGAGATTGAAAGTAGGGACAAAAGGGCACACTACTCGAGGAAGCTGACCCACATTTTTTACCTAAATCTGCAGTGAAAACCTGGTGTATTCAAAACCTTGACATTATATGCTTTGAAGCTAAATGTATCATGAATACACATTGGTGGATTTCACATTTTCAAACTGTCACGTCAAATCTATACCCACCTCCTCTGTAGAAGAAGTATATAGAAATAGCTACATACAAACTCTTCTAAGTCTCTAACTCTTCCAATTCTAAGTAACAGCTTTTTTTATCATCCCTGAAATAATCAGTAAAATAAAATACTGTTTTTAAAGAAATAACAATAACCAATAATATATTCTAAGTAGGGTGAAGAAGGTAAATTACTGGAACATAAGAACATAGCAAAAGTTACAAATGAATGTAGGATATAGGCCTCTCTAGCCCATTTGGTTATTAATAGTGAAATGATGGAAGGATCTTATCCAGTCATTTTTTGTATGAAGCCAACAGATTCAACAACATGGCTAGGTAGGTTATTCCATCCTTCTACAATCCTAGGTGGGTGGAATACGAGGATACCAATAAGGCAACAAAAACAAATATATAATAAAATAAAAAGACAATAAGTTATTTTATTTCAAATATGGCAAAAGCCCAATGCACACAACAGTATTGTAAGTGCAATATGACTTTAAATTTTAATAGCACCTGTTAAAATATGAATAGCACCTTTATCAAAATGGTAATAAAGGTTTTAACACTTATTAGTTATCACTTGTTATGTACTTCAAACAAACTTTTCTAAGACAATGAAGAGAAAAGCTTTCTATGGCTTCAAACATCAAAGCTTTACACATCCAAGTACAGTATGTAGTAGATGCAAGAAGTCAAAGTGCAGTTCATTTAATGTTTGAAATTAAATGAGCTCGAAATTAGTTTTAATTTGTTACAAAAAAGGCCATTTTCCAGATACTACCCAGAAAGACACTCACTAGGTATATCTCCCATGGTGCTCTGGATCTAAGTAGTTGTTCAGGTACAAGTACAAGTACCTGTGCTGGTTGAAGCCCAGGTAAAAATCGAACATGGTAAGAACATCAGAAGATGTGGATTTGGACCTGGTTTTAACAGTAAATTAAGACTTAAATGAAAGGTCAGGAAGAGGTCTCACCCATTTCCACTCTCCTGGGCATAAATATCCCTGCTCCGGGGCACTTACTTGTACACCCTGACTCACACCGTCCCTGTGCCCCATTATCACCTTTGTAGCAGCTCCCCAGCTCATTCCTCCTGGAACAAGAGGGGGTTCCAACACACTCGCTCTTACAGCATGGGTGGTGTTATCTTAGGCAGGCAACTTAAGCGAATAAAACAACAAATACTAATCACACCTCTATTTCACATTAATTGGGGTTTGGGCTGACTAATAAAAGGAACAAAATGAGAGGCTATAAATAAGACCTGAGAACTCAGAATAAGAACCAGACAACTGACTCTTCCTTGGGTCTAAAGATTGAAAATGTATTTTAGCACAGACAGGAAACAAAAGACTGCAAATTCCTCGTGGTTAAGAGCTTATAACTTAACATACAAATTCAAAGTTATTGTGGGAGTAACAATACTGACATTAGTATAAATGTTGTTGCAAATTACTGGAAGTTTTAAAATATGGGCATTTAAAATCTAAAGATTGAGAGGCCTGTGATTTCCCTTTAATTTTAGGGAACAATACAGTTTCAGATTTTATCATTTTGACAATGTTTTGGGAAAATATTCTGGAAACCAGAAAAAATGTTCTGGATTTGCAATAGCTCACTTAGAATTACCACTTTGGCATTAGGAACCTGGGAATAATTTTATCAAAACATGAGAAATTTATAGTATATGTCAAGTTCATTGAGGAACTAGAAAGTACTACAAATCTCTCAAATATTTTAAATGAGCATGAGCATATGTTCATTAGTTTAACTTTTACTCTGAAGATACAAAATGCTTCACTCTATAAAAAGCTACCAAGCAATAAGAGTAATTATAAGCTAAAGTAAATGTGCTATTTATACTTATATGGGAAAGCCAGAACACTGTGGATTACTTTAGCAATGATCAGGTATGGTATTCCACAACAATGCTCCTTTAATTGCCTGAATAAGATTTTGACACTGTGCCTAAAACCACAAGACAATCGAAACAGAAGATGACTCATAATCACAACATTCACATTACCTAAAGATCTTTTCCTACAATCCTTACTAATATGAGATGAACTTAATCTAAATCTATAAGCACTTTAAAAAGCCATTTATTTTAATTCTTCAATGCAATTTTCCAGGACAATTCTTTGGCACTGTCATGGACAAAACTGATTCCTAAATGTAATATTTTGGCAAACAGTCACATGCCAATGTTATCTAAAGATTAAAGATACAAAAACATGCAAGAAAAATGTGGAGAAATGTCTTAACCTTTTTACAACTATATTTGGAGAGAAAAAATGAGCCACTGATTTAGCTAATAACTTTAGATTCATATTATAGAACATGATAAATAAAATGTAAACTGTTCTAGAACAATTATGAGTCAGAAAAACATGTTTCTGCTTCTGCAGAATATGGCACTGTCTTATACTTCATATTCAATTTGAAAGCCTCAGCTTCTATTATCAAAGCAATCTGAAAAGATCTTATCACTGATGGCCCCTCAGTGGTGATATATTGGATGATAACAATTCAGTAGGCGAAGTCATTATGGAGCACGCTGCCTGGTGTGTAGGATGAGTCAAGTGATCCGGAGGTGACTTGTTCATATCCAAGTTGTCTTTCATGGCTGGGATACCCCATCGTGAGTGCAATGACCAATATAGCACTCCCTATGAGTCGCCAGACTTTATTTCAAAGAGGGAAAAATGAAGCATTGTTATTTCTGCCTTTTTTTCTCTCTGTGTGGCACAAATGATGTCAAGTGAGCAGGCTCATACCGGGACAAGGGGAGATGAGAGGCAAACACGCTTCTCTTCTCTGTGTCGGACCACATTCTTTGTAGTTGGAATGAAAGCAAGGGGGAAGACCAAAGAAAAAAGGAACAATCACAATCCTCTGTCCTACTGGCTACTGGGATACATACTGCAGAAATAAATAGATGACTCTAAGAGATAAATTGAGGTGTTTATCTTTAATAAAGAAGGAAATATCTCAAGCCAATACGAACAATGCAGATTTTGCAGCTGCTAAGACACTAAACCAACAAGCTGAAATGGAGCAAAGTTAAACCTCATATTCTGGACTCCATCAGTTTCAAGCCTAGTTAATGACAGAGGCCAGATGTGACTAGGAATCCCCAGATGATGGTGCACGATTGGCCAAGCTCTGCCAGGGCTGCACGGACTTGAATCAGACAGAATATCCTTAGCTTGTAACCTGCAAGTGTGCAATGATGCCAAGTCACCCAGGGCTATCAAAAGTCAGTAATTCTGTGTCTTACTGAGTGCCATGATGCTTGAAATTATCTCATGAATGAACACTCCTCTTCTCTACTCAGCTTTAATTCTACTATAGGTCACTGAGGAGCTTAAAGAGTGACGAAAGATGAATGGATCAATAGGTGGGCATGTAGGAGGATAATATCTGCCCATCCTAATTCTCTGCATGCAGTATGAGTTGTAAGTTGGTACTGAGATGTAAAGAAACATGTGACTATTACAAACTGGGTGAGTATAAAAGAAGAAACAATAGACAAATGTAGGAAAAAAAACAGTTTCCTTGGTAGAACACATTATTAACTTTAAAAATGAAAAAGCCACTCCTTCTTTGTGCTGTAATTTCAAAACTTCAGGAAACTAACACATTCACTTTATCTTTTATTCATTTTAATTTAAGAAAATACCCTTGAGATTCCGAGCACATCACTCAGCTGCAAACTGCAGATATCCAAATTAATTGGATATACCGCAGAAAATAGCTCAATGAAATGTTAAAAAACAGGATTCCAATGAACATGAGAAAACATTCACATTACGATGCATTTCAATAAAAATAACCCAGTAAAGCTACATCCTGTCATTATCTTTTCAACACCTACACACTGCAGCACTCACACCTCTCATCAGGGAGACTGTCAATTCCCCTTCGCTCCTACTACAGGACTCATTAACCCGATTACTGCTTCATCACTTTTGTCACATATCTGTTCAAGTCAGTCCATGAAGAACACTCCAATCACTCTTCAAGCACAATGCTGAAAGTTAAAACAATAGGTATGTCTGCTTGTTACATTTACAAGCTACAGTTTCATAAATCAAATGTAAGATTGCACTACTGTGACTTGGAGGGGAGAAAAATTGGTTATTATAAATTTTAAAAAAACACTAGTAAAAGAAAGCATGATGATGTTGGGAAGCTGACAGTTTTTGCTGTGTGCTGATTCATTTGCCAGCAAAATGTCAGTGCTGGAACACAGGGCAATTACCACTGCAGATATACAGTTATTTGCAGTGACACACTCAGGCGTTCTGTGCTGACCGTGTGTGAAGAGAGCAGATTAAAGCTGAAAAGTTCATTTTCTTTAATCTGCCTAGCTTTAAATGGGCCCCAGTTTCATAGAAACAAACTCAGAGAGCCCTGTTGGTCTGATGTGTGTAGTGGCATGAAAGGCACTAAGACCAGGTTTCCAAGACTCCATACCCAACAGACACTAAGAACTTAATTAGTGCCATATCCCTGTTAAAAATTTAAGCTGCAAAAGAACACTTTTTAGTGACTTTGAAATAATGATGCTGTGAGATAGCTTAACCATTCCACATAACATCTTTCAATTCATTTATTAATAAGGGTTTCATAAACTATTTAAAACCCTATCTGACCACTTGGGAAATACAGATTCTGTAGTGCAGATAAATTCTCCCTAGAGTGTGTACATGTACAAACCAGATATGATTATTTCAAAAGTTAAGAGGCACATAATGTTATGTAGCAGATACAGAATTTAAATGCCAGCCAAACTGAAAATAAGCACCTCAGCCATCTTTGTAATTGCAAACCTTAAAAAGGCCAAATGCATCTGCATTCCTTGTGGTGTATGTGGTAAGGAGAGCTTGCAAGAATGCCATTCACTCAAGGTTTTACATCTACAGTGTTTACTCTCTCAAAATAATCTTGCACAGCATACAGTCCTCATTTTCCATTCATTAGGAGAGTGTAACATAATAATAATAATAATTGCTTACATTTATATAGCGCTTTTCTGGACACTCCACTCAAAGTGCTTTACAGGTAATGGGGATCCCCTCCACCACCACCAGTGTGCAGCCCCACCTGGATGATGCTACGGCAGCCATAGTGTGCCAGAACGCTCATCACACATCAGCTATTATTGGGGAGGAGAACAGTGTAATGAAGCCAATTCATAGATGGGCATTATCAAGAGGCCTGGTAAGGACCGATGGAAAATTTGCCCAGGATGCTGGGATTACACCCCTACTCTTTTCGAGAAACGCCCTGGGATTTTTAATGACCACAGAGAGTCAGGACCTCGGTTCTATGTCTCATCCGAAGTACGGCGCCTTTTTACAGTATAGTGTCCCCGTCACTATAGGGCCCACATAGATCACAGGGTGAGCGCCCCCCTGTTGGCCCCACTAACACCTCTTCCAGCAGCAACCTTAGTTTTTAACAAGAGGTCAGTACCTGGTTAGTACCTGGAAGAGGTCTCTCATCCAGGTTCTGACCAGGCTCATACCTGCTTAGCTTCAGTGGGCTGCCAGTTGTGAGTTGCAGGCTGATATGGCTGCTGACTAAACGAGACACTGCAGATGGGACATGAACCCATAATCCCTGGCTTAGTAAGAAAGATGAATATTTATTATATTATGACAGGAATATACTGACCATACAGTTGTATACAGCTGAAGATATATATAAAATTAATTATAAAGGGCACTATGATATTTCAGCATTTAACACCTCAGAGCATTTCATGTTGTCCTGAGTCTCACCTGAGTCACAAGGAGGTAATCGCTGGCTTATTATGGCAGGAAAGTGGTCCATGTGACCAAAACTTAGTGATTAATGAAAGCTTCAAAACTGAGGAAGGCAGTTAAATATAAACTCCTTAGAGGTAAAGGATGGCCTCAATGTCAGAAAGACTCTGGAAAAAACCAAAAATTCAGCCTGTGGTTATGGCACATTCTTAGCAGGGCTTACAGCATGATAGATAACCCAAAGCTTTTGAAAACTTCGTTATGGGAAGTAATAACTTTCCCCAAAGTACTTACCGTGGAAGAAAAGTGAGAGAGCAAGAACAGCGCCCATTATATTTTAATAAAATGTAGCGATCCTCTGACCCAAGTGGCTGATCCATTATTGAAGGAACAACACTGCACAGATTCTCAAAGAATTTTAAACAAAACCAGTGCTTTCCCAAGATAAATAGAATCATTAAACAGAAAATAACAACAGGCAGCCATAGCATAGATGTGCCTTAAGGAATGGGAATTGAAAAAGGAACTAATTTATTACCAAAAGGTGCAATAAAAACCTCAGACCAGCCAATGACAGAAGTTCTTCCTTTACAATACTGTGGAGAGCTGAAAGGGCTGCTTATAAAACAACTCATTAACAAGTCTCAGCATATTTCCTAAACTCTCCAAGGTTTACATTTGCATTTTTCCCAAACAAAAAGTTTAAAATATCATTATAAGACTTCATACTTGTTTTAGCAATTTGTAATGCCTTTCTTCTCTTTTCTTAGTCTTGCTTTATTTCACAGTTCATTTTCTCGCTGGATTAAAATGAAGCCTGAAACACTCATGGGCTATTTCAGTTAAAAAAATAGACAACAGAAACTCACTAACCTACTTACAGGAGACTGTGACTCAAAGCACACACTATGTGATGATTAGCCTCTATCATCAGGATTATATTTACTCCAGGAAGAAGTGTGGATCCTGGATTTGAGGATAAGTGCTTTGCAAATAAAAGGAGTGGAGGTCTTGGAAGCACCTATGGCAGGTGTGTGTGCTCCTTAAGAAGGCCATGATTTATGATTTTCTTTTGGTCATGCTGCATACAGTGACTTCAAAAGAGAAATCATCCATATTTTCTCTAAAACCTGGCATGGCATAAAGCTGTTTTTATTCTTCACACAGGGAAGAGCTACACCAATCCAAGCTGAAAGGTTCAGTGCTGTTCCATAAAATTACACAATAAAGGGGATTATAGATTCTGAAGCAATACATTGTGCTTTCTTCTTCCACTTTAAAGGTTTTTTTAAAATCTCACACAAAGAGCATGGAAGGCAGAATAAAAGCAGACAAGTGAAAAATGCCCATAAACTGTGGGTTAGCGGACAGCAGTAGGCTGTGCATGTTCAGACACCACAGAAAATAATATAGTATCTTTAATTCCAAAATTATTTATTTTCATGGGATTCTGGTATTGGAGAAAAAGAGATATTTATATATCCTAGTAAGATGCTTTGGCACGAACCATGATAAGTGTGCTTTAAATGGCTATATTAGTTACAGGTAAGCCACTGTAAATGTGTACTGAAGCATAAAGCATTCAAACACACTCACATATGCTATGATGCTCTTCTAATCGTTTTCCATTTCAAATGTAAATTAGCTGTGTAATTAACTGAAAATTACAGTTTTAGTACAGTGGTACATCTAGAGTATATCCTTAGAGCAGTTCTCAAATTTCATATTCATATCACTACTATTCAAAATAATTCAAACAATTTTTCCTGTCACATTGGCCATTTCAGTTCTGCCAAAAACAGAAGTTTATGTTACAGACGTACTGCTGCTTTGATCTCTTCAATGTACTGTGATTTATCAGACCAGAAACGATGTATATTTCTGTCTGCATAAATTGCCGTAGTTGCTCATCCACAAAATGTAGCTCTGGCAGACATGTTGTTTTATAGTATACCTTCAAACTGCCATTAGAAGATCATTTTGGTAGAGTATTTTCCATTACAGGAATCCACTTAATGATGCAGGACAGTGGATTTAGCCAAACAAGAACAAGTCTCAATCTATTCATCTCTGTAAGTTTCTCTTGGAATATATCAGACCCAAACACAAACAAAAATATTTCAAATGCAAATGCAATTGCAAAAGCATTTTATTTAGGTTGGAAATTATGTTTTTCACATTGTAAGACAGGGTTTTGTGTCACAATATTTTTCACACAAAATTAAACAGTTTGGGAGGCAGAGGTGTGACAGTTGTGCTTCGTGCTGTCTGAGTAAGTGTGGGGGTGGCTTCCACAAATTGCCAAATGCCCTTTCTCTCTGGCTCCAATATGTCATGGCTGCAGTGGTGTGAATCAGTCCAAATTAACAAAACGCATAACACTAATGTGTTAAAAAAATCACAAACAATCTTCCACACGGATCTGTTTAATTTCCATAACAGCCACTCCAACAATACCTAAAAACAAAAAAAATATTCTTTTCCAGCTAAGCTGGTTTTTAGCAATATTCCTGCATTTAACATATACACTTTTATGAGTGACTTAATTAACTAGACATAAAATATATACCAATCTAAATTTAAATTTCAATAAAAGTCTTAGAAAAAGATTAGGTCTGATTTGGGCATTTTTACTAGAATACCAACCCTAGTTCTAAAGACATCCACACTGAACCCTTTTTTTAACTAATAATATGATTTTTTGGGGTTTGTTTTTTTCAGTTCTGAAGCTGTCAAGAGCTTTCAAATGACAATGTCTTGCAAAACTCTCCTGCCAATAATATCAAATTCAGATGAACTACAAGTAATGTATATATTTTTTCAAATACACTTTATTTAAAGCTGCAATTTTCAAAGTTTTGATCATTTGATATTGTTTTATATGAAGGTGTTTGAATGTAAGCAAAATCCGTAAAGAAGATATGCAAAGTGAAATGTATTGATTGGGTTTTCAGCCTCCTCCTAAGTATTTGGCAGAAGCACCTTTAGCAACAATTGCTCCCATGAGTGCTGGATATGTTTCTACCAGCGTTGAACAGTGGGGAAGTTTTTGAGGATAGCAATCGTCAAGTCACACCACGAATTTTCTGTTGGATTCAAGTCAGGACTTTGACTGGGACTTCTTGTCAGACAATGTCTAGACCTTTGGCTTTGTGCTTCAGGTCACTATGTTTGCACGGGTTTCCTCCAGTTTCCTGCCAAAGTCATACCGGTTGGTTGATAGGCCTCTGAGAAAATTGTCCCTGTTGTGTGTGTGTGTGTCTGTGTTTTGCCTCTTGCTTGCTGGAATAGGCTCCAGCTCCCCTGCAAGCCTGTACTAGATGCATCACTTAGAAAATGGTTAGATAGATAGTTCAGCTGTAAGTTACTTCACTATAAATTAGTGAAAACAGGTGTAAAATTATCCCAAAGACAAAAAAGTCAGGAGGACCAATAAAGAAGTGCTGGCCTATATCTGAATCACCGTTTAAGGTGTTGAAACCTAAAAAGTTAAAAATTAAACTTTAATTGAAAACCTAACCTCTAACTGTAATGTAAATGTTTCCAGTTTAAAATTAATAAAATGGCTAATTTTAGCTTCAGACTTCTCAGATTCTTTTTTTCTGAGGGCAACAAACGTTTTGGGATGTGATAGGGACATGCATGAAGCCTGAAAGAAAATTCTATTATGACATTCCACATCTTTCATTATTGCTGTGGATATTGACCATTCTCTCTTGGAATGTATGGAAAAAGTGAACAAGCTTACGTTCAAAGGGGTCATGTAGTGCAGGATGAAGTAAGACCCTGGGTGTCCCATGATAAAGATTCAACCTGTGGGAGCAAAATAAAGTGATTAATTAATATCATTCTTAACTGATGATTCTGCAAAGAAATGTATTGCTTTCAATTTTGTATGTTTGGTACATCAGTAGCAAAGAAATTCCTATATACAAAGGAATACCTGAATTTAGTATAGCTTTCTAATGAGCTTTTCACTGACTTGCTTACTTTGTATTTCATTCTCAAAGCTGTATATTCCACTGCATATGCAATGCTGATTTTAATTATTTTCCAGATAAAACCAAAGCATTGAATAAAGTGTTTATTCCTACAGATGGAGAAACTTCAAATTATGTACATGTGGAGAAAGAAAAAACAAATTGTGACAAGTCAGATTGTCAAATGTTATACTAACATGATATCTCTGCATAAGAGAAACAAAAACACCATTATAGTTCCTCATAACACTGAGCAAAGAAATATGAGCCATGACAAGGAGAAATGGAAATGTGTTATGATACGTTATGATTGCCTAATGTCTTGGTTAATGTGTGTGTCTTCCATTACTTGAGAGTTTTATTCCTTTTGAAATCAATACAAAACTTGTATCATGTGTTTAGTTGTAAACAAGTAGTTATTCAAATCTGGAACAAGCTACCCATTTGCCATGTTGATGAGGCCAATAACCAGGGATCTTTCAGAAACAATCCCAAACCCAAAACCTACACTGGTCCGAAATGCATGCTCATTTAAATACCATTTTTAAAACACTCTCTTTATTTTGTCATTTAACGTAAAATTAGACATGTAAGTGGAGTCCACATTTAATTGTTCTTGTAACCCAAACCCTACACTGGCCTGAAATGCACACTCATTTCAATACAGCATTTTTCAGCTGATTGAAAATGTGCATAACGAAGGTACATTACTGAAGAAGATACATTTCCAAAAGCTATTTTCACTGATTTTGAATGTTTCAGACAAATATTTTTTGGGTAGAGCAACTTTTTAAAATCTGAAGGCTGGAGAGCTTCACAGACGCATTGCAGAATTGCGCTGTTGAGACCTCAGCTAGGATTAAGGTTAGCATTCCCACACTACGTAGACATTTTATACACTCAGGGCTGGATTTTGGGTGAACTTTAGGACAAGTGGTAATTTGCCACTATCTTCAACTTTTCTTTCGGAGAGTTCTGGCTGCGTATATTGTACATTGCACCATTCAGCAGCTGTGTTCCAAAGCATGAGCTACATGAAAACAAGAAAACCTGTTCTCTTGAGTAAACTCTCGTACTTTTGTCATTTAACGTGCAACTATATGTATAACTGGACTCAACATTTAATGGTTCTTGGAACTCAAATCCTACACTGGCCAGAAATGCACCCTCATATCAATACCATTTTAGAGCTTTTTTCAGCTGATTGAAAATATGCCTAAGGAATATAGACACATTATTGAAGAAGATACATTTCCAAGAGTTTTTTAAATGGTTTTGAATTTCTTTGACTCATATTTTTTGGTTTGAGCAACATTTTATAAATCTGATGACTGGAGGGCTTCAGAGACACGACACATTACAGAATTGCTCTGTTGAGACCTCAGCTAGGGTTAGGGTTAGCATTCCTACGCTTCGCAGACATTTTTTTGCACTCGGGGCTGGATTTTGGGTCCCAGGTGAACTTTAGGACGAGTGGAAATTTGCCACTTTCTTCAACTTTTTTCAGAGTTTTTGCTGCTTATATTGTACATTGCACCATTCAGCAGTTGTGTTCCAAAACATGAGTCACATGAAAACTAATAAGAAAACCTGTTCTACTGAGTAAACTCTTACTTTTGACATTTAACATGCAACTACATCTCAAAATGAGATTCTTGGATTAATTAGTTACTAATTGCTAATAACAAATGGGCTAGATTGGCAAATACTCTCCTCTCATTTATTATGTTTCTTATGTTCTTACGAAAGCCTGCTTTTCCCTTAATGCCCTGCAAATGCAATACAAATGTGATCAAATTAGAATGTGGAATACTTGGCTTTTATATAGTTTACTGTAACAGTCTCTAAAACACTGTTTATGTGAACAGAGAAATGCTGCACAAAATATAATTAATGTGTCAGTGGATCTAACAATGGTGGATAATTTTCGTCTGGACTGTGTTTGTTTTTGATTGGTAGAAGGAAATATATATTAATTATTTAAATACTAAAACAGAACTGAATTTGTATATTAAAATCCACAAATAACACTTGTAAGGATTCACGCTGTGCCTAAATTGTGTAATCTGCATGCATTAATATTCAAATTAAGTGAGAAGAAAAACACCTCATAAAATGATCATGTAGAAAAAATAGTTTGCATACAAACAATGTAGACATTTCAGTTATAAGTTAGAAGACTAACACATGGAACATACATGGTTTGCAATAAAAAGAATCATAAAAAACCTGGTTCAGATCACTTAGTCTTCGCTACAATTAATTAAGTGTTCAAGGAATGTGAAAATAAGTCATGGATAAATAAGTGCAATTCAATAAACTAATAATGGTGTTTTTTTCTGTGACACAATACTATATGTATTGTCACGACCTGCATGGATCCCTGTTTTTTTCCATTGCTGTCTTCAAGAGTATGAATTTAAAATGTGGTCTTAAGTGGTCTTAAACTTTTTTTTTTCCTTTTGCTCATTATGTTCCCAATGTTTCAGCACATCTCTTTTAAATGGCAGTTCACCTCATTGTACAAACAGGCCATGAGCACCTTTTGTCCTGTTTGGCAGCAGAAGTCTCCCCTGGCTCTGTCTGGCTGGAGAAGAGCCGCAAGATTCCAAACCCACAGCCCAGAGCCTGATGTGAGCCATCCGCTTTCGGTACCACGGCAACCACCTCCACAATGGCCACCACACTAGGGTGCCTGAGGGAAGTGTGGAAGTAAAGCACCTGCAAAAAAGCACAAAACAGCCAGAGGAAAAGTAACATCCTAGATCACAAAGGGAAAGAAGTAAATAATAATAATAGTAGTAGTAGTTCAGGTGGGAAGCTGCGTCATAGCCGAAACATTGTGTTTTCTCTCTTCTCTTTTCAGCCTGGAATAAACCTATTACTTGTTCCTTCGTATAATAATAGTAGTAGTTGTTTCTGTAATTGTTGTAGGTGTTGTAGTAGTAATTGTTGTTAAATAATTAAAGGCAATGGATGCAGTTTAGACAAAGGTCACAATATAGAGTCTTGACAGTTTGGAAAAAGATACTCTCCAAAGTAAAGAAATTTGCTGACAGTATGTCAGAATGTAAGGTATAAGCATAAGTCATCAAACCAAAAACTGTGCAGCAACATTACCACTTATTCGGAGCACAGGATAGGCCCTAAAGACCAGAGATCGCTGATGCAAACATGGGTTGAATCCAACCATGACTGTAACCAGGACTCCTAAAGTGGTGGCCCTGCTGGGACAGGGTGCCCAGTCGACCAAATGGCATTGTGGCAATACAATAAAAAAATATATGACTTATTACAAGATGTGCTAAATTTGTTGACTCCATGGGATGCTGTTTAAACGTATTTTACAAGGATATCACAGCCAAAAAATAACAATGATCACCTGTCAGTTAAATGGGACTAACATTCTGGCATTTTAACAACATGTTAAATCAAGTGTTACAGTGCTAGAGAATACAAGTCTGCCTCACTCTCGCCTTCAAGAAAGTGACAGAGGTTTCAGTGTACTCTCTGACCTTGAAACCTGCTTACACCACCTACTGTATGTTCAGCCCCACATCCTGCATGTCTGAATAAAAACAACTGACTGGAGAGAGAAATTCCTGACCTACTGATTACAGTGTAGGAGGTTTCCTCAATAAACCTTTTGTAAAACAGCTGACATCCTATCAAGCAGGAAGAACATACATGCATATGTTCTATAGAAAGATATTTTAAGTCTGATTACATATACTAATACAACAAAAGGGACTTACAGTACTCATATGATCTGCAATAAATCTTGAGTATTTTGCACCATACTGTAGACTAGGAGAATGTCATTTGATTTTTTTTTCTGCTGACCTTGTTTTGCTAACCACAGAGCATTTTAATGTCAGATTCCACAAAATACAAATCAGTTTTTACCCTGACTTACAGTCATCCTATTAAAACCATAATTAAGCTTTCCTTTGTGGGCTGGTCATTGTAAAGTATTTTTTCAGAGCTCAGGTTAAAGGCGGACACTTCTGAAACATCATCAATAAAACATTTATATCTTTTTTTAATTGTTTATTTAATCAGATAAAAAAATCAAGAACAAAATTATCATTTACAATTATGACCTTGAAAGAAAGCATTTATACAGGTGGGCATTTGCTGGAGAAATGTGAGTGAAATACCTTACCTAAGGGTACACAGCAGCATCCTACCCTGCCTCTGAACTAATGACACTCCAGTTCAGAGCCCTAACCACTAGTGCACACTGCTGTGTCACTTTCCTTTCAAAACATGCTGGGATACTTGTGCTGAAAAACACTAAATAACAGCAATCTGTATTACATATTTTTAAACGTTCCTTTTCCTTTGTCACAGCTGTGTGGCTTTTTACCACAATGGCATCTAAGAACTCTGTGGTCCGGAAATCCATGTTACAGTTTTGATTGACACTGTAACTACACCGTTTGACAGCTATACAGAGGGCAACTGTTCACTACAATCAGGAACGCTCCCACAGAGATAAAAGTTGAGGCCGTTAAAAAGCATTTTCGACAACAAGCGCTCCCTTTTCATCAGAAATGGCTCAGCCACCCTAACGAAAAGCCCACAGGAAAAAATAAACTAAGAAAGTGTTGGAATAAGAATCTAAATACACTATTTGTAAAGTTTTAGCTATACAGGCACTGGTGTCAATAATCATTGCTTTCTGCTAAGCAATGACAGGTTGCTGGTGTTGTACACCGTGCTTCTCACAGAGTGCTGCTGAGTCATTCACATTGTTCTGAATGTTCCCACCAACCCTCAGAATGTTGTATTGTGCTTCCATTGGTCTGCTAAGACTACTTCTACAGACAAAACTATTGTGTCTTAGTGACTAAGATGAGATGGCTTAAGCTACTGGTAGACAGTCTATAATAGCACAGTAGTCCAGGCAGTGCACTATTGTCTGAAATGCTGCAAATATGGAATCATAGAAGTAATGTGAAGTATTAATTGTCTGAAATATTTCTAGAATTGTTCAGATCTTACTAATTGTTTTATGAGTGAATAACCTGTAAATCATTATCTAGAAAATCTTGCTTACCCATATGGTTTAATAAAATCATTCATCTGTAAGATTTTAAAAACATTTACAAAACATGTGTAGTTTTCCTGGCTAATCTTGGTTTCAATATGTAAAGTCACACCTTAGGCACCAAGATATTATAGGCTTTGGACACATCAAGTGTAAAACTGCTTGTATAGTGTAATTTCCAGGGGTTCCATTTGTTTCTTACTAATGTGAAGTTATTTAGTCCTAAAATGACTTTATCAAAGAACCATTAACTAAGTGTCACAATTGTAAGTACTCACCCAAAATCACAAAGGCAAAGAGAGATAACTTAAAGGCATTAAGGCATTATCTATTGCAGCAAGAACAGCTCTTCCATCCTCTGTTAGTGGTAAAATGATTATAATGTGGGAGCACTATCGATGACAGGTGAATGAATTGAGAAAAGGCAACTGTAATCTACATCTACATTGAGCTTTTATCATTGCATTGTAAAAGTCTCAGTCTTTTTCTTCTATGTTAAAAGAGCTTGCTTTTAAAAAGTAGAGCTCCACAGGAGAAAAAAATGATCAAATCTTTACAATGCTTTTCTTATTTTTCAGTCAGATAATCAGACAGCAGTATTAGTCATTATGTTGTAATGGTACAGAGGTGTGTGGAACATTTTGGCTCAAGATGTTAATACCATTAAACTGCTGGAGAAGAAAATCATCATTCATTCCAGTCTTATGATTTAGCCTTTTTATTTTCTATTTTGATCTTATCATCATTCATTCGCTGCCAAAAAATCTGCTTTAAATTGAAGTACCTTAAAATTTATTCTGCAAACTACATTTTTTAATTCACTTTAAAAAGTTAAATTCCTTAAAAGAAATCTGATTTTAAGTGGTCTTAGACACCAAAATTTAAAATTATGTACCCAATTTTCTCCGTGAGAAAACTGTAGGCAAATTGCCCATCTTATTAATTAGCTTTGAAGAGGGCAGATTGCCCACTGTCTGCCAACAGAACAAATAGGGACCAATTCATCTTAATAACACGGACAATGGTTTCTCAAATGCACACTAGTTTTTAATGCAATCAATTTTATTTTCAGAAGACGTAACATGGGCCAGGATTACATAGCATATAATTTTTTGTTGATCTAAATTCTATTTAAGTCAGGAAATATTTATTATGCTGAAGAGACAGTAAACCTCTTGTTAAAAAGGTAATTTTCTGGCACAGAATGTGCATGAGAGAGGCATGGGCAGTACTGGTCTTTAAGCATTCAGTTTCTTTAAAAAGCCAAGAATCAGCTTTTTTCCACTTTTACAGCACAGGTGACGGGGTGGAGCGGTGGCTCTGTGGCTAAGGATCTGTACCTGTGGGTGGAAGGTTGCCGGTTCAAATCCCATGGCCAGCAGGGGAATCCTACTCCGTTGGGCTCCTGAGCAAGGCCCTTAACTCCAGGCACCGTATAAATGGCTGACCCTGCGCTCTGACCCCAAGCTTCTCTCCCTGTCTGTATGTCTGTGTGTCTCATGGAGAGCAAGCTGGGGTATGTGAAAAGATGAATTTCTAATGCAAGAAATTGTATATGGCTAATAAAGTGATCTTATCTTAACTTTGACAAAAAAAAAGAAGAAATGAGCCTTTGCTTTGGGAATATAACTTTCAGGGTACAAAAGTGATCACCTCAACCAAAGAACGAGAATAATGGGAGAAAACTCTTTTGTTTTCTTAAACAAACAATACATAATTTTAAGAAACTGTAATTCCCAATTACATTGGGGGTTCACAATTTGTTTTTCTGGCACTTTAACTTGTATATTTGTTTTTTTTCTCTCCTGGCAAGTTTCAAAAGGTGAGGCGGTCCGGAGCCTGTCCCAGAAACCAAGAAAGCAAGCTGGGACTAGAGACTAAGCTAGCATGCCAGTTCATCATAGGGTATGCATACATACTGAACACACAAACAAGCACACAGCGACAACTGAAAGATACCTCGCCAGCATGTCACTGGGATGTAGCAGGAAACCAGTATATCTGGAGCAACTCCATGTAGACATATAGAGAACATGCAAACCCCGTGCAGAAGGTATTGTAGGGTTGGAATTCAATCCTAGATCCAATAGCTGTAGGCAGCAAAACTAACCTATATGAACCCTAAACCTATTAAGTTAATAGGAGGTATTATTTGCATTAATTAGCAATTTGTACATTAATTTGTACAAAAAACAGGCTCTTGTTCCCTGATTGTCAATGAATTTAGAGGGAAAAGGTCCCGAAAAGGGTGGTCAAGAAAAGGTTCAATGTGTTAGCAGGACAATACATTAATCCTCCCCCAAGCCACTACACTCAGGGAATCAAGGATATAAATGAAGTTAGAAAGCATTACATAACTGTTCCCATTCCTAGCTCTGGAGCTTAGGCTAAAACAGCTGTCAACCTAATTTACATGTAGAAGAAACAGAAACAGGCTTACATAGCCTGTCAATTATCTGTTCATCTTGTGGGCAAAGTACTTGTGACCTACTGGCAACACCAAATTCTAACATTATATATAAAATAAGAGCTCAGTATTCACAACTTTAACAAATGAGTAAGGTAATTTGCACCTGTCAGTTACAGTGTTGGAATATATATTTAAAAGGCCAGCATCACCAATTCTTCTGTATAATGCTGTAACACTGCTCTTTTTGTAGAGTCAATCTGCCTTGCTTGAACACGGAAGCAGTGTTTATGTGATGCATTTTTTATTTTCTAATCTGATGCACAAAGGGCATGACAAAATTTAAGGCTGTTACTCAGGTAGTTAACATTTAAATCCCCCTCCTCCTTCCCACCTCTACAAGCTGGCAGGTGTAGAAATCAATTTTTGTCTCTTCTTTAGAAAGTCTGCCAGCAGTTCTGCAGACAGAATTCTGTACCTATGGAGAGCTGTCCCACAGTAGATCCAACCTGTCACAATGGATTACTGAGCCCCTACTGACACTATACTGCAACCTTTTCTTAAACACTCTTTTCTTCTGGCACAGAGGACTTTTCCTATCCAAACTATCACTATTGATTAGACTTGTTCAACCAAGGAGGACACTAGTGGTCTCAATTTCAATATGCAGTTACCGATGGAAACAGGACACCCATGCGAACCTCCTTAACTCATGCTACAGAAGATAGAACTTATTATGCATTACAATATTCACAAGGCTGATACTGGATAAAGAGACTGAGTTTAGCTTCTTGCACCATTCTTTTGGGTTTCAATGCTATTGGTACAATAATAAGGTGCTCATTTTCTTCCCCTATGAACACTCTTCCCCTATGGCAGGCTGTGGGCATCTTCTAAAGTGTTAGGGTACTAATATTCCTGCTAACCTATCTGCTTGAGATAATGTAGTTTACAAAACTCTGATTGTAAAACGTTTTCTTGGCTTTGATTGGCTGTGACATTCACATGTTAAAATGCGGTTTTTGGATGTTAGCTTTGTTCACTGCTGCTGGTTGACTCTTTACATTAATAAGGTACCTGGAAGTTTAGTGTTTCCAGATGTTCCCCCAATCTGTGGCAGGTCAAAGCAGCTCAGCTTTCATTTAATCCAATACCAGGGGTAATGTACAGATTAGTACAGAACTCTTAAGGAGTGGTTCAACACGTTTTCTGAGATGCCACAATAAATATGCTCTGTGCTGGGATTGTATAAAAAAGATAAACCCGTTAACTGAATGGCAATTCAATTAATCAGTGAACAGCACATATCGCGTATTGGCCTCTAGTTGAGTGCGAACACAGAGACGTGGTGTAATTTAAATGATATTTGGGCTGCTGGTACTATTGGTTACATAACTGTTCCAGACTCACACTGGAAAAACAATAAAGCAACAGATGAAAATTCACTAGAGCCTGTTCATACAGAACATAGACTTTCTGAAAGGCTTATAAAGGCATTAAAGGAATGAACTGCAAACTGTTACATAAGTATTGTTCCCCAGACTCTCATGAACTCATACTTTTAAATTTTTCCTTCATTTAGTTAAATTAAGAAACCTTCAGAAGACATCCCCCCATGAACAGTATAGCTAATTAGCTCGACACTGCTACATCATTCTTGACTAGAGAACGAAAGAGCTTCAAAAAATATAATCATCTTCCCAAAGATTTATTTATAGAGCTTCCATAAATGACAGATGCTTCATTTTGTGGAAAATTAAACACGATTAAATATGACAGTCAATCACATGCAGCATTTCCTAGTGATATGTATTGCCAATGTCTCATTACAAAAGCTGATGACGTGCAACTTTACTGAAGAAATAAATTTCAGCCCAGACTGAATTAAGACTTAGACCAACCTCACAAATTACAAACCCAGCAACCATTTGCTTGCCTGGAGGTGTCTCAGCTCTTCCCATAGTAAATCCAAAATGAAATCGCATTTTTCTTTAATTTGTGTTTATGTTAGGTTGAAATTTGATTTAGGCCAGTCGTGAAAAGTCTTTAAACATGTCTCATTTTTTCAGAGCCAAAGGATGCAAAACCAAGAATTCATTTAAAGAGCTGAGACAACTCATGTGGTTTTAAAACTAATAGCTACAGTGATTCAACACATACTGTAGGGATATTTTCCTATACTCCAAAGCTGGAGAGGTTGGTGAACCTGCTGTTAAAACTCTTACATGATGGAAGCAGAAACCTTATATTTGCCACCTGCATTTTCAAGGGAAATGTTAAAGCTTAGAATACTAGCCTAGAAAGCCTCGAATAAAAGTAAACAAAAATATAGGTCTACATCAGATTTAAGTTTTATATGTCTTTTTTTACTATAAGGGGATTATGAACACACAAAAAAAATACTTTATCTGAAATATGCACTGAAAGGCAACATGATTAACAAACAAGATATTTCTTTTTCTCATTCCACAGTTAGTGCCAAGTTTTAGTTAATGAGCATAAAGCACAGAAAAGTGTTGAGTGTTAATCACTGAAGAAATGGAGACGTAGGCCAGAACAAATTAATTCTTCATTCCTGAAGACTGTGTGCTGCAGTGCTACATATTCCTCAGTTCTCATTAACAGTCCAATTTTGCTCTATTTATTGGAGTTGTGCAGTTTTGTAAACAGCTACCTTTTAACTGTAAAAGAACTTTAATTTATCATTTCTAACCTGTGATAAGTAATTTTATTATATATGGCCAATCGTACTGGAAATGTTTTTTTTTCTCTGAGGTCCTTCTCGGTGTGCCTGCTCTTTATCATGTAAAATTCCTCCTTTGAGGATGCTGCTTGTTTCTAATAATTGCCATTTTGTAACACAGTATAATAGGGGCCAAAGATGTGAAATCATCTCTGCTGTCAATGATCTTGCAATCAGCTTGATTGGGCCATTAAGGAGAAAACGTCAATATTTTTGGCTTTCTGGTTTTGAAGTGATCACTATAACACACAATCCTGCTGTGCTGCATCTCTCTCTCTTCACAAGTAAATCCACTTGCATAATGCAGCTTAGAAGAAATCCAAGAACTGACATGCTCTGCACGGGTTGTTCCCTACACTGAACACTTTTTACATACATTGTTCTTAAACTTGACACACAGGTTATGCGCCTGCCGTTACATTCTTCAATTCCATGCCACACGCGTGACAGGTCCAGAATTTTGGAAAACTCTGAAATAGTTCTTTCACCCTTATGATTGCCATTAAACACAAAACGGCATTAATATAAATCAATAACACATACATAACTGCCTTGCACCCAGTAATACTGTGGTGAGACTGCAGTGTAATAATTTGTGAAAATAATCAACAGTTTGATGAAATGTCATCAATTCCTCAGTTTCATTTTCTGCCTCATAAATCAATGGGTTCTTTGTGTAAGATTTGACTGGATCATTAAGTCACACGATTCCCTCTAATTTCCCCACACATTCTACAAAACCAAACAAGCAGACCTATAGGGTGTTATGTCACAAGGCTACATTTAAAAAAAAAACAGGAGAGGGAAAAATACAATGTATGCATCTTCATGTATCTTGGAGCTAAAGAGTTTACAGTTCCAAATGCAAACAGTTAACAAAGTGTTAATTAAAATATTCATGTTCCAGAGTTCAACCCCTAGTTAACTGTTGGAGCTGTTGTAATATTAAATGATTAATCCCAAAAAATTCATGCAAGACTCCCAATGAAAGAGGTGGATGTAAACTTTCTGCAACTATTGTGTTACAAAAACTAAGCTGAAAATGTATTTCAATTATTTTGAATTTGAGGTTATTTAAAATTAGTTCTGAAGTTTCTGATGAAACCTTTTTTTACCATTGAATTATTTGTTAAAGTATCAGATCAAGTGCCCCTCATTTTCCCACTCAGTCATTACTATTTGGCATCACTGAAAGATCTGTAGCCTACTGCCCACTAGGAGTGACCTTTTTAACTGGTAACAAACTTTTCCTTATGCCAAATAGGGAGGAGACAAGAGACAATTCTTTTTACCCTTTTTTCTCTTTCATCCTCCACATCCCAAGAGATGCAAGTGACACACTTTATTTTTCCATTCGTGAACCCTGTGACATTTCAAAGATGACATGCCAGTCTTTCAGACACTGGATTGCCATGCAACAAAAAGATTTAGAACATTATATATGGCAGTATGAGGAAAACAACCAGGTTTCTCAAACAACTAAAATTCCAAACTCAAACAACACTTCTAGATTCTGTAGTTTGAACTTTTCTAAATTTTTGCTTTGAATGATATTTTTAAGCAGATGCTTTGCATTTTCAGGTGATGAACACAAATGACTTGGATACTGTGCACGTAAGGCATGCACTAAAATCCCAGAGTGCTGAATGCCTTAACTGCAACAGAACAAAAAGAAAAGTGGAGCTTCTGTAAAACTGCCATGCTTTCCAAGGGAGCTGAACATTTTGGGTTTCAAATTAGATACATGAAGACAAATGGGATTAAGTAAACTATGGCCTCCCACACAATACACCCTGCTGCATTTTCATTTCCTTTGAATTTCTACAAACCACACTGCAGAACTCTTTAGGCAAATCAGCAAAAAGCATTAAAGGAACATTAGAACGCATTAGTCTTCAGCAAAACTGTCATATTAAAGCAACACCACCACCTCCCACCCTCGCCAGCACATACCAGCTTCCTTAAAAATATACAGTATCATAAAAAATTATCAAACACTGCATCAACTCTACAGGACAGCATCAGACATTAAACTTTTAAAACCCACTGAGGCTTACCTTACTTTTAAACTAATTTCAGAATCCAAAAGAGATAATATCCAGATTTTTGCTCCAAGGTTTTTATTTTTTGTAATTATTTGCTTTGCAAAACAGAGCTGCAGTCACAATTACAATATTGAAGATAGAATAGAATCTATATAGAATTTAATAGAATAGAATAAGAAGGGGAGAAGAGGAAGAGAGGCGTGTGGCTGCCTTAATACACAGCATTAAAACAACAAATTATAATAAATAATATGCAAACACATATGTCCTTCATATATAATACAGTCTGGTGTGAACACATCCGTGGTCCTGCATTGTTTTAGTTAGCTGGATGCCCACTTATGGTGGTCAGGATCACATTTCCTGTGGTCCAGCAACGCTTGTTTACTGCCCCCAGCCTGTCCTCATTTCCAGTGTTCTGTGCTTTTGTTTATCTTAGCTTTAAGTATGTGTCAAAATCAACACAGAAAACAAGCAACTGTTAAAGAAACTGGAACAGGGCACATCTTTGCCTGTCATATGCGAGTTTGGCCATGTGGGAACATCTATAGAGTATGATGTAAAAAAGAGAAAGAATCAGATCCTGAAGTTTTTGCCCAAAGTAAACGTTTTCACAAGACAGTTCAAGCTGCACAGGAACAAAGGTGTTTGTTCAGGAGGAATGACAACAGCCAAGTTCAATCAGTTCAATGACTTGACTGTCAGTAATTTGCAATCACTCATGATGTCATTTCCTCACCTAAACACTATAAGCCCACCTCCACCCCATCCCCACCTGTGCAGCTGCCCCTTGGCCACTCCTCACTCTGCAGGGGGTCCCAGCCTCCTCGTCCTGTGGCCAGAAGGTCAGCCC
Organism: Atractosteus spatula; assembly: GCF_055471065.1. Classification (NCBI taxonomy): domain Eukaryota; kingdom Metazoa; phylum Chordata; class Actinopteri; order Semionotiformes; family Lepisosteidae; genus Atractosteus; species Atractosteus spatula. Next base: position 14,695,789 of record NC_142725.1, on the reverse strand, counting down.
TCAGATAAGCAGGTTAAGCCAAATTTTGACTAAACACTCGATAATCCTTCAGCACACTTAATTCTTGGGTGTTGTTATTTCTAGTGAAACAGGCATAGTCCCAGCTCAAATTGCTTTCAGTACTCATGAACATTGACTGCTCTTTCATATATGACCTAATAAAAATAGACACTCCACTCTCACAATGAGTAATAAGATCCAGGTGAACAACAGTTTCTGAACAGATACAGCCACACACTTTTCAACATACTTTTCTGCAGTACTCATTTTATATTATATTTTTCCATGCAATATTTTTGTACTTTAAAATACAGTACATGCATATGGAAAGCAACAAGCATGCCTATCATTTGTATTTGTTTGTTATTTTAATTGATTTTCGATTGCAAGATTGTTAATGTAAGTCCATAGGTATAAATTGCACATATAACACAAGACAATTATATTTACCATGGAGTGGTCTATAGATTAAAATAAACAGCAAACCTGTAACTAGTTAAAGGCAGATGCTCCTTGTAATGCTGTATAACAGGGTTTAATAACAAACAGTAACCTCTGATTTCTAACTCATTTTAAATGCACAGAAACTTGCTCAGGGCAATTTAATAATACAATCTGGAGGCTCTGTTAGTTTTTTTCATGCCGCTCCCCAGGTCTCTCAAATGTAAAACACCTTTCAAAGGCACATTCACCACGGTTTTCCACTCCGTGAAATCAGCCACAGCTAAGCACATACGTTTAGGCAGATGTTGCTGCTGAAATGGTTTGATATTGGTTTTTGGCAGGAAAGGAGACTGCCTTCCAGGGAGAAACGTCACCTGACAGTCAGCTTACTGCACAGCAGCATACTGGCAGCCATCCATACAAGCCCCTAACTGAGAGAGAACAAAACAAGGTGCTCAGTCACAGACACTATTAACTGGAACACAAGCATACTTGCAGCTAAATAAAAACTGAAATAATTAAACCACAAATTACAATACCCTTCACTTGATTTACCTGCAGGTGTATTTCATGTGATAAGAGACAATCACACCGTTACACTTATTACCCATTCACTGAGACTTTCCATTATTCTCCCCTGCTTTTCTTTGCAGATGTCTAAAGTTTTACTGTCCAACTTCAACATCAAGCATTTATAAAAAACACAGAAAAATGACTCTTGAATACAGTCCTAAGGGTCCAATACTAATCTCAGGATTGAGAGGACTTATATTTCAGAGTATTCAAAACCCTAAAATGAAGGGACATTTAAAAGCTCAAAACACAGTGCAAGCCCAGGTGACAGCAATGGAAATTTGTTTAGAGATAAGAGGCATTATAGATCACACCACCCACTCATGATACAAAAGGTAATTCATTTAGGCTTCTTCAAGTTTCATTTGGGCTTGGGCCTACAAGGTAATAACACCTGGCACACAAAATGAGCTACCTGACCTACTTATTACTTATTATGCATCTAGAATATTTCATGGGAAATTACATTCCAATAAGCATAAATGTGAATCCTAGTAGCTGTGTACTTGCAGATCTATTCCCTGTGCAACCGAACTGTTTGAAGTTCTAGTTATTTAGGGAGATCAATACAAATAGTGCACATCTGGGCATCAGAATGGCAGTGCCTATTTTTTACAGATGAGATTATCTTCTTTATCCAGTCATCATTCTGGCACAAATATATTTACTGGATTTAGTCATGAATGTACCTGTGGGTTGTGTTCACAGTGGCTTACTGTGTTATACTGAGTCATGTCAAATAGCACAAATGAAATGTTGCCTCTATATAGTTGGACCAAGAACAAGGCATCAAGAGGGAGATTTGTTAGAGGAGGCCCATGTACACATTTTTGTCATTTTGTTGTACAACCCTATAGCTCCAAACAATAAGAATGCAGCTAAAGTTATCCAGTAACTCCAAGTGAGTTGGAGTCTATTTCCCTGTATGTGCCAAAAGGTATGTAAAAATAAGATATTATATCTGTTATGATTATGTCCAGAAGAATATAAATCTGTTTGCAAAGAGCCTATGCTTTTAATGATTCTCACCTCACTCTGTCCCACAGACAAAAGCTGCAAACGTCAAAACCATCAGATGGATCTAATCCTTGCTCAAAAAGATGTTTTGATTGTACTGACTGGGACAGAGCCTTTAATCCTGTTCTGACACATATGATAATTGATAATGATAAATCAACAGACACTATATATGTTCATATTGATTCATTAGTTCCAAAAACATCTATATACCAATTAAGAATTGTCCAAAATAAGCCCTGGATTGAGAAGAAAGTGAATCCTTTTCGAAAGATTTATGTCAAAAGTAGAGAAACACTCGGGTCAAAACAATCCACAACAAATACATCAGGGTATAAAGATCATGACAGGATGTGACAGACCAAAGCACCATATTGTAGTGGAGACACAGATACAATATATGCAGGACAGCTTAATGTTTTCTGTTAGATTAAATGAATAAGACTTTTTATTGCTGAGAAAGTGAATTATAAATATACTTGAAAAAAATAATCTTTTGTCATGGGCAGAGAACTTTACCCATCAGACTGCAATATTTATAAGTCAATTTGATTTCTAGTAGATGTGAAACTGTTACAGGAGTTTTCTTATTTGTTGTTGTCTACTAAGATTATGCAGGACAAGGTAAATTCCTGAAAGGAATAATAAATAGAGCATTATTCACCTGAGCATGGAAACTTGATTTAATTCTGGTAAAGCCAAATAATTATATTTTCAAATTCAAGCATGTAATAGTAAGTTTTATGTGAGGGAGAGCAGGGCTTGAACCTGCATGGATTACATACTTCTTTGCTTTACTAAGGGTGAGTTGTAATGTTGAACAATCACCAACACGTAATGTCCATTAGTCCTAGAGAAGATCCAAAGATAGCAGAAAAGTCATGATTGATGTTAAATGTGTTGGAAAATGTACTTACATTTTACGTACAACATATGAGGGAGAGAGTGAGGTTTCCAGCTCATTGCTTAGGGGTTTGGAACACCTGCTCCTAGCCCTCACATACTGGGGAAATTTAAAAAAATTGATTTTTTTTAGTTCACTGCAGAATACTTCCTTTTCAAACATGTGGCTTCATTGTCTAATTAATTAATAACATAGCCACTAAATCCCCCCAACTGTAAAGCTGAGTAATACAATCTTAAGGTTCCAGATTATTAAAACTATGACGTTTGTGAACACAACACCCACTGTATAAACTTTCACCTGAAAATGACTTATACTGATGCTAAAGAAACACTATAACACACGAGAGGTTAAATGGCCAAGACTACAGCAGCAGCCTGGCTCATCTGCTGACCCATTAACAATGGTGCTGTTAAGTGCAGACTGTGATCATGTTTAATAGAGCCTCTACCTTTCAACCAGAAAATGAACTGTCATCGAAAGAAACTTGTCTCACTGTGGTATTTGAGCAGCCAGTAGAAGAAAATGGCTTTCTTTACTTTCCTGACAAAGTATGGTGTCATATCTGCCATGCAAAACTCCCCCTGTGAAAATTCCTGTGAAAAATCTACTTTTAATTATTACATTTCTCAAATGGGTACCAGCACAAACATCATGGCACTTGCTGAAGTGAGGAGTCATCATCTTTACGGTTCCAGCCACACAAGAACGATAGACAAACTACAAGGACATCGATGATGAAAAACTCAAGCCTCGATTCAAGGGGCAAAAAAATTAGGCAATCTAAAAGCCAGGGCTGTTCTGAGAGGGGAAAGTACCTGGTCCTCCGAATTCTTCACAAGTGGCTTTGAAACCACTTGTCAGGCCTAAAAGAAGAATATATTATAGACAACAAAATGGTATCATTCCCTTGTACAGATTTCCTTGATTTTTAATGTGCTCCAATGACATTCACATCATTGAAACATATTTCAGACCTTTGCACTTCAGTTTTAGTTTTTGTTCCAGGGTGTGTGAAAGATTAGTTAGGAAGGTATTAATTTTAAGGCCCCAGCTCCATTATGGAAATTAACAATATCTAATGTGTATGTCTTAATGCAGAGAATTACAGAACTAAGTGGAACTGAATCACTTGAACAAGAGAAAAAATGGCACAAATTGCTCTATAAAAAATAACAACCCCAACATCAAGCAGCATCAGGCATGAAGCATATTAAAATAATTCTTAATTAATCAATTTCTAGAGAAAAGAAATACATTTTTAAATTAATAACCCTGCAGGAAAGTCTAATACATACCCTTGACAAGAACAGAAATAAATGAAAACTGATATACGTTGTCATTGTTATGCTGCCTGTAAAAAAACAGCATTGAGATGAATAATTCTTAACTAATAAATGAAATAACAACAGATGAAGTCCTGAAAACAACCCCCCCACCACCACCAAACTCCTTCTTTGTGTCCAAAGCTGTTCAAAGCTCTGCTTCAATGTTCCTTTGCTTCTTACGGTCCAATGCATAAAAAACCTTGAGTGCAAAACTGGAGAAAGAGCCCCCAGAGGCTCAATCTCTTCGTCTCGGCGAGAACAGTCTCACTGTCTGGAAGAACGCCTGGCCTTTGGCAGGTATGGCACAGAGGAGGAAGGATTCCCTGGAACCACTGTCACTCTGGGTTAGGCTCACTCTCTTTTGTGTAGGAATAAAAGCAGTAGCTACAGTTACACACTGTCTACCTGCTCACAGGATGAGACCATGTCTCCTAGTCTCCCCTGTATTAACACTCACCCCTTGCTGAATGAAGTACAGAGATATGACTTCATTTCAAAATCACTCTAGAGCAGAATCTCACTCCCCAGCACAAAAATGGCAAACCTTTATACCACCACACCCCTGCACATCCTCCTGAAGTACTAGGCCTGACATGGCAGGTAATTCTGTCCTACCTGGTCTAATTATTTACTGTGAAATGAAAAGGGTTAAAACAATAGTCACAGGGAGAGCCTTTTTTTCCTTTGCCTTGTTTCTGCATAGGACAGTTTCTATGCAAATCCATCGTCTGTAACTCATTCCTGCCAACCCAGAGCCTATCCCAGGAGTATGGAGCACGAATCAGGAATACAACCTGGATGGTACACCAGACTATTACAAGGCACGTACACAGACAATTAAGAGATACCAATTACTCTAACAAGCATGTCTTTGGCAAGTGAAAGTAAATTAGACCATGCACAGAAACTCATGCAAACCCAGGCAGGACATACTGTACAAACTTCACACAGAGGATGCTCCAAAACACAATCAAGGCTCCCCTATGTTTTCTTAAACATAGCTGTTTTCAGAATCCTTGGAATTTTCTTCATCATTAAAGATAAATTGCTCCTGTTTTGCCTTTCTGTGCTGAATGCCAGAGCATCTGGTATAAAACTCCTGGGCTGGGGTTGAAGAAAGTAATCTGAGGAAATGATGGTGCTAAATACAACTCTTTCATTGCATCAAAAGATGGAGGAAAACTCCACAAGTAAATGGTTAAGCAGAACTGTTTATTTGTTATATGCTAAATAGTATGCACCCTAAGAAGAGGCAAGTGAAATCACATCATATCTCAAACCAAATGGTACAAGTATTACAAAGAAAAACAGTCTACAAGAGTACCGAGGTTTTCAGCATTGTGCTGTCTCTGTTAGTAACAAATAGTTTCATAAGCAGAAACGCTTAAAATACCTACATTAAAAAAGCCAATAGCTTGACAGGTGGGAAAAAAATAACCTGGGATCTCTATAAAATGGCTTTTTGGATTTGTTACAGTATTCTGTGCTGAATTTAATTAAATGGACAAGTACTAAATAAGTCACATCTTATGCATCTAAATTTTGTAGTATTCAATTATTCCCTTTGTTATGTTTAACTAGTTACATACACATTTGCTTATACCCAACTTTAGTGCAGAGATTTATGAAAAAACATATTAGACTAAAAACGCTAGCCAATCATACATATGTATTCAAAATAAATAAAATGGAATTCACTCTCTCTCATTGTAGAGTAAAATGGCTATCTGCTTTGGAAGATGGTCAGATGGCATTTGTCTTTTTAATTATCGCCCGAGTTGACCAAAAAAGACAGTTAAATTAGTGAGTGAAAATTTTCACGTAAAATGAGAGCAGGCAATCATCAAGGAATCCTGAAAGGCAGAATCATATTATCTACACTGCAAGCAACTCTGACTTGCTGTATCTAATACAATACTGCCCTCTGTAGTAATAAAACTGCATTTCACATGCAACCCTTAAGGATGTGGTTTAAAGAATTCACAAATTCAGTCATATTTCTGTTTAAAATAAAAGGACTGACCTTTCCTAAACCATTTCCTTCCTCCTGTTTATGTGTTTTAGTTCACTATATATCACCTGGAAGACCCCTGTTCTTATAATATTGAGATGACATTCCATAAGCAAATTAAAAATATTTATGATCTTACAGGAGTTCAACAGGGCAATGGGCAAGTAGCAAACCAGACACAGCAAAAGCCGTAAAGCCAGAACTAAATTAAAATTGATGAGAAAATGAAGAAAGGGCAACTATTATCAAGAAAAGCTGAAAAACGTGCATCACTGTCTGTGTACAGCTTTTGTCTATTAAGGTGGTTTATAAGAGATTCCTGCAATAAACAAGACCTTCCCTTGGGACAGACATTTTTTAAAGACGTAATAGTTATTCAGTCAAAGTTTATATTTGTGCCATTATTTTTTCTTTGTTTCTTTTCCTGAATTTAAATACTTGTTGATTTTTTCTTCAAGAGATAAGATAAGATAAGACTTTATTGATCCTGAAGGGAAATCAGGCCTGAAAAAATAACAAAGCAAAAATAATTTTAGATTTTAGTTCCTCATTTAATCTACTTCTGTAGTTTTGCAGGTCATAAGTCTTTTTCCGCTCTTGAGATATTAAAAAGAATCTATCAACACTGACAGACCTGTTCTCAAATTTCACTCTAGTCTGCTATGGTGGTCCATTTTATTTTAATGATATGCTGTTATTTACTAACTTACATGTATTACGGGGATTAAGAATGTTGAACAAAAAAAAAGAAAAAATCTATTGCACAGAAACTGCATTAAATATATATAAATGTGTGCCGAAGATGTTAGACTTGAAAACAACTTTCTGTTCTGAGCTACTCATCTGATGCTTATCTTATTTAGCAGATACAGGCAGACTTCATTTTGCTGTTTGTCAAGAGATGGATGGATGACTGGATGGTACTCTTCATATCGGGCTTATGCAAATGGAAATTCTACATCTGCTGCAGTTATGACAACCTTTGCCATTTGTTGTCTCAGCCATTTTGTCTGCCTGTGCTGAGAATGTTCTGAACAGCTGCAAGCATTCAACCTACAACAAGTGGAAGAGTTTCCATGGAACAAAGCCATCGCAGAATATTTCACCTTTAGAGCCTTAAAATGGACGGATTGATGACAAAAGGAATTAGGTCTATAAAAATATATATAGTCATGATATACTGTAGTGATGGATGTGTCTGTTCTTATACTCCTGTCCCAGAGCACACTGTCTGTGTATTCCAGGAAAGGTTACAACCTCTGCTGGTCACTGTAATGGCCTGAATATACCCATCATCACTCATGACATCATTCTTCAGCCTGAAGAATGGAAGACACAAGCACACTACGTTCTCTTAATGCGAAGGTCTTCCATTCTATTTATTGTCGAGCACCAGTGTGCAGGGCACTTCTCTCAGGTCCTTGAAAAGGAAGAAGCTTGTTTGATTCAACCTCCCAGCAGAGGAGGATTTCTGTAGTTGCAAACAGCTGACTCAACATAACTTCCTGTTTAAAATCTACATGTTTCAAAACAGCTTTCAGTTGTTTGCAAAATAGATGGGAAATGTTCTTTCAAACATTAGGTTAATATTACCAGTAATGCATTTACGGTATATAACACTGAATTGTTGATTCTACACCAGAGGTAAAAGAAACATGCAATGGCTTAAAAAAGCTATAACTACAGAGTGAGACAGATTCTAACCTTTAAAAGACAGGTACGGCCTGAAGTACTGTATATGAGATTAGCTGTCTGTACTTCATGCTACATAAACACCCTCTTTCTCCAGTACTAAGCAAATATTTAAGAAATCTTATAGAGAATGAAATGTCATAGGCAATTATTTTTTCAGGTGATGGAATTCACAATTTCATACTAGTAATTTTATCTTTTACTGTCCTTACCTATGAAGCAAGTATTAGTGCAAGATATGAAACAATAAACTGTTAGTCTGTTATGAAAATATTGCACGGATGGGGGAAAAATATTTAATTTAATTTTTATTGCAGGACTTCAAAAAGGAGACAGTAAAAAATCCGCCACATCAGACCTATTTACTCTATTGCTTTATTTTAAAATGGTGAATTCCATCAAGAATATTTCCCAGTTAACAATGTGGAGAGATACTATTGAATATTAAAGAAAATTAGACAATTTTATGCAATTTCATTGCTTAATATTCAAACAAAATCTGATAACTGCTTTACCTGACATAATATCCTTACTATGAAGCAACATCCTGCTATAAAAGAAGGGGTATTTAGTTTTTGCCCTAAGTAAACATTATATGGCACCTTATTTTAAAAGTCATCTTAAAAGCCATTTCCCATTTTAGCTTCTGCCACATCTTTCAATTAGCAGGCTGAAGAGATTGAAATTCTGTCCTCCTCCTGAAGATCTCAATGCCAAAAAGAAGAATAACTGGTATTGGATACCAGCCACTCTGGACTCGGCAGTCCAGAGAGAGAGAAATAAATTATAGATAGTGCAGCACTCGGACTATACTATAGTCTCCAGCACCATCCAGCTTGTCACACAGCACTACTGAGTGCGCCTGGTCTGCCAACCTTTACTTTGAGGCGGGTAATTAAAAATGATGCCCACTTTAATGCTGCGTGCTGTCGGGGATTCTTTCTGACATCCCAAGACAGGGTCTCAAAGTGAGCGCATCTGGCAGCCATCACTTCTGTCTGGAATTAAGACTGACTCAGCGCAAGCTCTGCAAGAAACCTGCATAAAGGGCTACTGACAGGCTTCTTCCTCCTCCACAAGCATGAACTATTCGACACAGGACAGAAAAGCCTCTTTCATCCCGTGCCTCTGCAACATGAAGCAGGGCCTTACAAAACAAACCTTGAGCAGAAACAGCAACTAACTGTTGAGGCCTAATTTGTGTTCACTGACAGAGATTTACCAATGAATCTTTGGTATATAGGAGGTATAAATATCCAAAGACAGTATCCAAAGTTTGCTTTCATATCCTGTTTTATAATACAACGAGACTTCGCATTCTGCTCATTTCTTTCCTTTGAATCACTCACATTCTGCTGCAAAGTACCAGAAAGCCACAAACACTTCTGAAATCACAGCTTTGAACTGGTAAAAAGTGGTATTACAGAGGAACTATGGGCAGCACAGTGTTACAGAGGTTAGCATTGCGGCCTAGCTCACTGGAGCTCTGTGATCAATCTCAGAATCTGGACTGCCACCTGTGTGGAGTTTGCATGTTCCCCCGTGTCCATGTGGGTTTCCTCCGGTGCTTCGGTTTTCTCTCCACAGTCCAAAGACATACTGGTAGATCATTTCGCTTCTGTGAAAATTGGCCTTAAAAGTGTGTGCATGTCTGTGACTGTCTGTGTGTGAACTGGAGAAGCACTGGTGTTCTGTCCACAGTGTTTCCCTGCCTTGTGCCTGTTGCTTTCCCAGGTAGGCCGTGACTCCCTGATTACCCTAAATTGGAATAAGCAGTTCAAAAATGAAGTGATGAATTCAGACAAAGTTAGACCCTAAATGGGTACAATAGAAGTGCTTATGCTTGAAACTAATGAAATGGTTGACAACAAGAACCTACTATTAAAACTAAAAAAACTTAATACAATGATAATGGTCTATCAAAAAAGACCAACCAGATAATGTGTCTTTCTAGAAGGGTTAAAATGTCTAAATAATGTGAAGCAAAGTCCTTTTTTTTTACCACTGGTGCAAAATTTAAGATATCACTTTTTTTTCACAGGGATTACGCATGTAATTGCTGTATAATCCCCCAACAAATACCAGCAATTATAAAGCACGGAAATCACACCAGTGATTGATTTAGAGGAAAATCACAGCAATTTACAGCTAATCTACAACACTACACTTAAGACATCCTACAGCCAACAGGTTGCTAATTACACATCACAGCCACCACTGATTGTTAGTTTCATTTACATTTTTGTCATGACTGCAGCATCTTGGCAGTTTGTCAGTTTTATGGAAAACTCCTAAAATCACCATAAGCCTCCAGGGGTGCCTGGAAGCTGCTTGAAAATTGCTTTAAATAAAACTCTGGCTTCTGGAATTGCAGAAAGGTGGTGACTGTAGGGAATTCAATTAACAGTGTAAGGAACAACCCAACAATGGCATAATCTTCTGAATGAGTACAGGTGACCTACTTTAGTTTAAGCAAGTGGCATGAAGACAAACAGAATTTCAAAATTTCAAAAAGCTGATGAGGATTGAGGAGGAGGAGCCAGAAACCCCCTGATCTTACAGATCACAACACTGTAGCATTAAAAATAAAAAATGCCTTAGTAGAAACACACTACATTATATAGAACTATAATGTAAACCCTAACATAATGTTATTCAGATTTAGATTACAGGATCATTTTGTTAGACTGTTTCTCCAAGGAGGCATGAAAGGAAAAACACTCTTTTATTTTATGAAAGGAAAAAGTAACTTTCCTATTGCACACATGCGAAGAAATTACTTCACAACCTTTTTGTACATGACAGGAGAATAAGTAATTTACCCTCCAAGAAAAATAATGTTAATACAACTTTAAAACAAACTTAAAACTGTTTCTTACAGTTTTTAGCCTATATCTCAATAAAACATTGACCCTTTTCTTTCGACTGAAATAAGCTGTTTTCTTGTTTCAGTGCATACAGTATTTGTGAGTTGTTCATTACCTCTGCTTAACACTACAGCCCTAGTACCACTGGAAAGAGATGAGGACTTCCTCTATAACAAGCAGTTCCATTTACATTTATTCACACCACACTAGTGCATATTAACCCCACTGTAGGGTTAAAATGCACTGGTGGAGTGACACAATTTATTTAATTACTTAGCAGGGTGAAGATCTCACTTTACTTAATCATTTATGTATGCAGATAGGTCAACTGAGAACAAATTCTGACTTACAATGAAAACCTGGAGAGTATCCATTCATGAGGCCCGTCACTAGAGCAATCTGAGTGATGCACATTGCTCAAGGGTACAGCCACAGCATCTCACCAGAGATTTCAGTCCACAACTCTCTGGTTCAAAATCCAAAACCTCACCCACTATTGCATACTGCTACCCAGACAGCACCTAGGACCCAAGCAAGCAAGCCGCAAGGGCAACTGCTGTAAGGTTTGCTGTTGCTCTGCTGTGAACTGAGGTTAGCAAAGGTAGCACAGGTCCACTAAACCCATCAAAACCCTTTTGGTCCTAAGAACGTAAGAATGGTTACAAGCAAATGAAGGCCCCTGGACCCATCTAACCCATTCGGTAGCCAATTGATCTAGGAACCTAGTTCAACTATACAGTGGGGTAGTTCGCTCCATACTCCCACAACCCTTTGAGTAAAGAAGTGCTTCCTGTTCTCAGTTTTAAATGCACTGCATAGTTCCCACTGTGTTCTCTGGTTTGTGCTCTCTGTTTATTCTGAAGAATCGTCTTTGGACATCTTTTCTGCTACATGGTGATCAGAACTGTAAGCAATATTCTAAATGAAAGAGGTCAGTGACTTGGGGAAACGTTGTCAAAGCCAGGTAATGAAACATCCCAGACTGAAACCAGCAATATCTGGACCACAGGGCTCAACAAGAGCTCGAGTGAACTCTTTTACTAGTTACTGTATGCCACATTGCAGCTCCAAATTCATATTTCAGAAGCAACTGCATGGGCCTTCATTGTAAGAACAGCACTGTTTCTTTGGTCTTTCACTAGAAGCAATATTTAAATGACGGTGTTTATAGCTTATGGAAATACCATTTGTATAAATGAGCAATAAGAAGTAAATTGAATTTTAAGATTAATTTCTCACCATCTGTTAAAACTGAAACTACTTCCAGAGGGGGTTTCAATTGTCTAAATGTGATTCTTATGGGTCCCTATTTTTAATTTATTACTTTCTTTCTTCACCTTTGTTCTCATTTATGTAAATCACCTGGAATGACATTACTGTCTACTTTTCTATTACTTATCATCACATCTTTCATATTTAATGAAAATGTAAAGTTGTTTAATGCTCTTGAGAAATGATAAACTATCCATCAATGACAACTTCTTGTTCTTATATAAACATAACATTCATGTTTCCTAAATTAATACAGCAAGAGAAATAAAATTCTAGTTGAAAGTAACTGTTATTAAATTAAGTCTCATTTAATTGAGGAACTGATTAAATTTAAAAGGTATTTCATTGAAATACAAGCAACTTATAATTTGACAGCTCAATCAAAATATTTCAAGACAAACCCTAGTGAGCTCTAGTTAGGACTCTTTAGAAGCGAGAAAAATATGACTATAGACGTAGTCTCTCTCAGATTTGAAAATTATTTTTATAAGAAAGAGACAGTATATTTAAGAATGTTTTCATAAAAAATGCTACATCAAAGAAATGGTTAAAAAGACACTTCAAATATACATGCATATGCATATATGCATATGAAAACAAGCAGTTTGTTTTGACAACAGTCAGCACAAGAAAGGAAGCCCCGAAAACAGACACACTTCAATGCATGGATCGAAAGTATATGATAGAGACGTTTTTAAAAATCTCCCATTCATTTGTGGTTTGACGAAAGGTGTCAATACGTTCAGCACTGAAAAGGACAGACGCGCAGTACAGAAGCAGAGGTAGCTGGCATGTGTGCTGCTGTCCTTCTTACCTCGTTAAGAGAAACCCTGCATGGCTGGCCTTGGGGTGTCTTCATTTGTTGCTCTGAGCTCCTCCACGTCCTTCCAAAGAAATGCCGGTAGGTGATATCGAAGAGGGAAACACGGAGCTGGTACTGCACACCCTGAAGCCCCTCCAGGAGTCTCTAGGGTTTAATATTAAAACAATGGTTGAGTATGAGTGCAAGCCATAATTCACTAAGCCACAATGGTGCAAAACAGCACCTTCTCAAAGAGTGACAGTGAATCCAAACGTTAAATTGATCTATACCACAACTCTAATAACAAAGAACTTAATCATGTTTTAAATTTCACAGGACCATGTGGTGGATGGAATTCAAATTGAATTTAAAAAGTTTGAAAATAACGCAGCCTAAGAACCAAATTAAATTTCAAATATATATTTTTGAAAAAAAAAAACAATTAAAATCAACAGATAACCATGGACATTTTTTAGCATTCGTCACATTCACTCCTCTCTGAAACAATAACAAAGCAGCAATATCTCATCTAGAACATGGGGACCAAAACTGTATTCCATATTCTTGTAAAAACGAAGCACTGCCAATCCTATCAATCTCAGGACATTTCAGGATCCAGGCCACTAATGCCTTTCTCTTGACATACTAACCTGTAATTCGCCTTCGCCCTATAAACCCTGGATTCTGGATCACTCTCAGTGCAAGGCAGAATGAAATGCGCTGCCACTTCATTCACCACCATTTCACTGGCTGGAGGAGCTCTATCGATCTGGAGAGCCTTTAGAAAACACCTGGACCTATATCTGTTGTCCAAAAGTCCAGATCAAAGAGCAGAAAGGTCTCTCTCTGGGAGCACAACAGTTCTGAGGCACGTCTTTTGAATGCCACTGTAGGCATAATCTAACCCTTTGCCATCAGTGACAGTCCAGATAACAGATACAGATATAATACAAATCATTTCATTTTAATGAATGATTAAAACATGTTACACTATTAATGCTCTGACCTTGAAGTGGAGCAACACAATCAATCCATAATGCTGCACAGACAATGGCACAGATATAACCTGATGTCCCAGTTTCTCCTGCTCATTTATCATACCTCTGTATGGAACATCCTATATAGAGCTCTGGGGAAGGAAAGAAAAAGTCCCTTCATCTAGAGGTCACCTACAAACATAAATCCTGAAGCAGCCACTCATAAACTAAACAAAATAGCTGCTTGTACATATAAATATGAACCTAATTCCAATGACTGGAGTAGGGAGGTAAGGGACCTGGACTCAAAACACTTCACTTCATTCCAGTTAACATCCTGTTGTATAAATGGGTCTCTGGGTAGTCACTGTAAATAAGATATTTGTTCTCAATTGACTTGCCTGACAAAAGTTTGGAAAAAAACAATGACAGTCCAATTTAAAAGATTCTGGTAAATGCAAAAAAATCTAAATTAATATTCTCATTCAGAAAATTACTTGCTTCACATCATGCACTGTAAGAACTTTTATGCCACAGCTATTGCATACACTGGAAATGTATCAGCTTTCTCACAACAGTGTGACCTTCTCAGATGGCTTTTCATAATCTGCAGAGGATTGTTTCAATTTCCAGCATCTTTTGGTTCTGTGCCTCATGATCGGCATACTGTTTTTACCCTAATGTCCTTGATAGTCATCACATCAATGAACCGTGTCAACAGCAACGTATCTGAATCCCATCTCGCATGAGCACATAGCTCCTCTGTACCTAGCTCTATTAAATTGGGAATCAGCAAACAGACACAACCCTTAGAACAGTTTAAACACTCACCATTAATACAGAGAGTCTTAAAAACATTCAGAGTGAAGTACATGCTATTTAGAAAAAAAAGTCAGACCGGACTAAATTAACATACATATCACATAAAAAGAGAAAAAAAAAAGTAATTCAGTCTGCACATACGGCACAAACCTCCATTATATTATTTTTATAATCCAAAGTTAACCGGTTCATCAGCCATCTCATCATAAGCAAAAATTATCCATGAGACTGCACGCAGGGGTTTATGACTAACAAGAAAATCTACTGCACTGTCACTACAACGCACACATCTTCATCAAGAGGAGTTAAGACTGACATCAGGGCAGCTGCACCTTGATGCACAGAGGACCGAATACTACAACTGCATTATCTAGCAGCCATGTCAGAGAGCACCTTCCAAGACATCCGAGAACTCCCACAACTCACCCTACCATAGTGGCCAATCCCGAAGAAACACACAGTGGAGACGGGATAAATGCATTAGAGTTCTGAAAAATATTCAAGGTGCAGAACCGGATACCCGGCTGTAGTTAACACAACTGGACACGGCTGGCCTGGCGAATATGCCTGTAGTATCATCAACCTGTACTATGCTCACCTGTCTAACTGGCATTCCTTCCAAGTGCTGAAGGATGATCTGGAAGCCCTCGGAGTGCTCCTGAGCCAGGCGGCTTCTCTGGCAGTGCGGTGGGATCACCTGGCTTTTCTCAAACCTTTCCTTCCACGCCGTCATGCCGATAGTCATGGTTTCACACGGATCGCCGAGAAAACTGCTAAACCGGTTACATTTATAAAAACAAATAAATAAATGTCATTTTTTTAGGAGCGAACGGGTTAGTTTTTTTTCCCTCTGATATTAACCATGAAAGAAAATGGGAGAATCGTTTTCTGAATAGTTAAGAATTCATTCTAAACACTACTGGTTTTGTTTACTAAAATAGTTAACATTAACAAAATACATAAGCTATATTTAACTGCATTTTTTATTGCGGTTCAGGTTTACACTGTTATGACACGTCTTACCGTATGTTTCTCTCAAAGTTTAGTTTATGTCATTAAGCCATTAACGTGATCGAAAGCATGCAAAATTTAAATCAAGTAATTTGTACAACTGAATTTCACTAGAATTAAAACTACAAACTTGCAATTTGCTTCTTCTGTGTTAATAAAAAATAATCATTTTGTCTCTCAAATTACCGCTGAGATTGAGAAAATCCTGCACTTCTAAACGTAACAAACAGGATTTATCCTGCACCCAAGTATTTCAATTCTTCCGTGTAATTTTCCAAACCTGATCCATAATAAACACAAACTCCTCATTAGTACTTTATTTTACAATTAATTAGTCATTAATATTTTATAACAAATGTATTTTTACTTGAAAAGTTACCTCTAATTTTCCTCTGTCCCGTCGCCTGCCATGTTAGTTTAGGCACGTACTCTATGACTGTAAACAGGGGAGACACGTATTCTAGGTTTCTTATTTCAGATACTTCGAAAACAAACCAGTTCAAGACGTAACCTTTATTTAATTATAAAAATATATTATATTACTCGTAGAATTAAAAAAATAAAGACTTGCGCATTAATAGGAGAATGAAATCGAAGTAAAAATATTACCTCCCCCAATTCTGATGGATCCGTCCTTCGGCTTGGCTTGATGTTACCAGGGAGATCAGTAAACGGTTACAGTGTTGATGTTGTCTTTTAATGTATCAATGGTAAATAAATAGTATTTGGCAAGAATAACAACTTTATCGTCGTTTTAGGCTTTCTTCTTGGGTATATTGTAGTTCACCTATTTTTATTGCCATTTTGTGTTGGTTTTTTTGTATTGTACCTTCCAAGTGTTGTTAATTCCGAACAGTTTTTCTCAGCTTGGTGCGGATTTATCAGTAAAATCATCTGAACCGTGACAAGGAGTGGGCTATGCAGTGGGGCTCCAGGAGCAGAATCGATGCTGTGTTTCGCTAAGGTGGGGGCTGCATTTCAGCATGCTCCTATAAGTCAAGCAGCGTTTCGGATCATATGGTATGAACAGCACTCTTTAAAATGCAAGCTGGCAATTCATTTAATCAGTTTCACAGAGAGTTCTGTACATTTGGAGGGCGTGTGAATACCCTGGAATAAAGATATTTAGGGAATGCGTCTGTTTAATACATAATATTTAACCTCATAAAGAGAAAGGCTGGGTAGCTTGGAACCCAACATAACCGCTCATCTGCCGCAGACGTTTGTTATAAACTCTACTTGGTCCAAAGATGTCGCCAAAGACGCTGTTAACACCGCAGCCCAGCGCGCCCGCTGTCCGAGCATGCGTCCTCTGCAAGCGGAAGTGTCAGAAGGCTTTTGTAGCAAAGCTGGGGCAGGTTGTAACATGTTAGGGTTCTTCAAAAAAAACAGACTCATTAAACTCCGGGGTTTCGGAAGCAATCAAAAATACGGGATGGCGGCAACGAGCGTGAAAGAGCTTCTTAAGAAGGGCTGTAAAACCTTGCAGGTGTGGATATGCGTTTTACGCGTTTCGTCCTCTTTTGCAAATAGTGGCGCTTGCTAAATGAGAAGACTGCATTTTTGTTTTTGCAGTTTTTAATTTGGGGATTTATCTGTACGAAATCTTACACAGAGAACTGTTCGATAATCGCTACAGTTCCGAGTGACAACTTCCACGAGTAATATGCTTGCAGTGACTTTATGAAAGGATAAGGATGTCAGAATTATCTATTGGTATTCTAAAATGTTGGGATTCGCTTTCGGTGCTGCTTGTAAAGTGCTGATTAAGTCGGAAAAAATTGGACTTGCGCCATTTTTAATCTGTGACAGTACACGACATATGGAAAAACCCAGACGTATTTATCATAAATCATTAATTTTATTAGTTCCAAAATGTTCCTGTTTATAATAAATGCCTACTAATTCTTGGCTGCGCTACTTGTATTTCTGGGTGGCTGTAAGGAGGTACGGTACAGTACAGTACACATTTCCCAGGGATACACCTGTCATACTAGCAATTCCTGGGTGGCGTGGAGCCAGTGCTGGAGCTCTGTGTCCATTCCAGACCTGGGCTGCTGTCTGTGTGGAGTTTGTATGTCCTCCCTGTGTTTATGTGGGTTTCCTCCAGGTGCTCCAGTTTCCTCTCACAGTCCAAAGACATACTGGGAGGTTAATTGGCTTCTGTAAAAACTGAGTGGGTGCGTGTCGGGGTTGGTGTCGGTGTGTCAGCCCTGCGACGGGTTGCTGTCCTGTCCAGGGTGCACCCTGCCTTGCGCCTGTTGCTTGCTGGGATAGGCTCCAGCTCCCCCAGGACCCTGGATTGGAAGACGCAGATGAACAAATCCACTGTGATTGAATAAACCTGAATAGTTCGATTAATTTAGTGATCGCTCCGAGCTAAAATGCTCTTCAGCCATCAAGGACCTGAGATCTCCCAATTGATCCGATTACCTGCTTTAAAGATGACCCTTTTTGGGGTCCTCCAGGACTTGGCTTGGAGTCCCTAGATCTAGAACAATCTGAGTGAACTCAAATGCTTTAAAAAATCTTCTTCCCAAGGTCCCGCCTTCGGGCTCTCGGGTCTGTTTGTATGAAGACGGAACAGAAGTAAGCGAAGACTATTTTAAGAAACTCCCCGACAACACTGAACTCATTCTGCTTGCTGCAGGGCAGACCTGGAATGGATGTAGGTGCAGCATTTCTATACTTTAAAAACCCCATTCTCTTTTAAAATGTAGTGCTATTCCATATATGTGCAGACGCCAGTGTCTTTTTATAGAAAATACTTAAATAGGGAATCATTCGGACTCTTCCCAAAGCTAATGGGTCAGAACCTGCACTGTAAATAAACTTAAACTACCAATAAATGCCATTTGTCTCCTCCACTTTCTGTTTAGGGTTACCTTGAATATATATATATTTTTTTTTTAATCGACAGCTCTGTACATACTACCTCCTCATCTCATCCATCTGCACAAATGAACAAAAAGCATGTGTTTGGTCTCTCTACCACGCAGCAGGGAGCAAAGCCATAAAAAACATCCAACGTTCAGCACCAGCAGATGGACCTGCATGGTTCTAACTGACATTTGTGTTCTCCGCAGTCGTCTGCGATGTCGGCCTGCTACTCGGCGCCTCAGACCGCCACACCGAGCTGCTGATCGAGTCAGCGAGGGGTCTCCTCACAGACGAGCATGCTCCCAAGAGACGCAAGATCCTGCAGGAGCTCCTGCACAACCTGAAAGAGACGTCGGACTTGGAGAGCAGGGAAGAAGATGAGGACTGGTTTGAAGGTAGCCAGGCTAGGTTTTAGTGGTGAGAAATGCATACTAGTGTACCACAATTACAGAGGCTTAATTACATACATCAAAAGGTTTCGCAGTCTGCATAAGCACAGTAGAGTGCATGTAACAACTATGCACCTGATGTATTATAATAATATAGCAGTCGCAGGGCCTTTCATTTGCTTTAAAATTAGTGCAGTCTAATGACAGTCTTTCCTGGTGTACTTTTGTCATTCTTCTGCTTTCTGAAGCTCAAAGATAAAACCAGCCACATACAGTACATAAACAACATTTCTGTTTTTGTGATGGCACTTGTAAAAGTGGACACCTTCAGAGAGATATAGCTCTATAATCCATTTTTAAAACAAATGGCAGTTGTTGTGTTCTAGAATGTCAATCAAGCACGTGCCAGTACAGAGGCTGAAATGTAGGAATGTGGGAATGTGAAATGTTCTGTACTTCAACCTCTTCAGGATGTGTGTGGTGTTTTTCTGCAGGCGTTGATTCCAGGTTCAAGACTAAATCTGCTTACATGAAGTACAACTGTGAAAACAGAGTCCGTGGATACCTCAAGGAGGTAGAAAATTTCCTTTGTGTCTTTGTGAAAATAGAAGCTCATAAAACTCGATGCAGAGTCCTCACATAGAAAGGGCCTCACGCGAGGAGTTCAGTTGGCTAGAAGCATCTCCACTGCACAGTAACTTAATAGTAAATGTTCTGTTGTTTTCACTAAATACATGGTCGGCAATGATTGGTAAAAAGAAAAAAAGAAATACTTCTCCAATGGGTTCCAATGAAATCTCGAGCTATCCTCTGAAAACTAACATTCATTAAAGGAGATATATATTGACTGTAAAAATGCTGTTGCTTAATGATACTTATGCCGCGAATGGCCTTAACCTTGGTGATTTGGTGAAAAACGGGTGATTTGTTTATTTAAATTGGTTAGAGATCACCTGATCAGAGTTCTGACTTTACTAAGACCACATAACCTCTTAAATTGATCACCATTCATGTATTGCATTACAAGATAAAGATTTAAGAGTGACTTACAATACCTGCTTTACTGTAGTTCTCCAGATCCAGGGTTAGCCACCCCAGTTTTAGGTGTTAATTCTTAACTGCTGGAGTAGAAAAGAATAAGACTGCTTTAATGAACTTAACACCTTTATGGTGGGATAGCACAAGTCCTGAGGAGAATATGTTAAAACGTGCAGAGGAAACAGAGAAACTAAATCCATTAGCGACTGCTCAGCAGTCACAAGAAAGGTTTGAAAGGTTTATCGTGTATGATGTGGTTTTTCAGGTTGATGGCTATACTCAGAATATAAAGTGTCCCAAGGCTCGGGGAGAGTACAAGAAGACTGTGGACATGATGGCTGAAAAGCTGAAAACCATCAAGTACAACGGCTGCTACTTCGACAGGAAAGAAAAGGAACCCAACCGCCTCTGCACTGAGGAAGGCTGGTTTTCCTGCCAGGTGTGTTGATGTGGTCGACCCAAAGCGCGAAATACAGTTTAAAAAGCTAAGGCAATGAAGAAGCATTGTCTATCACTTGAATGCATTTATATTCTTATCCTTGATGTAGCCTTGTACACTCTTCAGCTATCTGCTCTCTCACAGCTCCAGAAGTGAAAGCCTTCCAGAAGAAATGAAGCACTAGCTGAAGAGTAGGCTACCCAGTATACTGAAAGGCATTGCTAAAAATCTCTGCGTGGGAGGGTCTTTATTTCCCAGCTGTTATTCTTCTCTGCTGTATGTTTAATTTTCTTATCTACCATCACTGTGGTCTTACCAGGGAGCGTTCGATCAAGATGAGTGCTTGTCCCTACACTCCATCAACCCCTACGGGAACAGAGAGAGCCGAATTCTATTCAGCACGTGGAATCTTGATCACAGGTACCTCGGCATTTATATGATTTGCAGCCACAATTCAGAAGTAAGCAATAGAATGTAACTGGATATTGATTGGGCCAGAATAAGCTTAGAGCCTGGAAGACATATAAGACATAAAGTAAGGTGACATGAGCAAGTAGTTACTGCAGTTAAGCCAGCACAACTGGGATTGCATTCTCCTGAGCAAGGCATGTCTCCCAGATGTCGATACATCTGCATTTCCCAGCCTGGTCCTGAAGGAACAATGTCTCTTCTGGGGTTTTGCTCCAGCTGAGCTCTTAATCACAGGCAAATTGATTTCAGTTTTCTGTTCGTTTCATGTATGTTAATATGCTTTCAGCTCTTAAAAATCAAGTGGGATTAGCCATTAGTCAACTCTATACAAATTGCCTGAGCTTCAGAACAGCCCGTATGTGTGCTGCATTAAAGATGGCCAGTTAGATCTGTGCAGGAGGAATGCTCATGGTGGGTGTGTCTGACATGGTGCCATACCCACTTGTATCTGATTCATCGTGGATTGAGGAAGTAGTAAGAGCTGTTGAGTCTGAAACAATGGCCAGCAAATATTGATTGTACACATCTTAGTCACCTGAATAAGAGTCTCTTCTGAGACATTTTTCCAGTGTACTACTATGCTAGGAAAACAGTCCTGATATCACAGATTATTTATAAATAACAGTCCAAATAAAAATGATAAGATTTTTAATATATGTGCCAATAAATATTTGTAATGTTAGATCCCAGGCTTTATGTTTTACCTGTTGCTAAGCTGTAGTAACACAGTGGTGTAGAATATGCATTCGCCAGTCAGGATGCAGATAATTACCAGTTCCTTTTATAATGCAAACAATGCACAGTAACCAAAAGAGTAAGGACACATTACCTTTCTATTTCAGGATTGAGAAGAAGCGCACAATCATTCCCACACTGGCAGAAGCACTGAAAAAGCACAAAAGCAGTGAAATCAACTTGGACTATTTTTACCGACTGCTGTTTACCCGAGAGAATTTAAAATTAGTGCACATCGTCTGCCATAAGAAATCCGTTCACGACCTGGTGTGTGACAAGAACAAGATCTATAAGAAAGGAAAACGGCGCATTAATACAGAATGATTAGATAGAGAGGAAAAAATACCATTTTATAACTGTGATCAAGTGCCATTTTTATGTTTTAGACTGAAAAAATGTTTTTACCTTTCAATTTAATGCAGATGGAAGAAACAATGAAGAAATTAAATTTACAAATGTACCTCAGCCTTCCACTCGTCTGGTAGATTGATTCCAATACATTAGTGTGTCTCCCAAATGCAGTATTCATGCTTTTCTAACATCTTTTTGATCTTTTTGAAATGTTCAGTGATTAAAACTAATCATAAAACCGGAAAGGGTCATGCCATTCTATTTTTATGGATTTTGTTTCATATTGTTTACCATTTATTTTTTATTTGAAGGAATTTTTACTTTAAATTTTTTAATTAAAAACCTGCTAAGATTTGGGGTTGTCGTGACCTTTAGTCATAATCACACACTCTAGTCCTAATTTCAATTGTGTAGCATCTTTGTAAAAAAAAGGTTTCCAGTCTACTCTAATTACAGCTGGGTGTCCAACCGTCTCAATAGCCTAATATCTTCTGATTTGAGAATAATCGATCTGATTGTTTCCTGAGATACACACAGGGTTCCCGTTTCCTCAAGGTCCTATATAGGCGATAAAACATTCACTTAAAGTAACAGTTGCCCTATGAACCTGATAAAAAAGCATTACAGATAATTACACTAACGTACTGAAAGAATGGGTGGAACAAAAAAACAGAATATAGGAGACTCCAATTTCTACAGTTTTAACATTTTTCATAGAATTAATTAAAAATTGAAAAGAGATCCGTCCATCTAAATACAGTATCATAACAAACTAGTCACAACAGATTTGATGTCCCTTTCTTACAGATCTGTGTGGTGCAATGTGACAAACTTCTCATTGTGTCCGGGTCTACCTCTGTGTTCTGCATAGTGGCCCATAAGGAAAGCCCTAATGTTTGCAATGATAATGTAATACGTCTTGTGTTGCAACTGCTTTACAAAACACAATAACTCGTTTTATAAATGCTTTTTAATGTAGGTTCACATGAAATGAATATAAAGTAAATCTGAACTAAAACAGCATTGATCTTGTACAAAAATACAATTGAACATACTTGCTTACCATTTCCCCAAATATTCTTCACTCACTGACCACATGTAGCATTTCACAATATACAAGATGTTATATTGAATATTGATTACTACACATTAATGCTCTGTATATCACTTTTGTCAACACTTTTGAAAACCATTTCAATCTAACCATTAATTTTTACAATATGAACAGAGCAACACTGTTCAGTAAGTCTTCAAAGTTCATTTTTGTATTTGTGATGAAAATCATAAGTAATCCAACGCATACGTCTTTTGAGCTGTTTGCATCATTCTATAATCAGAAACGACATGCAAACAGAGCAGTACAGTTGGTAATAAATCGAAAATGTTCAACATAAAAATTCACTCCAGCAATAAAGACTATTTCTATTATTTTAACATTTAAGGCAGTAGTGGGCATTTAATACAGGTACTACAGTAGTGTAGTGCAATGTTGAATACAAGAAAATAACATGCTCATACAAAATTTTTCAAGTGTATTATATACACACATCTAGGATTGCATTACATTCAATTATAAAGTAAACCCCTTCATTTCTACTTGACCTGAACCCATTTTCTTAAGTCAATCTTAAACATTGAGCAAGCTCCTCAACAGTATATAACAATCACAAGCACTTATGTTGGTATTTTACAGTAATACATTGCTTGTGAATAAAATAAAAACCACTTGGAAAAGTGGCCTTGATACTTCTCACAAGGATGGGTTGCCTTTTGTCTTGGCTGTAGATCAAAACAGTCCATTTTTTCTGTTCTTTACTTGTTGCAAGGCTCCTGTGGGAAAGAAGAAAACAACTTTGCAGACCTCAGCTGTTCAATCACGTATGGTGCAGCAGTTTGAGTGCTATGCCTATCAGCTCTGAAACCGTCCGACTCCGTTAACCAAATACAACGCAGGAAACCGACAGATAATGGAATTACCAGAAGCATTTGTTGTTGGTTTTTTTTAGCCATCGGCAATGAAAATGACCAAAAAAGGAAAATTAGTACCTCTCTCATCTGCTCCCATTGCTTATGTAGCTTCCTGATTGTATGGTAGTGTTGCAACTTTCTGGAAGGGGAGATTCTACAAATAACATTTCGGATAATTTTCCAATCAGTATATATTGCAACAGAGGTGCCAAGCTCCACATTAAAATCTGTGCTACCCTGCAATCGGCTTCAATCTTTTTAATAGAACCTGCAAAAAATGGAGGTATGCCATGTGTCATCACTTGTTTAACACTCAGATGTATTTGATACATGAAATACATTGTACATTGAGTACTGTGTGTGCTATAGCATCTACATTTTCTCAATCCCTTGACCTCACTAAAGTCCCTTAATTTAAAAAAGGCTATTAAACAGCAGAAAGGGCTGAGAGACTGCTCAGCTGGACTGCTTCATGTAACTGCCAGTACATGATTCAAGGCGATGTCTTGGTGAACTGAGGTTTTCCAGGAAAAGCGGTTGCCAAAGTGATTGGGATTTGCAACACTGAGTCCCCAAAGACAACGTAAAGCAAATACCATTCTGCTGAGGCTGTTCCACGTGGCTGTCTTCGTAGAGGTCATCCTCGTCGTCTTTAGCAATGAAGTGTAGCCTCCTGTACTCCCTCCGGCTCATTGGGACTGTTGCTGGAGCTCTGGGAGGATCGTCCTGCAGAACAAAACCGTATTATCATAAAACCTTCAATCTATGCGTGCTGATCTGGTAGCTAATCAGGTTTAAGTTTATCCTGGCTTCTGGAGTACAAGGCAAACAGTTCTGAGTGTTCCCAGATAGGTGGCTATGCTAGTCCTCTGCAAGATCACTCCCATTGACACTGCTACTCGTTTTAAAAGCTGGGCAGAGTCAATGTGACACCTTGTTCTTCACTCAAGGCTACATCAGCAGCTCATGCAGTCTGGGGACATGACTACACAGCCTTCCGGTTTGGTGTCCAGAGCCCTGCTCACTACCGCAAGCTGCATTTCTACACTAAACCCATTAAGTTTTTTTGGACACAGCCATGCACCCCTGCAGAGTATGTGACCAAGAAGTCCTGCGATTTTCTCTTTTCATAAAGAGGTGGTCATGTTTCCAGTCCTAAACTATGACATGCAAGTTTGTTTCTCTTAAATCTGTAACTTACTAAACCAGTTTCTCATGACTAATTTGTGATAAGTGTGTTCTTCTACCAGGCTTGTATCTGCAGAAGAAATTCTGCTCTAAAATGTTCTGCACTTAAAGGTTTGAAGTCATTCATTACCCAGGATGGGACATAATCAAACAAAAGGCCTATTTCCATAACTATACCATTCCACCACCCCTACCACAAGCAGATAAGGTACCTGTACAAGTTCTATATTCCCAAAGAACTGGCCCACTGGCATTGGCTGGTTACTGTCCTCGTCCAGGAAAACACTGTTGTCCATCTGGAGCTCCAGCTTTGGCACAGAATTATCAACTGCTCTCTCCTCACTCAAGTTCTTCGCAACACTGGATTCAGACTCCAAAGTCCGGCACTCGCTGGCTCCCGTGGCGCTCATCTCCTCTGCCTCGGGGAGATGGCTCTGTGTGCCTCTCGCCGCGCCGAGCTCCCTTGCAGAACTCCCATTGATGCCCTGCTCCTGGACTGTTCCTCCCGAGAGGCCACCGACCTCTTCGGGGACATCTGCTGACGTTTCTGGCTGCGTTTCAGGCACTTCACATTTCTGCCGTTTGACAGAACGATGGGATTCAGTCTTCTTCAAGGGAGCCTGTAAAAATGTAAGTCTTTCATGAAATGTGAGAACCGTGATTTTGATTGCTGCTTGACAGAATAGACTCCAGCTTCCCCGCAACCTTGAACTGGGTGAAACAGCCCTTTTTAAAGTTACTAATAATCTTCTTATGACCTCTGGGCCTCCGATTCTGCTTCTATATCTATCCTTGTTCACCTAAATCATGACATCTCACTCTCCCACCTTGACACTGTTTGGAGTTTCTGACATGACTTTTACCTTACTGATCACTGACATTTATCTGTCTTAGGGGTTTTAGTTCTGAAGTTGGGCCATTAAGTCTGGTGTTCCTCATGGCTTGATACTGGGCCCATCTACTATTCAGCATTTCCATGTTCCCACTTGGTCAGTTATTAAAATCACATGCTCGGAATTATCACTTCTATGTTGATGACTCTCAGGTCTACATCCATACTAAACTTGTCACTGTAGCAGCTGTTTCTATGCTCTCTAATTGCATCTCTGACATAAAATACTCCATGACTCAAAACTTCCTTCATCTGAACTGCCACAAGATTAACTCATGCTTCTATGCACCTCTCATCAATTATGTAAAGCCAATGCAGTAACCATATCTGTGGATGACACTGTACTTGAATGTCAATCTAAATTGAAGAATTTGGGCATGATATTTCATTCAGGCTTGGCATTTGAACACATGTACAATATATTGTAAAAATATGTCAGGAACATCACCAGACTATGTCCTATATTATCTGTCTGTAGCAGAAAAGCTAGTTAACACATTCGTCTTACCTAGAATTAATTACTGCAACACCCTATTCGCTAGGGTATCTAAATCCAAACAGAATCCTAAACAGGTCTTGTGCAAGTGATCACATTACTCCTTTCCTGGAGTCCTTGCACTGGCTTCCTATCAGGTTTTATGTCAAATTCAACATCCTCATGCTCACCTTTATGGTCCAGACCTCTGGAATTCTATCTACAAGGATATCAGAGAGTCACCTACCCTAGGCACATTCAAAATCCAGACTCAAAAACTTCTTCAGAAAGGCTTTTATTTAGTTGGTGTCGTTGCTCCTGGCATCTTCTACTACATTTTTTAATCCCTTGTGGTTATACATGCTACTTTTGTTAACTGTTTTCTTTTACCTTTTCTGTAAAGTGTTATGAGAACCTACTTTTAAAGGTTCCTGTATAAAATATAGTTGACTGCTTATTATTATTATATTATTACTGTGACTGACCTGAACTGAACTTTCCACTGCTGTGATGAGTGAAGCATGGGAGCTCTTTCCTTTGAGTCTCTCTGAGCTCCGGACTTTACCCCGGCCCTGGAAAAGAAAAAAAAAACGAAAAATCAACTGGAATAGGAGCACCAATACAAACCTGATACATCCATCCATCCTTTTTCTAACCTCTTTTTCCATTTCAGAGGCTATCCTGGCAAGCAACAGGGTACAGCCTGGATGGGACGCCAGTCCACTGTAGAGCAGACAGACACGTACACACTCACACCAGGACCAAGTTTCACAGAAGCCAATTAACCTATCAGCGTGTCTCTGGACTGTGGGAGGAAATCCAAGCAAACAAAGGAAGAACAAACAAATTCCACACAGATAACACCCCCAGGTCTGGAATTGAACACAGGGCCCCATGCTACTGCAATGCTACCTACAGCACCACCAGTTGCTGGTTCAAATCCCATGGCCGGCAGAGGAATCCTACTCCGTTGGGCCCCTGAACAAGGCCCTTAACCCCAGCTGCTCCAGGGGCACCGTATAAATGGCTGACCCTGCGCTCTGTGTGCCTGTGTGTCTCATTGTTTCCACTTACATAGCACTTTTCTGGACACTCCACTCAAAGCGCTTTACAGGTGATGGGGATCCCCTCCACCACCACCAGTGTGCGGCCCCACCTGGATGATGCGACGGCAGCCATAGTGCGCCAGAACGCTCACCACAGTGGGGAGGAGAGCAGAGCAATGAAGCCAATTCATTGGGGATTCATTCAGATGGGGATTATTAGGAGGCCATGATTGGAAAGAGCCAATGGGAAATTTGGACATGCTGGGGTTACACCCCTACTCTTTTCGAGAAACGCCCTGGGATTTTTAATGACCACAGAGAGTCAGGACCTCGGTTTTACATCTCATCCAAAGGACGGCGCCTGTTAACAGTATAGTGTCCCCGTCACTATACTGGGGCATTAGGACCCACATGGGCCGCAGGGTGAGCCCTGCTGGCCCCATTAACACCTTCCAGCAGCAACCTAAGTTTTTCCCAGGAGGTCTCCCATCCAGGTACTGACCAGGCTCACACCTGCTGAGCTTCAGTGGGCTGCCAGTTGCAAGTTGCAGAGTGATATGGCTGCTGGTGTTCTAGCACTATGAGAACTGAGAACTGTGGCTTTGTTCTCACACATAACAATACACAATTATCTTATTGCCCACCACATCATTCATCATGGTTTCATGATAGCTCTCAATATAATAAAATGTGTAAAAGATACGTGATATGGGAATATAAAAGATATAAGATATTACAATGTAAAAGGATCTATTAAGGATCAATTTGCCTTACTTTTTTAGTTTTAACTCTCAAAGACTTAGGTTACCTTTAAATAGAACGTTTTCGCACCAATCTTTACCACAGCTAACTCCCTTATGATACATAATCCTTGACACACAACATCCCTGCCGGTTATTGTTTTGGAATGAGGTGCTGCTAGAACAATACTGTTTGTTTTTTTTCCCCAAAGGGAAGGGTGAAGAGCTGAAGCCTCCAGTGTAGCCACGTTGTCGACGCAGACTTCCTGGGATCCGTGTGGAAATGGTGGGATCAGATGAACTGAACTACTAGCAGCAACCTAACGTGCAACAAGAATTCAAGGGCCTCCTCTCGCTCGAAACCTTTCGTTTACAGAACATCTCAGTGTGTTGCGCTGCATCGCTTTACCTACCGGCGGAACAAACCTGGAACCCGAGTTCACACAACCGGGGACACAGCGCAGGCACAGACCTCGCTACCCTCACGGAAACCGACCTGCCGCCGTGTGAACGCATCTTCTAAAGCGAAACACGGGTCTGGAAATCTAGTTTCTGGGCTCCATTTGAGCCCCGATCGCCAGTTGAACTTTTCTTGGCCCCAGCTTGCTTTTCCAGGAAGCTTTTATTATGTAAGCGAGGGGGTGTAAATATGTATGATTTGTATCCCGAGTGTTACAGCACCTCCAGGCTCTCTCGTCTCAAACTGGCGAACGCCGGGGAGTTGTCTCAGTTAAAAAGGCCGGTCTATCGCTATGTACCGCGCCTACAGTTTTTGAAAGCCTGGAAGTGTTTCTCCGAGTTAACCTACCTGTTTTCGACTCATTCCCGGTGGTTTACCGAGGTAGGCAAAAGTTAATAAGTACTGCCGGGGAGGGTAACAAAAAAAAAAGTTTCTTCAAAAAAGCACGGCTTCAAAACTCCAAGCAGCCGCTCGTCAAATGACGCGACTGTGCGGCAAGCCCAGCCCACCGCCGGGAGGGCCGGAGGCGGCCATTGTGGGGGTTACGGGTGCGCTGTGTCTTGGGGTGCTTAGTACGGGGCATCTTCCCAGGCACAGGTCCTTTATTAATCGACACGTGTGCTTTGCTGATAGATTAGAATTCCATTTTTTTTTTGCATCTATCAACTCGATTATTAAATGCCGAAATGCGTGTGAGATGTAGTGTTCGTTGTGTAAGAACTTGTTTTGCGCTCTTTGTATGAGTAAGCAGGTGTTTAATGGCTTTTGTGCCGAAGACATAAAAAACAAGATGTGTCGCTATTATTATTATTATTATTATGATGATTATGTAGATCTTCTTAGTACCGCTGGGTGGTGCTAGGTGCATTTCTCTTATTTTCTAGCTTGCATCAGACAGAAGTACAATCCTTGCTGCATTTGCGTTAATATACAGTAAGCAGAACTTGTGTGGTTTACCCCTAGGGGCTATTTCGCAAATCGAGATTACTTAGTTAACCGAATAACAAAAGTCTGACTGTTCGGTTTCACGAAGCGGGATCAAACAGCACCAGGTTAAGCCTTTAAAACCTATATATTCTGAATGTTGTAAGTATTTACAGAAACTCGAACACTTGAGATTCTTGGCCACAGTATTTTTACTGTGTTCGCGACTCCGAGCGCATCAGCAAAGCGACGGTGCGTCGTGCGATAAGGACAGTGGTGCTTGCACTGAAAGTCTTTAGATTCAATCATAGCGATTCCGGGCCGTGCAAAGAGGAGCTTCACTCTACTTGTAGTTTTTTTCCTGTACATTAGTCCCGCGATCTACTGTATAGATTTGCATGCAGGATTTCCTAATGTAAGGTGCTCTGAACTGCACAGACATTAAAAGCCCCACCGGGTCGAGGGAGACCGATTTTGTTAAAAGAAAATCAATTCACGACATCAATGTACTGGTGAAAAAAAATGTTTCTAGCCTAAAAAATATGAATTGATTACACAAAAAGTCCATTATCACCATGTTTCCTATGATATTCGATGATCCGTGACTTACGGTGTCAAATCAGCAACATGTAAATGACTCGAATATTCAGAGAGTCCACATTGTGCTTTAAATTTAAGCAAGGTATTGAACACAAGCAACCATTGGTCTTAGGTACACTGTGCTGTGAAGACATTACATGTAGTTTAGGATATATTCCTCTAATTATGTCTGGGTTAATTTTTTCTTCCGATTATATGTAGGCCACATTTTACTTGGCTTGAGACTTTCGTCAATATGGTGGTGGGAGTCTCACCTATACTCATCGATTCACATAAAAAAAACGTTGGTAAAAAGACAATAACCCAATAAAGGAATAATTCTTTATTGAGTTGATGATCTTCATTCATTATTACCAATATCTTCACTATTAACGTTCAGTCATCTTCTGCTCGTGATTCTTGCTGCTGGCTAAAATGAGGTATCATTTTTTTTCAAATATTGCACCACACTCTGTACAGTATTTTACAGTTGTTCTAAAGAAAACCACATACCACTTTGGATGATATTCTTGTATTTTGTTTGTCTATTGCGGTCCAGTTCCATGCATAAAATACTGCAATTACTGCTGCATGAAAACAATATTGTGCTGTCACATGATAGTTTAAAAAGGGGCTCCACTTCAATAACATAATGATAAAAGTTAAGTAAAGACGATATCTGCATGCTCTCGGCATGGTGATAGTTGTGTCATATCTTGAGATATTTCATTGCATTATGTTATTAACTTCTGTATCGCCGATACGGTGTTAGGCGACGTCCCCGGCTTTTGCAGCATTTATAACAGCTTTTATCTCCTCATAGTTTTCCAAAAGGAGTCGTAATTCATGGTCACTGGAATAAAACGCACGTTCACACTCCGTGGTTTTGCTGGTGCGGATGAAGGAATCGATGTGGATAAAACATGTTATTGGCGACAACACCGCTGTATGCTCTACTGTTCGTGCACTGATAAATAAATATTGATTGATTGATGCTCTGCTGTCTTCTGGAGGTACAGTAGTCGTGAGCGCGCAGGTGGTCAGACTGGCCTAACTTGTTCAATTTTACCAGGAACCGGAGTTCTCCGAGGGAAAATGGAGCAAACCTGAAATCAGTTATCGATTTAATCCTATCCAGCTAATCTGACAAGACTCTGAAGTAGTTTAATCTATTTCACGAAACAGCCGGTCTCACCTGCAGTGTTTTGGTTTGTGTGTGTGAATAGTGGGTTATTTATTTTTAATAATTACCATATGTATCAGCAATATATATATAAAGAAAATATAATAAAATTGTAATTCTGCAAACTCGCAAGCAAAATTAAGATGTATGCAATGTTTAAACCAGCATTTAATAATAAAAAAAATAATATTCGTCGTTTGTAAATTCATGTACAGAAATAAATCCGCATAACCGGCAGTAACATCTGAAACCACTAATCTTTACGCACCAGTGTGTACACAAAGAGTCGTTGGGGTTTGGAACAGACTACCACGCAATACTCTTGCTTCCTTCAATAAACTGTTGAATGAGATGACCAGACCAATAAACTGCACGGAAGCAAACTGGAAAGATTGGCCAAATGGTATCTTATCGTTTGTAACCTTTCTTATTTTCTGTATACTGCAGTAAAGTCACGCTTTTCAATGAGTTATGAAAGGGAACGCGTATTTCGATATTGCTACGACAGAAAATACACGGGGCGCGGTTGTAGGCGGTTTTGACTTCGCCCTCTAAGGTGAAACGGGAGACTTGGCTGTCCTTTAGTTGCTCGGAGAGGAGGTGTGGGTTGGGGAGGCTATGACAAAAAAAAAGTAGCGGAGACAGGAGTAATTAGCAGACGCATCGGACATTGGAACAAAGCAGAAATGAAAACGTTAGGAAACAGTCGGACCTTCCGTGTGAAAAGAAGGCAATAAATGCACTTCAGACAACGGGAAAAGCGAAAGACAGACACGCGAGCCGCGCCGGAGTAACTTCTGGAAGACATTGTCATTCCTCGCCAGTAGGCATCCGCAGAAAGTAGACAAATTTCAAGCGGGATATCAATGACTGTGCACACACGTTTCTTCCACGGAAAGATTTCAGTTTCGGAGATCATGCGTTCCCCGCAGCGCACAGCAAGTGTGGCAGCAGTTGACCGTTTCTGTTATAGACTGCGGAATTTAAAACAGCACGACACGACGACGGTGCCGCTCACTGCACAATGAAAAAAGCGGATTTTTATTTTAACCAGGTTTGCCTTTGCAGCTACTACACCTTTGTATGCTGAAGATAATGGAGTATTTTTTCAGACGGAAGAGAGCGCTGAAAACTCTTCTGAGTTTGTCTTTGGTCTGTGCCACGATATTAATGATCCAGAAGTTCAAGCTGGTGGAAGAGGCTACTAAGGGCACTTTAATGGTGAAAACCAGGGCGGACGCCGGTTGGTCCGGGGTGAACAAAGATGCATTTAAAAGCAACTCTTACAATCATCCCTCCCCGGGACAGCCTGAGAATTCGGAAGCGGATCATCTTGTCCCATTTTCCAACGTGACGCGTGAGGTTTGGGATGTGAACGCTATCAACTGCAGCGAGAATCCCGACGTGAAGAATAAAGACTGGTTCAAACGCCTGGACCCGAGATTTCACCAGTTCGTTCTGTACAGACACTGCAGGTATTTCCCAATGCTGATAAACCACCCAGAAACGTGCCGGAGCGGAGACGTGCACTTATTGATGGTGGTCAAATCGGTGATTGAACAGCACGACAGGAGGGAGGCGGTCCGCAGGACGTGGGGCAGAGAGCAGGTAACCGGTGGGAAGAGAATCAAGACTCTGTTTTTGCTGGGCGGCCCTTCCACCGGCAAGGACACGAAGAACCTCCAAAAGCTCATCCAGTACGAGGACAGGATATACGGAGACATCCTACAGTGGGATTTCATGGACACCTTTTTCAACCTCACCCTCAAAGAGGTGAATTTCCTGAAATGGTTTAACATTTACTGCCCCGGGGCGCAGTTCATATTTAAAGGGGACGACGACGTCTTTGTGAACACGAACAATCTACTGCAACTGATTGATTTTAAGACAGAAGAAGGGAAAGTGCGAAATTTGTTTGTAGGGGACACCATTTCCAAAGCTATTCCCATTAGGAACCGTCAGAGTAAGTACTTTATTCCCAGAGAGCTTTACGACAAACCGTACCCCCCGTACGTGGGGGGTGGGGGCTTTTTAATGTCTCCTGAATTAGCTCGGAGACTCTTTATCGTCTCTGAGAAACTGGAGCTTTATCCCATCGATGATGTATTTCTGGGCATGTGCTTGCAGAAAATAGGTGTCGCCCCAGAACTGCATCCTGGTTTCAAGACTTTTGGGATTATGAAGCGCAAAATCAGTCCCATGAACAACGACCCATGTTTCTACAAAAACCTTCTAGTGATCCATAAGATGAGCCCCACAGATCTGCTTAGAATGTGGGATACAGTGCAAAATAAGGACTTGATATGCGCCAAAAGGATTGTACTGCCCTGAATGAATGTATAGTTGCATTCCTTTTACCGGGCTCTGCTCGAAACTTCACTGAATTTTTACTGGATAAGATTTATTTATGTACTGTATGTGACGTGCAACTCATCTTAGGTGTTGACACTTTTAACTGAGGAGGCTCAGTCTGGGAAGAATGTGTAAATTAAATGACACTTGATCTTTTAATCATCTGATCACAGCCTTATGCCAGTTTTACATCGTTAAAAAGCCGAGTAATCCATTCACGTCTTTTCTTAGTTTGTAATTCCTGTCAGGGGTGTCACGGTACAGTATTCCTTTGTGAGTCCATAGGAACAAAAACGTTCTCCTACAATATCCAGAACTTTCGTCTTTATAATATTTTAAAATATATATTTTTAAATATGGACAGCTGTTATCTCTTGAAGACCTGGATTTTGGTTTTCACACTCGGAATGAACTGCTTATATTTCTTTCAGACTTCATGGACTTGACCAAATTTTGATTTACATTGACAGTTTGATTTTAAAATGACAGTCGTGGTCCATTAAAAAAAAAAAAACATGCACCCAATACAAAAGCAAAGTGTTTTACGTTTTTAAATAAGTTTTTCAGAAAGTAAGTTGGAGGAAAACTCAAACTTAGGTTCAGATTTAACGGCAATGTGGATGTAACGTGAAAACAAGCTTCTAGTGGAATACATTCTAAACTGAATGCTTAATAACTTAATCACGTGGGGGAAAACAGAAACAACCCATAAACGATTTTTACTCCTAAAATATTACTAATACAATTTGGCCTAGGTTTAGGCACTCACTGAGCAGAGCAGCTTAAAAATAAAATTACTCCACTCGACATATCTGAGAACCTGTTTTCTTTTCCTCCTCTCGACATTTAACAAAACACAGTTTGGCACATTCACTGTTTAATCAATAGAACAGAAAGTGATTACGAATTATCCGCTTCAGAAGGATGAGTGGAAATACAGTATATTCACTGGATACTGAAGGAAGTGCTGATCCTTTATAAAAAAAAAGTTCAGGGCTAACAGAACACAGTTTCTGTGTGTCAAAATCAACAGCTAACAACAATGACATGTTTTGATTAAGAAATAAGCATTTGTTCTCAGATAACCAGCAAGACTGGTCAGGAAATGGCAGTGTGCCAGTTTGGTTGGACACGTTATTGGCGGGGTGCAGTTGAGCCAATCATAACTCATTGTTAACCAACCTCATATTAGTTTTGGCCCCCAGACGTATACTGTTTTACGGCGAAAGGACAACTTGGTTAGTCTCTTTCTTATATATATTTAAGATTAAATGTGCATATTAAAAATGTGTGTATTATCATAGGGTAGTGTAAAGAAAAATATGTTACAAATAAAAAAGTAAATGGATTTACAGTGGTGCCACAGTCCTCAAGAGATGATCTGTCTCTTTCATCATATATACATATATAATGCTGAGAGGCAGTAAAAATGCAAAAGATGAGTATTGGGACCAACAGCATTTATTGTGCCTTTAATGCCCCTCACTATACATACTGTACAGTATGTGAAATTCATCATTGTCTAGATAATGACATGATTTAATACAGCTGTGAATGTAAATCATTATTGCCCTGGCATTATGGAAGAACTACCAAGAAAAAAGTTTTGTTTTTATATATATATAGCTGGCCACAGCCTGTAATTGTGAGCTTAGCTGTTCCTGTATAGTCAGCCACTTCGACATCATCTGCAGCAGAGCACATTTCCCCCCGATGGTTTGATTGCAGTCGGTGTTAGAACTTTAACAGTTCACGAAGAATCACATTGTGCTTGTAAATCGGACATGTTTTTTGTTTCCTCTGCAGTTTTCAAGATCCATATTTACTGTACGTCAGTTTCGTTTTCTGGCAAGAACATTCCAATACTGAATTATTTAACAAGATGCACAGCTAAGTAATACTCTTTAAAGGGAACCTTGGAAGTTCTCTTTCCCAAAATATGAGGCAAATCAAATATATTCCTTGGTTTTTTTTATTGCAAATATTGGGATGCCATTTCTCCCTCTTTTTACTTGAATTGCACTAATAACACTGTTTTTTGCAACACTGTTCACTGTTGTTACAGATAGAATCTATGTCTTTAACTAGGAAAATATGCTACTTAAAGAGCTGGGTGGAATTATTTGTATTATTATTTATTGGTTTTACTCAGAAAAATGACTGCTGACTGGGCCTTTCTGAAAACTGGAGTCAGTGGCGATGCCCTTTACAGTAGCTTCCTGTTTTCTTTTAACTTTTTAAATAAACACGTCCCAGCAAGGAAT
Organism: Atractosteus spatula; assembly: GCF_055471065.1. NCBI lineage: Eukaryota > Metazoa > Chordata > Actinopteri > Semionotiformes > Lepisosteidae > Atractosteus > Atractosteus spatula. Next base: position 14,659,695 of record NC_142725.1, on the reverse strand, counting down.
TTTCACGTTGCACTCAGAAGTGATGCATTATTTCTATTTCCTTACAGTGCTGGACATTTGAATGGTTTCACTCTGCTGTTATTGTCACATTTTCCTAACAATGCTGGATGTTTAAATTGTTGCACTCTGATGCAATTAACTAGAATGGGTTCCTTTACCAGACGATCTGTAGCCTCCAAAGAACTACACAGTGTGCATGTGTGTGGAGTATTTCCAATAAATAAATAAAAAAAGTTTTTCTTTTCAATGCAATAAAAAAGAAACTAGGTTTCTGGGACTGTAGTTAGGTTGAGTATTTACTTTAAGCTTCACATCTACATTGCAACTTGTCAATAAGCTTTTTTTTTAATACCAGTCTTCATGTATTCATTCTGCCACACCCTTCATAATTTTGGAGTGCTGCAATTTCTTTTTTGTCCTAAAATGCGCTGATGTTGGCAAGAGTTTTGAATGTCATAAGCAATCGGAGTATTAATGTAGTTTTTCCATTGCTGAATTACAAGGACTGAAAATAAAGCCATCTTTTCACAGACTAACGTTAAGAGTTGTCAAATTTCCAAATGAAATGGCTGGTGTTTACACAAACTCTGTCTTTCTTAAGGCCTCAAAGAACTGCCATTCATGGAGCCAAAACAGCTACACTCACACCAGGAGGGTTTTGGGTGTGTTTCAAGATCAGAAGCGTTTATAATTTACATCTAGAGCGCAGTCATCAGTGCTCTGGGATGCCATGGACAGCAAAGTTGTGTTAAAGAAGGGGTGCAGGTTTACTGGAAATTGTTATGAGTGTCTGAATATGCTTACTGCTTTTTCTTGTTTATTTATAAGGAAATAGGTTTGGAATGAACCTTCACATTCATTCCCATCTCCAGTTTAGCACCAAGTTCATGAAACAGAAGGAGGATTCATTTGAAGGAGAGGGCAAGATGTAATATTGTAAAGATTAAATGGTGGAAATAAATGTAAGACACACTGGGACTGTTGTGCTTCTTAGACATGCCCTAATTGTGTGTCAAAGCAACTCTAGGCTGTGGTTTCAAGAGCCGTGGAGGGTGGAGGCTTGGACTAGTCACCCTTTTCTCTTTGAGTTTGCAGAGCCTTTTGTGGTTTTCTGCTAATGACAACTTCAACATGCAATAACAGGTATCTGTATCACTCCTGATCCAGAAAAGACACAAGCCATTGATATGTTTAAGGACATTGTTTATTGATGTGAGTGATTAATGAAACATTTAACTTTTCTTTTGGTGTTATGCCATGAAAGCTTTACAATGTCTAGATGCATGACTGCCACACTAATCTTAATAATCGGAGCAAATTCATTCTTTACAACTATACTTTGCAGTGCATTTGGTTAAATACAGATTAAGCTCACTTATGATTTTCATAGAATTTGTAACTTATCAGTGTGATGCTGCTTGAAGACAAGAACATTTGTCTTAAATTTGCATTGATTGAAAATATTAAGAAAGGCAGCAAAATAACTACTTGGGAAATACAAATTACTTAAAAATATTTAAGCTGCAATAAATTAATCTATACTCCATCACACGTGCATAGTTTCTATAACATTAATTACATATCACTTGCAATTAAAAGTACTAACAACGATTTGTCGACAGATAAATCGATAGATTTATTTTTTAAGAGGAACAACTTATTTATTAATGTTCCTCTTTAGCATAAACTATTTTTAATTTGACCTGAACATTTAACATTTAAGCAATGTTACATTACCTTAACTATTGAGTAAGTGCTTCATTAAAGACTATTTCCAATATCCCTATTTTGAAACTTTGGAAAGCCAATGTCTGCTGTGATGTACTGTATTTTAAGTTCTCTGATGACAAATATAGACACAACATAAACAAAATCATGTTGGACAAATTATAGTTACACACAACAAATACAATTAAATACTTCTCATGTTTTAGACCCTACTGTATTGTTGCATGATGACACTCTACACAAAAACACTAAATTACAAAAAATACAGAAAAAAGATTTATACAATCCATTTCACAATCCTAATTCAGAGTGACCCAAAGATGTGTTCTGATGTGGATAAATGACAGTAATACAGCAGAAAGTTGCACAGCTCCAAACAAGAACAGTTAAGGAAATCTGTATAAAGCTTTTAAGCACAAAAGAAAAGGATTCAACTACAGGGGTATTTCACATAGTATATAGTACTTTTAGTTAATTACTTTTGCCATTTAGTCTTTTGATGACTTAGCTGTAGCTTCAATCACAATTCCAAGGTAGGAAGCATTTGACTGCATAACCACTTTTTATATCAACAAACATCTCTAATGTCAGTATTTATCAAGGAAAATTCTCCAGTTTGCCTACAGATGTATATCCATAGATACAGTACAGGCTGTGGTTTCCTTCAATGGTCCACTTTTTCTGCTCTTAAATGACTCTAGCAGATTCACTTACACATTTTCATGATGAGTATCATGTAGCAGCCATGACTACAAAAGAGTCACTGTCACATCGAGGTGTCTATTCTTCCATAGTTAGGATAAACAAGTACAGCAATTATTCATGTATGAGCTACACGTGTTCTTATGGTTGTAACATCCTCTGCAGTTCACCTAGATTAAGGAATTGCTACTTTTGGGGCTCAGGTAAAGTATGTAACCTTTTCTTAGTCTCATCAGTGCTGTGAAAGGGGAACTAGGCTGCATGTGGTAGAGTCTGTGATTAGTTTACTATAAGGTGCTAGAAGAAAAGTAAATTGATCTGACCAATTTTAAACAAAGTGTTTGAAAAAAACACCAAGCAGGACACGGCCTAGTTTAGAACTATGAGCTAAAAGCACAGGAAGGCCGCTAGACAGTATATTTCAGTATAGACCAAAGCACTAAGAGTAACAAAGAGTAAAAGTCATGTTCCTTTAGTTTTGTCTAAAAGGAAATCTTGTTTTGCTTTTTCATTGTTACAATTACATTTTCATCAACACCTACAAGATGTTGTGATGAACTCCACACAAAGTATACAGGACTTTAATGTTAAAATTCTGCAAATTCTACAAAGAATTCTGCACACCTGGCTATATTTATGGAATAAGCTAGCTTTGATAGCTATTGTTCTTAAAAAATCAGAATATTACTTTTTTTCAGAATTAATAGTCTGAATTTGAGCAAGTTTGCGAAGAAACATATTTCTTTTGGTTTTAAAATCTGAACACCAAACAGTCAGTTAAAACAAATCTAGTCACATTTTTCTTATAAACTTTTCTCAAAACAAACACCATATAATACTGCAAAGCAATTATAAAAAAAACTTTCATATATCAGGCTTTCTTTGCTGGAACATGAAAAGTAAATTACTTTTGTATTTTATTTTGGTCAATAGAAATGTAATGAATACCCAAACAAGCTATCAAGGAAAAGTGTGAAAAACAAACATTTATATTTGGCAAAAAGCTAATCTGTATCAATCAAGCTAACTGAGCACTCTTCAATTATAAGTGTTTGCTACTTTGCTACGGTTGTAAAAAAAACCACTAGCACAAAAATGCAACCTTCTGTGAAACAAAACAGTTTCCTCTTTTCAGTGAAGATGTACTTCTAATATTAACAATAACTTCTGTCCATCATCAGTTCACACATAAGAAGTCTTTATTTTGAAACACCACTGCTATGATAGTGAAATTTGCCTATGATCGTTATTTATACATTATGGGTCTTGAATGCACTTAAAAAAAGGTTCCTCACAAGTAATAAAAATATAACGATAGATAATCTTCTTAAATTAGAACAGTAACACTGGCGCAGCACGGACAGAGGAGCTCCTAGCACACAGGTAAAACACACATCAAATAGAAAAGGAATCATTATTAAACTGTGGAAACTATGACACATGTAGCCCATGTGGCACCTCAAAAAGAGCTTCTGTAAGGAACCCCACTGCCTCGTTCAGCAGGGAGAAATTCAGGGTCACCGCTTGGCTGGGTTACGGACCCCCATTTTGTTGACTCCTGCTCTGGGGGCTGGGATCTTGCTTGATGTAGCCATGGACCGACCTCTCGTCCCCAAAGGAGCCTGCTTTGTTGCAGATGGACCCATTTTCCCTGTTCAGAAAGGAAGGAGATCTTTTTTTTTTTTTAAGCTCGGCTGCCACTGTTCTCTTTCGTGTCTTGCGCCGAAGCACTACCGCCCTTGCTTTGAGAGACTCAGCCTGGAGCAGCTTTCAAACACTCCCTGTCAAAACCACACTGGCCACTGTTCCCAGCCCTTTGTGTCAGCCATTGTATCCCAGAGCTATATCCAAGAGTGTTCTCCACTCCTCAGCGGTGCTAAACACTGCCTCGGTGCACAACAGTCGGCCCAGGGATTAAAGCTGGCTGGCAAATTGAGTTTTTTCATTCTTCACATGGGTGATTTAATCCATGTGTTAATGAAGGAGTTTTTACAATTCAGCAAAAAAAGAAACTTTTCCTTGAAGCATTCTGGAGAGCGTACAGCTGAAGTCAAGAAATAAACTACAGGGATTTTACAGATCTGTAGATTTTAATATCAGACTGAAGTTAGTTTCACTTTTTCTTCTTTTTGCGAAACAAAAATCCAGCTAACATTAGCAACTTTAATACCAGACTGCAGAGACAGAAACTGGAATTGTGCCTATTCTAATGTTCCCGGTTGTATATAGGGTCTTTGAAAACATTGAACTCCTTTTCAGCTTTGCTACTGTACGTGAAGCAGGACTGCAGTAAAGCTGACCTGCCAAGCAAGTTCAGTGCTTCCCCAAAAGAAACCCTCACTGTTTATACCGGCCTCGTCAATTCTGAGGGCCTCTGTACATGTGGAAGCCAAGGATGAATAGTTTACCTTGTATCTGCTGTGTCCTCTGGAGGCTGGGACCCTGCGCGAGTTCTGTTTGCACCCATCCCTCCCCATCAGGTGAGCTTTCCAGGCCTGTGGAGACCGACCAAGTTAGGCTTCTGCGGGGTGACAACCTCTGGTGTGCCTGCAGTGGCTGTGTCAGTGCGGTTTACGGTCGCTGCAACCCTCAACACACAGTTGGAACCCTTCTGCTTCTGACTTTTATTCACCTGAATTCTCAGTTTTCCCACACAGGAAGCTGAAGATTATTATTTGTCAGACACATTCATCTAAGGCAATTTACAAAAGGGTCAATATTATCAAAATACAATACAACAGAAAGAATACTTATATGTACATGATAAACCATTACGTTGCATCTTGAATAATGTAATAAAAGCTATAGTAACATTTTACGTGAGAAAAGAATAACATTTCTTTTATGAGTGAGTCATAACAAGCAGTAAAGGCAATACAAAAAAATGTGATTCGGCTTAAAATAATCAGTGGATGTTCTTTTCAAAACGTTGTTGACCAAAACACAGAAAGATATTTAAAGAAAAAAACTCACGGGATGTTTTTAACTTGGTAACAATGATTCAGGATCTGTCCAACGTACAGTGTCTTGTTGATAGCACAGAACAAGTTGTCCCACACACCTGTTTACAGTATTTGGAAATGTGGAAACCATTTGCAAACTATAGATTTTGAGAGTTTACATTTTTTCCGACAATGAAAGATGTTCTATTCAAAGAATTCAATTATATTACTGACACTTTAAAGAAAGTTTGTTTGTGAATTCTCCTATGTTAAGCAATGACTATAAAGACTGTTACTTCATATACATATATACTGTATATATACATATACGTGGAGGCACAGACATAACTAAATGATCAAAAGCTTAAGAATTAAGAACATCCTAATTAACCAGTCAGTAACCATGCAGCTCCGATCCACTTGACAGAAATCTCCAAGTGTCAATTTCATGATCTGCTGCCAAATCAGCATTTTAACTTTTTTCAAGATACAAAATGTGTAATTAGAGAAATGACACAAACCGCTATAAAATTAAATTGCCAAGAACATTTTGATAAAACCTGTGGTGTCAGATGGATTTCCTTGACAAAAGGTTTTGCTTACAGTTTTTTCTTAACTGCTTCACACTACACCCCTTTCTCGGCTGAGTTTGTTTATAATTTAAAACCATGGACAATAGGTCTCTGACTGAATTACATTCTCCCAGGGAATTAGCAACAGTAATATACTTAACCATAAGGTAAGGAAGTTTAGCCTGTTTTTCACATACTTTTTTGTAGCAAACCTGAGAATTTCAGCATATCAGAGGAATTTTTTCTCAGGTCTCAAGGATATTCTTTTACCAACACTACTACGCTGGAAGGTAAGAAACACACAATGTTGGCATATCATGTTAAGGAAGTAAGACTCCAGTAATGAACCAAAAACCCAATGAATTCACCTGACAATTGACTGCAGAGCAAAGAAGTTCTACTAGAGATCAGACAGAAATGTGATAACACTTGTACAAATATCTCAGAAGACCACACCTCGTAATACACAAGAATATCTGTTTTGTACATTTCTACCCCACAGAAATGAACACCGTGTGTGATTAACTATAATTATGTTTCCATTGAGTGTTTTCCTTCTTTGAAAAGTTCTTCCTTGTTGAATAGACACTGCGTATCAGGTAATTTGAAATCTTAGATGGTTTGTTTTGCACTGCTGTGTAAAGTGACTACTTCTTTATCTAACTTTTTTCTCCTGATCAGACGGTGGAAGTGTATTCCCTTTTTACTAAACGGCATTTCCCACATTCACTGCATTAAGGGCATTTTCATCAGGGTTTACTTCAACACTAAACCTGTACAAAGAGTGTGGCTCTGAAAGGGGATATAAGATCATCAGTAAATCTAATAATACACTTGACATTTTTTAGCCAAACAGTCTAAGTATAACAAGCGACAAATCGTTTGCTCGACATAAGCACATTGGAGGGATTTCTAAAACCACGAAAAAACCACAGGCAACAATAATGGTTAAATAAAAATCATGTAACTAACCATTGCACCCAATAGAATATGGAAGAAAAATATGTAAATAGCTGACATAACCTTGCACAATACAGTGGTACATGCAGACTGGGGTCTGAAACTCCAGTAGAACTAAAACTTCCTTTTGCAGCGTAGGCTAATGAATGTCTTGCTTATCCAGATTCCTTCCCCACAGAGGGCCTGCCTCAGTGATCTTAATAAATAAAATCTCTGTTAATGTTGCAATCATTAAGGTTCTCAGGAAACCATTTGAGGAAGGACATAAAGAAAGGTCTGTTAGCACCAGTCACACACAGACCCAGGTGCGCTCTGGTACATGTTTAAATATGCAGGCAAAGACTGGACTTTTCTTTTTTCTTCAACACTGCCTCTCTTACAGAAATTAATTACAGACTCCGGTCATACAAGGAGTTTTACACAGACCTGAGGACATGGCACATAACTCTTTATCTTCTTGTATTTTCTTTCTTATAACATGAGAAAAGCTCACAATGAGAACTTGGCTCCCTAGTTAATTCAGGACTGAATTAAATATTTCATTTCCTTTTGCAATGGCTGTGATGCCTCTATTGCAAAGCTTGCAGTAAAAACACAGTATATTTTTGTAAAGGTCAGGTATAAACGTGACCTGTATGTGAAAAAGAGAGCACAAGCGACTTGGTAATTGCAATAGCAAAATCTGAATGGCTTCTTAAGAAGAAACTCTCTCTCGTAAACTGCAAAGAGGGGTTGGTCTGACTAGAAAAGATTCTAGACTAGTAACAGCTTTGACTGAAACAACTGCAGAAAAATCAAATGATACAACAGAATTTTACAAGATTCCACACGGTACCCATTGTTCCTTGGTGTCTAAAAGCCCAGCCAGAAACAGAAGTGAGGTGAGCAGCAGTTATGACAGATAAGAGAACTTCAGTGTCTGTCAGCTGCCTGTTGGGAAAGATAAAGTGGACAGAGGACAGCAGAAACGCTAGGAGAGAGATAACATTCAGAGACTCTTGTAGGGCAGCCGCAGGCAGAAGTCCCTCTGTATGTGGGCTCAGAGCAGCTTGGCAATAGGCGAAGGGCAGGCCAGATTGATTACACTATAAAACATACAGCAGCCTCATGACACCATCTGCTGAGAGCCCAGGGCTTGTTTTTCACAGTTGCCAGGTTTGTTGAATGCCGAATGCAGACAACAATAAACTTTGCAGTTGGGTGAAAGTCTATGTACAGTAAAAACCCCAAACACAGTATGTTCTTTACCCAAAGTAAACAGCTTTGAAAGAGGTTCAAGCAGCCAAAAGTGCTTCATTTACTTCTATCATAAAGAATTTAGATAGAAACGTGTGCTTAAATATCATGGGACATGTGAAGTGTTTTCAGACTAACTTAAACCCCCCCTTACACAAAGTAAAATGACAACTTAGGTCTGGGTTTCCAAACTAGACCCTGCTTTTTTTCCTGAAAGCTTATCTCACCTCATCTCCAGGCGTGAAATTTTCATGACATAATGAACAGTGGTTGGACAGTTTCTCCGATTTAGGAGCTAAAAAACAATAAAAAATGAGAAGTAAAACTTGAGGCTGTCAGCAAAAAAAACACCTTGTGAGTCTACTGTATAGCTTGCATAGATCAGACAATGTAACTGAACTTCCTAGAACCTCATGACAGTGTTCAGTAAGAGAATTTCAAATACGTTCCGATGCTGGGAACTAGGTGACCCTGATGTCTCCAAGGTTACTTCAGCACACTCACATTCCTTTCAGAAGAAGAGACAGGAGCCCAGGCATTAATTATTTAGGCAAAGTGAACAATACAGGCTCCCTGGCATTGATCTGGTATCTTTTCTCACACTAAGCCTGCTGGACAGTGATCCATTTCGCTGGGTCACAGATTCATTATTTAAGACAGAAAACATTAGGTTTATCCTTCCTTTTACTTTAACCTTTTCACAATCATTTTCTACTTCTTAATTAACTAATGATGTGTGCCTTTTTTTGCTTACAGCTTAAGGCCTAGATCAGAAAACTTCATTAAATAAATGTACATTTTGGCACACTAATACCTTCCAAATCACTACTGCAAAGAAAAATATAAGGTGTTCTTTCACTTTAAATTAAGGTTAAAGGCTCATTATGGAAAAGATCTGAATCTTCTATTAAGGACCAGGATAGGAAATCTTCCTTTTTTAATTAACTTCGTCTTAAAGAAGTTTAACTTTGCCTGGATTGTTTGCTTTTATTATGAAGGAGACTCTTACAAAAAGGTCTTCTGTGCAATTCACATGTAAACTATGTAAATTAATAATGTAACTTATATATTCAATTAAAATGACAACAGAAGTTCAAGTAGGTAGCTGCGTCAGCATGTGTAGGCTGCAATGGAACAAGTAAGGGTTTATTCCATGCTGAAAGGAAAAGAGACACGATGTTGCAGCTGTGGGGCCTTCTTCAGGTGTCAATATGACAACAGGGTGTGCTTTCTGTAGTGCTTCTGAAGCGTGGATGATTACTCACGATTGCAGGCTTTGCTTCGGACATGTTCAGACAGCTCATCTTTGGGAACAGCCTCAGCACAGCGCTGACACTTGGTCAAGTTACTCTTGCTTTCGCATTCGGACAACAAGTGTTCACTCATGCTGGCTATCTCAACAACCTGGAAGAAATTCCACATTATTTCTCATTTAAGCCAAAGTGTTTATACATTGTTGGTCAACGTGTTTATGCAGTGACTTAAAGTTATTACCTATTCTTTGTGTATCAAAACTTTGGTACCCTTCTATACAACTATATTTTCTGGCCAGTGTGAGTAAAGTACTGTACTTTGGTCAAGAGTACAGTGGCAGTGTCCCAACCTTGGAATTGAACCCACAACACCATGGTCAGAACCCCAGAGCTCTAACCACTACTCCACCCTACCACTACGTCCTATACATTATTTGCATGCGCTACAGCTATGGAAGCCAGAATTTGTTTTTGAACTGGAAGCGAAATTAAAATGAATCCTGTATGAGTAATAACAAATTAACAATTGTTACTGTAATAACAGATCCAAAAGGAGCATAAAACAAATGTAATATGATGGTGCCACCTGCTTAAAAATCCATCATCTTACTCAGTGATTATGATAATAAAAATTCTAATGATAATGAAGTTTTGCATTTGTTCATCCAAAGGCTGGAGTACAAGGAAGTTCAGTAACTTGCTCAGGATCACACAGGGCAAGTCAGTGGTAGAGATGTGAACCATGAACCTCCTGGCATTGTCCATGTTGTAAAAGTGTCCACGTTATTATTACTATTACTAAAGTTATCATCATTTTTATCATCAGCAGCATCTTACCTTTCGCCATCAGAACACCTAGCCTGCTCTTAAAACTTAAAACTGAATGCAGGTCCAAAATGTGGCAGCATGTTGTGACTGCAGAAGTGTGGTGCTGTTTTAGAGACTACCTGTCTGCAGAGATCGCAGCGGCTCAGCATGGGGCAATGCTTCCAGTAATGCAGATCCAGACCTTCCTCTGTGAACGAGTCGTCCTTTTCACCACAAAATATACATAGGCTGAAACAGAACAAGAGTGTCTGTTCAGAATGGAAACTGAAATGCAAAATCATGATCATCAGCGGCAAAAATGGTTTAATCCTAAACCATGGGACTGAAAATTAACGTTCAATTCATTAAAATCTCTTTTAGTGGATTAATTGGAGGTATAGTACAGTGCCACTTGATGCTATATGCAACCATTCTTGAATAAAAAGGATTTAAAATATTGACTTTAGAAAGTAAACTTGTTAATGATGTTTAGGCATTCTGAAGTTAAAAACATTGGAAGAAATATGATGCAATCTGCATATGCTTCTGAACTGCATTGAACTTTGAACATCATGCAAAAGTTCTTCACCTACATACAGTATACTGCAGGGAATTGTGACATTTTTTTACTTGTTTTGTGAAATACAGCATAAGCTTTAATTCCACATTAGGATGACACAACAAGGCCTCAAAAACATTAAGAAATCAAATGTCACAAAGTGGTGATGGTTACAAAATAAACCATGCAAACAGGTACCCAGTAATCATCACCTCTTTGCATTTGTAACTTCCTTGTCCATTCTTTCAGAATAAAAATAAACTCAACTTGTCTAAATAATGTGCAAAAGAAGAGTCGTCGTCAGCAATATCTGGGGGATGAGCAGGGGGAACTTTTCGAAACCCTTGAGAAGGAAAAAACAACAGTGACAATATTAGAACACTAAATCACACTACAGAGAGTGAACAGCAGCACTACAAATTTAGAAGAACTAAATGTGCATATAAGGAGTTCAATTATTTAAGAAGAATAAGAAAAGATCAAATATAAAGTACATTCACTGACAGAACTAGGAATGAAGTTTCAAAAATAAATAGTATTACTACAAATAATAGTATTAACAGAACAGGTAACACTTACTAAACAATAATATTTGTGATTCCCACATTTATTTTAACACTAACATGCTGCGCTTTTATAGACTAACACCTTTCAGCAGAGAAATATACAGTATCTAACATGGACTTCCATCAAGTCTTGTTTCATTATGGATTTGTATTTTATTCTTTCACTCTCACATACTGTACACACCTGCCTTTGTGGGTTTGTGAGCCTCCTTGTCTTTCACCTTGTTTTTGTCCTGCTCAAAGAAAAGGAAAAAGCAATCAATTTTTGGTTCAATACAAGTGCAACTACCAAAATTCATTGGCTGTAGCATCGCCACCCACAAGGCCATAGCCACCCTGCTCAGAGTGGTATGCCCTTTGACTGCAATTCTCAGCTTTAAACACATGCAGTAGCTTAGAAACTGTGCTACGACATAATATGGAAGTTATACCTAATTTCCAGTGAGCAGAGACTACCCAACTCATTTCAAGTAACCTGAGTTGGATATGAACATAGACTATTGGAGATGAAAATAATAATAATAATTAATAATAATTGCTTAAACTTATATAGCGCCAATTCATAGGTGAGGATTATTAGGAGCCCATGATTGGTAAGGGCCAATGGGAAATTTGGCCCGAATGCTGTTGTAATGAATGTTACACACCTACTCTCTACTCTGACCACAGAGAGTCAGGACCTCGGTTTTACGTCTCATCGAAGGACGGCGCCAATTTACAGTATAGTGTCCCCGTCACTGTCCTGGGCAATAGGACCCACATGGACTGCAGGGTGAGCGCCCCCTGCTGGCCCCACTAAAACCTCTTCCAGCAGCAACCTCAGTTTTCCCCAGGTCTCCCATCCAGGCTGTGAGCTGCAGGGTGATATGGCTGCTGGCGAAAAGTGATGCAGATGTTTGACCCAGGAGGATCACACACCTTGCCATTGGTTGTAAGGTCCTTCAGGGCTGCCAGCTGCTCCTGAAGAGCCCTGATTTCCTCCTTCTTCTCCTTCTCTGCCTCCTGCCTGGCAGCCTTCTTCAGTGTCTTCACACAAACAGGGAATAACAAGATATCTTCTCTGCTTTTTAACTCAAGCAACCATATGAAATCCAGGCTGACCACTCTTTTGTTAATAACCTTTTTTCACCACTGGGCTCTTAAAGAGTCAGAAAGAACTAAAAGTCAGAACTTAAACTTAAAGACTCAGAAAGACCTTTATACCTTAGTAAGTTACTATACAGCCCTATTTATACCATATGTACTGATTGCTGTACTGATCAATTGAAAAGGCATAAACACAAGAACCTGACTCCTTATTTACTGAGTTTTTTTTTTAATTACTTACGACTTGGAAAAGATCCAGAAAAGAAAGTCCACCTTAAACCATTTTGTGAGTTTTAGCCTCATGCTGTGAAGAGTATATATGTTTTGTAAAGAGAAAACTCAATTAACTCAATCGATACAGCTGCAAACCATACACCATTGAATCAGCATAGCAAAACTAAAAGAGGTAATTCATGCTCCAGATAAAAGCAGAAGCTCACAGAGTCAGGTGCTGCTCAAGGGCCAGATACTGTATATAGTTACCACACGTCATTAGCATTCAATCGTACTCGAGGTTTTCAGCAATGTCTTCATCTTGAAATGTGCAGTAGCTTTTAGCTTAGGGATTCATGTAAAAAAAAAAAACATCTGTTTCCTCTCAACTCTTTTTGAGTGTGGTAAACCTTGAAACTTAGGGGCAGTGCTGTGCAGAACACTTCCGTTTTCATGTGGTTTCCATGTGCACTTTTACAGTGCCACACTGAGCGTGCTATCTATCTCACCAACATCACTCCACCCCAGAAAATGATGAAATATGGTAAATGGGAAATGTAACTGTTTCACACTAAAAATATCTTAAAAGACTCCTGGGGGCCAACATACTACACCTGCTAATACAGTATGTTATAATTATGAAAACAGAAAATCTTTTGCCAGGTAGAAGTTCCAATTTCTGTGGAGTACACATCAGAATGGTTTTAAAATGAGAAGCTGACTTAAGTACAATCAAAGCATCAAACGTCAGCAGTTACTTATCTCACAGCGCAAACCCATCCACTGAGGAAAGAAAAGCCTTGCTTCTGTGGTACAGGTGACTGTGAATGTGGAGTAATTTATTCCACTGAAGGACCGCAGTATTCCAGGGATTACTCTAAGAGGGTAGAAAAACTGGACTAGATGTCATCAGCCAGCTGTGGTTCCACCGTTAGGCTGCATCATGCTCACCTTGGTCTGTGTTTCCGCAGGGCGCCCGTCAATTTTTGCAAACCCATCAAAGATGTTTTTATAGAGGACATTCTTGCGAGTGCTGGCGTCATCCGTAGGGAGGAAGTCCATAATAGCGCTCTTGTGCTGGCGGTACATGTCCTGGATAATCCGGGAAGCTGTTTCACGCACCTCTGAAGTACTGTGCTCCAGTGCACCTATAGCAAACTGAGTAACAGAGATGATAAACCTTTGAGGAACAGACTTGGACTGACATGGATACAAATGAGGAGTTTTATTGGATTATGATTATATTTTTTCTGTGTATTTAAATTGGACTATTGCATTACCATGATTCCTAATACAAACTGTTATCTTTTTTCAGCCTTTGTAAGCTTCACTGGATAAGTGTATCAATAAAATAAAATATTAGTAATAATAAAAAAAAAAGATTAAAATGTTTGCAGTAATAGAAAACAGGGATAAATTGTATTTAGATAGAAAATAATTTTAGCTGTCTCGGAAGCAACTAAAATGAATTATTTAAAAGACGTTTTTAAGTACTAACAAAACACAGTATTGACACAGTATGTTGGTTAATTAAATTCAGCAGGAGTTTAGCTTCTTTCACTGCAAATGGATGGGGAAGGCAGTTCCACCACAAAATACTATCACTGCTGAACTACACATGAAACAGAAAATACTGCAGACCGCTATCAACAACAACCACTAATGAATTCATACTATTATCATTACATTAATAACTATACTTCATATTACAGACCCCTTTCACTTCTTTAATTGCAACCTGCCAGACTGTTGACCAATGCTCTTTACTGAATTCTGCTACAATATATAATAATCCATAATACTGCCACTATTTCATTATAATTTCAAGATGATCACATATTATATAGTACTATCATTACTGAAGTTTTATAAATTACAGATAAATCAACCAATATTGCTGATGGAATAACTATTTCATGCTATATTTGTATACTGTATCATATATTATTTAAAAATTTTATTACTTCATTATTGTGAATTAGTGTAGTCTAAAATGATGTGCATATTATGAATAACAGGAAACTCCACTAATAGAAGAAAGTTCCTACAGCAATTCATTTGACATACAGTATAGAACAGAGCATTATTGGTCACTTTTATTTAAAGAATATTTAAAATGGCCATTTTCTGTCCTATGTAAAAAAGGAACTTCTAACCACATGCATAAAAAGGGCCCCTAGCTGTCTGAGCTGCTGATGAAACCACAGAGAAGCCGAGCTTAAAAATTTCTGACACTTTACTAACACCATAAAAAGCCACACAATGAGACCCTCCTGTAAACTGAAAGAGACAGCTAATCTCCTGGCCCACTCTGTCAACATCTGAATAGTTCACGCATGGATACAGTGCTGCGCTTGGAGATGGGAGAAAAATTGCTGCGCTGAGCAGTGGTAAACAGGGCTCTGTGCACTAGCTCACTTGTCTTCGTTTCACAATAATCACCCTAGGAGTATTTTAAACATGGGTTTCATTTATCCATTCTGTCAATAAAAACAAACATGGCATTCATTTTGTCAAACCTCAGCTTTCTGTAAAATAGTGTACTTTACATACAGTAGCTATCCTACAAAGTCATTTAAAGTGAATCGTTTCATGTCGGATGGAAACTGTCTGTGCGTCCCGCTGGTTTACTGACATCCACTGGTTCTCTTAATTGCAGCAGCTGCCACATCTCTGGTCACTTTTCTGAACACTGTACCTTTGTACTTCACTAAATATTTAAAACATTTCTGGGAAGTATTCAAGGATTTAAAATACAGGCAAATACATTCAAAAACAGAATGTATTTTTCTGTATAGCTATTTGTCTTTAAAAGCAATATGCATAGAGCAGTTTTCTATTCAGAAACACAGGCAAATATCATTGCATACACCCTATGTAAAGAGACTATCACTCTGTTTGAGCACAGCAGTCAAGGCCTCAGGACCAAGAGCTAGTGACCAGGTACACTGACTGACAACAGACTGCAGCTGGATGAAGAGGGTGGAGTGTCTTCAATTATCTACAGTCTCACTCACGTAGCTTTAAAATAAGGAACAAGTAATAGGTTTATTCCATGCTGAAAAAAAGAAGAAAGAGAACACAACGTTTCGGCCGTGGAGCCTTCTTCAAGGCTCCACGGCCGAAACGTTGTGTTCTCTTTCTTCTTTTTTTCCAGCATGGAATAAACCTATTACTTGTTCCTTTGCAGCCTACGCATGCTGACGCAGCTACCCACCTGAACTACTATAGCTTTAAAATATACTGGTTCTTTAATTTACCGAGACTGAAACCTCAATGACAATGCAGTTCCTTTTGCGAGTGATATACAAACCAAGTATTCAGCATAAAGAAATGCACCGTTAAATGAAAAAGAAAAAATGAAACCCCCAAGCGGGGTGGTTACCCGCATCACGTTATTGATGGTGAAGCCAGAGCCATCGGTGCCCAGCTCCTTCAGGAGCTTCTCCAGCAGCTCCACCTGACTGAGAGCCAGGCGGCTGGGGGTGGTGGACTTCATGGGCTTCACCAGCTCAGCGGGGATGACCTGCAGGGGCCTGACCTCTTTAAACAGCGCCATCTCCTGCACCGGAAGGGAACAAAGCAAGATCTGAGGTATTTCAGCACTACTGTGGCAACATCTGTAACCAGACACTTCTGAGCCTGATCTTGATAGGTCCAGCTTGACAAATCTCTGGAATTAAGCACGATCTTGCATTTGCAAGCGTACAGGGATGGCTTGTCCCCTCATTCACATCCTCAAGTGTTTTCAAAAGTTGGAACTGGGAGGGGAAGCTCCATAGTGGTTCAACCAGTAAAGATGCTCAGAGTTGATTATCATTGGCCAAATGGGACCAGGATTCTCCAGTAAGTGGTGAGTAAGCTCCCTCTTATGAATGTGTTTGTCAACCAGTGTCCACACTTTCTGGGCATACAGTGACTCCTGCAACTTGTTGGGCACCTGCAGGCTTGCAGTTATGTTAATGAGAGAGAACCCACACCTCTAAATGCGTTTAATTACCCTGACAGGCACTGTGGATCTTACGGCATGTCAAAAGACGAATGGCTTACTGGTGGGAGAGCAGGAGGAGAATGTTTGTCCGTCCTCATTCTCCCTCTGTGTGTACAGAACCTGTTACAATTGGCAATTCCAAACAGAGCCAGGATATAATTCAACAAAATAAATGTCAATTCCAAAGCTCTGTTTAGAAAATCAGAGGAAGCCCAAGGCCTTAGATGGATGTCTTATGAGGATTCCAGGAGTCATGGAGGCTGTTAAAGGGATGGACTGGGAATCTCTTGCTGGTAATGCCCTACTTCCTGGCTGTAAGCCTCCTATAAAAACAGCATACTAAAGGCTAGGAAAGCTTTGTAACTGCAGTGACGAATAATTATACATCTACAGAACTCATGAGTCATTTCCAGCTAGGCTGTAGACAGAACACAACCTGATTAAATAAATCCAGTTCAACTCTACCAAACCAAGGCTGTGATAATTCATAGATTTAGACAGATAGATTTGCATGGCCCTTAACTCCAACTGCTCCAGGGGCGCTGTATAAATGGCTGACCCTGCGCTCTGACCCCAAGCTTCTCTCTCTGTCTGTGTGTCTCATGGAGAGAAAGTTAGGGTATGTGAAAAGACAAATTCCTAATACAAGAAATTGTATATGGCCAATAAAGTGATCTTATCTTATCTTAAATAAACAGGTAGTGGGGGGACTACATTTACATACACTCATTGAAC
This sequence comes from Atractosteus spatula, assembly GCF_055471065.1. Classification (NCBI taxonomy): domain Eukaryota; kingdom Metazoa; phylum Chordata; class Actinopteri; order Semionotiformes; family Lepisosteidae; genus Atractosteus; species Atractosteus spatula. The sequence continues at coordinate 14,642,345 of NC_142725.1, read as the reverse complement.
GGTTTTATTGCAGAGGGGACAAAGGAGCTCTTATGTTTTTATATTAAACACTGTCTCCCTGACAGGAAGATTATGAATTGAGAATGGAGAGGATGGGTGGAATCAGCTATGATGTTCCTTGCCATTCTGAGAACTGTATTATGGTATAATGCCATAGCTGAAATAAATTTGGTCCACCATGAAACACTGAGCAGTCATAGAATATACTCCACATCAGGTGTTTTTTTTAATACACAACTGCCAAAATATGACTCAGTTCCATGAAGTGTATTTGCCTATTAACTCAATGAAGTAAGACATTACCTACTGTGAAGAAACAGAAAGGCATTACACAATTTTTTACATTTCTTGTTAACAACTTCATACAGTCAGAAAGTGAAGACATTAAATTTTACAACAAGCAGCAATTTTAAATAATTCCAGGCTGATGTTAACAGTGGCAGATCTAAGCCAACCTTGGCTATCACAGATGTTGTTGTTACTATGATAACTGTCACGGACTGAAGGCACAGTAAGAGTAGATTACTGTCCTGTGGCTGAGGTTCTCCACAGTCCATATTAATACAAACATATTGAAAATCTTGTTTTTATTCAATGAAAATATCTTTAGCAAGAGCTTTGTTTTGTTAAAACAGCACAGTAAGGAAGGCTAAGGTTTTAAGAAAAAAAATGGTTTTGGTTAACCCATGTGGCATTTTTAAAATACATGTGTCTACATTTCATGTTCCATCAACCACCCTTTCCTGGGAAACATTAGGTTGTACATGGTTGATATTTAGAAACAAATTTCTAATTGTTTGCTTCATTAAAAAAGAAACTACGATCTTGACACCAATTTACAACATTACAATAACCAATCACTGCTTTAGCCTACATAGTCAGCTGATTCTGCAGTGATAAAAAAAGAGTCTGACGTTTAGCTGCATTTGAATGCTCAGACAAGTGTGGAGAGGAGAAAAATGCACCCCGTTTGTTTTCTCTCCTTTTCACTCAACTCAGACTGGAGATCTAAGACAACCTGGGGGAAACAGAAGTCACAGCTAGCATTTAAATTCTCAGACAAAAGAGGAAAACGACTGGAACTGTAACAGAACCTGCCAAAGAACGTCATGGAAGAAAAGCCGTTAATTTCCATCAGTAATGCAGTTTTACTACTACCCTGCCTGCGTAGGGGGAGACTCCCCTGGAGGCCCCTGAGGACACTGTAATACACACACACACTACCATATTGTTCTCCAAGCAGGAGCTAATGGAAAGCACACCAAGAGGAGCTGTGCAGGCCAGTTTGAGCAGCCTGCTGCCAGCACACAACAACATGGGGATTGTTAGAGAAAGGCAGGCACCTCTCGGTGTGACAGGAAAACAGCTCAGAGAATGCAGATCTCTGCAGTTTTGACTGTCCTGCCATGTCAGAATTTGCCTAGTTTACGCAAGTCATTTAATATTTGGTGTAAATTAACTACAGCTTCAACAAAAGCAGTGAAACAAGCAAACAAAAATAATCTCTATTATTTTGCCTCATTGATTTCCCACCATCAGAAAGCATCAGGAGTTTTTTCTTTGCTTGATCAAGTCCTTTTCTGCCATCTGAAGGTTTTATGTCAGAACCCTTTGCCAGTACAATGTTCACACAGTACCCATCTTAATGTTTTAGTGAAACTCATTGTAGGAAATGCAAAGAGTCTCTGAAATACCACTAAAATAAGTGTTTCAAGCTGGAAACCTGACTGAAGAGCAAGCTCATTTATACGACACATTTGCTATGATTCAGCAAAGGAAATGTGTCAAAAGGAACTTCAGCACCTCACAAACTTACATTGGCAATGTCAATATTTCCACAAATTACTGTGTGCCTACCTGGATGAAGTTTGTAGCCACAACACGAAGTCGGGTAGCTGAGTCTCCAGTTCGAGCAATCAAGTTTGGCCAGGTCTGCTCCAAACAATGTGCAGCCTCCACTCTACCCAGCTTGTGCTTGGGGATGAACTGGGTTATTACCATCTTCAGAAGTTTCAGGGAGGCTTGGAAAACCTAGGACACCGCAAGAGGTCAATATAAAGGAAATCATGAAATCCAAGACAGGCTCACAGAAATCCTTTCTTCAGATTTCCAGCTGAACTACTGGAATATATGTTCATTAAAATATGTTTATGAAAGTAACATTGGCAACACTGGCTAAAATGTACTCAGGGCTTTTATGACCTGGCCTCCTTTATGTTGTCTCTTAACCAAACCAGTGAAGCAATTTCTCTCTTTGCCACCTGATCAGCTGAGCAGTGGGGCTGCTGGTACAGAATGGCTACTTTGCCACACAGCTGGTGGGTGTAGTGGATCCGCTCCTGTTTTTAAAGCACTTTGGTGTCCTTCAGGCTGAACAGCCTTATATAAAATTCAAGGAATAATTATTAATAATGAAACAGCATTTGAATTTCTATATGAATGCATACTTGGAAAACTTGTTTTTTTTAGCATTATATCCAAGGTTGTTCTGAAGACTGGACAGCACACGTGTTCATAAACATTATTCAACAACCTATCAAACATGAAAGGACAGTTTTTAATTTGAGCATTTCCTAATGATCCTTGCAATGGGGTTTCTGAAAACATTTACTTGCGTTGAAAACGCAATACTTGGAGTTTCAAAGCTTTCAACACTTAAATGCCCCTTAATCACAATGAAAAACAACAGGTTTTCATTGAACGCCAATTTCTATAGTAGACAAGCACAAGCTTTTATCACATTCTACTGCACATCCACCTTCAATGGTAAACAACTTCACCGACACCAGTGAAAAACTAAGGGGAAGTACATTTTAGATTAAGAGTGGGAGTGCCTTTTTACACAAAGTGTTGGGGAAGTCTCAAACAAGCTATCCAGCCAGGTCAGGCTGTTATAGGTGATACCATGGATTTCTTCCAAGGATCATCTGAATGAGATCTTCGGCTCATTCACCAGCATGCAGGTGAAATGGGGTTTGGATGGGTCTTATGCCTCCCATCATTTGTAAATTTCTTAAGCGCTTATTGTTAAAGAAGTGGAAGTGAAATGTAAAATGGTGGCTGTTAAACCACTAGTGAAAGCAAAATCTACAGTTTGTAGTATTTACAGTAGATGAAAGGGAAGATTAAAAAACTGCCAATACTGTCTTTGTTGTGAAGTACCTTATGTGATGAGCAACGCCTAAAGAACTACAGCTTTAGACTTCCTTTTCTACTACTGTAAAACATTTGGCTACAATGTCTCCTTCTAGTATTCAAAATTAATGTCACGGTATAATTAAGTTCAATCAGATATTTTCCCTGTTTGCAGTATTATTAACATGCAACACAAGACAGTTAATTAAAATAGCAGGGATTCCTTTGTCACAGTAAAAAAGCTTCCTTATTACTGACATTAAAGAAAATCTTTATTTTAGAGTAACATTTCAGGAAAGGCTGGTGGGAATGTTGCGGGGACTATGGACTTATTGTTCTGAGTCCTAAGCCGGACCGCAAACTGCCTGTAAATTAGCCGGGCCATGAAAAGTGGCAATTTGAGTAGCTCTTTGAGGAATTTCAGAAATAAGACGAACTAATTAATCAGAGTGCTGACAGCAGGACAATAACAAAGTAAACACTGCAGGCAGAAGATTGAAACGTTGGCCTTTAAACCAAGGGGAATGGGAGAGACTAAAACGAGGGCAGTATCTCCACCTGCACGGATTCGCAGCCGAGCACAAGCTCGTCAGGAACGAGGCTGGACATAATAGCACACGTCTGCTGTCAGGCACTGTTTTGCATGACAAAGACGCAGCCTCACACAGAACATTGAGGAAGAGGCCCAGTCTTAACCGAAAACTGTAATGGGGAAAATTCCCTGATGATGGGACAGCATCCTGTTTTGCACTCTCCATACTCCCCTGCGAGAAAACCTCTGCTCAGCAACACCCCTTTTATTTTATTAGACTAGAACAAAGGCAATAAAATGTGAGTTAAATTTTGGGTGATCAAAGGAAGAACAACTCTGTGCCAAATATAAAAATACAGTGGCAACAAATATTCTGCAATAAACTGTGTACTCAGTATTAAAGTTTTATTGCTTCTTGCCTGAAAATGCTTCATAAAGAAATAGAAATATCTTTCATTCATAATACAGTATAAAGAAATATCTTTATCCTTTTTTACTAAGCCCTTTGACATTCAGATAAAAAGGAATTAAAATAATAGCAAGTGCTATGGTTATTATTCTATAATTTGTTTGCTTAGCAGATGCCCTTATACATATTTGTTGCTTTATCATTAATCTCAAAATATACGGAAAACCCAGGATAGTAACGTTCAATTAGATGAAGCAAGAGGTTTTTGTAAGAAAATGTAACCACACGCTCTCGATTAACTCTAAATGTTCAAACCTGGTATGGCAAAACAAATAATTGTCTCGGAAAGCAACACAAACACATGGATGGGACAAATACAAAAGATGATCTTTGGTTCTTCCTCCTACACATTTGCAGATGTACTCTCTGGCAGTTACTTACAGAAGACACCTTATCCGAGAGGGATTTCCTGACCAAAAAGATAGCGGCTCGCATCAAGGTCTTCAGTTCTTCCTTAGGCATTCCTGATGGAACATCCATGAGCTTCTTATAAACAGCTACCAAGGCGTCCTCACGGTAAGACCAGGTCTTTGAGTAGGCCCCTGCCACCTGGCATATTGGGAATACAATCACCAAGTTCACACATCGAGAATACAGGATTAAGATCAAGAAAATCACTTGTACATGTGAAACAATCTCAAGTTAGGCACCAGTTACACCTTCACTATTTATCTCCTACTAAGATGCAATCTTCTAGGATGCTGGACCAACATGGATGGAATCTGTCTCATCACAGCCATCACCTTAACTTAAAAAGGGGGCTTTACAACACAGGGAAATTCTCGTATTCAACGTCCTCCAATAACAGGAATAAAATAAGGCAGTGCAAGCAACCATTAATGCAGCTGATGTTTAAGCAAAAGATTTTTTAGAGCAAAAGAACTAAAAAAGGTTGAAAATGAAAGGCGACCATTCAGTCCTTTTAGTTTGTTTGGTCACTGGCAGCTAACTGATCCAAGGATCTCACCAGGCTGTTTGTTGTAAGAAGACAGGGTTTTGCCTTCCTCCAACACTATCATAGGAACATGATAAAGCTGGTGGCAACATAAATCCTCATTAATGAGCAGCAGATCGAGTTAGTTCCAGAGCATGTGCACGTCCAGACCAAGGAACATAAACCTGAGACGGACCGACAGGCAGCACAGCTGCCTAATGACTACCTGATCGTCAGGAGACAACCACAGACAGCTGTCCTGTCACGCCAACCAGTGAGAAATGAAGAGAATCTCATAATCTGTTGAAAACGCTGTAAGACTCCGGCTTGGTGTTATAAATGCAGACAAAAAATGTGTGAATGCAAAAAAAATTAATGTTTCTGTTCCAGAGCAGACAAACCTGTCTTGCAGAGTCACATATTTCAAAAATTAAAATGAATCCTTGTTATGAACAGTTTTGTCTGTGACCTAGAGGTGGACATCCACTCAACAGAATACCATAAATCCTAAGATGGTACCAACTAAATTCTTTGACTATGAAAATATACTTGACGCTATTTGCCAAAAAAAAACAAACCACATGCGTTAACAACCAAATGTACTTTGCCCACAGAAGATGTTGTAAATGGTTTATTATCTGACCATCTACGTCTATGTCAATCACCACTAGGTTTTCAGACCAAGCAAAAATACAGAACATTTATCTTGAAACTCTTGATCACTATTTTGACTTCAAAATGTAATGCAGGGTTAATAAGAAAAATATTGAGGTGTTTCTAATCCTGGAATTTTATTCTAAAGGCATGGTTTTGCTGAAGAAATTAATTTGGATATAATTTGCATTGACTTCTGTGTATACAAAGCAGATATGGAGAAGCACAGTGAAGTGACAGTCAGCATAGACACCACACAGCTCTGCGGCTCACTCCTGTTCCAAAATGTTTTCTCTGGACCAATATCCCAAAGGAGGTGATCGAAGATGTCCTGCCAGCCTTACCAGTCCCTCTCCATACACCTCAATGGCAAAGGTGGCCTCCCTGAGAGCCTTCTCTGTCAGGGGCTCTGGCTCTCCAGTGATGCCCGGGGTCCTGGGGGTCCTGGAAGAGTCTGGGGGGGGCGACTCTTCCAGCTGGCTCTGCCGCTCCCCCGTTTGTTTGCGCAGAGCAGGAAGAGGCCTCTCGTCGTATGGCAGGGCGCTGACCTAAGGGAGATACAGCAAACAGACACCGCGAGGTTCAGCAATGCCCGAGACAAGAAACATAGCACACACACGTAAATTACACAAACAATGATACACAAACAGGAACAATTATTGCAATGGCTGTACTGATGTTAACAGGGCAACGTTCAAACCTTTCTAGGCTATCACAATCCACTCCTGCTCATTTCCAAATACTATACTAAAATGAAGAAAATGGTGTTTGCTTCTGGATTGTTATTGGTAATTAACAGTAAGCTTTACACTGTTAATCCTTCTCAATTTCTTTCAGAAAAGAACTTGCCAGAATGTAATGAAACCATTCGTAGAGGTGAGATATATTATTCCCACTGATATAACTAGTCAGGAGCTACGCAGTGAAAAAGCAAAACAAAAGTTTTGCCAATTCATGTTTTGAAAGTTAACAATGCACCCAAGGATGTCCTTTTTATAAGCCAACCCAGACAACAGTCTCCATTTCAAGTTCGAATAATAAGGGATTTTTTCCTTTGGTTGAACTCAGCCAAGACTAAGATCAACCAACTGTTTAATTGTTTTAATTAAATGCCGAAACTCTACCTACAGAATGTCATTCCTGTAATAAAATACCTAACGCTTGGTTACAGTACAGGGAAAGAACTGCGATACCTCACATTCAAAATCAAATAAGAGCTCTTCTCAATAAAGTAGCGACAAATGACAGAAGAATGACTCTCAAGAGTTGCTTAATGTAAGAAAATGTTATCAACAAAAAGAGGCTAATCAGTCCATCTAACTGGTTTCATTGAGGCATTTCATGTAAAAAGCCTGGGTCTCTAATAATCCATTGTATGCATCTTCAAACTGCAAGTATTGTTGATTCAACATGTTTTGACCTTTATGCCTGCACATATTTCCTTACTGGAATTTCCAAAAAGTAGAAAGAAAAATGTATAAATGTTTCATAAACTTGTTAAGTTGAGCCCAAATGGAAAAAGGCATAAAACAATGCTATATAAAATCAATAACCTATGATCTTCCTGCATCTGCATTATTGTCCTCTGATCACGGGCATGCCATGCTCTGTGGAAGACAGGTGTGCCGGAGCTGTATCTGAAATAACGTGGTACTTCACAGTGCCGTGACTTACACTGATCTTGGGCGGCTCTGGCTGGGCCACAGTGGATGGCGGGCTTGGGGTTCGCAGAGGGGTCACGGGCCTGGCGGGGAGTGACGGCTCTGGATCGGGGGGTTTCTCCGGCTTTTTGTCCCTTTTCTTTTGGGGCGGAATTTCTGCCGGTTTCACCTGCTGAGGAGAAGCAGGATGGCTCAGGGGCTCCAATGGAAGGTCTGCCATCTTCCGGATCTGGGAGAAGGAGATCAAAGAATAAAAGAGCGATTGAGAGGATGAAAAAGAGGGAAAGTTATTGTCAAATTGGTTTCTAGCTCCCAGCCCTGTAGGCCTTGCCATTTCACTGACATGTCACAGATTTAAGAGGGAAAAAAGAAAATAAATAAAAGGCTATTACTTTAAAGATTACATCATTACTACAGTAAACACTTCAACTGAAAAGACAAGTTCCTCAGAGTAGCGCGTTTGTTAAACACATTTGGCAGGCTCCAGCTGCTGTACACTGGCAGCTCCAACTAAGGTTCATAAACACCTCAAATTCAAATAATACCAACGTTCTTAACCATTATGATGCATAAAAGGGACTTTTCATCCTGAGTTTCATGACAGGGCACCGTACGTGGTGTTTGTTAATCTGAGCATATAAGACAAAAACGAAAATCACATACAGTACTCACCGAGCCCATGTCAAGCAAATTGTGTATCTCAAGCTGCTGATACACTTTCAGACGGTATTCATCCATCTGCTGTTTCTTCTGCTTGGCCAAGTCATAGTCCTCCTTGTCAATGGCACAGCGTTTTTCTACCTCATAACGGCCCAGGTGCTCCCCAACCTGAAGAACACATGCCAAGAGGCAATGTGAAAAGAATACTTGCAAAAACAAGGCCGTTTCATTGATTTCAGTACAGAAGATACTAATACTACTAATATTAATAGGAGATGGGTACCCTGAAGTACTGTGGAATACAATGAAAGCATCTCAAGAACTCGGGCAGATAATTACACATCTAATTTTCATGACCGTTCAGTCCAACACAGTTCCATTTGAAGCAAATCATTAATTGATTAATAACGTTTAATTCATAAGATGCCATTTTAGAGGAACAGAAAAATATACAGTTAAAAGCTTCCAAAAACCTGGAAAAAGATGGACATAAATCTCACAGGAAATGATGGCATCCTGTGACATAAGTATCCTCACCAATAATGCAGGTTGGCAAACGGTTAATATGTACAGGATCTGTACAGTAGTTTAAAACTGTAAATGTCTGTTTCTGCTCTTTCCAGTTCCTCGTGGGATTGAAAGTCAATGAGAATGTGCACTGTGCACTTTGTTGTTAATTCAAAATATTCACTTCACATGCTGATTTGCACCCATCGGCCTTGTTCTATTTATTTTGGACTCAGTTCTCGAACTTTAATATGTTTTTAAACGTAAAAGATGACACACAGGATGGGCAATGCCAAGGGAAAGTGTTTCTGAAAAATACACAATTCTCTTTAGAGGTCAGATAGGTATATGCAAAGAATAAGAACAGGAAACAGTTTTAAAAAGTTTTTAAAAAGCCACACAGAGCACCAATTATTTTAGTTCTTAACAAATAAAGAGGTTATGAAAAAGACCCCTATAAGGTTTTAAACCTCTATTTTTTCATTGCCTGAGAAAATGAAAATCCCTTTACTGCGATTCAGTGCACTGCAACACCGTGAAGGTGCAGTACCTTCTGCAAGTCGGCGATGGCCTGCTTCAGCTTCTTGGCAAAGTCGAACCTCTCCTGCCGCACTGCCTCGTGTTTTTTCTCGTCCAGCTGGCGGATTATTTGAGCCACCTCTGGATCTTGGTACATGTCGAATGCCAGGTCATCCAGTGGGGAGATCGAATCAGATTTACTGTTCGGGACGAGAAGAGAATCCCCAAAACACACAGGAGTGAGTGGAAATGGTCTGCGTGTACAACTGAAGGGCAGCAGGGTGACACCTCGAATAAGTCTATTCATGACGTTTAGTTATGGGCCTTTCAGGTCAATTTCATTTTTTTCCCCAGTTATTATTGTTAAATACCTGCTCAATTCGGAAGTGTCAGATGCGTGTTTCGCAGTCGCATACTCAAGGAGCGTGATGAGGGCAGTAGTGCTACTCTGACCTGACTTGACCTGCCCACCCACTGGCAGTCCACTGTTCAACATGCCGAAAGCTCTGCAGTGCCTGACAGGAGTCCTGGTGTGAAGTGGAGGTGCACTGTGTCCTTCAGCTACAGAGTCTTCTGTTTTTGCCAAGAACCTGGAGAGCCCTGGCTTACTAATCCCAGCCCTAGACACTGGCGGCACACTGAGACTGTGTGCTACTAACCTAGTGGGCTAGTGACATGTCACAGTCCTATCTACTTTAGTAATTATGGTATTTAGTGATCTTACTGCAAATTACTTTTGTACCTGAATAAAATAATATACCGTGTGCATTTATAATAATTTATTTGGATTAATTCCACATGGCTGAGCCCTAATTGTATGTAAAGTGCTAACAAGAGCTCTAATTACCTTAAATAGGTTCCTTCCAGGGTGACATCATTGTGAATGCTGTTGAGATAATGTTCAATCAGCTGGTCCCTGTTTGGCTGCAGATTAAAAACAGAATTTGCAGCATATGTCTGATCTCATAAGAGAGGAACACGTCATCTTTTAATGCCAGGGGAACGGGTCATCTTTTTTCAAGAGTCTTCAGTAGAGAATGTTTTGGGTAACAGTGCAATTATAACAGCAAAAAGACTGACTATTCTGAGCTAGTTTAGAATAAAAGCCACATTATTCTAAATCATATACTTAACTTTGCATGCAATGTAAGAAATTTTAAAAAATGCAAGCTATCTCAATTTTAACAATTGAAATATCTATAGTGTATGCTAATGTGAATGGTTAAATTAAGTTTTGTTATACAAACAGTGAGAAAAAGACAGAATGAAAGTACTGTTAACTACCCGTAATCTATCTCCGGAAACAAGTGCAACAGAGTACAGTAATTTGCAACACATTCCCAGTGAATATAAAGCAATTGTTATCCTAGAAATGGAAGGAGATTCCAACAGATTATTCTGTAACAATGCTGTAATTGTTTGGAGGAATCCATTTTTACATAAAAAAATCAATCTCTTCATCCAGCAGAGGTCAGTCTGCACTTTTATCAGATTACTCGTGTCCAACTCTTGCAAAAACATCCCACACAGTTAGACAGCACTCTCATCATGTTACTGCATTCCTCTCCTCTTCCTCCACCTCAAACAGTGCAAGTTAATCAGCTGGATGTATTTGCAGCATACAGAGAAAACCAGTTCAAATTTCCTCAACCCTCCAACAGCAAAACAACACACCATTATCTTATGTAAATATAGGCACTTTTTGTATGAAGTATTTTATCAAATTTTATGAGACAGTGTTTCAGTATTATTCTTTAAATCAAACTGGCCACAAATTAAAAATCTGAATCCAGACATGAAAAAAGTCCAGAGGCATGTCACCTGAAAAGGAAGCTGCTCATACAGTATCAACTTAAAGAATGTAAACAGCTCCCTCTAGGGTTTTTCTGCAGTACTGCCACAGCTAACATTATTGAAGCACTGTAGCACAACTCTCCCAAGATATATTCAGGGACTAATGACTCAGAAAGGTGAAATAAAACAATAAATTAACTCACAATCACATCCATTTCACTGCTGTCTACCGAGTCTCCAAGAACATTTATAGCAACTAATGCAACCTGAAATAAATAAAAAAAACAGTTTGAATTTTAACAACTTTTTGCATTCCAAACTTTTAATCCAAAGACTGCAAAGATTATATACCATCAGGTCACTTGTTATGAATTTCATTAAAATGTTTCTTTTGCAATGAGGAAAAACTTAATTCTGAGCTAAAGTGAACACTGTGATGAAAAATATCAGTTGAGTAAGTTTAGAAATAACTTGGAAGATGTATCCTTCTACTTATATACTCTTGTATACTCAAGTCAACCATGCTGAGATACATGGCAAAAAAAGTTGTATGCAAAGGAACAAGTAATAGGTTTATTCCATGCTGAAAAAAAAGAAGAAAGAGAACACAACGTTTCGGCTGTGGAGCCTTCTTCAGGTGTGAAGTATACAACATAATAAAATGGAATAGATCTAATCCCCTCAAAGGAATAAGTAAATGTTTGTCCCATGCTAAAAAGAGAAGAAAAGAAGGCTCCACAGTCGAAACGTTGTGTTTTTCTTCTCTTTTCTGCATTAAATGAACAAGTAAAGGTTTCTCTGCAGCCTACGTATGCTGACACAACTACCAACTTGAACTTCTCTAATTCCCTTCATACTCTTACTAAGGACTGAATTTCTCTCACCTGATTATACAGATTGTAGCGATTTACATGGTTTTTGTGAAAGATCAGCTTCAGATATGTTCCAACTGCATCCACGTGAACAGACTTCAGCTCCCGAGCTTTAAACCCTGTTTTCTCATTGTCTGAAAGAGATACATACCTAGAAAAACAACAACTGCTCAGTGCTACAAAAGTCATAAGTGTATCATTTGTCCAGGTATACTAAATACTGAGATTGAAAACACTCTTGCTTTACAGGACTGCTTAATGATTTTCTAATTATATCTATTTTTATTTTCTAAAGATAGTAAAGTCTTTTCTTTAACCTTCCAGGAAACCTGAAGAACTGTGTAGGCCAAAAGCACTGTGCAAAACCTCTACAACAGGTGTAAGGCAAAGAGTTGTACAGTGTTGAGTATTACAAGCATGTGCATGAAGCCTTTCAAAACCTGCTTTTTCTCTGTATCTGAATAATGTATCTACCTAAAATAGGTAGTAACGAGTAGAATTTGAGAATTCAAAGCAGAAGCAGAGAGACAATCAGAAAAAGGAAAGGCAGACATACTGTACCTTTGGTAAACAATGCTTCCTAAAATTAGTAACAAGTAGAATGCCATGTCATATGACATGAAAACATGAGTGTCTGCATTTAAGTCCATTCATCATGTCTGCATATGTTTGACTTTAGCAGTCCTAAAGATACTTTCAGGCAGCACTTAGCTGTTAAAAACAGGTTACTTTTTTGAGCAAATTTTCAAGTAGCCTTCTCTGCATGCAACCAGTGTATAAGTGACATCAGTGTAGGTGGTAGGAACAGACAGTTCCAGCTCCAGCATTTTCTCCCAGTGTTCCTGCCTCGGAGTGAAGCACATTATTATGCTTTCGGGCATGCTTCCCAGGTGAAAACGCCAGGCCTTCTGCTTGTCAGCTAGGAAGGAAATCGCCCATTTTCTGGCTAGGAAAATGTTTGCTGGCACTTACCCAAGCCTGCAGAACCTGTCTGATGGATTGGGTGAAAAGGACTCTGGCAGACTGTCGCTGATGTAGAACTCAATCTTTGCTGAGATCATGTACTGGTGGGCCAGTAGTTGTAGCTTCCGGATGCGGCAGCGCTCCACCAGCTGTAGAGTAATTTCCTGAGGGTATGGGCAAAACCTACGTAAAGCCAGATGTGTCATTATTAGTAATGAGTTTTGCTCACTTTCTTTTCCATCCCAACTGCCAAAGGACAAAAAGGCCCCAGATAATATGGCAAAGGGTTTACTGTGAAGTTACTGTCTGTGACAGTATATCATTTTCCAGCATATAATTTTTTTGTGTAATCTGATTTTTGCAGTAATTAGAGGTGGCTTCATCTTTTAGTACCAGAATACCAAAAATGGGAGTATTAGCAAACACTGCAGAAGTGGCACAGAAACTTCAACTGGTCTTAGGAAAACAGGATTTAGACAAAATATAAGCAGCACATGCAGGTCGTACACAGTATAAACACAGGAAACACAAAACATGAACAAGGTATATAAACAATAGGTGTCCATTATATCTTCTATGTGTTGAAGCAAAAAACAAAGAAAGTGGAATATTTGTCCATGTCTGTAGGAGTGCAGAGTTAAAATCAAAGGATGTTATGTTAAAATTGTACAATGCACTAGTGAGACCTCACCTGAATGCACTCCCCATTAGTTTCCCTCATACATATTAATAAGACTGTTGACCCTTTATAACAGTACAAAAATATCTCCAGTTTGAAACAAGACATCAGATTTTTTTAATGAAACTACATGAAAAGGATGGTCTGAAATATAAATATGACAAGCCTCAATAGAGAATACCACAGTAGAAGCTGTTTATATTTTAACTATAACAGCAAAGAGCTTCTCTAACTCACAATTCAGATTTCCATGTTACGCATCACTCTAATCTTACTAATTACCTGGCTGATCTCCATCCATTGACGGTGGGGGCATGAACCATCAGCTCCTTGGCATTGTAGTTATCCTCATGTCCAGAGGAACTGACCACTACAAACCCTATCTTGCGTGGCATTCTGCAACAGTAGGCAAAGTGACAGGCAAAAACATAGAGGTTATTATGCGTCACAATGCAGTCAATTTTTTAACTTGTCGAAAGATATATTACTCGGGCTCCGAAGTAGGCCAGCTAGCAAAGGTGCTTGCCCAAGTGAAGAGCTCCACGATCCAGACATTGCGGGTGTGAGGCTGGGACATGTCACTAGCCAACAACTGTCTGAGCGCCACTCATGGTAGGCCTGGGATTAGTCCACCAAGGCTCTCCTGGCACCTCAGCCACCGCTAAAACTTCCAGGAGCTCTCCGGCCTCAAGGGAGCTGTCACAATTAACACAGTTTTTCTCGAGTCAGCACTGAATCAGAGCACAACAGCACTAGCAGCCCTGAGCCAAGGCGCTCCATTGGCGATTTCAAATAAACCAGAAGCTTAGGGTTCAAGACTTTAGGAAGTCTATCAGTATGTAGAAAGTTAATTTTTTCAATGGCTCCGGTGATGGAAGCACAACATGCTGTTTTGATGTTATGAAAACAAGGGTGTTTACAAGGGCTTCATATTGGCTAAGGATAGAGATAAGCAACTAAATGGGAGCTGTCTGCAAAACTATCACGACTGCAATCTATATTTCAAGGGTCACAACTGTGTCAGTGGGACTGGCTCCTACACAGAATAACACAGGATATGCACAATGTGCCATTTTCATTCCTACACTGAATTAAATCTTGTATACTGTTTCTACATTTGTCCATTTGAAAAACACAGATCTGAAAATTGCTTCATTACAAATTTTAGAAAGCAATTTAATTATTTCTTATACAGAAAGTACAACTGATCAATCTCACTGTGATATGTCATGATGGACAAAGAGTAAAATACAATAAGGTACAGTGCAGTCATGGTACATGCATGGCAGAACATAGGCAGGTGAGTTAAAGCAGAATACAAAGAGTGGAAAACCAAATAAATGGTCTAAGTATGGATCCTGGTATATCATTCTATTATTTACATGGAGCTTGCACCTGTTAGAATCCATAGGGCCCTTAAGAGGACAAAGCTACACTGTGGCCCCAGTTTGATCCAAGATGGCTACTGAGAGCTAAGTACTCATAAACAGGAATGTTAGACACACCCATGCTTAATGAATGTAGGGCACTCCGGTGTCTGGGAAATGAGATATTGGAATAGGTTGTACTGGAGTAACAGAATATCAGTCCATTAATTAACTAATTGTAGCTTAGAGCAAAAGAATCAGTCTGCAGAGGAAGGGCCTTGTGGGTGATCACCCTGCCTTAAACCAAGGAAAAGTGCCAGAGACCCACAGTACCTGTGAGGGCACTCTGCTGGTAGGAAAACAAGACATGGTGATCCAGGAGCAGATGGGTATCTGTACTCAGAATCAAGATGTGTTGCATGAGTAACAGCTGCTGTAATGGGGGCATCGATGTTTATAGAAGAATGCTGCTCACCAAATAGGATAAGCCAAGACTGTGAGCAACAGACTCCCAATATTAGGCAACTTGGCTGGTTACCAGACTGCGGGGATCATCAATTTGTGTGGTGGCTTGGGACGAATGCTGTACTGAGGGGTGCTGCAGTCACTGGACAGACCACAACTGGCTTCGTTTGGCTGCTCCATGTACAAGAGAAGATGCTGAAGTGTCTCTAGGAGTCAATGTTTACGAAATCTTAATGAGTCTGTAGGATTCAGCAATCTGCGTGGTAGTTTGAGAAAATACAGGGAGGGATGCTAGACAAATGAGCTGTATGGTGCCGTCATATGTCTGGCCAGCTAAGAGGAAGCAGCACGTTTTGTGACTCAGAAAATTAAGGACACAGGCACCACAGTGTTCATAATGAACACTGTCATAATATCTACAGATGAATGGGTATTCCGAGATATGTAATGGAAAGACCTTCAGGGAGAGTAAAGTATAATCTGTGCCTAGACTAAAAAGAAATGATTTGCTCAGTCTTTCCCAGATGAGGGGAGGGGACCAACAGATGATCAATAATCGCAGAGGGACTGTACAATAGCATCAGACTGCAAAAAAGGGTCATGGGATACAGTGATGCAGTCAAATGAGTTTGAAAAATAAAAATTCATTTGCAAAAAATGAACAACTTCACTTGCCCTTTACTGCAGTGTAATACTTGTATACCAACAAGGTTCTTGTCAGATCATAATGACAGAGTACAAGGATGTGCAGTTACTTGTTCAGGGGTTATACCATAAGGTAACAGTAAAGTCTGGGCCTTGAACCAGGACCACTCAGTGACAAACCCTACTCCTTAGCCATTGCACCACCTAACCTCTCCAACCTTTAATACATTTGTTGCACATATGCTTTTCCTGGATTTTAAAGACCCTTACTTTAATATAATAATTCCTTACTCTTATATAGTGCTTTTCTAGACACTCCACTCAAAGCACTTTACAGGTAATGGGGATCCCCTCCACCACCACCAGTGTGCAGCCCCACCTGGATGATGCGACAGCAGCCATAGTGCACCAGTACTTTCACCACACATCAGCTCTCAGTAGGGAGGAGAGCAGAGTGATGAAGCCAATTCACAGATGGGGATTATTAGGAGGTCATGATTGGTAAAGGCCTGGAGGACATTTGGCCAGGACAACAGGGTAACACCCCTACTATTTTCGAGAGAGACCCTCGTAATTTTTGAACCACCAATTTCAAGGTTTATATATGCCTTGCTGAATCATCTCAATTTCAGTAGTCTTAAGTGGATCGAAGCCCTAAATATATTTGATTTGTATAGAAAATAACCTCTGGAGGGAGCTGGATACTTAGTTATGCCTTCTTTAGCGTAAAGCGGGATACCACATGAGTTGTCAATCTTATGCAGAATCAGGGATTCTAACAGAGATGTGAGAAATTCGCTAGAAAGCGAACCTTGCTGTAGGACTTTCGTGAAAAACTCACCTCTAGGCACAGCTTCAGCGTCATTAAAAACGCACGGCAAAATCAAATTGTAGTCCTTGCCTGCTGTACCGGGGTCAGTTAAATCCCTTCAAGAAGGCGAGATTTACAAGCATTTCCTAGAAATAAAAATGAATTAAAATACGTGAATCGCTCGTGCCACTGAAGATGCGACCTACATAAAGTTGTTGATATTTCCAGTTGTTTAAAGCTACACCGTTTCGAACACTTTTAGAAAAACAACCCGTTTTGCATAAATCCTTTGAATACAAACAAAAGGAATTCTGGAAACCTAAGGTTATTGCACACCATAGGCTGAATATTAAAGATGTTTTTCTATAACGATCCTTTTCACCCTGCAATGTGCACAGATGTAGGTAAAACTGCTTTGTCGCGCTTGTTGTAGTTATTGTTTAAATTGACGACTGTTTCTGATTAAGAAATAAAAAATGAATTGAACGTCTCTGTATAAAAACGATTAAATCAGACAGAAAGAACTACAGAACGTAGCTGCAGAAGAACGTAGCAAAGTTTGTCAAAAAAACTTTCCTCTAATAACAAAATGTTCTCTGACCTACCCAAATGTTGTTTCGCTGTCCGTCTATATGTGACGTTATAAAGTCAAATTAATTTAGATTTAAATCGAAACAGCTTTCAAAACAGACATCGAAAAACAGTGCTGGCATTCAATTAAACTAATCAATTCTACTTAAACTGATTGACATAAAACTTTGGTCTGGTTTTAGTAACCATAACAGTGGTGCTGAAGCATCACAAACTAATATACTAATATTTAGAATTTATTTTTTGTAGTTTTTACTTCCACCCATTTCTCTAGCTTCATCTCCATAACCACCGTTTGACAACAACTAGGTGACATCCTGTGACTTCCTGAGTAACAACCCGGAAGCAGATTTCATTCTACTTCCGGGTGTGGGTTCCTTCTTTTCTGTCTCCGGAGTTCAGCTCAGCAGCATGGAGGGAGAGAGTGTAAACCGGTGGGCAGAGATTGAAAAGGCTGAGAAAGAGAAGAGACGAGAGCTCGTCCTGCAGGGAGCCAACATCGATAAGAAAATTCAGCAAGCTGGGGGGCTGAATCCCAAAATATACGAATTAACACTACTGAATTACCTTGAAATCAGCCAGTGTCCGAGTCTCCGGGCATTGCATCAGGGAATTGAAAATCTCCTCCATCTCCAGAGTCTGATACTCTGCCGGAACAAACTGTCCGACATCCCCAAAGGCGTAGGCAGTCTCAAGTTTTTGAAAGTCTTGGACGTCTCCGTGAACGAGCTGGTTTCCTTACCCGATGAAGTCTCGCAGCTCGGCGAGCTCACCACTCTGAACATCAGTTGCAATAAGATCCAAACCTTGCCCGGCGGGCTCAGCAGGTGCACAAAGCTGTCTTCCATCAACATCTCAAAAAATGAGATCACCAAGTTCCCTGACGACTTATATTCGGATGAGCTGGAGTTGCTCAGCACAATCATAGCCTCGGAAAACGCGATCGAGGAGCTGAGCGGAGAAATCCGTTGTCTGACCGCTCTCAAGGTTTGTATCAATAAGCCTCAGCAGTACACGTGCTTAAGAGGAGAAAATGAGCTAAGTTAAATTGTATCAAATTCACAACAATACGGCATGTGTTCGGGATTTTTCTCAGCGTCGCTATTATGTTGGCAGTAAATCCCTTTGGCCTATCATTTAAAAAGTTGGAAGTGGGTAAGAGGTGACAGAGGTCTTTCAGGTGGCAATGATGGTCATCTCAAATTGTCAGTTGTCATATCAAATACCTGCTGTAGGTTTTTGCTCTGATCCCCTGAAATTTACCCAGTGGAATAGTCCAGGCTGATCTTTTTATTCTGTCTGTGTCCTGCAGAATTTGGATCTGTCTAACAACAGGCTGACTGACATCCCCGCCGAGCTGGCCGACTGCTCCAGGCTGAAGGAGATCAACTTTCGCGGCAACAGCCTGAAGGATAAGCGTCTGGAGAAGATGGTGAATGGCTGTCAGACCAAGTCCGTTCTGGACTACCTTCGAGCTGGTGGGAGAGGGAGAGGAAAGGGCAAACCCCAGGAGGCTGGGGAAAAGGAGGCAGGGAGAGAGAGAGAGAGGAAGAAGAAAGCTGACAGGCGACAGAAGAGCAAAAAAGAGACGGAGGAGGAAGAGGAGGAGGAGGATCTGAATCGGCTGGTGGTCAGGATCCTGCACGTGTCCGAGGGCCCAGCTGCACTCACGGTAAAGGCCACCCCAGCAGTTAAAGACGTGCGGCCCTACATCGTGTGCTGTGTGGTGAAGGGGATGAACCTGAAGCCCGGGAATGCCCTGAAACGGTTTCTCACAGCGCAGGTAACGAAACTCTTGGGGTTTGTTTCAGGTAAGGCAGCAGAGCCGGCAGGAGAGTCATCTGAGCCAAACCCAAGCAGACTGCGGTGTCTGCACAGAAACACAGAACGGGCACGCTGTAGGGTCAGCCTTTGAAGGCAGTTCTTCTCGCCAAAACAGAGCTGCTCGTTCACAGAGCCGCATGTCTAGTACATGGCCCTACCCTTCCGAACAGCCCTGGGATTTTCAATGGCCAAGTAGTTTAATGTCTGATCTGAAGCATGGCTCCTCCTACCGAGTCCAGGGTCACCCTGCTGGGATATTTGTGGGGGAAACTGTGATGCAGAGGGAAGAGTCTCACCCACTAATTCACAGATGCCACCTACCAGTAGGAAACCGGTTTCCTTCAAGGCCCCCTAACTCAGACCAAACACGGCCCGGCTTAGCTTCTGAAATCTGATGGGGGCTCAGGGCAACTGTGGGGGGAATGAAACTTGCAGGCTGGGGTAAACAGTGTGGATTCCTGCAGGAGTGGTGCATAAAGACGATGGAGGAGTTGATGTCTTTTAAGTAGTGCAATATTTATTTTTAATAAATGAATGTTTGTATGTGATTTGAAAGTCTCTGTGTAGGTAAAACATAGCTGCTTGGAGGCAAAACAAATTTCTGAGAAATCCGACAATGAAATATGATCATATTGTAAATGTACACGAAAATGTACTGCATTTCATAAAGGTGCGGGCAGCTGCACCGCTTGAAAGCTTTTTTCCAAAGTGAACCACTAGGTGGCACACTGGTGTTACTGAATAGCAAAGCTTTTCCGATTGTAAATTTGAAGAACTAAAATATGTTCTGTTTAGTTTGTGACTTTGGCCATATACGGCTTTCAGGAGCTCCAGTGTTAGCACGGGCTATATTCTAACCCTCCACCATTATAGCACTGCCAGAAAATGCGTTATGCAGTTGTTTGACCGATGGAGCTCCCTGTGGTTGTGAATTTAGATCAAGCTCCACGATGAGATCTGCGAGAAGAGAACAGCTGCCACTATAGCGACTCATGACCTTCAGCTCGTCAAAGGGCCTCTACTGTATGATGCAAGGCCACCCAAAACACTAAAGGTAATGTGTTCCTTAAACACCCCAATCTCCTGTTCACCCCTGGGATGCATGAACCTGTGCCGTTAACATATCCTGCATTCATTTTAAATTTCCTTCAGTGTAGCAGTTCTGCTATTATGAGCACAGCCTATTTTTATTTCTTTAGTTTCTTCAATAATTAAATTGGTTTTTGGTGAAGGGAAGTGGGGTAAAGTAGTTTTTTTTCAAACTACGTTTTTGTAAAAAAAGGTTTTCTGGTTCTCATGAGGTATTTTGGGTTTTTGAATTTCTGTTGCAGAAAAATGACAGAAGATGAAATATGCAAATAGATTTGTGAAGCCTTGGATTTAAGAATTATTACTGGGATTTTCTGGTCAGTGCTCCAGTTTGAGCTCGTCTCACAATAAATGAAGCCACAACAGAGCCCATTCATTCTGTGTTTTTTTTAATATATATATTCTACTTCTCAACTTTTGTGAGTGCTCGGTGCAGAGAACTGTTGCAAACAGCCAAAATCACATATACCCAAGTCCACCCCTATACTATTGCATAATGTTTTGCAGTATTTCAGTATGTAATATGTGATAATTAAAATACTTGTGCGTTGACTTTTAGTTAAAAAACATTGACCAACTAAAAGAAACAACAGTAATCACAAATTTATAGCAATCCGTTAAAATTCCTCCTCTGCATCCAGCGTGCACAGTCTTTCTGCCTGCGTGATGAGCACACCCCACTGCAATAAAACTTGTAGAGTCATCTCCAGCCTGTCATTGGAGGCTGCCAACCGGGAGCGTTTGCTACAATATAAAAACAAGGCTCAGGCACTAGCTGGGTTCATCTCACGATCCTGGTCTGTTTTGTAGCTGATTTGAAAGCTGCGGATAACCTTCAGCTTGGTTTCATTCTTCCATATAAGACGGCCAGACCGAATCGCAAATAAGCAAATTCGCAAATGTTAAATTCACGGAGCCCCTGTTAAACTTCTGGTATTAGTCTGCCGCTAATGACATTGTGCAGCTCATTCTTCATGTCTGTCTTGAATTCTTTTGGTTAGTGTTTTATTGTCCAAGGAAGCTCCTGGAATCCAGTTGCAGTTTTGTAGTTGAAGTGGGTCTGCATTTTAAACAACAGTCACTCAAAGTGCAGAAGATGGGGAGTTAGTAAGGGATGGAGCGATGCCAGATTCTTCTTTTGTGCAGAATCCAGTTTCTGAAGCCCAGGTTTAATTAGGTGCATGCAGCCCTCACATTACTGCCAGTCTTAATAATAAATGAAGGCTGAATGTTTCTCCACTTGAGCAGGGGGGTTATTGTTTCTGTGTACGGTTACATTGCACAAGACAGGTATAGAGTTATACATGCTGGAGGCACAGCACATCACTCTATGCAATTGACACGTAGCGATCTTTACACTGAAGGATCTCCGAGAGGATGTCTGGAGGCTTGGATCAGGGTGTTTAGCACATAATCATTATTTTGTTATGACCTAAAAATTCATTTTTTATTTGTTAACAACAATAGTATTTGTAAGTTAATAATAATTTGATAATAATAGGGGGCTACCATTAACAACACGTGTATTCAAATTGGGTTTTTCAATTAACTGTCTAAAGAATTATTGGTCATTGTGACAGTGATCTAGGCTCTACTGGAAAACGGTGCGTATATATTCATCCTAATTGTATATTTATCAGAGGTGGGCTGTTATCTAGTATTTTCAGTCTTTTAGATTTCACACTATCCAGTACATAAAACCTGACACTGCAAAAAAAAGTTTAAATTGCCTAAATAAGTGAATATTTTAAAAATGATAGACAAGATAGACGAAACGTCAGAAAATCTAATAGCTATCAGCTCATTATATTTATTAACTCCGGATATGTCTTAACTCAAGTAGAAGATTAACTTGTTGAAGATAACATTGAACTTTAAATTTAATTTTTGCACAATTGCATTTAACCCCTTAAACGTAGCTGCGCAGTTTGTAAGGATTTTCATCCTCTTTAGAGAAGTCCTGAATATTGCATGTAGAGAAAAAAACATTTGAATCTTCCGAAGAGGGGCCTACTCACAGAAGCCCACTGGGTTGTGCCTCAGTGACGGGCCAGTGACAGACGCTTGTTTTAACTGGCAGATCGTCCCGCTGGGCCGGAAGGAGATGAAGGCAGCGGATTTAGTGAGGCAGCTCCAGCTGGAAGCGGAGGAGCAGAGGAAACAGAAGAGGCGTCAGAATGTGTCTGGGCTCCACAAGTGAGTGACTGTGTTTGACCTTCCCACCCCACTAATCACGGATTACAGACCAGGTGCATGACTGCAGCACTTCATCACCGGCGGCCTGGAGTCTCTCCAGTGCTGACCCTCCAAAAAGTTCCCCACCTTTGGTCAATGCATTTTGTGAAGAACTGCGGGTTCTGAGTTATGATTCTGTTTGCAGCTGTCTTTCCTGTACAATGTATTCCTGTGCGCAGTGGATAGCACAGTCACTTCACAGCTCCTGGGTGCTGGCTTTGAATCTGGCCCTGTCTGTTGGCATCTTCTCCCCATGCTCAGTTGTCCAGGAAGGGTCCGCAGACGTGCTGTACAGGTCGATCTGCATTGCTCAGTTGTCATTTTGCAGGCATTCATGCGTGTGCCATGCGGTCTCAAGTGTCATCTCCCTTTGTTTGCACCTGGTGCCTGCTGGGATCTAAGGATCAAGGTTACTGGTAGATAATGGACGTGTGGACTCTGTTTATGTTCAGCATTTTTAAAACTTTCCTTTTATATGACCTGATTTAGTATATTCTCCCTGGTAAGCAGCATAAGAGACTAATGATAACCATAGATGTCTTAATCCAGGTCTGAA
Source organism: Atractosteus spatula (assembly GCF_055471065.1). Taxonomy (NCBI): domain Eukaryota; kingdom Metazoa; phylum Chordata; class Actinopteri; order Semionotiformes; family Lepisosteidae; genus Atractosteus; species Atractosteus spatula. The sequence continues at coordinate 14,619,383 of NC_142725.1, read as the reverse complement.
GTCTTTAACCTTCTGTGCTGGCGTTCTGCTTTTGTGGTGCCCTTTTCTCAATATTTCTGCGAGCTGGTTCATGTGTTGTTTGCACTCTGCTGTGTCTTGTCTCAGGTACCTGCAGCTCCTGGATGGGAAGGAAAACTACCCCTGTGTGGTTGATGCAGACGATCATGTCATCTCGTTCCCGCCAATTACCAACAGTGACAAGACAAAGGTAACCACAGCAGCCTGTGGGATCAGTGGGGCAGGGGCACTGCTGGGCACTCTCAATATGGTTATGTGGCAGTGTTCAGCACAGCATCTATTGATAACAAGCTGGTGTTGCCCTCGTAGAAGACTGGTTTCTGGAAGGATGTTATGTGTTCAATATATCCATAAAACTGTGCAAAGTGCAGAGTTTCAGGATTAAACATTTCCTCATACCTTATGTAGCCCATTTTATTGTGTCTCTCCGGATATATTCCCACCCATCTTATCAGTTATCTTGTTTCTTTTGACCTCATATTGATAGCAAATGCTGACTCTATGATCTGCTTACTACAGCATTCTGTGCAGATGGCTCAAACTCATGATATTCACCCTTCTGTACTGCAACCAGCTTGTGCCCCTTTTTTCCAGTCATAGCAGACTTGTTGTGGTGCTTGGATGCCAAATTATGAGGTGGAGAAGAGGTTCTGTCTTCTGTGTGACAGACTGATTATCTAATGGACGCTAGCCATTGTAAAGTCTTCACGATGCACAAGAGGGTTCAACAGGTTTGCTAGATGGAATTTTTACCATCTGCTGAGTGTGTGAATAAGTCACTTGTTGGAACAATGAATCATTCAAGTAACCAAAAAGCAATTGAAAAATTAATATTTCCATTAAGGATGAAAGAGTTTTGCATTTTGCATTGATATCTGATTTGCACCAATGTTAAGAATAGCCATTAAATTTTTGATTACATAGACAACTGATTTTTATAGGTCTTATCATTTCAGTGTTTTTTTACTGCATGAATAGCCATAACAAAAAAAATCATTGACATATTTTCCCTCATCCCCAGATGAGAAAGTCTACTAGAGAGCTATTTGTAGAAGTGACCAGCTCAACCAGCCTGCAGATCTGCAAGGATATCATGGATGCTATGATTGTGGTGAGATACATATTTTAAGGAGTTAAACACCAAAGTGTTCATAAGATAGGATCACTTTATTGGCCATATACAATTTCTTGTATTAGGAATTTGTCTTTTTTTGCACACCCCAGCTTGCTCTCTGAGACACACAGACAGGGAGAGTAGTTTGGGGTCAGAGTGCAGGTCAGCCATTTATACGATGCCCCTGGAGCAGCTGGGGTTAAGGGCCTTGCTCAGGGGCCCAACGGAGTAGGATTCCTCTGCCATCGCATTTTGATCTCTTATCTGATAATCGGAAATTACCAGAAATTAACCTGAATGAAACGATGGCATTTTAGTTCGTCTCTTGCTCAGAGAGAAATGAACTTTCTTGATTTCTCTCCTTGAGCTATTTATTCAGCACATCACGTGATCTTAAGAAAAAGAATAAGTTACATTTTTTCAGATATGTTTTTTTGCCAACAGATTGTAGTCTGGCCACTGCTTGCTCTTTTAGTGCCATATAAAACCTGAAACTGTCATATTATTGCAGAATGCCTGTAGGACAGGCTAATGCAAGCACTCAATAGCATGTGTATAGTGCCTGTACCCATGTGCAGTGTTCTGAAGCAGCTAGAGCTGCTTGAAAAAGGTACTGAAATAAATGCGTTGTCTGAAAACGCTGCTCAGTAAAGGTGATGTGTCTTCTGCACATCTGCCGTATAAATAGTCATCTCATCTCAATTTTTCTACAGCTTACTCCTGGTGAGGGTCGCGACAAATAATTGTTGTCATTTGCAAATTGACAGGAATAATAAACAACATGCAGCTCAGTAAAGCTTTCAGCAGGCAGATGACAGGTCATTGCAGATCTAAGCCCAGATAAACAAGTGCTCTGTTGTAACACAATAAAAGGAAAATCCTGCACTCTGGTAAAGGAGCACGTTCAGGGGTGGCTGTTAGATAGTGAGGGCTCTCGCTGCACTGGAACGTGCCGTGAAAGTTAGAACTAGCACCTGCATTTCCTCAGCAGTAGCCCTCCTCCTGTCTGAGCTCCAAGAAGCTGCCTGTTGTAATTTGTGCATTCTTGGTTACAGTTCTCAGGTACCTCCTGAATATTTTACTTTGTTTAAGCAAGTGTTTGAATGTCTATTAGAAGCTCTTAAGATGAAAAGCCTGCTTATTTATGTTGGTAGAAAATAAGAGAAAACAAAAATCAAGGAAAACGTTTTTTGTATCCTTTGAGTAAAGTATACATTTCAGATCTGTAAATTTATAAGCCAGACTTATCATAATTAGCATGTATTTGTGTATAAAGATTTTAATTGAGGGGTGGCGATTAGGACTATGAAATAAGGCTGACTTTGGACTTGTGCTTGTAGCCACGTGTATTCTAGAAATGCAGTACTTGCAAAATCTGTACTGTGCTGCAAAGATTATTTAAACAGCATTGCAAAGACTGCTCTAATACTTTTTTTCATAAGTGCTAGTATAGATTTTTTTTAATTAAAAAATATGCAAGTATTGAGAAATGATTGGTTTGTGCACACTTTATAACAAAGTGTCGTTGTTGTTTTTTATGCATATACTCACAGGTGGAAGGTCTTGACTGGTGTGAGATGTACTGTTTTTATTCAGGTGAATAAACTGTACAGATGACTCTGGTGACTTGTTTTGTTCTTGTTAGATAAACTTCAGAAAGAGATCAGCCTAACCTCACCAGCCGCCAGATACAATGTGTCCTTAACTATCTCTGTTTTGCTTTCTTTGGCCAGAAAATGGCAGAGCTGAACAAGTTCACCTTTGACCACCGGGAGGAAGCGACATCAGACGGAGAGGACGGTCCAGCACGCTGGGAGGAGGCCGCGGAGCCCCCCGCCGATGAAACCGCCTCTCCAGAGCTCATCGTACAGCAGGTTCGAATCGCGGACACGGATGGAAACCTGAAAGTGGTCTACCCATCTAAAACGGATCTTAACGTGGACGTGAGAAACCTGACTGTTATCCGCTAGTGCCGAGTGAGGCCTCTGGTCCTGTGGGATCGGCCCCGATTCCCTCTGCATCCTTTTGAGCAGTAGTGGCTCTGAAAGAGCTGTTCTGGGTAAATGGACATGAAAGTCCGTCTGTTTTGCTGTATTGTTGTGCTGTAAAAGTGAACAAATAAGAAGGGAAAGAGTTACTAATGAGTGGAATCCAGAAGGCCCATCTAGCCTGTTTGCTAGTTATCTATCAATCCCAGGATCTCAGGCAGCTGTTTCCTGAAGGAAACCAGGGTATCAGCTTTAACACCATGGCTGGGCACCTTGTTAGGTGTGGAACACAGTTCGTATGCTTCCCTTAAACACCTCCTGTTCAATAGCTTTGAGAAGCCTTTTCTGAAGCTTATTTTTATAAATAGCAGAGTTGATCAACACAGAAAAAAACACTTATCAGGAGGAGGAACAGAGCTGTCGTACCCAGCACATTCTACCAATAAGTAACAATGCCAGGCAAATGGGGAAGGTTTAAACAATCTTAAAATGAATTTGTTCACTGTTCTTTTTTTGCTCCCCATATATATTTTGTAAAGCACTTCATCTTTGAAATTTTCAGGTGCATATTACACTCAAACAGTATTGAGTGAGGTAACTGGTATTGATTAATGCACTAACTTTGTAGATTCCCCTAATGTTATTTCCCACATCATTTTATAACACTGCTTTTTGACGTAAAGGCATGTAATACTCCTGAGAAAGGAAGGCCACTTCATGTTATGTTGCTTTAATTGTTGCATAATTTGTTTTTATATGGGACAACTAATTTCTTTTCCAAAATAAATATTCCCATAAGAAAGCTCTATATCTTTTTGGAACTGATGTGATTTTTTCCAACACTTCTTACTTCTTAGTACTGGAAGAATTCTGCATGACAATTTAATGATTCATATTGTGTTGTTAGCTGTAGTCTGTGTTGTTTGTCAGATAAAATTATTTTCCTTTTGTACGGGGCATGAAAACATTCAGCCCCTTTAGTTTTTAGCACTTAAGATCATAAGCAAAGTAACGCCGGTCACTATAATTACTCGATATTATCGTTCTGCCTGAGATTCCACACGGAGAAAGCATGTAAGACGCATCAGTTTGCACTTGACGTGTAATATCCCTTTTACAATGGATACCTTCACTGTACCTCATGGGTTCTCCACACGCTATCTCCAAAACTGGAACGGTCCAAGAATATGTTTAGAAATTAGAAGATGCTTGCGTCATTGATAAAAAAAAAAACTTATACAGCAAAGCGTGCTTTAAAAACGATCATTTGCATTGGTAGGACTTTGTTGCGTGAGGACAAAGGGAGATTAGGGCTGAGCACTGTACCCCGTTTCACCTGATCGAGCCCTGAAACGGCGCGGCGCTCGAAGGGATTATCCGAGCACGCCTCAGGATGTACGTTACAGTCCGGGGCGCTCTGCACCGCCAGGGTAACGGTGCGTACAGCCGAATCAGTGACGCCCTGAAACTCTATGGGAATTCGGAGGGGACCTAGAAAACGTGTCGGGTACTGTTACCGATCACATTTCTGTGTTGGGCTAGAAGTGACTAAAGGAGGCGTCAACAGAGCAGGTAACTGTATAAAAAGCCTGAGCGCCAAGTTAAGTCGACGTATTTAAAACCGGCGCTTACGAAATAAGCTTTCAGGCCACGGTGACCACATAATCGGAAAATGACCATGAAGACGGGTCACAGGGTAAAACACAAGAAGCAGCCTTGGTCTGAGACGAGCAGGGGAAATTACAGGAAGGTAAAATGGATAGAAGCAGGAGAAGGGGCCGGTGAAGAGCCGTCGGCGATGAATGTTAAGTGCACCAGCAGGCCACGTACATCGAACCCATCCATCGCCAATTTGCGATCGGAAACTGCCTCATCCTTTCGCCCGGTGGGCAAACGGACTAACACGGCAGGGCTGATAACCAGGTCCAGCCCTTTGGTGGTGGCAGCTCTGCAGAAATACACCCCCAGGCGCAACAGCACCGATGACCTGACGGGAACCATGCTTTTGCCTCCGATCAAGGGGTCCAGAATTTCCCCTGGTCGGTCCGTATGGATGAAGATGTGCGCGTCGCCTTCTCCGCCTTCTCTGGGACGCGAAGAACCCGGAGAGAAAGAGAAACTCGAAGCCACCCGGCTGTCCAAAGCAAAACCGGACAGAGAAAATCTGTCAGGCCGGCTCCAAGCTAATCGGCGAAATGAGACCTTAACGAGATCACTCCACGTGTATGATCACTCCAGTCTCGCTGCCCAGAAAGTCGCGAAGTGCCTTCAATATGAAAAGCCACTGAGCGCCGCTTTAACCAGCACAGAATGCGTCAGTAAAAAGTCCAGCGTCCAGCTGCAATCGGCAAAACCGCGTTCAGCTTCCCTCGATCCATCGGCTAAGAAACAGAAGCCGGACCAGGGCTGCGCCCACAACGCCCCCGAGAGCCCGGGGAAGACCACCGGGCTCCCTGGTGCCGGCGCCAACGCACCACAGAGCCAAGGGGCTTTTTCCACAGGATCTGCGGCTGAAAGCGGACATCAGCGCGCACGACCGGCGGAGGACGTGGACGGCGATGGAGAAACGCACCCCCCGCCGGAGGAGGACTATTACACGAGCCAGAGAATCGCCGAGTGGGTCTTGAAAGTGAACGCCAGCCTGTTTTCTCCGGCAAGCGATACGCACAGCACCAGCGGCGGCCCGGGCACAGAGCAGGACACGGCCATCAAGATCATCTACGACGGGGACTGACAGCTGATGACAACGTTTCTTAAGCTCAAACAAAAAAAAAACAACAACAACTTTCCTCAAACCGGTTGACTATGAATGCTCTCTGCAAACACCCCACAGGCTTAGAAGGTCAATTGTGGTCAGGCGCTGTAAATGTTACTTTTGCTCTCCAGTATGAGTCGGACGGCACCCTTTTTATTTATTAATTGTACAATTCGATGTTTTATTTTTATTATTAGCTTCGTGAATAATAAATTGTTGCCATTAGGCAACCATTCATCCTGGACCGAACTTGCTTCACGTAATCCTGGCCCTATACCGTTAAAGAGGAATTGAACCAAAAAACACGGTCTCTTGAGAAATAACTGGTGTATTTTCAGCTATTGTGCAATGTTATTAAAAGGTTGAAAGGCATGTAGCCTACCTGCGACTAAACACGCTCTAACGTGCGGCTCTGTCCTTCACCTCACTGAGAACACCTGGACCGCAGCGCTTTCGGGACAGTTTTGGCAGACTCAAGTCTTTTGCGGTATTCTCTCCGTTTAGTCAGCCAGGAGATTAACGACTTGTGTGGCTCCCGCTGTTCAGAGCACATCTAGTTTAACCGGACGTATGTGTTTGTTCCCAGGTATGTGCTTTTAAAAATAGGGGTCGTTTTTTTTTCCATTTTCAATTGTCTTTCGACAGGCATGTCGCTCGCGCGGCATTCATTCACGGCACTCACGTCACGTGCTCCACTGCCTTCACATGCCGTAACCATGAAGGGTAGCACAACCTGAACTTTCTAAATTCAAAATGTATTCCATTAATACTGTACGCTTCTTTTTTTAAATTGATTTTTGAGGTATATAGACCTGCTAACACTTAATTTACATGTGCTTACATTTACTTAATGTGCTATGCCGCTATGATATATGAATGTTTTTTTTTCAGTTCTGAGGCAAATTACTGAACATTTTAGGAATCAATGATATAGCTTCCATTGAACAAATAATATATTTCGCTTCTGAAAGTGTTATTATCGCATGAGACTGCCTTTATTTCACTGCTAAAACATGTACGTTGCGATTATCTGTAATAGTGCCAGAACTTTACAGCGGCGATAAGTAAATAACCTTGTTCACCAATAATTCATTTTAATATTGGGTGTAATATATACAGGTACTTTACTATATTTCTAGTAATCGTTCCATGTAATGTTGTAGGGTTTTATCGAACACGACAATATTTTTGTCCGTGTGTATATACAGTATATATATATGGGAGATGACAGTCTTTAATGAAGTCGGGCACTTTCCTCACCATCTCATCTGAAGACGGCACTGTCTACAGTCCTCAAACTGCGACATTAGTTTGGAAACTGTGATCCTGAGAGAAGGGCTCCACCTAGAGTTCCGCTAATGGCACTTACAGTGGCAACCTGATTTTCCAACCTATCACATTGCCTGCTCCGCTTCTGAGATCTGAGCCGATCAGCCTACAAGGTAGCAGCGCTACCGCCCTGCATGGGCCTACTAGTCTGTAACAGTATCAGACTTTAAGGAAAACATTTTCCACTAGTATATGTTTCAGATACTTAAGATGTCAGCCTTTAGTTCTTGTATTGTGTACAGTAAATAGCCTATATATCGGACTTGGATACCTAAAACCCTCTTCATTTGGTTCCATGAATGCATGGTCAAATGAAACAAAACCTTTATCCTATGCAGCAATTGTTTGTGCCAGACTTTTATCAGTAGGTACCAGAAAGCCAGGGCAGACCTGCTTCTTTCAGTATCAATTATACTGTATCTTAAACTACCTGATCTGCAGCCTTCAAACACACACTTAAGAAGGGAAGATCTTTTTATAGTCAAAGAGAGTCACTAACCTGATCTGCTTAGAATAATGTATAAGTTAATTTCGGAATACTACTGCATTTGAGATATTTGCTATCTTAATGTAATATTAACATTCTTCTGGGAATCTTTTTCATGATTTTATGTAGACAATTTAATGAAATTTCTGCCATTGAGAGATACTAGTTGACCATCTTTATGAAACTGTGGTTCAAGTTATATATCTCTGTTTATACCGTAACTCTACAAAATCAAATATTGGAAGGAACAGTTTTTAGTTATAAAAAATATCTTTGAAGTACAGATTTCAATCCCTTAAAGGTTATACTGGTCTGTTTAAACAAATATCTCAAAGTATTTTGAAAACAAAAATTGAATATGTTTTATGATGTCATTACATTAAAAAAGGATACAAAAACCTTGTCATATGATAATGAAACATTTAAGTTTAATTTGCTCCGTTTAAAATTACAACTATGCCAGAGGGCTGTACAGAAGAAAATGGAAACACAACAGCAGAAAAATACAAAGAATGAGATCAGTAAAATACAAAGTAAAACAAATAGTATATTTACACAGGTTGTGCCTTCTAAACTAGAATGTTTTCAGATGTGATACAAAACTCTGAGCTTTTAGTTTCTCTGGGTGATTCAGTGATTCTATAACCCTCCCATTCTCCCTACAGAATGAAACGCAGAGCTGATACACCCATTTCTTTGCTTTAATTGGAAAGTACGAGTGTGCAGGATTGGTCAACTTCAAAGTTACCAGGTTAAAACTATCAGCCTCCACACTGTAACAGGAAATGCCTGATTCATTTGCAACATTTTTTTAACGAACTTGCAGTACCCAAGGAGCACTTTTCCTTAACCAGGTTTCTCATTTTGATTTCTGTACTTTGGAATGACAGTAGAAATTGAGTATGAGAGGCATGAGTCCATACTAAAAAGAATGAAGATGATGACAATTTCAGTCATATTCATAAAGCAGACATGCTACATAACCCAATAGAGCAGGTATTTCAAACCACACAGCCATTGTCCTGCAGGCCTGGATTGCATGTGAACTTTTCCTAATTAAGCAAATAATTGATCCCATTAAGTTATTCAGAGGTCAGATGGGAAACCCGAGGACACCATCACTCTCCAGGATGTAGAGCTCACCGTGGATAAAACGCTCTGAAAATTTCCCAGCATGAAAGCACACACAGAATACAAGAATAACTTCTCACATTCAGACAGTGATTGTTTACTTTAAAAAAAAACTTGTATACATTTACATTCCACGCAGAGATGTACAGAGTGTTCATTTATGTTCCTTGACATGTTTTAAAGGACTATACGGGATTCGATATTGACATTTGGTTGTAATCCACAAATAATGGGATTATTATTTTTTTAAATTCCGACAGTATTTACTTCATTCATACTTTAAATGTCTCCTATTTGCACTTGTGGACGTAGTATCCGGAAACGTATCCAATGAGGTAAATGACGATCATGAAAACAAGGACGGCCGCCACTTTCACAGCGATTCCCAGATTTCCGGAGAACATCCTATCATAGCACCTGCTCAGAGCAAAAAAAAAATACACCTGAGTTTCAGAAACGCTAGGATCATTCTATCTATCTAAAGATTTATCACACTCATTTGTGAAAATGTACATCGCTTTCTCGACCACCACCTTCAGCCTTTACTATTAGTATGAGCCTTGTCTTTACACATGCGTGATTGAAACTCTTTGCCAGGGCTGTATTAATCATGGTTAAATGATCTCACGCTAACACTCCGGACGCAGAGGAAGACCCAGTCATGCGCACGTCATCCCGGGTGCTCTCATTCCAGCTGGTGTACCGCACATCTGTATCCTGGGGCTCCATTCCTCTATTGCACACAGCTGGAAAGACAACAACCAGTTACTGGATATGCGCTGTCTTACGTGTTTTCTGCTGAAATGGAGCTCAGTGAGTTCCACTTGTAGGATTTAGTCACTTTGCCGTGGTTGTTGTACTTTTAGAAAATCTGAAAAAAAGTAATTTTTGTATAAATATGATTTATTCCCTGTAAACGAAGCTGCATAAACCACCACTTGTTAAACAGATGTTTCAGTATAGAAGTGTTTCACGATAGTGTGAGAGTCCGAGGGAGTAGCAGCCTCGTCGATTTCCTTGTCGGCTAGCAGTTAAATAAGTAGGCGGTAAGAGTGTGTCCGTACAAATGGAAATGTACAGTACCATGATGTGGTGCTTGCCAATGCTACTGAATTGCTGTTTATGCAAGGAAGAACAGTAGCAGCTGGGAGAAAAGAAACCCCAGGCGCACTAATAAGGCACTAAAACTCCAGTTAGTCGGTTTAAAAACACCAGCATGGCTGTGATCAATGTTTATTTTAAGGATCTCGTTACGGCAACACTTGTGCAGTCAAGTTCTTCTGGCTATTAATCATTCTACGTGACTACACTGGGAATGCAATTTAGGGAGAATGTAACAGCTGCTGTTGACGGACTTCATTGTCTAATATGTGAGCATTACATTATTAAAACTCTCGTTTCACATTATTTCCCTGATAACTTTCCCATGGCAAAACACTGAAAAGACTCATGTTTCAAGCCTGTGAGCTTCTGTTGTAACACTCCTGAAAGTGAAGGGATACAGGGTACCTTCAATTATGATCTCATAAAGACTGACTTACCACAGAGCATCTTGAGAAATTAATGTTTTTTTTAATCAAGAAATCACAGATGATTATTCGTAATTTTTTACTCTTTAAGTTTCCTTTCTATTGCGAAAAACTGTTCCCAATTCTCAGTTATGAGACCAGACACGTTTTAAGCCCTGTTTATTCTAGTTTACATTTTAAAATGTTTGTGCACCACAAATATTAAAAAACAAGTCACGAGTTCAGTTCATAAATTCAAAATCGCCTTGAAACGATTAACATGCAAACTGAGCGCTAAACTAAACTGATGTTGCTGCTTAGTTAATGCGCAGCTCTGAACAATTCTTTTGAAGGAATTGAATAATTTGAATATGAAAAAAACAACAAAGAGTATTAAGAGTTAAGAGTATTTTGCATGATCTTGCGCAATTATCCATTTTACCCATAAAAGGCCTTCAATAATTTACATGAAACAAAAAGAACCTTGCAGTTCAAAAAGTGAGAACAGGTGCAAATGACAGAATAATAAAAGTAATTGCTCTGCATGTTCAGTACTTGAAGGTTTGCAAAGACATGAAAGTTTAGACAATCGATTTATTTTGAGTTCCTGTAAGTAATAATTTTTCGGTACTACATTATTACCGCTATGCAGCGGTAGATCAGGACGATTTGAATTATGACCAAAGAGCGGATTAGTAAAAGTCTAAAAAACGGTTTGTTTTGCTCTTCGCTCATGTTACCTGAAAATGAATCCAAGCTGCAGATAAGAAGACTGTCAGATTTCGCGACGTTTACTTCTACTCCCACGCAGAGACTAGAACCTAGAGTTATATACTCCTTGTGTGGGGACTTTTGACTCTGGTAATAATTAGATCCGACCTTTGGCCAAGGAGAAACTCTTGAATAGAGAGCTGAAGTCGAAGCAGGAAACGTCCCATCATTTTGCTCAATTGCTTATCACAACGCTATAAATCAAAAACAGAGATTCCAATATATATATAAATAACTTGAGCCCTATTTCCCAAGGAAAGCCATTTTTTATTCCATTAATTTCTATTTTTGCTGCTTGTTTGATTATTGGAGTACATTAATTGAGAATAAATAAAGCAGACACAGAAACGAACAACAAAAAACAAGCAACGTTAATAGGGCAAAAACACAAAAATCCCCCTTTCGATATCCTTTTGATTGATCGTGAATGAAAATCAAATACAATAGTGACATGATTTGCACTGACCTCTCGAGTCTTGTGAAAAATGTGGTGAAGGCGATCTGCTCGTGAACTAAAGCAATTAACGAATCTCCTCAGAAGAAAAAAAGCTCAGTAGTCTGAGATCTTTAGAAAATGTAGATTAACAGTAAAACCTGGAAACGGTTATACTCATGGAAATAGTTATACTCATGCGTTGAACAGCAATGTACTGCAGTGTGTTCTGTGATCTCTGAGACTGTTCATGTATTCTTAAATATAAATTCAAATGTCCGATATACATTTTGGGGAGTCATACCTTTTGTACACGAGCGGTTAAGAATAGGGATGTTTAACGAGTGTAAGTGGCCCTTGAATACATTTTAAAAATAGCCTACCGAATGCAGCATCAGATTTACGTCGATTTCTCTCCACTCCAAAGCAACGAAATAAAAAATACTCGAGGCCCACCGGTGCCTCTTGTTATTCTGAGACCATTGTCCAGCAAACATTCATAACAGCACTTTAATATACAGTGACGCAAAACTCTCCTTGTGTCTTTCAATGAAGAGGATGTTCCGAAAACATCAGGGTCTGTCAGGCTGTCATAAGAAGGCAAATTAACAGAAATTCCTTTCCGAATGTATGGATACACAGCATTTTTTTTTAAATGGAAAGGGATTAAATAATCTACGTCTATATGAGATTTCTGCTTTCTTATAAATCAGTTACTATTTTATTTTGATTTTTTTTAGTAATTTATAGCTACGTTTTTATCAGTCAACTATACTCCAAAAGAGCTTAAACAGTTACCGTTTGCTGTTGCCATTCATTCCCATCGCATCTCAAGTGCGGCATAATAATAACGTTCTTTAAAAATAGTAATTCGAGTATTGCTTATTTCTAAAAATTGCTTGTTTGTAAAAAATAACGTTTTAATAAATGCTACTAAACTTCTTTTTATAGTGTAATCATGTCGTCATAACGTCATGTTATTCACGACAAGAAAATATAATCTGAAGGTAATCTGATTAAGTAGAGGAAACCAAACATTATCTACAAACCCGAAATATTGCGCAATTACTACAAATACCCAACGGAATGACGCAAGAACCGGTGGCGCATAGTTAATGCGTCATCATAGAGCGACACGCATTTCTTCAAGGTGGATTGTAAACATACTGTTAGATTTTAAACACAATTTTCTTGTAACTGTACAATTCAGAAAGATATTATATTCCTCTTTCAGAATCTGTTAATATTCTGCTGTGGGATTGGATTTTGTCAGAGAGAATGTGTGGATAAATTTGGGAAAATCGCGACATTCTCTTCAGGTGGGATTCAATTATTTCATTTAACATGAACTGCACATTTATGTAGATGTGTATGTATGTGTGTTTCTTAATATCCGTTTATTTATGTCTCTGTCATAGTTTAGGTGTCAGACAATTAGCTCTAAGGTGATTTGTATACTTGAATTCTGATTCATTGACGTATAGGTCAGTTTTTGTAGATAACCATTCCTTGTTTTAACACGAAACAGTTTTTTGAATTGATTCAAAATTTATTTTAATAGAATTGTAATTTAAAATTTGACTGAGCAACACGCAGTCCAGCTCACATTAAATAATTCAAAAGTAGGACAACATGTAACCTAAAAAATACGAACGAGTAAAGTCCACGTTAAATACTTGAATAAATGCAAGATTTCGGCTGTCAAGCCTTCTTCAGTTGTGTGGGAGAGAGGTAGCAGGGATAAGAAGGACAGAGCAGGTGAGAAAGGTGTCTAGATGAATGGAGATCTGGGGGAGAAGTGTGAAAATATGAAATTTATAAATTAATGAAGAGGTTAAAAAAATAGACCCGCCAACGAGAGAGGGGGTGGTTAATGTGATATGAGATGATAGGAGTATTTGGGGAAAAGATTTGAGAGGTTCGCTTATAAAATGGAGAATTTGACTTTGATAACCCTGGGAACAGAAATGTTGTCGGAACCACCACTGGGATGTGGTTTTGAGTGTAGGAATTCCTCATTGGGTTGATGTTCTGCTTGCTGCTTTTGGCTGAAGTGAGGGCCCATTCCATACAGCATGAAGGCTATCCTCTGTCAATGAAAAATAGAACATTTTAAAGGCTTGGTTTAGGAAGTCCTTGTAGCTAAGGAAGTCTAAGGAACATTGAGAAATGGAGAGGGTTTTTACTGTCCGATGGAAGGACCTTTGAGAGAACTGTGTGAATCAATGGGTTTGTAATACAGAGGTATTACAGTAGAGGAGCTGAAGGAGAGACTTATGTCCATAAAAGGAAGAGTGGTAGAAAATATATTAACAGTCAGTTTTAGATATGGATGGAGGCTGGTGAAGTCTAGTGATGCAGGACATAGATGTATCACCTGTCAAGGTCTGGGACAAAGCCAGTACAGGAGAAGGTGTTTTCTTCTACTCAACCAACCATGATGTTTGCATTATGACTGCATTGCAGTCCTGGTACCCATGAGGACTCCGCTGACCTGGTGCCAGAGAAGTGTATTGAAAGAAAGTGCATTCAGGGAGAGGCCCTAAAAGATTAAATATGTAATCTGCCTTGTTGCCTAAAAAATGTTGACCTTTTTTTTACTTAGTGTGCTGACAGCATGACTACTCTTACCAGACAGGATCTCAATTTTGGACAAGGTATGACACTCATTTTCTTATTCACATGCATTAAAAAAATATATGTCTTCTTTAATATGCATCTGTAACATTTTTAAATGAATGGTAGATTATGTATCTGATTTTAACTCTTGTTCTTTCAGTGGTAGCTGACATCCTGTGTGAGTTCCTGGAGGTGGCCATTCACTTAATCCTGTATGTCCGGGAGGTGTACCCCACAGGGATTTTTCAGAAGAGAAAAAAGTACAATGTTCCTGTGCAAGTAAGAAAGAAAAGCCCTGATTTTTCCTTTCTACCACTTTCTACTAATCATTTTTCAACTGCTCTTATTTCTCTGGTTTTATTTTTTCAGATGTCATGTCATCCTGAGCTGAACCAGTATATACAGGACACCTTGCATTGCATCAAACCATTAATTGAAAAGGTAGGAGATGCTTTTATAGTTGTTTTATAACCTCACATTTAGGAACTAAAGACCTGAGCTTGCTTCATGGGTAGACTGATTTTAAAACCTTTTTCCCTAGAATGATGCAGAGAAAGTTGTTGTCGTCATTATGGACAAAGAGCACCATCCAGTGGAGAGATTTGTGTTTGAAATTTCACAGCCCCCACTGCTTTCCATCAGGTTAGTTACAGCGCAGTCAGCGGTGGCTTCTTGTAAAGAGTTTTATTGTTTTCCTTCATCATCTGTCTTCTTTGAAATTTATTCAGAGATGATTGTCAAAATTAAACTTAGGAGAGACTTCCTAACTAGCCAATGTTCAATGTATGAATCGTTTTTATAGAGCACAAAAAACACATCAATGTAAGGTACGGATGCTTGTTATAAAACAGACCATTCCGTAAGCTTCAACAACAACTCCACTCCCTTTAGTTTAATGCATGACAGTCTACAGATGTTTTACTTTTGATGAATCGGGGACTAAAAAACTAAACAGATATTATTAAATAAATTTAGAGATTTCACAACAGTATTCTGGATACTTCTAGTATTCATTGACACCACTAAATAATGACTTTTAAATAAAGGGATAATTACTTTTAAATGTAGAGATTATTGAACACCACTAGTTAAAATAATTATTGATGGCTTATGTACTTCAGTTTCTTTCTTAAATGACTACTGAATATTTTCTCTCAATGTGCTTACCTGATTATAAGTATTTTAATCATGTTTTGTTGTATGGAAGGCTCACTTATCTTACTTTTTTACTTTAAAATATAAACTTTTGGAAGTTGTTGGTTGTGATGTTTTGTGTGTCCTGTGTTTGCAGCTCAGATACTTTGCTTTCTCATGTGGAGCAGTTGCTGAGAGCAGTCATCCTAAAAATCAGCGTATGTGATGCGGTGCTTGACAATAATCCTCCAGGTACAGCACTCTTTGTTCTAATGTATAGTAATCCTACATCATATTATTCTTCTGTTTTATTCTAAACATTAGCTGTACAGGAATGCCTCCTTTAACTGATGTTTTGGTGCTGATTAATGAATTGCTACATGGAGCAGGAAAATTGTTGACCTTGCAGAGATAATACAGATTTAGTCTTACATTGCTCTGGCAAAACCAAATGCTTCTTTAAAAGGGTGCTATTAAGAACAGTTAAAACACTGCTTTCGGATAGCTTTCAGATTCTAAATTTAGAAAAGGATTTTCCTCAGCCATCTAGACTGTTTGGTAGTCAGCAGCTAATTAATCTATGGATCTAATCCTGCTGTTTCTTTATAGAGGCCACAGTATCAGATTTGACAACATGGCTCCATAGCTTGTTCCAAAACCCCACCCTAACTCTTACTGTAAAGAAGTGCCTTATTCTTGGTTTTAAAGACAGTTAAACATTGTTTTTTTTTGTGCCATGTGGTTCATGTTTCACAGTTTATTATGTATGAGTCCACTCCGATGACTTTGTGATGCCTTTGAGGATTTCAAATACAAGAATTGGGTCCCCTTGTAGTCTTCTCTGTTCAAGCCTATAGAGGTTCATTTCCTCCAGCCTGTCAGTGATGGACATTCCCTTAAGCCCTGGAATGCATCTAGTTACTCCTCTGTGGACTGATTACCTTTTTTGTAACATGGTGACCAAAATTAGACAAAAAGTCTAAACCTTGCTCTACTACTACATTGCACGTTTGATTGTAGGCTTGATATTGAGTCTCAAGCACAAACTGTAAATGGCACGTTTTTTTTATGTACAGTATTGCCTAGTGAATTTAGGATGGAATTTTCCTCTCCTTTTACAGGATGCACATTTACAGTGCTGGTGCACACCAGAGAAGCTGCCATCCGCAATATGGAAAAAATTCAAGTTATCAAGGTTGGTAAAACATTTCTTATGGTAAAAAAAGGAGGACTCTTGAGGTTAAAGCTGTGGTACTAATTACAGGGAGCTATAAATTGTAACTGGTGTTTTGGAGGGAATAGCTACACATTTAAAATTAGTTACATTAGTATGAACTCTAAATTTTATTTTTTCTAAGAGGTTTCTGACCCATTTTTTTTCAAGCCCTTGGTAATCAAAACCTGTTTTTTTAATCACTTGCTGTATTTTTATCTAGAAACAGGGGAAGCAGCTTCAAAAATAGTTTTGTTCTACAGTTTATTTTAATATGTGAATAATCAACATTGGAAATCCAAACCATGTGTTTCTTGTGTCTCAGGATTTCCCGTGGATAGTTGCTGATGAACAGGAAGTGCACATGCGAGAGCCCAGACTTATACCTCTGAAAACTATGACATCCGATATTGTTAAAGTGAGTAGACTTTACTGGTATTTCTAATGTAAGTGTTTGACAGAAATAAAAAGAATACCTCTTGTAAACATTTTAATAAATGTGTTGTACATCCAATGTTTAAGTGAATCAAAGCTGCTCTTTTAACCCTTTACAATTTTAATTTTTTTTTCTTTCTGATCAGTAGCATGTGGGTGAGTGTTATTGTAGTTTACAGTTTACAAGTCTAAAACATCTTATATAAAATTAGGAATTACAATATATGCATGTTTTGAGAACCAGAAATTTACTCAAAACCTCCACTGCTCCCTCATTAAAACAGCATTGACTGTTACTAATACAACTTTGAAACAACACAGGCAATTCTTTAAAAAAATGCTTTTAAAGGAATTTGGAAATGTGTTTGTAAAATGGGAGTTGTTTATTCATTGCATTAAAGTTTCTATATCTATGATAATTACATATTTCTTTTAATTTGGGATAACTATGTGAGACCTTCTTTTTCCCCCCTTTCTAGATGCAGCTGTATGTAGAGGAAAGGGCACAGAAAACTTCATGAACTGTACTGGAGATACAGAGTGTGCCAGATCTGAAACATACCTGGCATACTTGTATAATGCAGTCAGAGACTGAGGTGCAACT
Source organism: Atractosteus spatula (assembly GCF_055471065.1). Classification (NCBI taxonomy): domain Eukaryota; kingdom Metazoa; phylum Chordata; class Actinopteri; order Semionotiformes; family Lepisosteidae; genus Atractosteus; species Atractosteus spatula. Next base: position 14,601,844 of record NC_142725.1, on the reverse strand, counting down.
TTATCTTGACACCCCCTGGCCAACATTGGGCTTTCTTTGAACATTGCAAATGCAACTGCAGGCTTATTTTTCTTCCACATTTACAGCCAGGAACATAGCAAGACGTGGATATGCAAGAATGGATTCAATTACATAATGGAAAGGATTCATAAATAGCCTTAATGCCTTTGAATTTGCATTTACAGTTGTTGCTCATTTAATATCTTAGAGGTAGAAAGCATTTCATACAAATACAAGAGATCTAAAGTATTTGAAGCAATACCTCTGGAAATGTGAATGGTGAGGAAAATGGTTTTAAAATTATATGTAATTGATGCAAGGTTAACATTTACTGCAGCATCCTTAAGTATCAGATGTTATTGTAAAATAGCAGATTTTAGAGTGTACATTATGTAAACAAGACTTTTTTCATATCCCATTACAATTTCTGTAAAATCTGTCATCACCGTTTACAGTTGTCAAATTGTCAGGTGGCTTTAAATTCCAACTAAGAATTATTTGGGTATTTGTCCTTGTGGATCTGATATTTTTGCTTTGTGGCTAGAGATACAGTATGATATTGATAAGAGCATGCTTTGATACATTGCCTAGAATCTTGTGGCTTGATGGCTCAATTGTTTAAAGTCTTGTTTTGATACCAGAAATATCTGCTTGAAAAAAAATGACAACTGGTTGGCTTTGCTATATATACAGTATGAGTGCACATTATTTCACTGTAGAAGTAAATATTGGATAACTGTTCAGTACTGAAATTTAAAAAGCAATTTCAATGCAAATGAATAACAATGTTAGAATATATGTGTGTCTTGGTGCTTTGGGGGTGGATGGGGTGTAACAGTGTCATATTGCCTTAAAGAGATTATTCATTCTGCTTTGGAAAATGGGAGATAAGGTGTGGATTTGACCTCTTTTCCAGGCAGCAGACAATCTTGTCCTTCCTTTTTTCCCCCAGAACAGTTTGCTGTTCCATAGGACTCTAATCAGATAATTCAGTCAGATGTTGAAACAAAATTTGAAGCCATCTTTGCATGGCTCTACATAACAGAGATGTCATTGTCATACCATGTAGGAGTGTAGCTTTGCTGGAATGTTTAGGACCTCTCAAGGGCCTTGGGATCTTCTGGCACTGTAAGTTCTATTGTCTTTATATACAATGGAGGTTTCCTTTTCTTCAGGGCGTCAGTTTCCAAAATTTAGAATCCAGCGGAGTTTGCTATAAATAGACTGTTTTTGCAGCAGTCAACCTTTTCCTTTTAGCAACTGGAACAGAAAAATATTTCCCAGAAGAATTTCCTCATACTTCATCAAATCTTACTGGTACAGGACAAACACCTCCATCCAAGGTGGTGTAAAATTGTAAATGTGGACTATATCAATTTAATAAATATGGTTTTTAAATCTTAATGTTAATTTCTTTTTTATTATCTTATTCCCAGCTTCCTATTCTGCTAACTTTGTCTGGAAAAAGGGCTGTAATGATGAGATTCCGAGATATTTCATAAGTCAGAATGATGTTATTCATGAAGAGTTCCCAATTTATAAACTGGATTATGTCAAATATGGAAGTATGGAATGTGTCAAAAAATAAGAATATGAAATATGAAACTGTCTGTCATTCGGAGTGGAGGTTGAGCTGCTCAGAGAGACTTGCTGTATCTCTACTTGGTCCTGACTCTCCTGTAAGGAGCTGCAGATCTTGCACCACGACACAAGCTGAGCCAAAGTGGCCACATTGGAGGAGCATATTAGTAGGTTCTTATTGTCCCCATGCAGGTACAGTGCTCATAAGCACAAGGCAGAGTCTTTGGAAATGACCAATTCAAATTGGGTGGGTAAAACTAAAAAATAACAGGTCATTCCAAGATAAAATATGAATACAAACATGTTTTCATTATTAATATGATCACAGGTACCAATACTGAGAGCAATATTTTTTTAAATCAAGAACAGCTGTCAAATGCTGTTTCATATATTGAAGCATAAATTAAAAAGCTCCTTGTGATTTTTATCTCATGCAGAAAAGGCTGCATCTGTGTAAGGGTGTTCCAAAATTGTATTCAATTACCACAAAAATGTGTGATTTCAGTTACACATAAGAAAACAACACCATTAGGCAATGTCTTTTGTTAAACAAAAACATATTTTCAGAATGTAGGAGTCTGTCTTCTGGTCATTTAGATATTTTTAGCTCTTCCTGGTTAAGATGGGCTTAGGTTTAGCAACTGGTTGCATTTCTGTGGTGAAAAGGGGGGGCACTTTCTCTCCTTTCTGTGTGAGCATTTGGTGAAATTGAGAACGGTCATCAATTATTTTCTGAAAAAGAAAAGATACACGTTTGACAAAGAATAACTTCTCATTTGCTTTTCATGAGCTTGTCTTATAAAAAAGGCTAGTGTGTCCAGTTTTGTTTGTTAGCCTTTGCCAGAAACATTAGTATTCCACTTGTCTACACTTCTGAGGACCTATTCTTCGGTTAAAATTTGTATGAAAGCTTCTGTTGCTGCTTTCTAGTGAATGGTCTCTTGTTGGAACCATGACAGGACAAGACAGAGCTGAAGGTAATGTCTTTCCAGTTGTGAATGACCCGCCCCTATAAATAGAACATTGTTACTCAGATCAATAGGCTGTTATAAATCACAGTCGAGCTATATCCCATGTTACAGATACTCCTGAAGTCTTTCCACTGTCATCTACTGTACCTGCATGGTGCGCAGAAGCTCAGAGTCACTGATCTCGGTGTGAGGGGGTTTGGCACCAGGAGCACAGTAAGCAGCCTGGATGATCTTTCCACGGATTCTCTCAAACTGGACAAAAAATATCGGGGACAAAAATCGACATCTTACTTTTCTTATTGTGGATTGTTTTGGCTTGATAGAGTACATTCATAGCACAGTAAGCCCTGCTTATACAGTTTGGAGAATATATTGATCACATTGTAAAGAGCAAAAGCCTTCTGTTCATGCAGTCTTCTGAACTGTGAGCATGAGCAAATGAGGTTAAAAGACCAGATGAGGGGAAACTATGAATTAGCCAGAGGAGAACAAGTTAGTCTTGCTGATCAGCTACAAAAGAACAGGTATCTAAAAGCAGGAGTTAGGTGCAGGGACATCTCCTGAGATGGCAATACCCTGGATTGAAGCTGCTCCAGAGAGACTTTGGCCTGATTGTGTTGTTGCTGGAGACTGTCCCTTTTGCCCTGACACTCCTTGCTGTTTTTTTCCAGCTCTTTAATCCTGGTTCTCTCTGTAACCAGCTCCTGCTGCAGCTGGAGTTGTTGAGCCTTCAACTCTGCCACCACTGTGTTTCCCTCTGACAGCTCCTGTTGCTGCTGTGCTATGTGCTGTATGGACAGTAAAGTGAACCACAGTTACTGTGGAGAAATGGTAAAGCCCTTATTTTGTCATTTATTTTATTTACGTTTGTGGTAATAACTTGGTTACATTTAAGTATCTTTATCAACTTTTAATATGTTGATTTGACACACCATTTAAATTAAGTTTAAAGAGAACAT